>NC_083359.1:19435625-20063750 GCF_030254825.1 Meriones unguiculatus
CCCTGACATTATCTATTACCTTGGGGATTGCTTTTCCACACACACAATGCTTTCCCGCCACTACCTGTCTCCTCCACTGTTTCCCTGGTTTTGTGCCTTTTGGTAAAGATATTGCCAGGCTCCTCTTGTTATAAACGATGATGAAAATACCCCCATTCTCTTTTACCAATAAAGACTCAGGAGTCAGCTGCTGGGGTGCAAACTTGGTAGCTCTGAGAGACAGAGAAACCACCCAGCTGACCTTCCTTCTATGCACAGGTCTGAATTGAAACAACTCAAAAGTCTCACTAGCACAAAGTCAGTCAAGGAGGAAAACCCCAAAAACCCAAGCCCCCAAAGCCAGGGAACAGAGGACCTGAAGCCTAAGCTAAAGTCAGAGGTTGAGGTAAAGCCCCTTCTTCTCCAAGCTGTCTTTAAAGATCCCCCAGCCACATTGAATCCAATATTTATGACCATAGAGGCTTGCAGCTTTCTTATTGAGAGGTTCCTGTTTCCCCTCTAAGAGCTGTCTGCTTGCATAGAAGCCTTCAACATTTTTGAAAACCTGTTGTATCAATTTGAGCAGTAGCATCAGTCTGAAGGTTGGGTACTATAGGGGCTGACATCCCATATATAATCTCAAAGGGAGTTAAATCTAGCTGGTAAGGGGAATTCCTAACCCTATAAATGGAAAGGAGAGGAACATCACTCAGTCAGCGCCAGTCTATAAGGTCAGTTTACTGAAGGTGTCTTTTAATGTTTTATTTATTTTCTCTATCGCTCCTGAACTTTGGGGCCTATATCTCCAATCTGCAGCAATAAACTTAGCTACACTCTGACTTACCTTCGACACAATTGCTGTTCCAAGTCCCTCCTACACCCTAATCTTGTCAACAGGTGTCTTGTTGACACAATTCACAGTCCCTCCTACACCCTAATCTTGTCAACAGGTGTCTTGCTCTGAAAGTTGACTTAGGGTTAGATCCAGTAGCCAGAGAGCTCTTGAACCTAACTTGATTAGATCGTATCTAATAAAGAGATCTCTTGGATTAAAGGTGTGTGCTAGGGCTAGAGGAGCCACAGCATTATATGCTGTTTACGAGAACAAAAAGCTTTTGGATTAAAGGTGTGTGTTATGATTCAACCAAACAGTAAAGAGGGTTTTGGAATTCGCAATTTTGGTGTTCAAACTAGACTAAATATTGTACAAGAAACTTAACTGCCCCAATTTCTATGGGTTGGCTACTAGCTTAGAGAGTCTTCTTCTTTATTAATTCATTTTTTTTGTGAAGACAGGCTTTCACTGCGAACCAGATGCCCTGCCTTCTGAGTGCCGGGATTGAAAGCATGGGTGACCACGCCCAGCTGAGAGACCATTGACAATTGCCGAATAATGGACTAAAAGCATTCTGTAGGTCTCAGGTTGTCTTTCAAAGTTCAGAAGAAGGAAAGATGTCTAACAAGTATGTTCAGTTTTAAATTGGCCAGCCATGGCAGCCCATATCTTTAATCCCAGGAGCCAGAACCACGGCAAAGACTGTTGCTTTGAAATACTGAGTTCCAGGATGGCCAGGCCTCTGTCAATAGAGCCTGTCTCAAAAGGGGAATTTGAACTAGTTGAGGTCATTTCTTGTACATACTTGCTTTGATCTATACAATTGGGTCTAACTACACAGCCTTAACACTCAAGAAAGCAGGGCCTTCCTCCTGCCTCAGCCTCCTAAGAGGGGATTAAAGGCTGCTGGCTCACCTCTTCTGATCCGCCCTACACAAACAGGTTGTGATTCAATTACCACGTAGAGCTTTATAAAGGGCCAGTTCTCCACACAATGCTCAGTCTCCAGAATCCCAGGGAAGAGAACACAGCTCTACCTCCTCACTCCACACTCTCAGCCACCAGGACTCACAGAGCCCCAGTTCCAAGACCCTGTGGAGTAGATCAGGCCTCTGGAGAGTAATGCAGGTGACTTGTAGTGGTGTGAGTGAGTGAGTGAGTGAGTGTGTGTGTGTGTGTGTTTGGAGGTGGGAGGAGAGGACACCAACTGTCATGATGTGTTGAGGGTGTCTGGTTTGCCTGTTTCAGTTCCTCTCAGAAATGTTATAGCCCAATCTATGGGGTGTCTCTGGCATGTATCTCCTCCCTTCCATGGGAACATGACATCATTTGGTTTCCATTCAGGGAGCCTCATGGAAGGTGTTGTGGACTGTGTTCAGAGCCATGACTCTTGGCAAGACTAGGTTAACTACCGTGATCGTGAACCTGCCTCCAGGATTCATTTCCATAGGGTTCTCCTCCAGTATTCATGGGAGGCCTTCCCTGCTTACACCAAGGTTTCCCCATAGGTGACAGAGAGGAGTCCTTTGTCTTCATGATGCTGGCTCCAGCATCCACTCACAGCTAAGAGACAGAGATTCCTCAAGCAGGAAAAGGGCTTTACTATTCTCTTTATTCACTTTTCAACAGACACAAGAAAACCAAGGTGAATATTTGAGAAACATCACCACGGAATCCCAAGTGGGATGGAGTGAGAAGAATGCAAGACAAAGACCCTCAGGTATTCAGAGGCAACTCTGAGCAAAAACCCAAAATCTTCTACCATGTTTCATTTTTTGAGATATCCTGCCGTAGGCAAGATCCCAAATGTGAACACCTGTACCGTGTGTGCCAGGGACAGACTGGAGGTTGGGGGTCTCTGACTTCTGTTCTTCTTGCATGAGATCCAAAGTCTTAGAGGCTGTGTGTGCCACCAGGGGAGGGAAGTGGGTAGAATTTAGGTAGGGACAGCATCCCCAGGGAGCACTACTCCTGTGTGAGCCCTTTCTGTTCTGTAATACATTTTCTACAACTGAGGACACCTGCAGTTGCAAATGAGTGTCCTCAATGCCATTGAGAGCAGGTTAGAAGATAATCCCGGGCTAGCAAGCAAGTGTTCTGTTGTAAATGGTAATTAATATTTACTATTGGTTTATCTTCTGCCAATGCTGCCGTTGATCCTAAACTGTATAACCAAATCACCACACAGAGACTGGGTTTTTAGTTAACCTAGAACACAGTGCTGGGCAATATTTACTCCCTTCCAAACCTTCAAGCCCTCAGTTTCCTAACATTTAGATTTCCCACATTATACTTGCTTTCTGTAATTTTAGGTTTGGTTCATGCTCCACCTCCTCCAAGATCTCTCCTCCAGCTCTGCTCTCCTTTCTCTCCTCCTCTCTCTCCTCCCACTCCTTTCCCTCCTTCTGTCTCCTCCCCTCTTTTCTGTCCTCTAGCTCCTCCCTGCTCAACATTGTATGTAGTTGCTTTATCTTTGTCTTGTTTACGCAAGAGTTGAGACAGGATGCTTATAATGAGTATCACAATGCAATATCCGGATTGAAACCAGAGAGTTGGAGGTGGGGAAATCAGCGTTTAAATTAAGAAGGGTAAGGCCTATACCTTTTAAAAGAACATTATACCGACAGTGTTCCTAATGTCTTGGTGACTGAATGAGTTGTCTTTGCAATCACAGTGCAGGAAGAATCTCTATGTTAAGGTGTGTAAATGGGTGGCAGCAAAGGCACTCATCGCAGCCCTGTGTTCCTTGCAGGTCCTTCCAGTAGCTCATGGACAGACTATGAGATCAGGATCTTCCTGTTGGAGTGGGAAGGTGTTGAACAGCAAGTTGGCCACCCAGGCAAGAAGGTGCACAAGAAGACCAGGGCTCTGTGCCAGCGCCTCTCTCAGTGGGGCCTGAAGAAGAGCTGGACGAGTTGCTTCTACTTGTTGCTGAGCCTGCAGGATCTGCACAGGATTCTTTGTACTGAGAGACCAAGGGTGCAGCCCCTGTTTTCTCCCTACAGGGAGGCCCTGTACAGAATCCTGGGCCCCCATGTTTAGGAAAGCCCTGTCCAAGGTTAGTCTCTTCTGGGTTCATTCACCTTTCAAGTCCCAGAGAGAGCAGCCTGAGCTGGCCTGTCCTCCATGAGCATAGAGCAGAGTCCACCCTGCAGGGAATCCCCATTCTCACAGGCTTCTCTGGCAGAGAGCAAAAACCAAGGTCTGTCTTGCTCTTGGTGTACTTTCCACTGTCTACCCAAGGGAATAGAAATCGGACTTGTTCTTGCGTAAACAAGACAAAATTGTTTCTGATGTTCAGGGTGGACCCAGACACACAGGACAGACCATTGCATAGCAGGACTCAGGGAGAGTGAGTATGCCTTGCTTAGGAGCTCTGATTCTTCTTCCTTTCAGGTCCTCTTTGTGATGGGTCTGGTGACCCCCAACTCTCCATGTATTGTCATCCTTCCTGGAACCAGCCTTGGGACTAAGGTGTCCCTGTTCCTCGTGCAGAGCTTCAAGGGAACCCAGTGCCTATGATGTCCAAGGAGGATTCCCTGTTTTCCAGATGGAAGCCCTGGATCCCCGACTACCGTCTTTCAGCTCCACACCTGCATCCTGCCTCTGTGCCAGGAGATTCAAGCTTCCAGCAGCCCTGGTCCACTGCAGAATAACAGCACCCAGACACTCAGTGAAGTCTGTGCTGTTTTTTAAATTGTATTTCCTGAAAAAAACCCAGAATCGTGCAACCCTGTGTCTGTGTCCATTTCCCTCTCCTATCTCCTATGAGAAAGAAATGTGAAATTAAATAAATGTCTCTACAGTAACTCAACTGCCTTGTCTTGGTCACTTCCGTGGGGTACGTGAGTAGAGAGGGGCAGTCAATTGTTCTTTGTAGGGGTTCATTCCCAGGAGTCCTGAGACTTGCTCTCTGCAGTCTGTTTCTATCTAACTTTGACCTGGAGATTCCTCTCACAACAGGGCAACATCTGCTCCATACTCAGCTGCTCATGCTGTTTTTATTCTAGTCCTCCTGCCACAGAATGCTTCTTCTTTGTTTCACAGCCTCAAATTTTCCATAAGGTAATGGAAACTGGTGTGAGGTTTCCATTCCACCATAGAAAGTACAAAGGCCATGCTTTATACAGTATGATACAAACAAACAAACAATAAACAAACAAACAAACAGAGGATGAGTCTTAGATCACAAATTGTTTCTGATGGCAGGAAGGAAAGTGAACAGACTGGTGCTTCCAGACTGTGACCCATAGTTTCAGATATAGTTTAGAAGAATAGCCATTGTGATGATATGCCTTAGCCATTGTGGTCCTATGCCTTAAGGAACTGTGGTTATGTGCCTCAGAGAAGGTCACCTCGCCCCTCTAACTCTTACTTCATCCTGTACCATCAAGACATGTGCCCCACACTCTGTGCCTCAAATTTTCCATAAGGTAATGGAAACTGGTGTGAGGTTTCCATTCCACCATAGAAAGTACAAAGGCCATGCTTTATACAGTATGATACAAACAAACAAACAATAAACAAACAAACAAACAGAGGTCACAATTTGTGACCCATCCTTGACCTTTTAGTCCACAGAAGGTTGCATTCTTTGTTATGGTTTGGGAGCTATGGTCCTGTTGGTGAAGTGTGTCACTAAAGTTAAGTGTTGATGGTCCCAAGCCACCTGTCATGTCCCAGTTCTCTGCTGTTTTCCTCTGGTTCATGGCTTGAGTTCTCCATCTCCCCATTAGCTGCCCTGCCTTGGGTGACATTTGCTTCTAGTTCCCTACTCATTATAAACGGGGACCATGATGCATTAGAGAGAAGCCAGTGGCAACACCTTCATCACACCATCTGTAAGAAGAGCTGAGTGGTCCTGTGGAAGGGGCAAGGGCTCAGGACACAGGCATTCAGGCTGTTAACAATGCTCAGATGAACTTTTTTTTTTTTGCCCTGTTTTTGGAGACAGGTTTCCCTCTGTTTAGCTCTGGCTCTCCTGGGAACTTAGATCTGGAGATGTAATGCCAGGTTCATGGGACCCGCAGAGACCACCGGGAGACGACTGGTTTATAAAAGCAATCAAACTCAGGACTAAAGTCTCACTGACACAGCAGTAGAAAAGTGGGACCCTGAGCTCTGAGTGAGCAGGATTTTTGAAGGGAAGGTCTGTGAGCAGGGGTTTCCATGACAGCAATCAGTGTAATACATGTTTCCACGACAGCACAGAGTGTGGGGCACATGTCTTGATGGTACAGGATGAAGTAAGAGTTAGAGGGGCGAGGTGACCTTCTCTGAGGCACATAACCACAGTTCCTTAAGGCATAGGACCACAATGGCTAAGGCATATCATCACAATGGCTATTCTTCTAAACTATATCTGAAACGTTGGGGAGAGTTTTCCCACCGGATTCCCAACCGATTCTCATGGATTATTGCCAGGGAGATTATTTATTTTCTATAAAGCATTAATTCTGTATTACTCCCTGGAGGCTGTTGCTAGGAGAGTTAACCTTCTTTTCTGCCAAGTGTACATTCTTAGATATTTCCTGGTACCTGAATTCAACTCCCAATCAAGAAGGCTCTTTATTTCCAAATGGAGTTATACCCAGGCTAACTTAAACTCTTCATTCCCCCATTTTCTTGTTATTAAAGAGGCCAATCTTGGGCTCTTACAGTCCATGGTCAGCCTCAAACTGCTGGTACTGGGTTCTTATACTCATCGACTGTATTATCCCTAGTCTTTGCCTAATATATCCTAACAACTTTTTAAGCATGATCCAATAATGACCAAAAGCAAAAGATCCTGCCTTGGAGCTGTTAGAATTCTGGCTTTGTAATCAAGTACTGTCGTACTAGTTTCTGCTCCAGCTCAGCAGGTCCCCAAGATAATAGCTAATGTCAGGGAGTCCCCTTGGACCTAGGATTTCAGCCTGTTAGGTGGGATTTGGGGCCGAGGATCTCCTTTTCTGAAACTGCTTCAGCGCTGACAATAGAACCATTGGCATCAGGGGCTAGGAAGGCTGAAATGCCAGCCAAAGTTTGGGCAATGGGGCATTCCTCAGAAACTTATGGATAGGTGATCCATCCGAGGAGGCAGTGAGCAATCATGTCAGCGTCCAGCAAGTTCAGATCTCAGCTCCATTCTTTTGAATGAGCCAGACCTTTTCTTGATTTTTAGACCATATAAAATTTTTATCAGAACCCTTTTCATTATTCTATCATTTTGATATAATATATTATAAAAACTTCAAATTTCTTAATTGGCTCAACTAATATGGCTTGGTTTCATTTGGTAAAATTAACAGAATGAATCCCAAAGTCTTTTGTCCATCCCCAAAGAATTGAGAAACTGTTTCAAGTGCCCTGTTAGAATGCCCAAGTTCATTGTCTAAAATGCCTGATAAACCTCAAAATATTTCTTAGCCTTAAACATAATTTTTAAACCTGTTGTTGCAATATCAAAATAAGTTACCCATTTTAGAAATGAAGTCAGAAAATATAAGCAAAATTTTAAAGGTCAAAATCAAATTTTTATCACTGCAAGCAGTTCATTTAGTACTTTTAAAATCAATACCACGTGTATTATTTTGATGTTGGCGGCTAGCAAGACATATATATATATATATACAAGTTCTTATATACAAACACATGGAGGTGCAGTTTTAATATTTTATAGTTTCAAACCTTATGATTTTTATAAACCTTTTTTTTAAGACAGGACAGAAATCGTGTAAAGTCTTAATCCATTTAGTAATCCCTAATCAGACATCAACATATATGTTCATATATATATAAAACACAGTTACCTTATATATCCAAAACCAACAAACAAAACTATAAATCTTAATTTTATTCCCTTTAGCTGTAATTTCAAGGGAGGAACATCTTGCTACCCATTGAATCCAATATTTATGACCATAGAGGCTTGCAGCTTTCTTATTCAGAGGTTGCTGTTTTCCCTCTAAGAGCTGTCTGCTTGCACAGAAGCCTTCAACATTTTTCAAAACCTGTTGTATCAATTTGAGCAGTAGCATCAGTCTGAAGGTTGGGTACTATAGGGGCTGACATCCCATATATAATCTCAAAGGGAGTTAAATCTAGCTGGTAAGGGGAGTTCCTAACCCTATAAATGGAAAGGAGAGGAACATCACTCAGTCAGCGCCAGTCTATAAGGTCAGTTTACTGAAGGTGTCTTTTTATGTTTTATTTATTTTCTCTATCGCTCCTGAACTTTGGGGCCTATATCTCCAATCTGCAGCAATAAACTTAGCTACACTCTGACTTACCTTTGACACAATTGCTGGTCCAAGCATCCAGAGTTCAGCACTAAAGCCATTAATGTATTTCTGCCTAACTTTCCAATGTAACATGGAGATGGGGACTAAAAATACATGCTAAGAAGAACTGACAAAAAGTGGCCCAGCTCTATTGGTGGCTGATTACCTACAGCTGTACCCACAGTTAAAATGTTAGAGTTTCAGATCATGGATACACTTAACTGTTGCTCATTCCATTGTAGGCAGTTTTACCTGTTACTCACAAAATGTTTCAGGAAATCAAAAAGTCATGAGACCTGAATTTGAGATAGCTCAAACAGACCTCAGATGAGTTTTTTCCCTGGTCTGGGTTTTCCTCACTTTTCCCATTTATTAGACAAATTTTAATTTCTGTTTCTACTTTAAATTTGTCTCAGCAGATTTTCACCTGGTTGAGACTGCAAGCTGAGATCTGAACTTCCTGGAAGCTGACATGATTACTCACTGCCTCCTCGTATGGACCACCTAACCAGACACTTCTGAGGACTGCCCCTTTGCCCCTGCTGCGAACGGTAGTTTCAGAAGACGAGACCACCGGCCCAATATCCCGCCTACAGGCTGAAATGCCAAGTCAAAGGGGGCTCCCTGACATTATCTATTACCTTGGGGATTGCTTTTCCACACACACAATGCTTTCCCGCCACTACCTGTCTCCTCCACTGTTTCCCTGGTTTTGTGCCTTTTGGTAAAGATATTGCCAGGCTCCTCTTGTTATAAACGATGATGAAAATACCCCCATTCTCTTTTACCAATAAAGACTCAGGAGTCAGCTGCTGGGGTGCAAACTTGGTAGCTCTGAGAGACAGAGAAACCACCCAGCTGACCTTCCTTCTATGCACAGGTCTGAATTGAAACAACTCAAAAGTCTCACTAGCACAAAGTCAGTCAAGGAGGAAAACCCCAAAAACCCAAGCCCCCAAAGCCAGGGAACAGAGGACCTGAAGCCTAAGCTAAAGTCAGAGGTTGAGGTAAAGCCCCTTCTTCTCCAAGCTGTCTTTAAAGATCCCCCAGCCACATTGAATCCAATATTTATGACCATAGAGGCTTGCAGCTTTCTTATTGAGAGGTTCCTGTTTCCCCTCTAAGAGCTGTCTGCTTGCATAGAAGCCTTCAACATTTTTGAAAACCTGTTGTATCAATTTGAGCAGTAGCATCAGTCTGAAGGTTGGGTACTATAGGGGCTGACATCCCATATATAATCTCAAAGGGAGTTAAATCTAGCTGGTAAGGGGAATTCCTAACCCTATAAATGGAAAGGAGAGGAACATCACTCAGTCAGCGCCAGTCTATAAGGTCAGTTTACTGAAGGTGTCTTTTAATGTTTTATTTATTTTCTCTATCGCTCCTGAACTTTGGGGCCTATATCTCCAATCTGCAGCAATAAACTTAGCTACACTCTGACTTACCTTCGACACAATTGCTGTTCCAAGTCCCTCCTACACCCTAATCTTGTCAACAGGTGTCTTGTTGACACAATTCACAGTCCCTCCTACACCCTAATCTTGTCAACAGGTGTCTTGCTCTGAAAGTTGACTTAGGGTTAGATCCAGTAGCCAGAGAGCTCTTGAACCTAACTTGATTAGATCGTATCTAATAAAGAGATCTCTTGGATTAAAGGTGTGTGCTAGGGCTAGAGGAGCCACAGCATTATAAGCTGTTTACGAGAACAAAAAGCTTTTGGATTAAAGGTGTGTGTTATGATTCAACCAAACAGTAAAGAGGGTTTTGGAATTCGCAATTTTGGTGTTCAAACTAGACTAAATATTGTACAAGAAACTTAACTGCCCCAATTTCTATGGGTTGGCTACTAGCTTAGAGAGTCTTCTTCTTTATTAATTCATTTTTTTTGTGAAGACAGGCTTTCACTGCGAACCAGATGCCCTGCCTTCTGAGTGCCGGGATTGAAAGCATGGGTGACCACGCCCAGCTGAGAGACCATTGACAATTGCCGAATAATGGACTAAAAGCATTCTGTAGGTCTCAGGTTGTCTTTCAAAGTTCAGAAGAAGGAAAGATGTCTAACAAGTATGTTCAGTTTTAAATTGGCCAGCCATGGCAGCCCATATCTTTAATCCCAGGAGCCAGAACCACGGCAAAGACTGTTGCTTTGAAATACTGAGTTCCAGGATGGCCAGGCCTCTGTCAATAGAGCCTGTCTCAAAAGGGGAATTTGAACTAGTTGAGGTCATTTCTTGTACATACTTGCTTTGATCTATACAATTGGGTCTAACTACACAGCCTTAACACTCAAGAAAGCAGGGCCTTCCTCCTGCCTCAGCCTCCTAAGAGGGGATTAAAGGCTGCTGGCTCACCTCTTCTGATCCGCCCTACACAAACAGGTTGTGATTCAATTACCACGTAGAGCTTTATAAAGGGCCAGTTCTCCACACAATGCTCAGTCTCCAGAATCCCAGGGAAGAGAACACAGCTCTACCTCCTCACTCCACACTCTCAGCCACCAGGACTCACAGAGCCCCAGTTCCAAGACCCTGTGGAGTAGATCAGGCCTCTGGAGAGTAATGCAGGTGACTTGTAGTGGTGTGAGTGAGTGAGTGAGTGTGTGTGTGTGTGTGTTTGGAGGTGGGAGGAGAGGACACCAACTGTCATGATGTGTTGAGGGTGTCTGGTTTGCCTGTTTCAGTTCCTCTCAGAAATGTTATAGCCCAATCTATGGGGTGTCTCTGGCATGTATCTCCTCCCTTCCATGGGAACATGACATCATTTGGTTTCCATTCAGGGAGCCTCATGGAAGGTGTTGTGGACTGTGTTCAGAGCCATGACTCTTGGCAAGACTAGGTTAACTACCGTGATCGTGAACCTGCCTCCAGGATTCATTTCCACAGGGTTCTCCTCCAGTATTCATGGGAGGCCTTCCCTGCTTACACCAAGGTTTCCCCATAGGTGACAGAGAGGAGTCCTTTGTCTTCATGATGCTGGCTCCAGCATCCACTCACAGCTAAGAGACAGAGATTCCTCAAGCAGGAAAAGGGCTTTACTATTCTCTTTATTCACTTTTCAACAGACACAAGAAAACCAAGGTGAATATTTGAGAAACATCACCACGGAATCCCAAGTGGGATGGAGTGAGAAGAATGCAAGACAAAGACCCTCAGGTATTCAGAGGCAACTCTGAGCAAAAACCCAAAATCTTCTACCATGTTTCATTTTTTGAGATATCCTGCCGTAGGCAAGATCCCAAATGTGAACACCTGTACCGTGTGTGCCAGGGACAGACTGGAGGTTGGGGGTCTCTGACTTCTGTTCTTCTTGCATGAGATCCAAAGTCTTAGAGGCTGTGTGTGCCACCAGGGGAGGGAAGTGGGTAGAATTTAGGTAGGGACAGCATCCCCAGGGAGCACTACTCCTGTGTGAGCCCTTTCTGTTCTGTAATACATTTTCTACAACTGAGGACACCTGCAGTTGCAAATGAGTGTCCTCAATGCCATTGAGAGCAGGTTAGAAGATAATCCCGGGCTAGCAAGCAAGTGTTCTGTTGTAAATGGTAATTAATATTTACTATTGGTTTATCTTCTGCCAATGCTGCCGTTGATCCTAAACTGTATAACCAAATCACCACACAGAGACTGGGTTTTTAGTTAACCTAGAACACAGTGCTGGGCAATATTTACTCCCTTCCAAACCTTCAAGCCCTCAGTTTCCTAACATTTAGATTTCCCACATTATACTTGCTTTCTGTAATTTTAGGTTTGGTTCATGCTCCACCTCCTCCAAGATCTCTCCTCCAGCTCTGCTCTCCTTTCTCTCCTCCTCTCTCTCCTCCCACTCCTTTCCCTCCTTCTGTCTCCTCCCCTCTTTTCTGTCCTCTAGCTCCTCCCTGCTCAACATTGTATGTAGTTGCTTTATCTTTGTCT
Organism: Meriones unguiculatus; assembly: GCF_030254825.1. Classification (NCBI taxonomy): domain Eukaryota; kingdom Metazoa; phylum Chordata; class Mammalia; order Rodentia; family Muridae; genus Meriones; species Meriones unguiculatus. Next base: position 19,447,613 of record NC_083359.1, read on the forward strand.
TGTTTACGCAAGAGTTGAGACAGGATGCTTATAATGAGTATCACAATGCAATATCCGGATTGAAACCAGAGAGTTGGAGGTGGGGAAATCAGCGTTTAAATTAAGAAGGGTAAGGCCTATACCTTTTAAAAGAACATTATACCGACAGTGTTCCTAATGTCTTGGTGACTGAATGAGTTGTCTTTGCAATCACAGTGCAGGAAGAATCTCTATGTTAAGGTGTGTAAATGGGTGGCAGCAAAGGCACTCATCGCAGCCCTGTGTTCCTTGCAGGTCCTTCCAGTAGCTCATGGACAGACTATGAGATCAGGATCTTCCTGTTGGAGTGGGAAGGTGTTGAACAGCAAGTTGGCCACCCAGGCAAGAAGGTGCACAAGAAGACCAGGGCTCTGTGCCAGCGCCTCTCTCAGTGGGGCCTGAAGAAGAGCTGGACGAGTTGCTTCTACTTGTTGCTGAGCCTGCAGGATCTGCACAGGATTCTTTGTACTGAGAGACCAAGGGTGCAGCCCCTGTTTTCTCCCTACAGGGAGGCCCTGTACAGAATCCTGGGCCCCCATGTTTAGGAAAGCCCTGTCCAAGGTTAGTCTCTTCTGGGTTCATTCACCTTTCAAGTCCCAGAGAGAGCAGCCTGAGCTGGCCTGTCCTCCATGAGCATAGAGCAGAGTCCACCCTGCAGGGAATCCCCATTCTCACAGGCTTCTCTGGCAGAGAGCAAAAACCAAGGTCTGTCTTGCTCTTGGTGTACTTTCCACTGTCTACCCAAGGGAATAGAAATCGGACTTGTTCTTGCGTAAACAAGACAAAATTGTTTCTGATGTTCAGGGTGGACCCAGACACACAGGACAGACCATTGCATAGCAGGACTCAGGGAGAGTGAGTATGCCTTGCTTAGGAGCTCTGATTCTTCTTCCTTTCAGGTCCTCTTTGTGATGGGTCTGGTGACCCCCAACTCTCCATGTATTGTCATCCTTCCTGGAACCAGCCTTGGGACTAAGGTGTCCCTGTTCCTCGTGCAGAGCTTCAAGGGAACCCAGTGCCTATGATGTCCAAGGAGGATTCCCTGTTTTCCAGATGGAAGCCCTGGATCCCCGACTACCGTCTTTCAGCTCCACACCTGCATCCTGCCTCTGTGCCAGGAGATTCAAGCTTCCAGCAGCCCTGGTCCACTGCAGAATAACAGCACCCAGACACTCAGTGAAGTCTGTGCTGTTTTTTAAATTGTATTTCCTGAAAAAAACCCAGAATCGTGCAACCCTGTGTCTGTGTCCATTTCCCTCTCCTATCTCCTATGAGAAAGAAATGTGAAATTAAATAAATGTCTCTACAGTAACTCAACTGCCTTGTCTTGGTCACTTCCGTGGGGTACGTGAGTAGAGAGGGGCAGTCAATTGTTCTTTGTAGGGGTTCATTCCCAGGAGTCCTGAGACTTGCTCTCTGCAGTCTGTTTCTATCTAACTTTGACCTGGAGATTCCTCTCACAACAGGGCAACATCTGCTCCATACTCAGCTGCTCATGCTGTTTTTATTCTAGTCCTCCTGCCACAGAATGCTTCTTCTTTGTTTCACAGCCTCAAATTTTCCATAAGGTAATGGAAACTGGTGTGAGGTTTCCATTCCACCATAGAAAGTACAAAGGCCATGCTTTATACAGTATGATACAAACAAACAAACAATAAACAAACAAACAAACAGAGGATGAGTCTTAGATCACAAATTGTTTCTGATGGCAGGAAGGAAAGTGAACAGACTGGTGCTTCCAGACTGTGACCCATAGTTTCACATCCTTGACCTTTTAGTCCACAGAAGGTTGCATTCTTTGTTATGGTTTGGGAGCTATGGTCCTGTTGGTGAAGTGTGTCACTAAAGTTAAGTGTTGATGGTCCCAAGCCACCTGTCATGTCCCAGTTCTCTGCTGTTTTCCTCTGGTTCATGGCTTGAGTTCTCCATCTCCCCATTAGCTGCCCTGCCTTGGGTGACATTTGCTTCTAGTTCCCTACTCATTATAAACGGGGACCATGATGCATTAGAGAGAAGCCAGTGGCAACACCTTCATCACACCATCTGTAAGAAGAGCTGAGTGGTCCTGTGGAAGGGGCAAGGGCTCAGGACACAGGCATTCAGGCTGTTAACAATGCTCAGATGAACTTTTTTTTTTTTGCCCTGTTTTTGGAGACAGGTTTCCCTCTGTTTAGCTCTGGCTCTCCTGGGAACTTAGATCTGGAGATGTAATGCCAGGTTCATGGGACCCGCAGAGACCACCGGGAGACGACTGGTTTATAAAAGCAATCAAACTCAGGACTAAAGTCTCACTGACACAGCAGTAGAAAAGTGGGACCCTGAGCTCTGAGTGAGCAGGATTTTTGAAGGGAAGGTCTGTGAGCAGGGGTTTCCATGACAGCAATCAGTGTAATACATGTTTCCACGACAGCAAAGAGTGTGGGGCACATGTCTTGATGGTACAGGATCAAGTAAGAGTTAGAGGGGCGAGGTGACCTTCTCTGAGGCACATAACCACAGTTCCTTAAGGCATAGGACCACAATGGCTAAGGCATATCATCACAATGGCTATTCTTCTAAACTATATCTGAAACGTTGGGGAGAGTTTTCCCACCGGATTCCCAACCGATTCTCATGGCTTATTGCCAGGGAGATTATCTATTTTCTATAAAGCATTAATTCTGTATTACTCCCTGGAGGCTGTTGCTAGGAGAGTTAACCTTCTTTTCTGCCAAGTGTACATTCTTAGATATTTCCTGGTACCTGAATTCAACTCCCAATCAAGAAGGCTCTTTATTTCCAAATGGAGTTATACCCAGGCTAACTTAAACTCTTCATTCCCCCCTTTTCTTGTTATTAAAGAGGCCAATCTTGGGCTCTTACAGTCCATGGTCAGCCTCAAACTGCTGGTACTGGGTTCTGATACTCATCGACTCTATAGTCCCTAGTCTTTGCCTAATATATCCTAACAACTTTTTAAGCATGATCCAATAATGACCAAAAGCAAAAGATCCTGCCTTGGAGCTGTTAGAATTCTGGCTTTGTAATCAAGTACTGTCGTACTAGTTTCTGCTCCAGCTCAGCAGGTCCCCAAGATAATAGCTAATGTCAGGGAGTCCCCTTGGACCTAGGATTTCAGCCTGTTAGGTGGGATTTGGGGCCGAGGATCTCCTTTTCTGAAACTGCTTCAGCGCTGACAATAGAACCATTGGCATCAGGGGCTAGGAAGGCTGAAATGCCAGCCAAAGTTTGGGCAATGGGGCATTCCTCAGAAACTTATGGATAGGTGATCCATCCGAGGAGGCAGTGAGCAATCATGTCAGCGTCCAGCAAGTTCAGATCTCAGCTCCATTCTTTTGAATGAGCCAGACCTTTTCTTGATTTTTAGACCATATAAAATTTTTATCAGAACCCTTTTCATTATTCTATCATTTTGATATAATATATTATAAAAACTTCAATTTTCTTAATTGGCTCAACTAATATGGCTTGGTTTCATTTGGTAAAATTAACAGAATGAATCCCAAAGTCTTTTGTCCATCCCCAAAGAATTGAGAAACTGTTTCAAGTGCCCTGTTAGAATGCCCAAGTTCATTGTCTAAAATGCCTGATAAACCTCAAAATATTTCTTAGCCTTAAACATAATTTTTAAACCTGTTGTTGCAATATCAAAATAAGTTACCCATTTTAGAAATGAAGTCAGAAAATATAAGCAAAATTTTAAAGGTCAAAATCAAATTTTTATCACTGCAAGCATTTCATTCAGTACTTTTAAAATCAATACCACGTGTATTATTTTGATGTTGGCGGCTAGCAAGACATATATATATATATATACAAGTTCTTATATACAAACACATGGAGGTGCAGTTTTAATATTTTATAGTTTCAAACCTTATGATTTTTATAAACCTTTTTTTTAAGACAGGACAGAAATCGTGTAAAGTCTTAATCCATTTAGTAATCCCTAATCAGACATCAATATATATGTTCATATATATATAAAACACAGTTACCTTATATATCCAAAACCAACAAACAAAACTATAAATCTTAATTTTATTCCCTTTAGCTGTAATTTCAAGGGAGGAACATCTTGCTACCCATTGAATCCAATATTTATGACCATAGAGGCTTGCAGCTTTCTTATTCAGAGGTTGCTGTTTTCCCTCTAAGAGCTGTCTGCTTGCACAGAAGCCTTCAACATTTTTCAAAACCTGTTGTATCAATTTGAGCAGTAGCATCAGTCTGAAGGTTGGGTACTATAGGGGCTGACATCCCATATATAATCTCAAAGGGAGTTAAATCTAGCTGGTAAGGGGAATTCATAACCCTATAAATGGAAAGGAGAGGAACATCACTCAGTCAGCGCCAGTCTATAAGGTCAGTTTACTGAAGGTGTCTTTTAATGTTTTATTTATTTTCTCTATCGCTCCTGAACTTTGGGGCCTATATCTCCAATCTGCAGCAATAAACTTAGCTACACTCTGACTTACCTTTGACACAATTGCTGGTCCAAGCATCCAGAGTTCAGCACTAAAGCCATTAATGTATTTCTGCCTAACTTTCCAATGTAACATGGAGATGGGGACTAAAAATACAGGCTAAGAAGAACTGACAAAAAGTGGCCCAGCTCTATTGGTGGCTGATTACCTACAGCTGTACCCACAGTTAAAATGTTAGAGTTTCAGATCATGGATACACTTAACTGTTGCTCATTCCATTGTAGGCAGTTTTACCTGTTACTCACAAAATGTTTCAGGAAATCAAAAAGTCATGAGACCTGAATTTGAGATAGCTCAAACAGACCTCAGATGAGTTTTTTCCCTGGTCTGGGTTTTCCTCACTTTTCCCATTTATTAGACAAATTTTAATTTCTGTTTCTACTTTAAATTTGTCTCAGCAGATTTTCACCTGGTTGAGACTGCAAGCTGAGATCTGAACTTCCTGGAAGCTGACATGATTACTCACTGCCTCCTCGTATGGACCACCTAACCAGACACTTCTGAGGACTGCCCCTTTGCCCCTGCTGCGAACGGTAGTTTCAGAAGACGAGACCACCGGCCCAATATCCCGCCTACAGGCTGAAATGCCAAGTCAAAGGGGGCTCCCTGACATTATCTATTACCTTGGGGATTGCTTTTCCACACACACAATGCTTTCCCGCTACTACCTGTCTCCTCCACTGTTTCCCTGGTTTTGTGCCTTTTGGTAAAGATATTGCCAGGCTCCTCTTGTTATAAACGATGATGAAAATACCCCCATTCTCTTTTACCAATAAAGACTCAGGAGTCAGCTGCTGGGGTGCAAACTTGGTAGCTCTGAGAGACAGAGAAACCACCCAGCTGACCTTCCTTCTATGCACAGGTCTGAATTGAAACAACTCAAAAGTCTCACTAGCACAAAGTCAGTCAAGGAGGAAAACCCCAAAAACCCAAGCCCCCAAAGCCAGGGAACAGAGGACCTGAAGCCTAAGCTAAAGTCAGAGGTTGAGGTAAAGCCCCTTCTTCTCCAAGCTGTCTTTAAAGATCCCCCAGCCATACACACACACAATTCACAGACCCTCCTACACCCTAATCTTGGCAATAGGTGTCTTGCTCTGAAAGTTGACTTAGGGTTAGATCCAGTAGCCAGAGAGCTCTTGAACCTAACTTGATTAGATCGTATCTAATAAAGAGATCTCTTGGATTAAAGGTGTGTGCTAGGGCTAGAAGAGCCACACCATTATAAGCTGTTTACGAGAACAAAAAGCTTTTGGATTAAAGGTGTGTGTTATGATTCAACCAAACAGTAAAGAGGGTTTTGGAATTCACAATTTTGGTGTTCAAACTAGACTAAATATTGTACAAGAAACTTAACTGCCCCAATTTCTATGGGTTGGCTACTAGCTTAGAGAGTCTTCTTCTTTATTAATTCATTTTTTTTTTTGTGAAAACAGGCTTTCACTGCGAACCAGATGCCTTGCATTCTGAGTGCCAGGATTAAAAGCCTGGGTGACCACGCCCAGCTGAGAGACCATTGACAATTGCCGAATAATGGACTAAAAGCATTCTGTAGGTCTCAGGTTGTCTTTCAAAGTTCAGAAGAAGGAAAGATGTCTACCAAGTATGTTCAGTTTTAAATTGGCCAGCCATGGCAGCCCATATCTTTAATCCCAGGAGCCAGAACCACGGCAAAGACTGTTGCTTTGAAATACTGAGTTCCAGGATGGCCAGGCCTCTGTCAATAGAGCCTGTCTCAAAAGGGGAATTTGAACTAGTTGAGGTCATTTCTTGTACATACTTGCTTTGTTCTATACAATTGGGTCTAACTACACAGCCTTAACACTCAAGAAAGCAGGGCCTTCCTCCTGCCTCAGCCTCCTAAGAGGGGATTAAAGGCTGCTGGCTCACCTCTTCTGATCTGCCCTACACAAACAGGTTGTGATTCAATTACCACGTAGAGCTTTATAAAGGGCCAGTTCTCCACACAATGCTCAGTCTCCAGAATCCCAGGGAAGAGAACACAGCTCTACCTCCTCACTCCACACTCTCAGCCACCAGGACTCACAGAGTCCCAGTTCCAAGACCCTGTGGAGTAGATCAGGCCTCTGGAGAGTAATGCAGGTGACTTGTAGTGGTGTGAGTGAGTGAGTGAGTGAGTGTGTGTGTGTGTGTGTGTTTGGAGGTGGGAGGAGAGGACACCAATTGTCATGATGTGTTGAGGGTGTCTGGTTTGCCTGTTTCAGTTCCTCTCAGAAATATTATAGCCCAATCTATGGGGTGTCTCTGGCATGTATCTCCTCCCTTCCATGGGAACATGACATCATTTGGTTTCCATTCAGGGAGCCTCATGGAAGGTATTGTGGACTGTGTTCAGAGCCATGACTCTTGGCAAGACTAGGTTAACTACCGTGATCATGAACCTGCCTCCAGGATTCATTTCCACAGGGTTCTCCTCCAGTATTCATGGGAGGCCTTCCCTGCTTACACCAAGGTTTCCCCATAGGTGACAGAGAGGAGTCCTTTGTCTTCATGATGCTGGCTCCAGCATCCACTCACAGCTAAGAGACAGAGATTCCTCAAGCAGGAAAAGGGCTTTACTATTCTCTTTATTCACTTTTCAACAGACACAAGAAAACCAAGGTGAATATTTGAGAAACATCACCACGGAATCCCAAGTGGGATGGAGTGAGAAGAATGCAAGACAAAGACCCTCAGGTATTCAGAGGCAACTCTGAGCAAAAACCCAAAATCTTCTACCATGTTTCATTTTTTGAGATATCCTGCCGTGGGCAAGATCCCAAATGTGAACACCTGTACCGTGTGTGCCAGGGACAGACTGGAGGTTGGGGGTCTCTGACTTCTGTTCTTCTTGCATGAGATCAAAAGTCTTAGAGGCTGTGTGTGCCACCAGGGGAGGGAAGTGGGTAGAATTTAGGTAGGGACAGCATCCTCAGGGAGCACTACTCCTGTGTGAGCCCTTTCTGTTCTTCAATACCTTTTCTACAACTGAGGACACCTGAAGTTGCAAATGAGTGTCCTCAATGCTGTTGAGAGCAGGGTAGAAGGCAGTCCTGCGCTAGCAAGCAAGTGTTCCTAATGTCTTGGTGACTGAATGAGATCGCTTGGCCTTCATAGTGCAGGATGCGTCCCTAAGTTAAGGTATGTAAATGGGTGGCAGCAAAGGCACTCATAGCAGCCCTGTGTTCCTTGCAGGTCCTTCCAGTAGCACATGGACAGACTCTGAAATCAGGGTCTTCCTGATGGAGTGGGAAGGTGTTGAACAGCAAGTTGGCCACCCAGGCAAGATGGTGCACAAGAAGACCAGTGCTCTGTGCCAGCGCCTTTCTCAGTGGGGCCTGAAGAAGAGCTGGACAAGTTGCTTCTACTTGCTGCTGAGCCTGCAGGATCTGCACAGGATTCTTTGTACTGAGAGGCCAAGGGTGGAGCCCCTGTTTTCTCCTTATAAGGAGGCCCTGTACAGAATCCTGGGCCTCCGTGTCCAGGAAAGCCCTGTCCCAGGTTAGTCTCTTCTGTGTTCATTCCCCTTTCAAGTCCCAGAGAGAGCAGCCTGAGCTGGCCTGTCCTCCATGAGCATAGAGCAGAGTCCACCCTGCAGGGAATCCCCATTCCCACAGGCTTCCTTGGCAGAGAACAGAAACCAAGGTCTGTCTTGTCTGTTGGTGTACTTTCTACTGTCAGCCCAAGAAAATGGAAATCGGACATGTTCAGGGTGGACCCAGACACACAGGACAGACCATTGCTTAGCAGGACTCAGGGAGATTGAGGATGCCATGCTTAGGAGCTGTTTCTTCTTCCCTTCAGGTCCTCTTTGTGATGGGTCTGGTGACCCCCGTCACTCCACGTACTGTCAAACGCCATGGAACCAGCCTTGGGACTATGGTGTCACTGTTCCTAGTGCAGAGCTTCAAGGGAACCCAGTGCCTATGATGTCCGAGGAGGATTCCCTGTTTTCCAGATGGGATCCCTGGAACCCTGACTCCCCGGATCAATTCCACAAGTATATCCTGTCTCTGTGCCGGAAGACCTAAGCTTCCAGCAGCCCTGGACCACTGTAGAATAACAGCACCCAGGCACTCAGTGAAGTCTGTGATGTTTTTTAAATTATATTTTCTGAAAAACAACCCAGAATCGTGCAACCCAGTGTCCGTGTCCATTTCCCTCTTCTCTCTCATATGAGAAACAAATGTGAAATTAAATAAATGTCTCTGCCGTAACTCAACTGCCTTGTCTTGGTCACTTCCGTGGGGTACATGAGTAGAGAGGGGCAGCCAATTGTTCTTTGTAGGGGTTCATTCCCTGGAGTCCTGAGACTTTCTCTCTGAAGTCTGTGTCTATCTACCTTTGACCTGGAGATTCCTCTCACAACAGGGCAACATCTGCTCCATACTCAGCTGCTCATGCTCTTTTCGGTCTATTCCTCCTGCCACAGAATGCTGCTTCTTTGTTTCACAGCCTCAAATTTTCCATAAGGCAATGGAAACTGGTGTGAGGTTTCCATTCCACCATAGAAAGTACAAAGGCCATGCTTTATACAATATGATACAAACAAACAAACAAACAAACAAACAAACAAACTAACTAACTAACAGAGGATGAGTCTTAGATCACAAATTGTTTCTGAGGGCAGGAAGGAAAGTGAACAGACTGGTGCTTCCAGACTGTGCCCCATAGTCTCACATCCTTGACCATTTTGTCCACAGAAGGTTGCACTCTTTGTTATGGTTTGGGAGCTATGGTCCTGTTGGAGGAAGTGTGTCACTAAAGTTTAGTGTTGATGGTCCCAAGCCACTGTCATGTCCCAGTTCTCTGCTGTTTTTCTCTGGTTCATGGCTTGAGTTCTCTGCCCTTTAGCTGCCCTGCCTTGGGTGACATTTGCTTCTAGTTCCCTACTCATTATAAACGGGGACCATGATGCATTAGAGAGAAGCCAGTGGCAACACCTTCATCACACCATCTGCAAGAAGAGCTCAGTACTCCTTTGGAAGGGGCAAGGGCTCAGGACACAGGCATTCAGGCTGTTAACAGTGCTCAGATGAACTTTTTTTTTTTTTTGCCCTGTTTTTGGAGACAGGTTTCCCTCTGTTTAGCTCTGGCTCTCCTGGGAACTTAGATCTGGAGATGTAATGCCAGGTTCATGGGACTCTCAGAGACCACTAGGAGATGACTGGTTTATAAAAGCAATCAAACTCAGGACTAAAGTCTCACTGACACAGCAGTAGAAAATTGGGACCCTCAGCTCTGAGTGAGCAGGATTTTTGAAGGGAAAGTCTGTGAGCAGGGGTTTCCATGACAGCAATCAGTGTAATACATGTTTCCATGACAGCCCAGAGTGTGGGGCACATGTCTTGATGGTACAGGATCAAGTAACAGTCAGAGGGGTGCTTTGACCTTCTCTGAGGCACATAACCACAGTTCCTTAAGGCATAGGACCACAATGGCTAAGGCATATCATCACAATGGCTATTCTTCTAAACTATATCTGAAACGTTGGGGAGAATTTTCCCACCGGATTCCCAGCCGATTCTCATGGATTATTGCCAGGGAGATTATCTATTTTCTATAAAGCATTAATTCTGTATTACTCCCTGGAGGCTGTTGCTAGGAGAGTTAAACTTCTTTTCGGCCAAGTGTACATTCTTTGATATTTCCTGGTACCTGAATTCAACTCCCAATCAAGAAGACTCTTTATTTCCAAATGGAGTTATACCCAGGCTAACTTAAACTCTTCATTCCCCCTTTTTCTTGTTATTAAAGAGGCTAATCTTGGGCTCTTACAGTCCATGGTCAGCCTCAAACTGCTGGTACTGGGTTCTTATACTCATCGACTGTATAGTCCCTAGTCTTTGCCTAATATATCCTAACAACTTTTTAAGCATGATCCAATAATGACCAAAAGCAAAAGATCCTGCCTTGGAGCTGTTAGAATTCTGGCTTTGTAATCAAGTATTGTCGTACTAGTTTCTGCTCCAGCTCAGCAGGTCCCCAGGATAATAGCTAATGTCAGGGAGTCCCCTTGGACCTAGGATTTCAGCCTGTTAGGTGGGATTTGGGGCCGAGGATCTCCTTTTCTGAAACTGCTTCAGCGCTGACAATAGAACCATTGGCATCAGGGGCTAGGAAGGCTGAAATGCCAGCCAAAGTTTGGGCAATGGGGCATTCCTCAGAAACTTATGGATAGGTGATCCATCCGAGGAGGCAGTGAGCAATCATGTCAGCGTCCAGCAAGTTCAGATCTCAGCTCCATTCTTTTGAATGACCCAGTCCTTTTCTTGATTTTTAGTCCATATAAAATTTTTATCAGAACCCTTTTCATTATTCTATCATTTTGACATAATATATAATAAAAACTTCAATTTTCTTAATTGGCTCAACTAATATGGCTTGGTTTCATTTGGTAAAATTTACAGAATGAATCCCAAAGTCTTTTGTCCATCCCCAAAGAATTGAGAAACTGTTTCAAGTGCCCTGTTAGAATGCCCAAGTTCATTGTCTAAAATGCCTGATAAACCTCAAAATATTTCTTAGCCTTAAACATAATTTTTAAACCTGTTGTTGCAATATCAAAATAAGTTACCCATTTTAGAAATGAAGTCAGAAAATATAAGCAAAATTTTAAAGGTCAAAATCAAATTTTTATCACTGCAAACATTTCATTCAGTACTTTTAAAATCAATACCACGTGTATTATTTTGATGTTGGCGGCTAGCAAGACATATATATATATATACAAGTTCTTATATGCAAACACATGGAGGTGCAGTTTTAATATTTTATAGTTTCAAACCTTTTGATTTTTATAAAACTTTTTTTAAGACAGGACAGAAATCGTGTAAAGTCTTAATCCATTTACTAATCCATAATCAGACATCAACATATATGTTCATATATATATAAAACATAGTTACCTTATATATACAAAACCAACAAACAAAACTATAAATCTTAATTTTATTCCCTTTAGCTGTAATTTCAAGGGAGGAACATCTTGTTACCTATTGAATCCAATATTTATGACCATAGAGGCTTACAGCTTTCTTATTGAGAGGTTCCTGTTTCCCCTCTAAGAGCTGTCTGCTTGCACAGAAGCCTTCAACATTTTTCAAAACCTGTTGTATCAATTTGAGCAGTAGCATCAGTCTGAAGGTTGGGTACTATAGGGGCTGACATCCCATATATAATCTCAAAGGGAGTTAAATCTAGCTGGTAAGGGGAATTCCTAACCCTATAAATGGAAAGGAGAGGAACATCACTCAGTCAGCGCCAGTCTATAACGTCAGTTTACTGAAGGTGTCTTTTAATGTTTTATTTATTTTCTCTATCACTCCTGAACTTTGGGGCCTATATCTCCAATCTGCAGCAATAAACTTAGCTACACTCTGACTTACCTTTGACACAATTGCTGGTCCAAGCATCCAGAGTTCAGCACTAAAGCCATTAATGTATTTCTGCCTAACTTTCCAATGTAACATGGAGATGGGGACTAAAAGTACATGCTAAGAAGAACTGACAAAAAGTGGCCCAGCTCTATTGGTGGCTGATTACCTACAGCTGTACCCACAGTTAAAATGTTAGAGTTTCAGATCATGGATACACTTAATTGTTGCTCATTCCATTGTAGGCAGTTTTACCTGTTACTCACAAAATGTTTCAGGAAATCAAAAAGTCATGAGACCTGAATTTGAGATAGCTCAAACAGACCTCAGATGAGTTTTTTCCCTGGTCTGGGGATTCCTCACTTTTCCCATTTATTAGACAAATTTTAATTTCTGTTTCTACTTTAAATTTGTCTCAGCAGATTTTCACCTGGTTGAGACTGCAAGCTGCGATCTGAACTTCCTGGAAGCTGACATGATTACTCACTGCCTCCTCGTATGGACCACCTAACCAGACACTTCTGAGGACTGCCCCTTTGCCCCTGATGTGAACGGTCCTATTGTCAGAGCTGAAGTAGTTTCAGAAGACGAGACCACCGGCCCAATATCCCGCCTACAGGCTGAAATGCCAAGTCAAAGGGGGCTCCCTGACATTATCTATTACCTTGGGGATTGCTTTTCCACACACACAATGCTTTCCCGCCACTACCTGTCTCCTCCACTGTTTCCCTGGTTTTGTGCCTTTTGGTAAAGATATTGCCAGGCTCCTCTTGTTATAAACGATGATGAAAATACCCCCATTCTCTTTTACCAATAAAGACTCAGGAGTCAGCTGCTGGGGTGCAAACTTGGTAGCTCTGAGAGACAGAGAAACCACCCAGCTGACCTTCCTTCTATGCACAGGTCTGAATTGAAACAACTCAAAAGTCTCACTAGCACAAAGTCAGTCAAGGAGGAAAACCCCAAAAACCCAAGCCCCCAAAGCCAGGGAACAGAGGACCTGAAGCCTAAGCTAAAGTCAGAGGTTGAGGTAAAGCCCCTTCTTCTCCAAGCTGTCTTTAAAGATCCCCCAGCCATACACACACACAATTCACAGTCCCTCCTACACCCTAATCTTGGCAACAGGTGTCTTGCTCTGAAAGTTGATTTAGGGTTAGATCCAGTAGCCAGAGAGCTCTTGAACCTAACTTGATTAGATCGTATCTAATAAAGAGATCTCTTGGATTAACGGTGTGTGCTAGGGCTAGAGGAGCCACACCATTATAAGCTGTTTATGAGAACAAAAATCTTTTGGATTAAAGGTGTGTGTTATGATTCAACCAAACAGTAAAGAGGGTTTTGGAATTCGCAATTTTGGTGTTCAAACTAGACTAAATATTGTACAAGAAACTTAACTGCCCCAATTTCTATGGGTTGGCTACTAGCTCAGAGAGTCTTCTTCTTTATTAATTTATTTTTTTTGTGAAGACATGCTTTCACTTCATACCAGATGCCCTGCTGTCCTGGACTCCATGTGTAGACCAGGCTGGACTCAAACTCACAGAGGTTCAGCTGACTCAGCCTTCTGAGTGCTGAGATTAAAAGCATGGGTGACCATGCCCAGCTGAGAGACCATCGATAATTACCGAATAATGGACTAAAAGCATTCTTTAGATCTCAGGTTGTCTTTCAAAGTTCAGAAGAAGGAAAGATGTCTAACAAGTATGTTCAGTTTTGAATTGGCCAGCCATGGCAGCCCATATCTTTAATCCCAGGAGCCAGAACCACAGTAAAGCCTGTCGCTTTGAAATTCTGAGTTCCAGGATGGCCAGGCCTCTGTCAATAGACTCTGTCTCAAAAGGGGAATTTGAACTAGTTGAGGTCATTTCTTGTACATACTTGCTTTGATCTATACAATTGGGTCTAACTACACAGGCTTAACACTCAAGAAAGCAGGGCCTACCTCCTGCCTCAGCCTCCTAAGAGCAGATTAAAGGCTGGTGGCTCACCTCTTCTGATCCACCCTACACAACCAGGTTGTGATTTAATTACCACGTAGAGCTTTATAAAGGGCCAGTTCTCCACACAATGTTTAGTCTCCAGAATCCCAGGGAAGAGAACACAGTTCTACCTCCTCACTCGACACTCTCAGCCACCAGGACTCAGTGAGCCCCAGTTCCAAGACCCTGTGGAGCAGATCAGGCCTCTGGAGAGTAATGCAGGTGACTTGTAGTGGTGTGAGTGAGTGTGTGTGTGTGTGTGTGTGTGTGTGTGTGTGTGTGTGTGTTTGGAGGTGGGAGGAGAGGACACCAACTGTCATGATGTGTTGAGGGTGTCTGGTTTGCCTGTTTCAGTTCCTCTCAGAAATGTTATAGCCCAATCTATGGGGTGTCTCTGGCATGTATCTCCTCCCTTCCATGGGAACATGACATCATTTGGTTTCCATTCAGGAAGCCTCATGGAAGGTGTTGTGGACTGTGTTCAGAGCCAGTACAACTTGGCAAGACTTGGTTAGTTACCGTGATCATGAACCTGACTCCAGGATTCATTTCCACAAGGTTCTCCTCCACTATTCATGGGAGGCCTTCCCTGCTTACACCAAGGTTTCCCCATAGGTGACAGAGAGGAGTCCTTTGTATTCATGATGCTGGCTCCAGCATCCAGTCACAGCTAAGAGATAGAGATTCCTCAAGCAGGTAAAGGGCTTTACTATTCTCTTTATTCACTTTTCAACAGACACAAGAAAACCAAGGTGAATATTTGAGAAACATCACCACGGAATCCCAAGTGGGATGGAGTGAGAAGAATGCAAGACAACGACCCTCAGGTATTCAGAGGCAACTCTGAGCAAAAACCCAAAATCTTCTACCATGTTTCATTTTTTGAGATATCCTGCCATAGGCACGGTCCCAAATGTGAACACCTGTACCGTGTGTGACAGGGACAGAGTTGAGGTCGGGGTCTCTGACTTCTGTTCTTCTTGCATGAGATCCAAAGTCTTAGATGCTGTGTGTGCCACCAGGGGAGGGAAATTGGTAGAATTTAGGTAGGGACAGCATTCCCAGGGAGCACTACTCCTGTGTGAGCCCTTTCTGTTCTGCAATACATTTTCTACAACTGAGGACACCTGCAGTTCCAAATGAGTGTCCTCAATGCTGTTGAGAGCAGGTTAGAGGGTAATCCTGGGCTAGCAAGCAAGTGTTTTGTTGTAAATGGTAATTAATATTTACTATTGGTTTATCTTCTGCCAATGCTGCCTTTGATCCTAAATTGTATAACCAAATCACCACACAGAGTCTGGGTGTTTAGTTAACCTAGAACACAGTGCTGGGCAATATTTACTCCCTCCCAAACCTTCAAGCCCTCAGTTTCCTAACATTTAGATTTCCCACATTATACTTGCTTTCTGTAATTTTAGGTTTGGTTCATGCTCCACCTCCTCCAAGATCTCTCCTCCAGCTCTGCTCTCCTTTCTCTCCTCCTCTCTCTCCTCCCACTCCTTTCCCTCCTTCTGTCTCCTCCCCTCTTTTCTGTCCTCTGGCTCCTCCCTGCTCAACATTGTATGTAGTTGCTTTATCTTTGTCATGTTTACGCAAGAGTTGAGACAGGATGCTTATAATGAGTATCACAATGCAATATCCGGATTGAAACCAGAGAGTTGGGGGTGGGGAAATCAGCGTTTGAATTAACAAGGGTAAGGCCTATACATTTTAAAAGAACATTATACCGACAGTGTTCCTAATGTCTTGGTGACTGAATGAGTTGCCTTTGCAATCAGAGTGCAGGAAGAATCCCTATGTTAAGGTGTGTAAATGGGTGGCATCAAAGGCACTCATCGCAGCCCTGTGTTCCTTGCAGGTCCTTCCAGTCGCTCATGGACAGACTCTGAGATCAGGATCTTCCTGATGGAGTGGGAAGGTGTTGAACAGCAAGTTGGCCACCCAGGCAGGAAGGTGCACAAGAAGTCCAGGGCTCTGTGCCAGCGCCTCTCTCGGTGGGGCCTGAAGAAGAGCTGGATGAGTTGCTTCTACTTGTTGCTGAGCCTGCAGGATCTGCACAGGATTCTTTGTACTGAGAGACCAAGGGTGGAGCCCCTGTTTTCTCCCTATAGGGAGGCCCTGTACAGAATCCTGGGCCCCCATGTTCAGGAAAGCCCTGTCCCAGGTTAGTCTCTTCTGTGTTCATTCCCCTTTCAAGTCCCAGAGAGAGCAGCCTGAGCTGGCCTGTCCTCCATGAGCATAGAGCAGAGTCCACCCTGCAGAGAATCCCCATTCTCACAGGCTTCCTTGGCAGAGAGCAAAAACCAAGGTCTGTCTTGCTCTTGGTGTACTTTCCACTGTCTACCCAAGGGAATAGAAATCGGACATGTTCAGGGTGGACCCAGACACACAGGACAGACCATTGCATAGCAGGACTCAGGGAGAGTGAGTATGCCTTGCTTAGGAGCTCTGATTCGTCTTCCTTTCAGGTCCTCTTTGTGATGGGTCTGGTGACCCCCAACTCTCCATGTATTGTCATCCTTCCTGGAACCAGCCTTGGGACTATGGTGTCCCTGTTCCTCGTGCAGAGCTTCAAGGGAACCCAGTGCCTATGATGTCCAAGGAGGATTCCTTGTTTTCCAGATGGAAGCCCTGGAACCCCGACTACCGTCTTTCAGCTCCACACCTGCATCCTGCCTCTGTGCCAGGAGATTCAAGCTTCCAGCAGCCCTGGTCCACTGCAGAATAACAGCACCCAGACACTCACTGAAGTCTGTGCTGTTTTTTAAATTATATTTCCTGAAAAAAACCCAGAATCGTTCAACCCTGTGTCTGTGTCCATTTCCCTCTTCTATCTCATATGAGAAACAAATGTGAAATTAAATAAATGTCTCTACAGTAACTCAACTGCCTTGTCTTGGTCACTTCCGTGGGGTACATGAGTGAAGAGGGGCAGCCAATAGCACTTTGTAGAGGTTTATTTCCTGCTGTCCTGGGACTGGCCCTGTCTAGTCTGGCTCTGTCTAACTTTGGCCTGGAGCTTTCTCTCCCACCAGGGCAACCTCTGCCTAAATAATCAGGCCATGTTTTATTGAGTATGATACAAACAAAAACAAACAAACAAACAAACATAGGATGAGTCTTATGATCACAAATTATTTTAGTGCCTTTTATTAAAGATATTGCCAGGCTCCCTTTGTTATAAATAATTATGAAAATACCTCCATTCTCTTTTACCAATAAAGACTCAGGAGTCAGCTGCTGGTGTGCAAACTTGGTAGCTCAGAGAGACAGAGAAACCACCCAGCTGACCTTCCTTCTCTGCTCAGGTCTGAATGGAAAAAACTCAAAAGGCTCACTAGTACAAATATAGTCAAGGAAGAAAACCACAAAAATCCAAGCCCAAAAACCCAAAGCCAGGGAGTTGAGGACCTGAAGCCTAATCCAACCCCCAAATCCAGAGAACTGAGTTGCTGAAGCCTAAGCTAAAGTCAGAGGTTGATCTAAAGCCCCTTCTTCTCCAAGCTGTCTTAATATCTCCCTCCCCGACTCAAAGTCCCTGCTACACCCTAATCCTGTCAACAGGTGTCTTGCTCTGAACGTTGACTTAGGGTTAGATCCAGTAGCCAGAGAGCTCTTGAACCTAACTTGATTAGATTATATATACAGAGATCTCTTGGACGAAAGGTGTGTGCTAGGGCTAGATGAGCCACACCATTATCAGTTGTTTACGAGTACAAAAAGCTTTTGGAATAAAGGTTTGTGTTATGATTCAACCAAACAGTAAACAGGGTTTTGGAATTCACAATTTTGGGGTTCAAACTGGACTAAATATTGTACAAGGAACTTGACTTCTTTAATTACTATGGGTTGGCACCAGCTTAGAGATTCTCCTTCTTCTTTATTAATTTATTTATTATTTATTATTATTATTTTTTGTGTGTGTGTGTGAAGACAGGCTTTCACTGTGTACCAGATGCCCTGCTGTCCTGGACTCCATGTGTAGACCAGGCTGGACTCAAACTCACAGAGGTTCAGCTGACTCAGCCTTCTGAGTGCTGGGATTAAAAGTATGGGTGACCACGCCCAGCTGAGAGACCATTGACAATTGCTGAATGTTGGACTAAAAGCATTCTGTAAGTCTCAGGTTGTCTTTCAAAGTTCAGAAGAAGGAAAGATGTCTAACAAGTATGTTCAGTTTTAAATTGGCCAGCCATGGCAGCCCATATTTTTAATCCCAGGAGCCAGAACCACAGCAAAGACTGTCGCTTTGAAATTCTGAGTTCCAGGATGGCCAGGCCTCTGTCAATAGACCCTGTCTCAAATGGGGAATTTGAACTAGTTGAGGTCATTTCCTGTACATACTTGCTTTGATCTATACAATTGGGTCTAACTACACAGGCTTAACAGTCAAGAAAGCAGGGCCTTCCTCCTGCCTCAGCCTCCTAAGAGGGGATTAAAGGCTGCTGGCTCACCTCTTCTGATCCACCCTACACAACCAGGTTGTGATTTAATGACCACTTAGAGCTTTATAAAGGGCCAGTTCTCCACACAATGCTCAGTCTCCAGAATCCCAGGGAAGAGAACACAGCTCTACCTCCTCACTCCACACTCTCAGCCACCAGGACTCACTGAGCCTCAGTTCCAAGACCCTGTGGAGCAGATCAGGCCTCTGGAGAGTAATGCAGGTGACTTGTAGTGGTGTGAGTGAGTGAGTGATTGTGTGTGTGTGTGTGTGTGTTTGGAGGTGGGAGGAGAGGACACCAACTACATACTTAGAGCTTTATAAAGGGCCAGTTCTCCACACACTGCTCAGTCTCTAGAATCCCAGGGAAGAGAACTCAGCTCTACCTCCTCACTCCACACTCTCAGCCACCAGGACTCACTGAGTATCAGTTCCAAGACCCTGTGGAGCAGATCAGACCTCTGGGCAGTAATGCAGGTGACTTGTAGTGGTGTCTGTGGAGCATGGTTGTTGGGAGGAGAGGACACCAACTGTCATGATGTGTTGAGGGTGTCTGGTGTGTCTGTCTTTCAGTACCTCTCAGAAATGATATAGCCCAATCTATGGGGTGTCTCTGGCATGTGTCTCCTCCCTTCCATGGGAACATGACATCATTTGGTTTCCATTCAGAGAGCCTCATGGAAGGTGTTGTGGACTGTGTTCAGAGCCTTGACAACATGGCAAGACTTGGTTATCTACCATGATCATGAACCTGCCTCCAGGATTCATTTCCACAGGGTTCTCCTCCAGTATTCATGGGAGGCCTTCCCTGCTTACACCAAGGTTTCCCCATAGGTGACAGAGAGGAGTCCTTTGTATTCATGATGCTGGCTCCAGCATCCACTCACACCTAAGAGACAGAGATTCCTCTAGCAGGAAAAGGGCTTTAATATTTTCTTTATTCACTTTTCAACAGACACAAGAAAACCAAGGTGAACATTTGAGAAACATCACCATGGAATCCCAAGTGGGATGGAGTGAGAAGAATGCAAGACAAAGACCCTCAGGCATTCAGAGGCAACTCTGAGCAAAACCCCAAAATCTTGTAGCATGTTTCATTTTTTTTTAATTTTTCATCAATTACACTTCATTCATTCTGTATCCCCCCATAAGCCCCTCCCTCCTCCCCTCCCGATCCCACCCTCCCTCCTTCCTCTGCATGCATGCCACTCCCCAAGTCCACTGATAGGGGAGGTTCTCCTCTCCTTTCTGATCTTAGTCTATCAGTTCACATCAAAAGTGGCTGCATTGTCCTCTACTATGGTCTGGTAAGGCTGCTCCCCCCCAGAGGGAGGTGATCAAAGAGCAGGCCAATCAGATTATGTCAGAGGCAGTCCCTCTTCACATTACTATGTAACCCAATTGGACTCTGAACTACCCTGGGCTACATCTGTGCAGGGGTTCTGGGTTATCTCTATGAATAGTCCTTGGTTGGAGTATGAGTCTCTGGGAAGTTCCCTGTGTTCAAATTTTCTTGTTCGGTTGCTCTCCTTGTGAAGACCCTGTCCTCTCCAGCTCTTACTATTTCCCAGTTCTTACCTAAAATTCCATTCATTCTGCCCAACAGTTGCCCATCAGGCTCAGCATCTGCTTTGATAGTCTGTAGGGCAGAGGCTTTCAGAGGCCCTCTGTGGTAGGTTCCTAGGTTGTTTCCTGTTTTCTTCTTCTTCTGAGGTCCATCCTCTGTGCCTTTCCAGATGGGGATTGGACATTTTAGTTAGGGTCCTCTCTCTTGCTTAGTTTCTTTAGATGTACAGGTTTTAGTGGGTTTGTCCTATGTTGTATGTCTATATGAGTGAGTATATGTGTGTCTTTTTGCTTTTGGGACAACTCACTCAGGATGATCCTTTCCAGATCCCACCATTTACCTGCAAATTTCATGATTTCCTTATTTTTCATTGCTGAGTAATATTCCATTGTGTAGATGTACCACAATTTCTGCATCCATTCTTCAGTTGAGGGGCATTTGGGTTGTTTCCAGCTTCTGGCTATTACAAATAAAGCTGCTACAAACATGGTTGAGCAAATTTCCTTTTTGTGTACTTGAGCCTCTTTTGGATATATGCCCAGGAGTGGTATGGCTGGATCTTGAGGAAGCGCTATTCCTAGTTCTCTGAGAAAGCGCCAGATTGATTTCCAGAGTGGTTGTACAAGTTTACATTCCCACCAGCAGTGGAGAAGGGTTCCCCTTTCTCCACAATCTCTCCAGCATGTGTTGTCACTTGAGTTTTTGATCTTGGCCATTCTCATGGGTGTAAGGTGAAATCTCAGGGTTGTTTTGATTTGCATTTCCCTAATGGCTAGTGAGGTTGAGCATTTCTTTAAGTGCTTCTCTGCCATTCGGTATTCCTCTACAGAGAATTCTCTGTTTAGCTCTGTTCCCCATTTTTTAATTGGATTACTTGGTTTGCTGCTTTCCAGCATCTTTAGTTCTTTATATATACTGGATATGAGTCCTTTTCCAGATAAAGGGTTGGTGAAGATTTTTTCCCAATCTGTAGGCGGTCGCTTTGTTTTGATGATGGTGTCCTTTGCTTTGCAGAAGCTTTACAGTTTCATGAGGTCCCATTTATTGATTGTTGCTCTTAGAGCCTGTGCTTTTGGTGTTCTGTTCAGGAAGTTTTCTCCTGTACCAATGACTTCTAGGGTATTTCCTACTTTTTTTCAAGCTGATTTAATGTGTCTGGTTTTATGTTGAGGTCTTTGATCCACTTGGACTTCAGTTTTGTGCAGGGTGATAAGTATGGATCTATTTTCATTTTTCTACATATAGACATCCAGTTGGACCAGCACCATTTGTTGAAGATGCTATCTTTTTTCCATTGAATGGTTTTGGAGTCTTTGTCAAAGATCAGGTTTCCATAAGTGTGTGGATTTATTTCTGGGTCCTCTGTTCGATTCCATTGATCCACCATTCTGTTTCTATGCCAGTACCATGCAGTTTTTAAAACTGTTGCTCTATAGTACAACTTAAGATCAGGAATGGAGATACCTCCAGAAGGTCTTTTATTGTAGAGGATTGTTTTAGCAATTCTGGGTTTCTTGTTATTCCATATGAAGTTGAGAATTTTTCTTTCCAGGTCTGTAAAGAATTGTGTTGGTAATTTGATGAGCATTGCATTGAATCTGTAGATTGCTTTTGGTAAGATGGCCACTTTTACTATGTTAATCTTGCCAAGCCATGAGCATGGGAGATCTTTCCATCTTCTCATATCTTCTTCTAATTCTTTCTTCAGAGATTTGAAATTTTTTTCATACAAGTCTTTGACTTCCTTGGTTAGGGTTACTCCGAGGTACCTTATGTCATTTGTGGCTATTGTGAAGGGTGTTGTTTCCCTAATTTCTTTCTCAGCCCTTTTGTCTTTTGTATACAGGAGGGCTACTAAATTTTTTGAGTTAATTTTGTATCCGGCCACTTTGCTGAAGGTGTTTATCAGCTGTAGGAGTTCCCTGGTAGAGTTTTTGGGGTCACTCACGTATACTATCATATCATCTGCAAATAGTGATAATTTGACTTCTTCCTTTCCAATTTGTATCCCCTTGATCTCCTTCAACTGTCTTATTGCTCTAGCAAGGACTTCCAGCACTATGTTGAAGAGATATGGAGAGAGTGGGCAGCCTTGTCTTGTCCCTGATTTTAGTGGGATTGCTTTAAGTTTCTCTCCGTTCAGTTTGATGTTGGCTCTAGGCTTGCTGTATATCGCCTTTACTATTTTTAGATATGTGCCTTGTATCCCTGATCTCTCCCATACTTTAAACATGAATGGATGTTGGATTTTGTCAAATGCTTTTTCAGCATCTAGGGAGATTATCATGTGGTTTTTTTCTTTCAGTTTGTTAATATGGTTTTCCGTATATTGAACCACCCCTGCATACCTGGGATGAAGCCTACTTGGTCATAGTGGATAATATCTTTAATGTGTTCTTGGATTCAGTTTGCAAGTATTTTATTAAGTATTTTTGCATCAATGTTCATAAGGGAGATTGGCCTGAAATTCTCTTTCTTTGTTGAGTCTTTGTAAGGTTTAGGTACCAAGGTGACTGTGGCTTCATAGAATGAGTTTGGTAATGTTCCTTCTGTTTCTATTTTGTGGAATAGTTTGAAGAGAATTAGTGTTAGCTCTTCTTTGAAGGTCTGGTAGAATTCTGCGCTGAAGCCATCTGGTCCTGGGCTTTTTTTGGATGGGAGACTTTTGATGACCGCTTCTATTTATTTGGGGGATATAGGACTATTTAGTTGATTTACCTGGTCCTGATTCAGCTTTGGTAAGTCAAATCGATCAAGAAAATTGTCCATTTCATTTAGATTTTCAAATTTTGTGGCATATAGACTTTTGAAGTAAGTCCTAATGATTGTTTGGATTTCCTCAGTGTCTGTAGTTATATCCCCCTTTTCATTTCTGATTTTGTTGATTTGGGTGGTGTCTCTCTGCCTTTTAGTTAGCTTGGCTAAGGGTTTGTCGATCTTGTTGATTTTCTCAAAGAACCAGCTCTTGGTTTCATTGATTCTTTTAATTGTTTTATTTGTTTCCAATTGATTGATTTCAGCCCTGAGTTTGATTATTTCCAGCCGTCTACTCCTTCTTGGTGTGTCTGCTTCTTCTTTTTCTAGGGTTTTTAAGTGAGCCATTAAGGTGCTTGAATGAGCTGTCTCGAATTTCTTCTTGAAGGCACTTAGTGCTATGAACTTTTCTCTTAGCATTGCTTTCATTGTGTCCCACAAGTTTGGGTATGTTGTGTCTTCATTTTCATTGATTTCTAGAAAGACTTTAATTTCTTTCTTTATTTCTTCCCTGACCCAGCTGTCATTTAGTAACAAGTTGTTCAGTTTCCATGTGTGTGTAGGCTTTTTGCTATTTCTGTTATTGTTGAGGTCCAGCTTTATTCCATGGTGATGAGACAAGATACACGGGATTATTTCAATCTTCTTGTATCTGTTGAGGCTTGCTTTGTGACCCACTATATGGTCTATTTTGGAGAAGGTTCCATGAGGTGCTGAGAAGAAGGTAAATTCTTTTGTGTTTGGGTGTAAAGTTCTGTAAATGTCTGTTAGGTCCATTTGATTCATGACCTCTGTCAGAGACATTGTTTCTTTGTTTAATTTCTGTTTTGTTGACCTGTCCTTTGTTGAGAGTGTGGTGTTGAAGTCTCCCACTATTAATGTGTGGGGATCTATATGTGCTTTAAATTTTATCAATGTTTCTTTAACAAATGTGGGTGCTCTTGTATTTGGGGCATAGATGTTCAGGATTGTGATGTCTTCCTGGTGGAATTTTCCCTTGATGAGTATGAAGTGTCCTTCCCTATCTCTTTTTATTAATTTTGGTTGAAAGTCTATTTTATCAGATATTAGAATGGCTACTCCTGCTTGCTTCTTGGGTCCGTTTGCTTGGAAAGTCGTCTTCCAACCCTTTACCCTCAGGTAATGTCTATCTTTGTGTCTTAGGTGTGTTTCTTGTATGCAACAGATTCCTGGGTTTAGTTTACGTATCCATTCTGTTAATCTGTGCCTTTCTACTGGAGAGTTGAGTCCATTGATGTTGAGAGAGATTAATGACCAGTGGCTGCTAGATCCCTTGATTTTGATGTTGGCTGTGGTCATCATGTTGTGTGCTTGGTTGCTTTTTGTTTTACTGAAGTGAGGTTATTTATTTCCTGTGTTTTCTTGAATGTAGCTAGTTTTCCTGGGCTGTATTTTCCCTTCTAGTGTCTTCTGTAATGCTGGATTTGTTTGTCGGTATTGTTGAAATTTGTTTTTGTCATTGAATATCTTGTTTTCTCCATCTATGAGGACTGAGAGTTTTGCAGGGTATAGTAGCCTGGGCTGACATCTGTGTTCTCTTAGGGTCTGCATGATATCCGTCCAGGCCCTTCTGGCTTTCATAGTCTCTGTTGAAAAGTCAGGTGTGATTCTAATGGGTTTGCCATTATATGTTACTTGGCCTTTTTCCCTTGCAGCTTTTAGTATTTTTTCTTTGTTCTGTGTACTTATTGTTTTGATTATTATGTGGCTGGAGGATTTTCTTTTCTGGTCAAATTTGTTGGGTGTTCTGTAGGCCTCATGTATTCTAATTGGCCTCTCCTTTATCTTGGGGAAATTTTCTTCAATGATTTTGTTGAAAATATTTTCTGGGCCTTGGAGAAGGGAGTCTTCTTTTTCATCTATACCTATTATTCTTAGGTTTTGTCTTTTCATATTGTCTTGGATTTCTTGGACGGTCTGTGTCAGGAATTTTTCGGATTTAACATTTTCTTTGACAGATACATCGATTTCTTCCATTGTATCTTCTACACCTGAGATTCTTTCTTCCATCTCTTGTAGTCTGTTGGTTATGCTTACCTCTGTAGTTCCTGTTTTCTTCCCTAGATTCTTCCTTTCTATTATTTCTTCCATTTGTGTTTTCTTTAATTTTTCCAATTCTATCTTCAGGTCTTGAGTTGTTTTGTTTACTTCCTTCACCTGTCTGATTGTACTTTCCTGTTTTTCTTTTAGTTCCTTCAACTCTGTTTCTTTTATTTCATTCAGTGTTTTAAGCATTTCCTTTCTAAAGGCCATAAACTGTTTGGCTGCAGCTTCCTCTATTTCTTTACGGATAGCAATATTCTGTTTGAGTTTATCTTCCTCTATGTCTTTACGTATCTTATTTGTTTCCTCTGTTATCATCTTCATGAGCATAGTTGTTAGGTCATCTTCTTGGATTTCAGTTATGCTGGGGTGTCCAGGGCTACTTGCCCCTGGGTAACTGGGTTCTGGAGATGCCATATTGCTCTGTCTTTTGTTGCTTGAGCTTTTACGCTGGCCTCTACCCATTGTGCTATCTTAGGTGTTTGGGGTTATTTTCTGGTGGTTCCTGGGGATCCTGTGGTGGAGAGAATCTCCTTTGCAGAAAGCTGGTTTTTCCTGAAGGATGTCTTCTCAGCTTTTTGGGTATAGTCCCTGGATGGCTGCTGTTTTTTCAGGAGTTGCTCACCTCAGGGATATAGACCTGAGTGGTAACTATGGTCTTTGTTAGTCGAGAGGGTTCTCCTCTCACCCAGGGAAGTCCTGAGAGCAGCTGCCCTGTTTCTGGGTTTCTTGTTGTAAATTTAATGATCAGCTGCTGTGACCCAGTTGGACATCAGGCGAGCAGCAACTGTTTGTGCCTGTTTCTGGAGCACAGCTGAATGATGGCCCCACTGGTCTGCTAGTCTGCTAGACTTTTTCTAGGGAAGGATTGGGTGATTTAAGTCAGAACAGTTTCCTTCCTTCCCTGTGGATTCTCTGGAGACACGGACTCCCAGTGTCTTTTTTGCCCTGGTGCACACTGCTCAGTGTCCGCCAGCTGGCTGGCCACAGAAACTGCCTGTGCCTGGAGCACAGTTGAGTGTTGGCGGCTCAGTCTCCGCCAGCTGTCTGGTGCACAGAAACTGCCTGTATCTGCCTTTGCGGCCTTTGGGAGCCTGGGTGCCTCCCTAAGCTGGGTAATTTTCCGGGGTGTTGGCTGAGTGCTCTGAGATCAGACCAGCCGTTTCCCTCCCTGTGTGTTTGCACCAGATAGTGAAACTCATTCGCTGGTTCCCTGGTGCCCACAGTTCTATCTCAGGCAGCGAATCAGGCGTGCAGGCAGGCAGGGCTCTGTGCCGGAGCCTGGGTCTCAGGCTCTGGCTCTGGGTTGGGTCCTGGGGTGCCCGTGGAACCCGAGGTTTTTCCAGGGGATGTCTGGGTGACCTAAGGCCAGTCCCAATCGTTTCCTGTAGCCTGGGGTTATCTCTCGACTGAAAATTCCAGTCTCTGATAGTGTGGTGCGCACGGTTCAGTCTGGGACCGTGACCAGAGACACTGGCTTGTGGCTCTGGGCTGGGGCTGGGGCTGGCGGCCAGCAGCCAAGCATCTGGTGGAACCGGAAATCTCTTCCGTGGTTTAGCCGGGTGAGTTAAAAGCTGATTGAATCCCCCACCGTGGGGTATCCTCTCACCTGGGAAACACAATGACTGTGTTTTATGGCCGCGAGTTCTGATTACTGGTCACTGTGCTGCTCCTGCTGCTGCTGCTCAGAATGAGAGTCCTCCTGGCACCGCCATCTTGCCATGTTTCATTTTTTGAGACATGCCGCCTTAGGCAAGATCCCAGATGTGAACACCTTTACCATGTGCCACAAGGACAGACTTGTGGTTGGGGGGGAGGGTCCGTGAATTCTGTTCTTCTTGCATGAGATCCAAAGTCTCAGAGCCTGTGTGTGCCACCAGGGGAGGGAGGTGGGTAGAATCTAGTTAATGACAGCATCCCTAGGTAGCACTAGTCCTATGTGAGCCCTTTCTGTTCTGCAATACATTTTCTATAACTGAGGACACCTGCAGTTGCAAATGAGTGTCCTCAATGCTGTTGAGAGCAGGTTAGAGGGTAATCCTGGGCTAGCAAGTGTTCTGTTGTAAATGGTAATTAATATTTACTATTGGTTTATCTTCTGCCAATGCTGCTGTTGATCCTAAATTGTATAACCAAATCACCACACAGAGACTGGGTTTTTAGTTAACCTAGAACATAGTGCTGGGCAATATTTACTCCCTCCCAAACCTTCAAGCCCTCAGTTTCCTAACATTTAGATTTCCCACATTATACTTGCTTTCTGTAATTTTAGGTTTGGTTCATGCTCCACCTCCTCCAAGATCTCTCCTCCAGCTCTGCTCTCCTTTCTCTCCTCCTCTCTCTCCTCCCACTCCTTTCCCTCCTTCTGTCTCCTCCCCTCTTTTCTGTCCTCTGGCACCTCCCTGCTCAACATTGTATGTAGTTGCTTTATCTTTGTCATGTTTACACAGGAGTTGAGACAGGATGCTTATAATGAGTATCACAATGCAATATCCGGATTGAAACCAGAGAGTTGGGGGTGGGGAAATCAGCGTTTGAATTAACAAGGGTAAGGCCTATACATTTTAAAAGAACATTATACCGACAGTGTTCCTAATGTCTTGGTGACTGAATGAGTTGCCTTTGCAATCAGAGTGCAGGAAGAATCCCTATGTTAAGGTGTGTAAATGGGTGGCATCAAAGGCACTCATCGCAGCCCTGTGTTCCTTGCAGGTCCTTCCAGTCGCTCATGGACAGACTCTGAGATCAGGATCTTCCTGATGGAGTGGGAAGGTGTTGAACAGCAAGTTGGCCACCCAGGCAGGAAGGTGCACAAGAAGACCAGGGCTCTGTGCCAGCGCCTCTCTCGGTGGGGCCTGAAGAAGAGCTGGACGAGTTGCTTCTACTTGTTGCTGAGCCTGCAGGATCTGCACAGGATTCTTTGTACTGAGAGACCAAGGGTGCAGCCCCTGTTTTCTCCCTATAGGGAGGCCCTGTACAGAATCCTGGGCCCCCATGTTCAGGAAAGCCCTGTCCCAGGTTAGTCTCTTCTGTGTTCATTCCCCTTTCAAGTCCCAGAGAGAGCAGCCTGAGCTGGCCTGTCCTCCATGAGCATAGAGCAGAGTCTACCCTGCAGGGAATCCCCATTCTCACAGGCTTCTCTGGCAGAGAGCAAAA
Organism: Meriones unguiculatus; assembly: GCF_030254825.1. Lineage (NCBI taxonomy): Eukaryota > Metazoa > Chordata > Mammalia > Rodentia > Muridae > Meriones > Meriones unguiculatus. Next base: position 19,475,452 of record NC_083359.1, read on the forward strand.
ACCAAGGTCTGTCTTGCTCTTGGTGTACTTTCCACTGTCTACCCAAGGGAATAGAAATCGGACATGTTCAGGGTGGACCCAGACACACAGGACAGACCATTGCATAGCAGGACTCAGGGAGAGTGAGTATGCCTTGCTTAGGAGCTCTGATTCGTCTTCCTTTCAGGTCCTCTTTGTGATGGGTCTGGTGACCCCCAACTCTCCATGTATTGTCATCCTTTCTGGAACCAGCCTTGGGACTATGGTGTCCCTGTTCCTTGTGCAGAGCTTCAAGGGAACCCAGTGCCTATGATGTCCGAGGAGGATTCCCTGTTTTCCAGATGGAAGCCCTGGAACCCCGACTACGGTCTTTCAGCTCCACACCTGCATCCTGCCTCTGTGCCAGGAGATTCAAGCTTCCAGCAGCCCTGGTCCACTGCAGAATAACAGCACCCAGGCCTTCAATGAAGACTGTGCTCTTTGTTAAATTTTATTTTCTGACAAACCTCAGAATCCTGCAATAGTGTGGCTGTGTCTATTTCCCTCTTCTACCTCATAAGAGAATCAAGTGTGAAATTAAATAAATGTCTCCAATGTAACTCTCCTGCCTTGTCTTGGTCACTTCAGTGGGGTCCATGAGTGAATAGGGGCAGCCAATAGCTCTTTGTAGAGGTTCATTTCCTGCTGTCCTGGGACTGGCCCTCTCCAGTCTGTCTCTGTCTAACTTTGGCCTGGAGTTTTCTCTCCCACCAGGGCAACCTCTGCTTAAATAGTCAGCTGCTCGTGCAGTTTTCAGTCTCTAGTCCTCTTGGTATAGAATGCTTCTTTCATATTTCACAGCCTCAAATTTCCAGAAGTTAATGGAAAATGATATAAGTGGGACATATCTCGGTACCATAGGAAGCACAAAGGCCATGCTTTATCGAGTATGATACAAACAAACAAACAAACAAACAAGGAAACAGAGGATGAGTCTTATGATCAGAAATTGTTTCTTAGGACAGAAAGAAAGGTGAGCAGAGAGTTGCTTTGAGACTCTGCCCAATAGTCTCACATCCTTGACCATTTAGTCCACAGAAGGTCACACTGTTTCTTATAGTTTGGGAGCTATGGTCCTGTTGGAGGAAGTGTGTCACTAAAGTTAAGTGTTGATGGTCCCAAGCCACCTGTCATGTCACAGTTCTCTGCTGTTTGCCTTTGGCTCAGGGCTCGAGTTCTCCATCTGCCCTTTATCTGCTCCACCTTGGATGACTTTTGTTTCCAGTTCCCTACTGGTTCTATACGGGGAACATGAAATTTTGGTTTAAGAGTGGGGAGTCCTCTTATTTATCTATAGTACCTTGCCAAATATAACATAGGCAAAGCTGTATTCAGTCACCCCAAGTTAAGGCTTGCTGGGATTCCCAAGAAGCCCTCAGCATAATTTGAAAAAGAAAGAAAGAAAGAAAGAAAGAAAGAAAGAAAGAGATAAATAAACAAATGAGAGAGAAAAAATAAGAAAAGAAAATCCTCAAAACCAAAAGTTCCAAAAAACCTCCAGACAACCCAATACCTGAGCCCAAATCAAACTAAAAGAATAAAATATTCATCAGGGGTTTCCTGAGACATTGGTGGCCTAGGAAGCATATCCTGATATGGTCCTGTCATGGCAACTCCTTAATGTGGTGCCTTGAGGAGCACCTGGGCAGCAATGCCAGACCAGTGAGGACACACCACCAGTCCCAGGTCATCCTTCACTGAGAGAGAGCAAGCCAGCCAAGGGTCCCTGCAACCCTGTCTCCAAAAGGAGAAGAAAAGGGACTGAGGCCTCTTGTCTTTGAGGAGTCCATGCACAACTGATTCCCAGTTGCCTCTCTCTTGTCCCGGGGCTTAAAAGCCACATTAAGATCTCCTAATACATTCCAACCCCGATGATCTAGTGGAACCAATTCATTTATTCATTTTTTTCTAACCTGTACCACATGATATAAGTGTGTGACTCCTAACTGTAATCCCAGAAACTGAGGGGTCCTGGGAAAAGGGGTCAAAGTTGATGCAGTTCTCTGCTTACAGAGTTGGTCCCAGGGTTGTAATGGGATCCATGGGATACTATCTCAACAAACCCAAACCAAAAAAAAAAAAAAAAAAAAAAAACCCAGCAAGGACTATAAGGATTGTATTGGTTTTTGTTTTTTGTTTTTTGTTTTTCTACCTTTGAACATAAAGATGTGGTTTTCTGCTCAAGGTGTTTGCCCAGGTCTCCCCTCAGGTTCTGATGTATTAGAGTGAATCCAGTGGCATCACCTTCATCACATCATCTGAAGAAGAGCTAAGTGGTCTTGTGGAAGGAGGATGGGCTCAGGACACAGGCATTCAGGCTGTTAACAGTGCTCAGATGAACTGTTTTCTTTTGCCCTGTTTTTGGAGACAGATTTCCCTCTGTTTAGCTCTGGCTCTCCTGGAACTTAGATCTGGAGACCAGTCTGGCTTGAACTGAGAAATCTATTTCCTTCTGCCTAACAAATTCTGGTCTCAACGGCTTGTGTCCCACAGGCTAGGTATGCCATGAAGTGAGTTTCCTGGGCAGCCCTCTGAGCCCATCTTGATGTATGTGTGATCTCTGCTGTTCTGGAGGGCCATATCTGGGGCAGGGTTCAGGCTACCTGCAGCTGGGGGGTGTGTTGCTGTCTGTTGCCAGTGTTAAGACTGAGAGCTGAGGGGATGTCCATGCCTGCTGCCTGAAGCCATGTGAATGGGAGGGACTAGCACTGCCACCTGAGACCGTATTTATGTCCTCGGCCTGCGGAGCTGCCAAAGGCTATGCTAGTGTCCATGGTCTTTGCTGCGGCAGAGAGCCCTGTTGATGTAAATGATATGTATGGCCATTGGAGATCCTGCTGAGATGCTTGGCACTAGCTGAACCTGCACACTATGCGGATGACCGTCGTCCGTGCCACCACTGACTGTGTAGGTTAGGAAGCTACTTTTGCAGTTATAAGGGTGACTGTGGACTCACAGTTGACAAAGAATAAGACAGAAAGCTGCTGTGATGACCCCAACTTCCACCCTAAAGAATGTAGCAGCCTGGAAAGAGAGCCACCAAAGAGACCCCAAAGACTTGTGCTTTGGATGCAGAAGCCTAACCCTCCATAACTGATGACTTCTGGCAGAGGAGCAGGTGTGGAAGGACACCGTTTTCGTTGAGGGGGTAGGCACTGACCATACTCCACTGAGAATATGAACAATACAAAGGGGACTTGTATGATTTCTTCTTTGTCTTTTGGAGGCAGAATTCAAGAGGGTGGTGGTGGGGTAACACCTTAAAGAAATTGAAGAGTTTCAGTTAGCTTGAATATGCTTCCATTTTGAAATAAAGATCTTGACTGGGAACTGAATTCAGGTACCAGGAAATATCACAGAATGTACACCTGGCAGAAAACAAAGTTAACTCTCCTAGCTACAGCCTCCAGGAAATATAACAGAATAAATGCTTCATGGAAAATCAATACAAACTCCCTGGCAATAATCAATTGGAATAGGTTGAAAATAGGGTTTGAAAATTCTATCCAACATTTTAGATATGGTGTAGAAAAAATAGCCACCGTGATTATATGCCTTAGCTATTGTGATTGTATGCCTCAGAAAAGGTCAACCTGCCCTGCTAAACTTCACCCAATTCTGTAATGCCAAGACTTGTGCCCCCCTGCTTGCTGCTATGTAAACCCCCTGATCACAGACTTTTCCTTTAAAAATCCTGTTCACTCACAGCTTGGGGTCCCACTTCTCTACTGCTGCATCAGAGAGACTGGGGTCCTGAATTCGATCACTCTCATAATCAAGCCCTCTTGCAATTGCATCAAGTTGTCTCCTGGTGGTCTCTGAGGGTCCTGTGAACCTGGCATTGCATTTGGGAGCTTGTCCATCCAGGATGCCTCAAGACCTCTAGGACTCCCTGCCCGGAGAGCTTAATCCTGTGGATCAATGTCTTCTATGTTGTCTGTCTGCTTTAAATGTTTTTTTTTTTTTTTTTTTTTTTGGTTTTCTGGTTGTTTTTTTGTTTGTTTGTTTGTTTGTTTGTTTTTGCCTTTATTCTTTGTTTCTTATCTGAAAAATCTAGAGGTGCTTATGGGAGTGGCCAGATGTAGGTATGACGTGTCAAAGCTTAGGCTGGGGGGGATGTTTCAAAAGATGTTTTTTAGCCCTGTAAAATCTGCCTCCTCAGAACCCTGAGGATAGAAAGATCATAGTGACGATCTGTTTCTGCCTCCTTGAAACTCCTGGGATAGGGGGACTGGAGTGAGGACTGGCTTTCTGGACCTTCTGTGGCAGAGAAGTCCAGGTTTTCAGTTTTACTTGGTTTCTCTGTGTGATTGATTTTTTTCTTGGTATTGTGCCCGGAGTTACTGTTTAAGTTTTGTGATTAATTGTTTGTGGTTTTGTGTCTACTTGAGAGTGCTTGATTCTACTTTTGTCCAAAACTGTGGCTGTTTTTGTTTCTGTGAATTGAGTTTTATCCTGGGATATTAGCCCAGGTATAGGCTATGAGTTGTTACCTTTGGTTTCCTTTATGTCTGAGATGGCCCGTTCTTTTCTGTGTAGGAGTGATTTACTATTTGTTGAAATTGTTCTCCTTCCTTCTGTGTTCTCTTGAATTCTCTTGATGAATAGACTGACTGACGATATGGGACTGAATACTTCCAAGAATACTTTCTTGACTTGGTTCTGACTCATTTTAGAGAGGTTAAAGCTAGAGCTCAGGGTCTTTCAGTTGATGTGAGGAAAGGAAAAATGATGACTTTCTGCAGCTCTGAATGGCCCACCTTCAATGTGGGCTGACCACCAGAAGGAACCTTCCACCTTCCCACCGTCTTAGTGGTAGAAGATAGAGTTTTTCAGAAAGCACGTGGGCACCCAGATCAGGTGCTATATATGGTAGTTTGGAAGGACCTGGTGACTCATCCACCTCTATGGATTAAGCCCTTTCTGATCCCCACTAACAATTGTCTTCAATACGATCTCCAGAACCAGAGGTCACTGCTCTGGTGACTGAGACCAAGAAAAAGGATCCCAAAAGTGCCCCTTCAACTCCCTCTGCTCTCCTTTACCCTGTTTTGCAGGACAGAACTCCAGAGGAAGCCATTTTTCCACCATCTCCACATAGACCTCCGTCCACCCTTTACTCCCTCAACATGGACACTTTAACCAGGTCGGGACCACCATCTGGCCTGGCACAGAGGACCCAGATATGCCAGGCAGTCTCTCCCTCTGGAGTGACAGAGGCAGATTCCATAGTCCTTCACCTATGGGCCAACTCTCTCTGATGCAGCAGTTTAGAAGTGGGACCCCAAGCTCTGAGTGAACAGGATTTTTAAAGGAAAAGTCTGGGATCAGGGGGTTTACATGGCAGCAAGCAGGGGGTGGGGCACAAGTCTTGGCATTACAGAATTGGGTGAAGTTTAGCAGGGCAGGTTGACCTTTTCTGAGGCACACAATCACAATGGCTAAGGCACATAATCATAATGGTTAAGGCATATAATCACAATGGCTATTTTTCTACACCATATCTGAAATGTTGGGTAGAATTTTCAAACCCTATTTTCAACCTATTCCAATTAATTATTGCCAGGGAGTTTGTCTGTATTTTCTATGAAGCATTTATTCTGTTATATTTCCTGGAGGTTGTTGCTAGGAGAATTAACTTTGTTTTCTGCCAGGTGTACTTTCTGTGATATTTCCTGGTACCTGAATTCAGTTCCCAGTCAAGATCTTTATTTCAAAATGGAAGCATATTCAAGCTAACTGAAACTCTTCAATTTCTTTAAGGTGTTACCCCACCACCACACTCTTGAATTCTGCCTCCAAAAGACAAAGAAGAAATCATACAAGTTCTCTTTGTATTGTTATGGAGGGTTAGGCTTCTGCATCCTTAGCAAAAGTTTTTGGGCTCTCTTTGGTGGTCTCTTACCAGGCTGTTACATTCTTAAGGGTGGAAGTTGGGTCATCGCAGTAGCTTTCTGTGTTGTTTTTTTTTCAACTGTGAGTCTGTTCATCCTTACAGCTGCAAAAGTAGATTCCTCCCCTACAGTCAGTGGTAACACTGACCATGGACATCCCCATGGAGTGAGGAGTCAGCCTTTACCACACACCACAGCAGGGTCTCCAGTGGCCATACAGATCATGAACATCAACCAGGCTCTCTGCTGTAGCAAGGACCATGGATGCTAGCATAGCCTTTTGAAGCCCCACAGGCAGAGGATAGGAACATGGTCTCAGGTGGCAGTGCTGGCCCCTGCAATCCACATGGATTCACGCAGCAGCTTAGACCATGGACATCCCCTAAGACTTCAGCCTTAACATGGACAATACACAGCAAGACATCCCACAGCTGTAGCCTGAACCCTGACCCAAACATGGCTGTCCACAAAAGCAGACATCATACACATATCAGGATGGGCCCAGGGGGCTGCCCAGGAAACTCACTTCATGGCATAGCTGGCCTGTGGGACACAAGCCTGTCAGCCCATTTCTTGTTAGGCAAAAGGAAGTAGATCTCTGAGTTCAATGAAGACTGATCTTGAAGATTTTAAGTTTGTCTGGGTATAACTCCATTTGAAAATAAAGAGCCATCTCTACTGGGAGCTGCATTCAGGTACCAGGAAATATCAAAGAATGTACACTTGGCAGAAAACAGTTAGCTCTCTTAGCAAAAGCCTCCAGGAATTAATACAGAATAAATGTTTTATAGAAACTAAGACTATATCCCTGGCAATAATCAGTGAGAATCAGTTGGAAATTGGGTGGGAAAATTCTCCCCAGTGTTTCAGATAGTTTAGAAGAATAGCCATTGTGATTATATGTCTTAGCTATTGTGGTCATATGCCTTAAGTAATTGTAAATATGTGCCTCAGAGAAGGTCACCTCACCACTCTAAATTTTACCTAATTCTATAAAGTCAAGACATGTGCCCGTCCCTCCCCCCATTTGCTCTCATGGAAACATGTGCCCCCTGCTTTCTGTCATGGACACCCATGCTCACAGACTTTCCCTTCAAAATTCCTACTCACTCAGAGCTCTGGGTCCCACTTCTCTGATGCTGTGTCAGTGAGACATGGGACCGGAGTTTGATTGCTCTTGTAATAAAACTCTCTTGCTCTTGCATCAAGTCATCTCCTGGTGTTCTCTGAGTGTCCCGTGAACCTGGCATTACATTTGGGGGCTTGTCAGGGATGCCTCAGAAACTCTAGAACTCCCGACCTGAAAAGCTTAGTTCTGCGGGTAAATGTTTTGTGTTGTCTGTCTTATGTTTTTTGTTATATGGTTTTGGTTAAGCTTCAGTGGATTAGGGGGCAGAGAAAGACTTGTGGAAGACGTTCAGACAGCCATCTGACTAAGGGGGCATCAGAGATGTCCAGTCCTTTCATCAGTAATCAGTTTAACCCTCTGAAACTTCTGTGGCAGGGAAGATGGAGTAGAGATCAGTTTTAGCCTTTCTGGAACTTCTGTGGCAGACAAGTTCAAGAAAAGCTAGGTTTTTGGTTTTGCTTTGTCTCTGTGTGTGATTAATTATCTCTTGCATGATGTTGTGCCAGGAGTTACTGTTCCACTTCTGGGATTAATTGTTTGTGTTCTTCATTTTTAGCTGTTTTTTGCCTGTGTGATTTCAGTTTTGTCTCAGGATATTAGCCCAGGTACAGGCTGTGATTTTTTTGTCTTTAGTTTTGCTTTTGCCTGAGACAGCCCGCTCCTTTTCTGTATGATTTACTGTTTGTTGAAACTGTCCGTTTTGAGCCTTGCTCATCCAGGGAACTCAAGTCAAAATCCCAATTCACATGATAAGAGAATTAGTAATTTAAAAGGACTGGAGTTCAGGACATTGTGAAATGCTCGCACTCTTCCTTCAACCCACTGTTTTCTGGTATATTGAAATAAAAAATGCAGCATACAAGAGAAAAAAAATTATCTGTTTCATTTCCTTGGTTTCTTTTTGATGAAAAGACTGACTAACAATATGGGATTAACTTGGTTCTGACTTACTTTGGAGAAGTTAAGACTAGAGCTCACAGTCTTTCAGTTGATGTGAGGAAAGGGAAAATGATGACTTTTTGCAGCTTGGAATGGCCCGGCTTCAATGTGGACTGACCCTGTGGTGGAAATTAGGGTCTTTCAGAAAACATGTGGTCACCCAGACCAAGTGCCATATATTGTAGTTTGGAAAGATCCACCTTCATGGATCAAGTCCTTTGACCCCCACTAATGATTCTAGTTCCACAGGCTCTCTGAAACCAGAGGACACTGCCCTGGCTCCCTCTCACCCCCACACCTTTACTCTGTTTTTCAGGATGAGACTCTCATGGAAATAATTTTTCCACCTCCTCCTCCTCCCACTCCACAGCCAGGTCTGGCACCTTTTTCCAGGTAGGAACTACCATGTAGCCCAGTGCCAAGGTCCCAGAGCTGTGAGGCAGCCTCTCCTCTGATGAACCAGGTAACTGGAGAACTCAGAATGCCAAGATCTCGGACAAGTCTAGGGATTTTATCGATGTTGTTGAAACTGTTCTTTTTACCCACCAGCCCACCTGGGATGATTGTGAGCAGCTTTTAAAAGTATTGTCTGCCATAGAGGAGCTCTTAAACATTATTTCAGAACTGTACAAAATGTCCCAGACACTACAGGAGTCCCAACCACAGATCAAGCCCACATTGATGATTACTTTCCCTACAAGAGGCCAATTGGGATTACAACGCATCTTCGGGTAAGAAACATCTCCTACACCAGCCTCTGTTGGCAGGTCTCAAGGATGCCACAAGATGGTCCACTGATGTGCCAAGATGTATGATGTGAGACAGATAACAGATGGAAGTCCAGCTGCCTTTTTTCATAGATCCAGAGAAGCCTGGACATACAGGTATGGTTGCTTTGGCTTTCATTAATTAGTCTGATCCAGACATAAAAATGAAATTACAGAGAAATGAGAGAATAAGAAAAATGACACTGCAAGATTGAGTTGAGTAACTGGGAGAATGTACAATAACGGGGATAGTTCTGAAGAAAAACAGTTATGAAACTTCCCAAGTTATGGCAAAGAAGGTACTGAAGGACATTTTGCCCATGTATGGCTTTCCTCACATGAGAAGATCAGAAAACGGACCAGCAAATGTGTTGAAGTTAAGTCAGAGTGTAGCTAAGTTTATTGGTGCAGATTGGAGATATAGGCCGCAAAGGTCAGGAGAGATAGAGAAAATAAATAAAACATTAAAAGAGACCTTCAGTAAACTGACCTTATAGACTGGCGCTGACTGAGTGATGATCCTCTCCTTTCCGTTTATAGGGTTAGGAATTCCCCTTACTAGCTAGATTTAACACACTTTGAGATTATATATGGGATGTCAGCCCCTATAGTACCCAACCTTCAGACTGATGCTACTGCTGAAATTGATACAACAGGTTTTGAAAAATGTTGAAGGCTTCTGTGCAAGCAGACAGCTCTTAGAGGGGCAACAGCAGCTTCTCAATAAGAAAGCTGCAAGCCTTTATGGTCATAAATATTGCATTCAATAGGTAGCAAGATGTTCCTCCCTTGAAATTACAGCTAAAGCGAATAAAATTAAGATTTATACTTTGGTTTGTTTGTTTTGGATATATAAGGTAACTATGTTTTATATATATCAACATATATGTTTTTGTCTGATTATGGTTTACTAAATGTATTAAGACTTTACATAATTTTTGTCCTGTCTTAAAAAAAAGGTTTATAAAAATCATAAGGTTTGAAACTATAAAATATTAAAACTGTACCTCCATGTGTTTGTATACAAGAACTTTTCTTGCTAGCAGCCAACATCAAAATAATACACTTGGTATTGATTTTAAAAGTACTGAAATGTTTGCAGTGAAAAAATTTGATTTTGACCTTTAAAATTTTGGTTATATTTTCTGACTTCATTTCTAAAATGGGTAACTTATTTTGATATTACAAAAACAGGTTTAAAAATTATGTTTAAGGCTAAGACATATTTTGAAGTTCATCAGGCATTTTAGACAATGAACTTGGGCATTCTAACAGGGCAATTGAAAGAGTTTCTCAATTCCTTGGAGATGGACAAAAGACTTTGGGATTCATTTTGTTAATTTTACCAAATGAAACCAAGCCATATTAGTTGAGCCAATTAAGAAAATTGAAGTTTTTATAATATATTATGTCAAAATGATAAAATAATGAAAAGGGTTCTGATAAAAATTTTATATGGTCTAAAAATCAAGAAAAGGTCTGGCTCATTCAAAAGAATGGAGCTGAGATCTGAACTTGCTGGACGCTGACATGATTGCTCACTGCCTCCTCGGATGGATCACCTATCCATAAGTTTCTGAGGAATGCCCCATTGCCCAACCTTTGGCTGGCATTTCAGCCTTCCTAGCCCCTGATGCCAATGGTTCTATTGTCAGCGCTGAAGCAGTTTCAGAAAAGGAGATCCTCGGCCCCAAATCCCACCTAACAGGCTGAAATCCTAGGTCCAAGGGGACTCCCTGACATTAGCTATTATCTTGGGGACCTGCTGAGCTGGAGCAGAAACTAGTACGACAATACTTGATTACAAAGCCAGAATTCTAACAGCTCCAAGGCAGGATCTTTTGCTTTTGGTCATTATTGGATCATGCCTAAAAAGTTGTTAGGATATATTAGGCAAAGACTAGGGACTATACAGTCGATGAGTATAAGAACCCAGTACCAGCAGTTTGAGGCTGACCATGGACTGTAAGAGCCCAAGATTGGCCTCTTTAATAACAAGAAAAGGGGGGAATGAAGAGTTTAAGTTAGCCTGGGTATAACTCCATTTGGAAATAAAGAGCCTTCTTGATTGGGAGTTGAATTCAGGTACCAGGAAATATCAAAGAATGTACACTTGGCAGAAAAGAAGGTTAACTCTCCTAGCAACAGCCTCCAGGGAGTAATACAGAATTAATGCTTTATAGCAAATAGATAATCTCCCTGGCAATAATCCATGAGAATCGGTTGGGAATCCGGTGGGAAAACTCTCCCCAACGTTTCAGATATAGTTTAGAAGAATAGCCATTGTGATGATATGCCTTAGCCATTGTGGTCCTATGCCTTAAGGAACTGTGGTTATGTGCCTCAGAGAAGGTCACCACGCCCCTCTGACTGTTACTTAATCCTGTACCATCAAGACATGTGCCCCACACTCTGGGCTGTCATGGAAACATGTATTACACTGATTGCTGTCATGGAAACCCCTGCTCACAGACTTTCCCTTCAAAAATCCTGCTCACTCAGAGCTCAGGGTCCCAATTTTCTACTGCTGTGTCAGTGAGACTTTAGTCCTGAGTTTGATTGCTTTTATAAACCAGTCGTCTCCTGGTGGTCTCTGAGGGTCCCATGAACCTGGCATTACAGTCTCCAGATCTAAGTTCCAGGAGAGCCAGAGCTAAACAGAGGGAAACCTGTCTCCAAAAACAGGGCAAAAGAAAAAAGTTCATCTGAGCACTGTTAACAGCCTGACTGCCTGTGTCCTGAGCCCTTTCCCCTTCCACAGGAGCACTCAGCTCTTCTTCCAGATGGTGTGATGAAGGTGTTGCCACTGGGTTCACTCTAATGCATCATGGTCCCCATATATAATGATTAGGGATCTAGAAGCAAATGTCGCCCAAGGCAGGGCAGCTAAAGGCCAGATGGAGTACTCAAGGAAAACAGCAGAGAACTGTGACATGACAGGTGGCTTGGGACCATCAACACTTAACTTTAGTGACACACTTCCTCCAACAGGACCATAGCTCCCAAACCATAACAAAGAATGCAACCTTCTGTGGACTAAACGGTCAAGGATGTGAGACTGTGGTGCACATTCTGGAAGCACCATTCTGCTCACTTTTCTTCCTGTCCTCAGAAACAATTTGTGATCTAATACTCATCCTCTGTTTGTTTGTTTGTTTGTTTGTTTGTTTGTTTGTATCATACTGTATAAAGCATGGCCTTTGTACTTCCTATGGATTTGAGTTATGTCCTACCTCACACCAGTTTCCATTGCCTTATGGAAAATTTGAGGCTGTGAAACATAGAAGAAGCATTCTGTGCCAGGAGGGATAGAGGCTGAAAACGGTATGAGCAGCTGAGTATGGAGGCAGATGTTGCCCTGTTGTGAGATGAATCCCCAGGTCAAATTTAGATAGACACAGACTGCAGAGAGCAAGTCTCAGGACTCCATGGAATGAACCCCTACAAAGAACAATTGGCTGCCCCTCTCTACTCATGTATCCCATGGAAGTGACCAAGACAAGGTAATAGAGTTACTGTAGAGACATTTATTTAATTTCACATTTGTTTCTCATATGAGATAGAAGAGAAAAATGGACACAGACACACAGTTGCATGATTCTGGGGTTTTTCAGAAAATAAAATTTTCTTCACTGAGTGCCTGGGTACTGTTATTGTGCAGTGGACCAGGGCTGCTGGAAGCTTGGGTTTCCTGGGACAGAGACTGGATGTAGGTGTGGAGCTGACACCAGGTAGTCAGTGTTCCTGGGGTCCCATTTGGAAAACCGGGAATCCTCATGGGACATCATGGGCACTGGGTTCCCTTGAAGCTCTCTACAGTGAATACGGACACCATAGTCCCAAGGCTGGTTCCAGGGAGATTGACAGTACATGGAAAGAGGGGGTCACCAGACCCATCACAAAGAGGACCTGAAAGGAAGAAGAATCAGAGCTCCTAATCATGGCATCCTCACTCTCTCTGAGTCCTGCTAAGCAATGATCTGTCCTGTGTGTCTGGGTCCACCCTGAACATGTCCGATTTCCATTCCCTTTGGCTGACTGTGGAAAGTACACCAACAGACAAGACAGACCTTGGTTTTTGCTCTCTGCCATAGAAACCTGTGGCAATGGAATAACCTACAGGGTGAACTCTGCTCTATGCTCATGGAGGACAGGCCAGCTCAGGCTTTTCTCTCTGGGAATTGAAAGGGGAATGAACACAGAAGAGACTAACCTGGAACAAAGCTTTCCTGGACACAGGGGCCCAGGATTCTGTACAGGGCCTCCTTATGGTGAGAAAACAAGGGCTCCACCCTTGGTCTCTCAGTACAAAGAATCCTGTGCAGATCCTGCAGGCTCAGCAGCAAGTAGAAGCAACTTGTCCAGCTCTTCTTCAGGCCCCACTGAGAAAGGCGCTGGCACAGAGCACTGGTCTTCTTGTGCACCATCTTGCCTGGGTGGCCAACTTGCTGTTCAACACCTTCCCACTCCATCAGGAAGACCCTGATTTCAGAGTCTGTCCATGAGCTACTGGAAGGACCTGCAAGGAACACAGGGCTGCGATGAGTGCCTTTGATGCCACCCATTTACACACCTTAACATAGGGATTCTTCCTGCACTCTGATTGCAAAGGCAACTCATTCAGTCACCAAGACATTAGGAACACTTGCTTGCTAGCCCAGGATTTCCTTCTAACCTGCTCTCAGCAGCATTGAGTACACTTATTTTCAGCTGCAGGTGTCCTCAGTTGTACAAAATATATTGTAGAATAGAAAGGGCTCACAGAGGACTAGTGCTACCTGAGAATGCTGTCCCTACCTAGATTCTACCCACTTCCCTCTGCTGGTGACACACACAGGCTCTGAGACTTTGGATCTCATGCAAGAAGAACAGAAAGCAGGGACCCCCCTCTACAAGTCTGTCCTTGTGGCACAGCTATTCACATCTGGGATCTTTCCCTAAGGCGGGATGTCTCAGAAAAAGGAAACCTAATAGAAGACTTTGGTTTTTTAGTGAGAATACTGAATACCTGAGATTCTTTCTTCTGCATTCTTCCCACTCCTTCCAACTTGGGATTCCTTGGTGGTGTTTTTCAAATGTTTGTCTTGCTTTCCTCTTCTCTGTTCAAAAGTGAATGAAGAAAATGTTAAAGCCGTTTTCCTGGTAAAGGAATCTCGGTCTCTTAGGTGTGAGTAGATGCTGGAATCAGCATCCTGAAAACAATGGACTCCTCTCTATCATCTATAGGGAAACCTTGGTGTAAGCAAGGAAGGCCTCCCATGAATACTGGAGAACCCTATGGAAATGAAGCATGGAGGTAGGTTCATGATCATGGTAGTTAACCAAGATTTTCCAAGTTCAGAGCCAAGTCATGGCTCTGAACACAGTCCACAACACCTTCCATGAGGCTCCCTGAATGGAAACCAAATGATGTCATGTTTCCATGGAAGGGAGGAGACACATGCCAGAGACACCCCATAGATTGGGCTATAACATTTCTGAGAGGAACTGAAAGACAGGCACAACAGACACCCTCAACATATCATGACATTTGGTGTCCTTCACCCCCCCAAACCCAGCCACACACACACACACACACACTATGCCACATCACCTGCATTGCTCTCCTTACGTCTGCTGTGCTCCACAGGAATCGGGATTCAGCGAGTCCTGGTGGCTGAAAGAGTGTGTGGAGTGAGGAGGTAGAGCTGTGTTCTCTTCCCTGGGCTTCTGGAGACTGAGCATTGTGTGGAGAACTGGTCCTTTCTAAAGCTCTATATGGTAATTTAATGACAACCTGGTTGTGTAAGGTGGATCAGAAGTGGTGAGCCACCAGCCTTTAATACCTTCTTAGTATGCTGAGGCAGGAGGAAGGCCCTGATTTCTTGAATGTTAAGGCTGTATAGAAAGACCCAATTGTGTGGATCAAAGCAAGTATGTAAAAGCAATTACCTCAACTAGTTCAAATTCCCCTTTTGAGACAGAGTCTATTGACCTAGGACTGGCCATCCTGGAACTCACAATTTCAAAGCAACAGTCTTTGCCTTGGTTCTGGCTCCTGGGATTAAAGATATAGGCTGCCATGGCTGGCTAATTTAAAATTGAACATATTTGTTAGACATCTTCCCTTCTTTTGAACTTTGAAAGAAAACCTGAGACCTACAGAATGCTTTTAGTCCATTATTTGGTAATTAGAAATGGTCTCTCAGCTGGTCATGGTCACCCATGCTTTTAATCCCAGCACTCAGAAGGCTGAGTCAGCTGAACCTCTGTGAGTTTGAGGCCAGCCGGGGCTACACATTAAGTCCAGGACAGCAGGGCATCTGGTACAGAGAGAAAGCCTGTCTTGACAAACCAAAAAAGAAGAAGAAGAAGAAGAAGAAGAAGAAGAAGAAGAAGAAGAAGAAGAAGAAGAAGAAGAAGAAGAAGAAGGATCTCTAATCTTGTAGCCAACCCATAATAATTGAGGAAATGGGGTTTGTTGCACAATATTTGATCCAGTTGTGATCCTGAATGTTGTGAACTGCAAAACCTTTTTTATTGTTTGGTTGATCGGTAACACACACCTTTAATTCAAAAGTTTTTTGTTCTTTTAAACATGTGTGTGGTTCGTCTAGCCCTAGCACAATCCTTTAGTCCAAGAGCTCTCTGTATACTGGATCTAATAAAGTTAGGTTCAAGAGCTCTCTGCCTACTGGATCTAACCCTAAGTCAACAGGCAGAGCAAGAAACCAGCTGACAGGATTAAGGAGTACGAGGGACTTTGCGTTGGGGGGTATTTAAAACAGATTGGAGAAGGAGGGGCTTTAGCTAAACCTCTGGCTTTAGCTCAGGCTTCAGCAACTCAGTTCCTTGGATTTTGGGCTTGGATTAGGCTTCAGATCCTCAGTTCACTGCCTTTTTGGGGCTTGGTTTTTTTTTTTTTTTTTTTTTTTTTTTGGTTGTTTGTTTGTTTTCCTGGGCTGTCATTTGTACTAGTGAGACTGTTGGTTTTTTCCATTCAGACCTGATCAGAGAAAGAAGGTCAGCTGGGTGCTTTCTCTGCCTCTCTGTGCTAGCAGGTTTTCACCCCTGAAAAGGCTCCTGAGTCTTTATTGGTAAAAGAGAATGGAGGTATTTTCATGGTTGTTCATAACAAGAGGAGTCTGGCAATATCTTCACAAAAAGGCACAAAAATATAAGGAAACAGTGGAGAGGACTGGTAGTAGCAGGAAAGCATTGTGTTTGGAAAAGCTGCAGTGGTTGAACTGTGGCCCCTTCCAATTCAGGAGACGAAGCTGGATCTGCCAACTTTTGAGTTTGGCCACTGAGGATGCTACCACTCATTTCATCCTTGTTCTGGATGTTTTTTTTCCACCATAGTATTTTTATTGATTTTTTTTTGGACAACTTACATCATTAATTCCAGTTATAATAACTTCTGATTTCTTTAAGGTGTGACTCTCACCACCCCCTTGTTTTTTAGCATGAGCTCCCATGCCCTGCAGGCCTGAGGGAAACAGTAGATTTGTCCTGAAGCCCTTAGGTGATGCACAGCTTGTTCAGATCAGTTGGTGTATATTTTCATTCCTTTTGTGTGGATAATTCTCTCTACCCTCACACTCTCCATCATACAGAAGGAGCAAATATAGGCTGATGCCTAATGTAAGTGGACTGAAGTTCATGAAATCTGGAATAACATGTCCCTGTGCCATGCCAAGTGGCTATGTTTTTCTCCCTCCCTCCCAATCTCCCCTCTCCATAGTCTCTGCAGAGTATTATGATAATACATGACTTTGGTATGTGGTCTTGAAAAGGCAATCTGGACATAGTCAACACCTACCTCAGGGATAAAAGAGCCATCTTCACTTAATGTACTCATTAGCTTGGTTTGTGTTGTGGCCTGTCCTTTCAGCCAAAAAAAGTTGCCCTGACAAGATGTTTCACTTTCTTCATGTGTTGCTTTGTATAACACCAAGCTTGTCATTTTCAAATAATTATATCAGCCAAATAACCACAGGATGCCATCTATAGTAGTTTTTGATTGAAAACTTGGGAGAGAGTGTGCCTTATCTCCAGGAAGGGAGCAATTCTAAAGGATTCTAGACCCCCACTACCTAATCTTCAAAATACAAATTTGCTGGATCTCTTAAGCACAGACTGATGATGTCTGGAGAAAATAAAATTCGACTTGAGTTTTCAGCTAAACAGGAAGCACTTAAAATCTGTGTACAACATCTGGATTTCCTTAACTGTGAGGTCAAAATACCTCAGGTTTCACAGGTCCTCACCATGGACAAGAGCACCCACTCCTGTGGCTGATGCTTCTTATTTTACTATTCTCTTTCTAGATAGCATTATGAACATGTAGCATATTATTAAATTAAATGTGTTAAGTACGTATGAGAGTACCTCTAAGATCTATTTAGTTGCATTTCATTTGTCATATTTATCAAAATGATTCTGTCTTTCATAGATCTAAATTCTACCAGACGTTTTCTTTGTAGACTGACCATGGTTGAAGGTGGTAGTGGGTAGTGGGAGGTCTCTGTGTCTGGGGTAGGAATGATGACCACCTAGAAAGGTGCTAAATTATGGCTTTGAGCTTGACAAACTGAGTTCTAGATTGTAGTTAACTTCCATTGAGTCTTGCTGAGCTGACGCTGTCCCCTGGGAACAGTCCAGCTGCCTTAGCTGGATTTGGGAGACAGGTATGATGAGAGGGCATTCACTTCTGGGTCATGGGAACAGGGAACTAAGTGGTTCTATGCAGACTCTTGATATGCTGTAAATAGTGCAGAATTGTCCCTGTAATCTTGTGGCAGATGAAGGACTTGAAATGAACATTGGGTGGCCTGGTGATGAGTTCCCTCCCAGATTTGCTAGGGTTATTTTTATAAAATTTGTTTTTCAGTTTCTCTCTTAATCCAGCTATTATACAAATAATTGAGACTCTATTGTGATTTGTTTAATAATAAACTTCACAGTACAATAACTGAGCAGTTATTCTATTCTTAACCCTCCAAGCTAATTATGCTTCCTCCCAGTATACGTCCCAGAGATACTTGTGCTTTGTAGCTTTCCTGATTCATCTCCTTCTCTTGATATCTCCTGGACATCTGCCTGTTGGTATAATGTTCTTTTAAAATGTATATGCCTTATCCTTGTTAATTCAAATGCTGATCCCCCCCCCTCTGGTTTCAATCTGGATATTGCATTGTGATACTCACTATAAGCATCCTGTCTCAACTCTTGTGTAAAAAGGACAAAATAAAGCAACTAGATACAATGTTGTGCAGTGGGAGGAGCCAGAGGACAGGAAAGAGGGGAGGAGCAGAAGGCAGGAGATGAGTGGGGGGAGAAGGGGCGAGAGGAGAGCTAGGAGAGCAGAGCTGGAGGAGAGATCTTGGAGGAGGTGGAGCATGAACTAAGATTTCACAAAAAGCAAGTATAATCTGGGAAATCTAAATGTTAGGAAACTGAGGGCTTGGAGGTTTAGGAGGGAGTAAATATTGCCCAGCATTGTGTTCTAGGTTAACTAAAAACCCAGTCTCTGTGTGGTGATTTGGTTATACAGCTGCTGAGGATTAACAGCAGCATTACTAGAAGATAAACCCATAGTAAATATTAATCGTCACCTACAACATCTGCCATAGCTCAATCCCTTACATCCTCCTCTAATTCTTCCTCCTTTGGCTGGCAGCAAGTCCAGTCCTATTTTCTCTCCTGCTCAATGATTGGCTGTAAGCTGCTTTATTGGCATATCAGGGGACAATGGGGAAGCAGTATTTATATAATGTTGAAACAGGAGATACACAGAACATGGGGGGTTACAGAAATCAGCATTTGAATTACACAATAATTTTATGTCTGCATCTGCCCCTCTTAGTCTAATAAAGGGCTCTTTCTCTTATAGTAACAAACTATCTGTAACAATAACAACTATAAAAATCATTAGGTAAGATTTATATTTGTATTTTTGGCACTCTTGGATAAAGCATTCCACTATCTATCAATTTCTATCATCCTAAACATTTTAAGGTTAAGTATGAGACTATAACTGTCTAGTCTTCAACCCCATCAGAGAATTAAGAAGGAATAAATATTCACGTAAATATGTATCAAGTGCAGGCAAGCAGCTTCCAAAAGTATAGAAATGACAGAGCTATTTGGCTGCCTGGACAGGTCCTACCAAATTTCTCTATAACATTAGAACATCATCTTCAGCCTTTTGGCTAAAAATATTTGACGGACTTTTCTGTGAAGCGGGAATTATAAAGGACTTTCCTACTTTTTGAAAGCTCAGCAGTTGACTCTCCTACACCCATTTTATCCAGTTTGGGGCAGTATTCTGTCTGTAATTGATGCAAGGGCATTTTCTCACTGAGTGGCTACCTTATCACATATAAAGCCTTTGGTGTTCTTTGAGGGAGAATGGGGGTGCTGCCAGGAACAGACCTGTCTCATGTCAAAAAAGCCTTACGTTAACAAAATATTTAAATGCCATATTCTTTAGGTCTCTGAGGCTTTTGAAGACTATCTATCTATCTATCTATCTATCTATCTCATCTGAACTGTTTTTTTCTAGCTATTTTTAATCTGTCAACCTAAGAAATATATTTTTGTAATTAACTAAATTAGTATCTAACATGACCATGAGTTTGATTGTCTGACTGCTAATATGCCTTTTCTTAATTATCCTAAACAGATGGTAATAGCAGCTTCCACAAGAACTAGAACTTAACATTGCAGTTTTAAGGATTACATTGGTACAATACCTTACCATGTTATAACAAAATAGAATACGAAAGATCTACACTAATATGATTTTTGGCTTATTAATGCTCTTTGGCCTAAAAGTACTTACCATTCCTATAACCAACCCTTGTAAAATGATAACAGACATCTATCACCCACAGAATGGCCAAAAGCCATCCACCCTCTCTTGGAAATGAGGTATAGTTTTCTTGAAAGTGCTTCCCACCGATTGGGGACATAGTTTTTCTTTTGGAGGGCCTAAGAAAGTTGGGATATTGTCCAATCTTAAGAAAGTTAACTGTAGCACTTGCTGCCAGGTTCCGGATATCGAGAAAGTTCAGAGCTTAACTGAAGTCCTGACTGGAACAGTCTGTGATGGTAGATGATCTGGGTAGCCATTTTGCAATTGTCCCAGATGCAGATTTTTGAGGAAAAAGTTATTGAGGCTGCCTTTGAGGTTGCATCACCTGGTCTACTTGTTTTGTTGTTTTGTTTTTGGTGTCTGGTTCTCTTGTGCTGCAAAATACTAACTTTCAAAGGTATTATACATTTTTGTATTAATACGTATATATAAGAATAAATATATATGTATATATAATACATATATACAAAGGAGTGGAGACTCAGCAACATTATATCAAAGCTGTAAAATGCAAAAGTCAGGATTCAAAATCTGTTGTCTATAAGCAACCCAGTTCAAGATGGAGGCAGTCACCGGCCCCCCGGAGGACCATGGGGCTCCTCTAAGGAGCCTGAGAGGCCCACGGAGGCTTTGAGGGGGTTACAGCAGTGGAGGACAAGCCTGCAGAGCTCGCAGTATCTCTAGAACATTTTTTTAAAGGAGGTCTTATGGAAAGGAGATTTTAAAAAATGATTTCATGGAATTGAAAAAATGATGGTGGAACAGAGCAGCATGCAGAACAGAGAAATGGAACTAGAGCGGAAGCAGTGGTGACAGATACAGGAGCACAGCAGTGCTGACCAAGAACCGTGTTGGTTGCCAGCCAGGGCCAGGCCAGTCCTCGGCCTCCAAGGCTGCTGCGGGGAGGAGAGCTCAGGGCGGGGATGCTGCCCTCGGACTGCAAGCTCTATGGTCATGCCGGAGAGCCAGCCGGGTGGCCAATGCCAAGGGCAGGGATATGTGCAAGCTGCCTGCTGCTCACTTGGATCCGGCACCTCACCCCACATCGTGCGCTGCCCATCTGGAAGATCACCCTGACTCTTGGCAACAACAGGGTATCCAAGATGAGTCTTAGCGACAGGCCAGCGTTTATGGTGCTTCAGAAACCTTGAACCAGACCAATGGCCCATTTCAATAAATGTTTGCACATAAAGCTGTGCAACACACAGCAGATTGCAATGACACTTCAATAAAGGAATGTGTGATGGAGAGATGGGAAGGAGTGGTGCACGAGGCAGGGAGAAGGGGAACTAGAGACGAGGCCACAAAGGAGTTTGACAAGGACTAGGCAAAGGGCTGGTTCCTCAGGCCGCTGGGAAGCTAGGACGGCCACTGGGCTCGCCTCACCCGGATGCCTGTTAGGCTGGTGAGGCTGTTCAGTTTGCAACCCTGGTCTGAGGCATGGACACTCCGCCTCCGTTGATGCTCACGCTTCTGCTGCTGCTGCTGCTAGCTCTGCTGGTGGAAAAGCACAGGGCAGCGGTGCTTCCGGTGAGCTGCAAACACAATGGTCTTGCGGGGTACCAGCAGGGTGGCCAGTGCTGAGGACAGGGTGGTGTACAGCATCCTGGAGCTTGCACAGGTACTGTCTTCTGAACGCACTGCCCCAACGGCATGCGCACCCTGACTCTGAGCAACAAGGTATCCGAGATGAAGAATGGTTCGTTTTTGTGGATTAAGCCTCCTCGAAACATTTCTGTGGTCTGTGCTGCCGCCAGAGGCCATGTCAGTATTATGTTGCCACCAGAGGCCATGATCCGTGATCTGTGCTGCCACCGGAACTCATGTGGAGGTCCATGATATGTGCTACCGCTAGCTACTGTGGGTAAGAAAAGTTTCATTTGCAGTATTTTCAGTGACCTTAGACTCCTGAGATTGAGAGGCATCGAGGGCTCTTCTGTGACACCCCCCCCAAAAAAAAAAAAAAACAAACAAACAAAACCAGCCCAGCCAGGAAGCTGTTGAAGAACGTCCTTAGAAATTGTGGCGGGGCGCTGAGGTGCATCTCTTCACAGTTGATGGCTTCTGGAGAAGGACTTGGTTTTCTTTAGCAGGCAGGCTTCAGTGAGTTATATGGGCAACACACGTTGGATGTGATGTATTTTTCTTTTATTCTTGGTATGTATGTTGTGGGGCAGGGGGACGACGGGCAGAAGGGTGGGAAGCGAGTGTGATCAGGGTGCATTGTAAGTAATTAATGAAAAGTATTTTGGGGGCTGGAAAGATTGACTCAGTGGTTAAGAGCACTGTCTGCTCTTCCAAAGGACCAGTGTTCAATTCCCAGCACCCACATGGCAGCTCACTACTGTCTGTAACACAAATTCCAAGGGATCTGACACCTTCACACAAATGCATGTAAAATAAAGTTAAATGAAATATTTAAAAAAAAATTTGTTGGCAAAAAAAAATACAAACCAAAACCAAAATGTCTCTGAGTGTAAAAGTTGCTCCATGGTAATAAACGTGTCTCTGAGCACTAAGATTGTATTCTTTTTATTTATATGTATGTGTGTGGGTGTATGCCACACGTGGTGCTGCCTGCAGAGACCAGAAGAGAATGTCAAATCCCTTGGAGCTGGGTATATATATAGCCTGCATAGACCATGACCTTTCCTACACTTAGCCTACAGATTCCGCTCCTTTGCATTTTTGTTGATTCCCCCGGGAGGAATGCCTCCACCTGCCCAAATGCCATGGGAAAGATGTTTCCTTAACCCAGCTTAGATAATTCAAAGACACTAGGAAAATGGCAAGGAGAGTGATGAGAACTATTCTGGATCATTGCTTCTCAGTGCCTGCTTGGAATAATAGCTTCAAAGAAATCCAGTCAAAAGGTTCCAGGGCTGTAATCACCAGGAGTACCCTGGTTCTGTTGTCTCTCAAATTCGCCTGTAATCCCCACAACAGTCACTGGAGGGTCACTACAGGAAACACAGGCAGTCATGCTGGGAATAAAACTCAGGTCCTCTGGAATAGCAGGAAGCACCTGGATGAGCCATGCAGCCATTCTGATCACTGAGAATGAGAACCACAAGAAAAGCGTCGATCCCACTGATCACGAAATGAAAACTACCACCTAAACTAAAGCCAGTTAAACAATCTTTATTTACTGTGCATAGGACTGACTCTCCAAATTGGGATTTGAGAGAGCTGTGTGCGAGTTTACTTTTCAGGTCTCTTTTTATATGGAAAAAGCACAAACTAGGGGTTTTCAAAGGAATCTGGTGACATAAGGATTTGGCAAACAAATACAGATGCAGACAGCAGATTATATTATTTGACAGATCATCTTATCAGGGTAGACTACACCTGAGGTGTGAGTCAAACTTCATAGAGTGGGGAGCATAACAAATTCCAGAAACAGGTTAAAGCATGGTTAACTTGAATTTATCGGCAAACAGAAATGAACTTACTTTGACCTTATAACAAAATGGCTTTTAAGATGAAATCAGGATGGTCCTCCAAAAGAATATAAGATGCTACTATTTGAATGCCCTACCCCTATCCCCACCACCACCAAGTTCATGTGTTGGGAATAGAATCTCCAATATAACGGCATTGAGAGGTAGGGCATTTAGATTAACTCATGGCTGTTGTTTCTGTGTATTGAGTATTGGGAAGGTGGATTTGCTAATTTCGGTCTTCTTGTTTTTTCTTGTGTGTGTGTGGTGTTTTGTTTTGTTTTGTGATAGCTTCAGCCAGGTTATGTTGTGCACCAGATGTATTTCTCAGATGTCACTACTGTGAAAAAATGCATCTGGGCACAGTGGTGCACACAAGTAATCCCAGCACTTGGGGAGGTAGAGGCAGGTAGATCACTGTGCGTTTGATGCCTGCCTTGTCTACAAAGCGAGTCCAGGACAGCCAGGGCTACACAGGGAAACCCTGTCTCAACAAACAAACAAATAAAAACATCTCATTATAAATTACCTGGCCAGTGATATTCTGCTAAAGCAACATTAAATGTAGTAAAACAGTAGCCCTCAGCTCACCCAGGAAGTTGTGAGCCCTTCCTTTCCCTTGGCCTCTATGTAGTTGTGGGTTCTTCCAACCCTAGGCTTTAGCAGGAAGAAAGGCAGGTCATCTCAGGTGATTCTTACTTTTATTTCCAGGTGCTGTCTAGTTCCCACACTGTGAAGTGCTACCTGGTCTAAGACAGTTGTCTTCTGATGTCCTTACAGAGCATTTTGCAGAGAATCGTCACACCAGAGAATTTCAGGGGCTGGACCAGCAATAGGCAACTCAGCTTTTCTCAATGGAAGCTCTGTGGCTTCTGCAAGTAAGGAATTTTGTTTTTAACTTAAAATTATAAATGTAGGCCGGATGGTGGTGCCACATGCCTTTAATCCCAGCACTTGGAAGGCAGTGGCAGGCAGATGCTGAGGCCACCCTGGTCTACGGAAGAATTCCAGAACAACTAGGGCTATACAGAAAAAAAAAAATCTCTGATTTAGTCACTGAAGTTACAGGCAGCATGGGTACAAATCAAATTAGGAAAGGGACCGTGGTAGAAGATGGTTGTACGTGTGAGACTGCATGCTCAAATCTTTGTGGATTTGAAAACAAAAAATTCATGTTCAGCTGGTTAGTCAGTCTGTCCAGGACTCTAATTCATGCAATGATCCCACTCACATTTAGAGTAGTTTTTTGTTTGTTTGTTTGTTTTTCCCCACAGCTAAACCTCTCTGAAAACACCCTCAAAAGCAAGCCCAGAGGTGTGCCCTCTAGGAGATTCTAAAGCTAGTGATAGTAATAAAGATAAACCTTTGTATTGGTAAATGCAATTTTTAAGGGTTGATGGTTTGCTCTCTGGTGAAAACTACCATATCTTTCAAAGGCATCTTCTTGTGGCATCTGAAAGATGGCTTAAACATAGAATGGGTTCACTATTTTATCAGAACACTGATCCCATACAAGAGGAGCTGACATGATTTAGTAATCTTTCAAAAGCCCCATTTCTTGACTTCTTCACCCTGGTGTCTACCAGTTCAAGCTACAAATTTGGGGATGGGAGGACACATCATTTTCCTACAGTGTTAGATTTGCCAAATGTCATCTGGTATGGGTTTTGTTGCTCAGGCTGTGATTTAAGTAATTACTACCTTTGAATTTATCTCCTGAACAGATATTAAATTATGTGTATGTGTGTGAATATGCAATGTGTGCAATTGCCTGTGAGGGCTAGAGACCCCAGCTCTCCTTGGAGTTAGAGGTAGGGGCACTTGTATGGGGAGTAGGAACTGAACTCGGGCCCACTGAAATTATAGAACATTCTCTTAACCACTGAGCCATTTATTCAGCTCCCCGTAATTGCCTCTTTCCAGATTTAATATACCTAGAAGACAGCACACAGATAACAAGTAGAATTTAGTAAGAAATGACTTTAACAAAACAACAGCAACAACAGAAACTCTGGAAACAGAATTAATAACTGGGTAGACTATCTCCAGTTCACAGCAGTACCGGGAGGCCAGCTTTTTATTTTCCATTTTTAATAAAATCCACACAGGACATTTGAAATCAGGCAAGGAAAAGATAAATTCCAGAGACTAAAAGGTAGATAACAGTTCATTTCAATGTTTTATTTTGGCCCTTTTTTTTTTTTCTTAAAAATGTATAATTTCTTTGATCCCTTTTGGATGTTATTTAAATGTTATGAAAAATACCAGTGTAGTTTAGTGTCTCTCTGTGGAGTCTGCCACATTTCACTGTGCACTTACATGCTTACGATTACACAGCTACAGAGAGAAAAGCACCGTTTTATAGACGCCCGAGTCTTCAGTTGTGAACTCTTCATCTTAGGTTACTGATCTTTTTGGGATAGGCTCTCCCTAGGATTGCTCAGGCTGCTTCAAATTCATAGACTCAAGCAATCCTCATGCCTCAGGGTTTTCAGTAGCTCAGGCTACATGTATGAAGCACTATGCCTGCATCTCAAGTAATTTTTAAAAGCGTCTTTCAAGCATGGATATTTTCCTCCTACCTGCTGCACAAAATTTATCCGAGGGTTAGTTGAGGAAAACAAGCACAGGTCCCCATATTCATTACACTTATTTCGTCTCTCAAGCACTTTCTCTGAAGAGCTTTGGTTTAAGGCTTTTACACATGCAAATCTACTTTTTAAGGGTCCTCATCCACATGAATTTTATAATGATTGGTAAGGGATGACCTATGGTTGAAAAGCTTCCCACATGTGTTACATTCATAGGGTTTCTCTCCAGTATGAATTCGCTGATGTGCAATACGTGAAGAGCTTTGCCTAAAAGTTTTCCCACAGGTGTTACATTTAAAGGGTTTCTCACCAGTATGAATCCTTCGGTGCTGAATAAGAGCTGAACTTTGGCCAAATGACATCCCACATTCCTGACATCGATATGGTTTCTCTCCAGTATGAATCCGCTGATGGTTACTTAGGGATGAGTTACATCTGAATGTTTTCCCACACTCATTACATTTATAGGGTCTTTCTCCAGTATGCATTCTCTGATGCTGGATCAGAGCTGAACTCTGTCTAAAGGCTTTCCCACAAACTTTACATTTGCATGGTTTCTCTCCAGTGTGAATTCTTTCATGAATAATAAGAGTTGAATGGGAACTTAAGGCTTTGCCACATTCGTTACAATTATAAAACTTCTCTCCTGTATGAATTATTCGGTGTCTATTGAGTCTTGAGATGGAAGTGAAGCCTTTTCCGCATTCATTACATCTGTAGGGCTTTTCTCCAGTGTGAATTCTCTCATGTTGAATAAGCGAGGCACTCTGACTGAAGGCTCTGCCACACTCGCTACATTTGAAAGGTTTCTCTCCTGTGTGGATCCTCTGATGGTACCGAAGGGATGAGCTAGACTTAAAGGTGTTGCCACACTCATTACACAAGTAGGTCTTCTTTCTGGAATGAGTTCTCTGACATCCTGGAAGGGATGTGGATGCCTTCCTACCTGGGTTGTATTTATGAGGATTTTCTCCAGCATGGACTTTCTGGTGTACAAAAAGATCTGACCTTCGGCCAAAGGATTTACCACATTCCTTACACCTGTAGGACTTCTCTACAGTGTGGGTTCTTAGATGTTTATAAAGGGATGTACTGAGAGTGAAGGCTTTGCCACATTCTTTGCAAACATAAGGCTTCTCTCCAGTATGAGTTATTTGATGTTGAATAAGGGCTGAACTTTGGCTAAAGGCTTTTGAACATTCTTTGCATTTAAATAATTTCTCTCCACTATGGTTTTTTTCATGTTTACGAAGAGATGAGGTGTTGATGAACGTTTTCTCACACATACTACATTTATAGCGTTTATCTGGAGTGATCTTTGATTGATTAGATAAAAATGATGTCTTCTTGAAAGTGTTTCGTTTTTCACATTCTGGTGATCTTTTTTCTCTATGTGACTTTGGGCTAAGATAATTGCTTTTATGGATTCTTTCTATAGTCAAAGTATTCTTATTCTGCTTTTCCTCTAATTTGCCTTCATACATGAAAAGGTTTTCTGACTTCATGTTCAAAGGTTCATTTCTTTTAGATTTTCTCCTAATCAATTCCTCATATTGGGTTTGAGTTGATTTTGTGGTTCTGTGACTGAGCTTCAATCCTAGAAAGGGAAAAAGAAACCAGAAATGTTTCTTGTGATATAAAAGTTGACTACCTAGGCTAGATATTTAGAGTGAAGAAATTCTAATGCTGTTTAAATAGAGTCTTGGTATGTGGTTAAATATAAGGAGGGTGGAATAGAAGAGTTAGTATAGAAACATAACTGATGGAAACGTAAGTAGTAAAGAAAAACAATAAAATAAGGCAAACCCACCTCAAGACGATGACTAAACAGGGACAAGAAGCTGGGAAAGGCAGGATCCAGAATCCACAGGTCCATAATAGGCACCTACATTGCCACCTGCTAAGTTTGCCTTTCACCCCACCCACCAACAGTATCTTTCAGATTCAATTTAAAAGTTTACTGTGAGAATCCTTGCTTAACTTTGATTATCTATGGTCCTTTTCTCCAGCCAGTATTTCCTGTTTTCTGAGACAGAATCTCAGTCTGTAGCTCAGCTCTCCTTCAACTCATGACCACCTGCTTTAGCCTCCTGAGTGCTGGGATTATAGGTGACCACTTCTGAAGTACTGATGTATTATTCTGTACCTCTCTATAATTAACAAGCAGATCAGCTTGTTCTACCTCTCACAAATCCTCTTGATGGTCTCCCATATGTGTGTATATATGCATATACACACACACACAGAGAGAGAGAGAGAGAGAGAGAGAGAGAGACAGAGACAGACAGACACACAGACAGACAGACCTAACTTTCTGTTTTGAGATGTAGTCTCTCTATACAGCCTCAGTTGGTAGACTATGCTGGCTTGGAACTTACAGCAATCCTCCTTCCTCTGCCTTCCAAGTGCTGGAAATATAGGCTTGTTTAGTAAATCTTACTTATACCTACCTAATTTGAAGAAAGTCAAATAGTCTTGATTACTTAAACATGAATTTCAAATATATTAGTTACAAGCCCACATAGAACTGCCTTCCCAAACAGATTAGGAAGATCTATTAGGAAGATCTCATTAAATTAATTCTACAAGTGCCCTAAGGTAGGCATAAGGCCACAAACTGTAAGCTGGAAAAGCAGCCTTATCCATGCAACAAGCAAGAGAGGTCTTAAGATTTGAGTTTGAAATGGCAACTAAAGGCTCATATATTAAAAAGCATCACTACTTGTTGTCTGGGTAGTAACTGGATCATTAATGGATTCCCAACCCAATGGGATCAGAGAGAGATGGTGGAAGTCAGGAGGTAGAGCCTTGCAGGTTACTGGAGGAGTATCCTGTACATCTTGTCCTTACTTTCCCCCAACTTCTGGACTGCCATGAAGTGAGCAGTTCTCTTCTGCCATACACTCGCACACACACTCTGCCTCACTACAGGCCCAGGAGCAAGGCAGCAAAGCAGCCATGGACTAAAACTAAAGCCACAAGACAAAGCCTCTCCCCCTTTAAACAGTTTTCTCTGGTATTTGTCACAGCAATGAAGAGTCTGACACACTACCTCTGGCCTTCCTGTAAAGAAAGGCTGCAGTTCTGACACTTTGCCATTACTAGAATTCTGAACACTTCAATCAGGCACTGTATGCGCATCTTCCCCATAGCTGAAGTGTGGTAAATTCTTGCCACCAGCTCTGGATTCTCCTTCATGGGCTCTTATTATACCTTTAGTATTGAACTTTCTTCCCTCTGTGATGCTACCTGGTTTCAAAGCTGCCACATGAGTGACTTTCCCACTCTGCTCAGAGTACTTCATAGTAGTACCTTTAAACAGTAGCTAAAACTTTCATTTAAATATGTTCTTTTTGAAATTAGCCTGCCTACATCTGAGCCAGTGCTCTCCTGTAAGGAGCCAGCCTGGCATGGCCACAGGCATCTTGAGCGTAACTGCCAACCTGTATGAGCTGGCATGCATTCCAGACCCGGCAAGGTAGTCACTAACATTGGTAGCTGAGTGTGTGCTGTTTGCTAGCTTTGTTTGCTCTTAACTGCCACTGAACCTATTAACAGTTTGAGAAGTCTGGGTCTATCCAGTTGGCCACAAGCTGCCTTTACCTAGGAACCTTCATTGAGCTACTACCCAAGATGTGTGTTCATCTCTAAGTTCACAGTAACATGCACTTTGTGCAGTGCTGTGCCTGTTTGTGTCTTCAGTCTTTCAGCCTTCTCTGCTTTTGCCAGACTGTTCTTGTACACTGTTTTTACCAGAGCAATTTATTCTATTTTTAAAAGTTTTATTTTTATGGATGTATGTAGTCATGTGGGTACAGGGCCTATGGATGCCAGCAGATGGCACTGGCCTTCTGGAACTCAACTTGTAAGCCACATAAGCTATTCAATGCAGGTACTAGGAGTCAAATTCCAGGTTTCTGTGGAGCAGCAAGCCCTCTTAACTACTGAACCATCTCTGGAGCCCAAAGCAAGATAATTTTCAAGGCCTTTTCTGATTCTTAGTACAGACTGACATTGTAAACTTTTCAGTAGCTTGCTTTTCTGTAATTTTTTTTTTGTCATCTTTCAATCTTCTGTCACCTGTATACATGAGTAGTTGGTCATCAAATTCTCTTCCGGCCCACCAGTGAAAATACCTAGCAGTTATCACTAATCCAAGTTCAGGATCTTATTCCAGAGGGACCAGTGCAATTTACTCTCACTGTTCCTGACTGTAGGGTGTCATCTTTCTGGCACTGCTTCCTTAAGAGCTAACCTACACACCTCCTCTTGCTACTTCAGAAAGCACAGATTCCTCGTTTAATAATTTATCAAATAAAACAATAAATACCTAACTTCAACCTACACATGGGTGAGCCTCAGTAAGTTTACAATTTGGCACAGGAATGAAGAAATCAATAGGTAGTCATGGGTGGGCATGGTGGCTCACGCGGGCAATCTCGGGATTCTAAGGCAAAAGGACTGCTGCTAGTTCAAGGCCAGCCTGCACTATACAGTAAGTTCCAGACCAGCCTGGACTAGAGGGAGACCTTGTTTTTAAAGAAGAAATCATACAACAACAGAAATGCAAGTTAGAAGTGGGTAATATAAGCACAGAGAACCATCAAAATTCTCCTTAGATAGTGAGGGTGCAGGTAAGGAAGGGGCCTAAGTGCTGGTTAGAGTTTTCTGACACTCAAGACAGGATCTTAGAGTCAGCAAAGGTTACACAGGTTGAAAGAAACGTCAGTCTTGGTATCCAAGCCAAATTTCCAGATCTCTTTCCTGAAGTGCCCCTCCTGACTTGCAGAAAGGACATAGGAGGACATAATGTGGGCCAAGGGAGGGGAAGGGCTGATGCAGCTACACGCTTAAGAACCCCTAAGAATTGTGGCACCACTACAAACTGAGAAGACACAAGGATAGTTTCCATCCTGTCTCAGAGCGTACAGGGCCATGGCAAACCTGGCCTTTCAACCTCCAGAATTAAGACAATGGATTCTAATTGTTTTAAGCCACCCAGTTTATTTTAGCTGTGGTCTCTGGCATATCACTATGAGCCCTCACGTCTCTTCCACTAAACCAAGGCTAAAGCTGTTCCCAGCCATCATTTCATCATAAATGTGTCAGAACCACTCATATGACCGCACCCACATTAACACTGTCATTTGCAGGTCATTGGTTTATTTGTGGTTTATATGGGAAAATCACTCCCACCTTCCCATATAAACCACAAATAAACCAAACTGCCCTGACACAAAGTCATTTGCAGCAATCTCTGTGTTCTAAGCCACAAACCTCAAGTGCAATTAGTCATTTGCTTCATATGGCCTTCGATATTTAGAGAGGGCTTCTCCCTTTATTCAAGCTGTGCGGTCATTCCTGTGTTGTCTATGGAACTAGAAGCCCACTCTAGCCAGCACTGGAAAACAGAAATAAAAGAAACAAGTGCTTCCACGTACAGGTGAGGAGGAGGAGACAGATCAAGAGCACATGCTACTATGTAGTGATGGTGTGTGGAAGGGAAATAAGCACGCTTAAATGAAGAACATGGAGGGTGGAGCCATGTTTTAGATGAGTGATGTTTGTTCCACAAAAGTGGCAACTGGGCGGAAACCTGTGAAACACAAGGAACTCAACACAGGCGTTCTCGTGACTCCTCCCTCTGCCCTGTGCAGACTCTCAAATCCTAAATCAGCCCATTTGCTGGGCACGGGAGAATCTCTTGCCAGTGTCTCCTGGACTCTTCTACCTTTCTCCTGGGTCAACATTGGCTCCTTTAGTCACTAAGCTAGATGACACTCAAACTTCACCTCCCAGACAGACATGCACGTGCACACAGAGCATGGGCTACTGGTTCCTTCCATCACCACTCCCTAAGTTAGATGATACTAAACTTCACCTCCCCCAGACACACACACACACACACACACACACACACACACACACACACACTGGCTCCTACCCTGTACTTAGAACACTGTGTGTCATTTTCTATTAGTCCTCACTGAACTTCTCCACATAGCTGACTGAGGAGGCTTGGCTTCCTCTCCTCCCTGCACCAAACACTCCATAAGCGCAGGACCCTGCTTTATCCATCTACTTCCACTTCGCTGGCACCCAGCACACAGCCTGTTGAGCATCTATGAAGGGCGAAGCAAGCAGACGCCCACAGTGAAAGGGGCTTCCCAGACTCATCAGCCCTAAGTGTCTAGCACCATAGCAACCATCTCTCCAGCACGTCCCTTCAGGTCACATCAGGTCAGGCTCAAGAGGTCTTTCCTCTTAACCACCTTGCAAAAACAGTTTCCCAGGATCCTACTCCCACCTGGTCACCTCAAAGCTTCAGGGCTCTGACCGCACTTGTGAGTTCCAACCCATCCACCTTACAGAATTCCCCACTGGAGATCCGTATCCAAGTAACTCACTCACATCTGGAATGAAAACCACTCCCACCCGAGACTCATCAAACGGGGTCTCTCTGGACTCCTGACGTCAGTCTTCATCTATGCCCCACTAACTTTCTACTTTCACTTGTACAGCAGCTCCCTGAGGCTCCCTGGCTGGGCCTCACTTTCAGTCCATCCTCTATAGCACATGCCACAGGACTTCCTGAAGAACATGGAGTCCAGGGACCTGTGATTCTCTGATGCCCACCCCCAGCTCCTTCTTCCTGCTCTGGAGGCAGAAGAGCCAGGCTCGGCTGTTGGGGCACTTTGGGAAATGATCTTTGTACAAATTTGAAACATTATATGGAATTATAATTTCCCCAGAGTAACTTTAAAGGGTACATTGCCTCCAAACCCTTCTGTCTATGTTCATGTGTATAGCAAGCGTGTGTGGCACACATACACACACTTTTTTTTTCAACCTAGTGGTTTCAGCCTAATGGTGCACTGAAACTTGCCTCATTCCTTCCCACTCCCTGGAGCTGTCTTTATCGCTTTATCAAAGGTAGTGATGATCACTACCTGCACAAGGACACACCCCAGTTTCCTCAGCTGTTTTACTTACAGACCTTTAAACTGTTTCTGAGTAGAACCAGCGTTCCCAAAGCTATCAGACTACACAGTGGTCATTTACGTTTCAGATACTTCCAGTTGTCCTCACACAGAACACAGCTCTCAGAACTGCACCAAGACACTTATTTCAAGACCCTTAAGACTCTCCCATTTCATTTCCTTTTCCTTTGCACTTTGAACTTCAGCCTGAGTGAGTTCTCTATCATCCTTTAAATATACATCCACAAACACAGACTCTAGGAATTGAACCCAGGGCTTTATGGGCACCAGGAAGGTGTTCTTACGAGTGCTGTGCTCCATCTCAGCCTCTGATGACTCCTTGTGGACTGAGAACCTGAAGATGTTTCCCAGCCCACACTCCAAGCAGCACCCTCTCCTCATTCTCCACATTGGGCCTGCCAGGCCTGCGCACTCACTCACCAAGAGAGAAGCCTCCGGGACCTTCTTTCTCCACTTTCCAGGGATCCTCTCCTTGCTGCAGCAGGGCGATCACCTTTGGTTTGGTAAACAGGAATCCTGCTTGTAGACAAAATTAACTCGTTAACTAAAAGCCAGACAACCACACAAGACTGAGAAAAATCTCTTCAGTTGCAGAAATCAAGTGTGTCTAAAACGTTTACCCCACATGGCCCTTTGCAGTAAAAGTATGCAGACCTCCAGCAAAGGCAATGGGAAGGAGGTTCCAGAGATGGATCAAAGCTGTCAGCTAAGTGATGAGCCAAGGAAGCTCAGAATGATGGCTGGTGGAGAAGATGCCTGGACCATGAAGAACCTTTCCCACTCTACACCAAGGGAAATAATGTTGGCACTGGCACCTCCTTCACTGCCCATGGGCAGTTCCAGGCTGCTGTGGGAAGTATGTATTAGTACTTACGAAGACCCATCTATATGACCCTAAGACAAAACCCTGCTAAGGTCTACAGTGAGCACAGCCTCCCTTCAGGGAAAGAGGTGCTGAGGTCTCCTTTCTGAATCTGCCCATGGGGCATCTCCTCACCCAGCGAGGCCAGGTTGCTGTAGTTCTCCAGCATCACCTCTCGGTACAGGCTTCTCTGAGAGGAATCCAGCTTCTTCCACTCATCCCGAGTAAAGAGCACAGCCACGTCTTCAAATGTCACTGACACCTGCGAAGAAAAGCCAACTTGAGGAGCTCTGAGGCCAAGTAAGAGACCCTGACTCTAAAGATCTGGAGAGCCATGGGAGAAGCCATTACATACACCTGTACATCCTCACACACAGACGTGCCCATCCAAACCTATCACCAAGTACACAAGAATACACACACACACACACACACACATATATATATATATGCATGCATGAACACCACATCACAAAAACATATACAAGAAAGAAAAACTTAAAAGAAAAACGAATAATCCACAAAGTAAAGATGGAAAACAAACCACCACCAGAAGCTGGAGAAGGCTGGGGAGCAACATACGGACTGTCAGGAAAAGGAAATAGATAAACAAACTTGTTAAGGGCAGAGAGAAAAATATAGGGGCGTGAAGGGCCAGAAAATAATTTTCTCAAGCATGTATGTGTGTTCTGTTCATGCTCCTGGCATGTTACTTGTGGAATCTGTGGGCATACACCAGACTGGGATTAGGCAACAAAAGCCTGTTTATCAAGAAATACAGAAGTCTAGAATTGTGAACACGGGGTGCGCTCCCCACAGAATCCACCACCCATGGAAGGAGGCCCAACTCCTCCAAGGAGGACATGGGCTCAATATCCTAGTGAAGACTGGGCTGTGTGGAGAACTGCCAGGAAGGAAGAAAAACAAACAAAACTTTCTCCTTCCATTAAGAAGTGAAATGGCAAGACGCTTACTTGAGACCTCGCTTCCCTTTGCTCAGGAGCCATGCTCTTTCTGCAGGTTTTTCTTCCGAAGGTGGGTGAAGGTGGAGGAGGATCTGGAGGAAGAAAAAGGAGAAAAGGGTAGTACCTGTTGCTTCCCATCCCTCAGAAGCCGCATTTCCCAAAGCCTCCCATCAGCTGAGCCTGGCTCTTCTGCCTCCAGAGCGGGAAGAAGGAGCTGAGGGTGGCCATCAGAGAATCACAGGTCCCCAGGCGACACTAGACTCCATCACAGAGGGGACTCACTACGCTCCCATGTGTCAGGCATTACTCCTACACTGTTCACATCTAAGTTGGCAATGCCCAGCCCCTTCAGACAGGAAACTGATAACGGATCGCGGCCACAGTGGGCACAGTGGGGTTTCACCTATTCAGATCTGCCCACAGCCAGGGGCGGTGTTCCTCTTCCCCACGCGTTGGCTCCCAACTGCACTGCCGCTGTCAAGGGGTCGATTTCCAGAACCCCAGAGAAAACTCCAGAAATGGATTCAGGGGCCCAGGACAGGAGAGCTGCACGGGAAAGATAACCTGGGCTGGCCCTGCCCCGACCGTGGGGAGCACACTCTAGAGCTGAAGCAGCTGGAAACGCGCATTCCTCCGCGTGCCCGAGGCCGGGGGCGGGGACGCGAAGGAGGCCACGCCAGGCCGAACCCAGCCCAGCCCAGCCCCCGCTGGCATCCGAATAGACCAGGCTTTCGCTCACCTTGCCCCCGGCTCCCGCCGCGCCTCACAGAGGCTCCGGGAGGCCGCGCGTGGGACTTTGCCCAGGGACCTTGGACTCGAGCCTCGAACTGTGCCACAGACGGCCTATGACTCGGGAAGGCTCACGGTGGGTCCGTGCTAGAAGCCGAGGGTGGTCGGCGCGGAGGCCTCTGGGTAATGTAGTCCACTACGAAACCCACGGATTCTGGGATTTGAAGTTCCTCTGTTTGTATGGGCTGCGACCCGCTCAGCTACTCTGGTTCGTGGAAGCCTCGGAAGCAGGTAGTGGACACCGGCAAACAAAGACCGGCTTGTTAGGTAAATAGTAAAATATGTTCTAGGTTCGTGGAAAGGAACCTGACACGAAGTACCCTTTGAAAGAGCTTTATTATAAGGTATTAGTGGAGCTGGAGAGGGGCTGAGAGGTTTAAGAGTCCCTGCTGCTCTTGCGGAGTTCAGTTCCCACTACCCATATCAGATTGCTCACCACGGAGGGTAACTCCAGCGCCTGGGTTCCAACGCCCCCTTCTGGCCTCTCTGGGCAGTGCTTGCATTTCGTGCTCATAAATAAATCCTTAAAATTCATCTTTTCCCGCAAATGAAGAAAAGGGGGCGGGGGCAGGGAGAAGAGTTATGAGAATCAGGTCACAAGTAGCCACGATGGGGACCTGATGAGGAAATCAGACCCTTCAGCTCCCCAAAACAGGAATTCCTTATTCCTGTAAGTTTGGGAAATGAAGTGTTCCCCACCAAATGACCTAACCCGTGTGCCAGGAGTCACAAGGCAAGGCAGGAAGGCACTAAATATATAACTAAGCTATAATTCAAGGTTGTCTTGGGAAACTGTGGGAGCTGGGCTGGCAGCTGAGAGAGGAGGAGAAATAACTCCGTGAGCCTTGCAATGTCACAGCAGGTTGTGTCTCCACTCTCAGTCCAGAGAGGGAGAGGCCTGGGGTCTGACTTTTCAGGGTCCAAGACAAAGACAGCTGTAGGATCTGTGTTCCAACACTGCTTTGTGCCAAGTCCTATAATAAGCCATTTGAAAAACATCTGTAAGACAAACATCATTACCCCGAAGTACTTTTTTTTTTTTTTTTGTAAAAGACAAGAATCAGACGATAAGCTGTGAACATAATTAAGGACTTGTAGGAGAACTGTAATGAGAAAACAACACCAACAACAAAAGAGTAAGGTGAAGGGCAGCCTAGACAGATCAGAATATGGAGCCCAGACTTGAGGCAACAATTCAGGAGAGGAGAAACTGTTCTTGTAAATTTTGTGGTTGTGACATTCACCTGAGAAGGTTCTAAACAAAGGGCTAGCTTGGGGTCATGCTCTGCAAATTGAAAGTCCTCACCTGGCTGCCTCCATTGTGTGTCAGTTGATGGCAAGGCAGAACATCTTCAGAAGAAAGGCATAGAATAAAAAAGCTGTGCACTTGGTGACAGCTGGGAAGCAAAGAGGAGCTAACAGGAAGAGGCGGGGAAAAATAGACCCTTCAAAGACACCTCTGGAATTCTACAGTTCCGTAACACCTCAAAGTTGGTTGAAATACAGAGTCCATCGATGCATTAAATCAGTATCTATGTAACAGCCCTTATGAGCAAATCCTCTGTGGACAAGCTTAGAAACAGCCAGATGTGTGCTTTACCAAGCTCTTGTGTACCCCTCAATCTAATGAAACTGAAAACCAATAGGAATCATCACAGAGATCTTGGAGGAACAGCCAGTGGGTAACTGTTGAAGTTAGAAATTTTTATTTAGGGGGGGCCTTCAAAATGGCTCAGTGGGCAAACCACCTACCGCCCAGGCTAACGGCACGAGTTCAATTCTGGGAATTCTCACAGGTTGTCCTCTGGCCTCCACGCGTGCACTGTGGCATGTACACCATTCATACGCTCACAATAAATAAACGTGGAACATTTTCCATTGCATAATCAATTTGGGGGTGGCACTGGAGAGTGAGCCTGAACCCCTAGCTGCCTGGGCTAGGATGTGGCAATCTCCCTGAGCCACATCCCCAGCCCTCTTTTAACTTTTGAGACAGTCTCATGAAGTTGTCTGGGGTAGCCTGGGGCTCGCTCTGCAGAAGCTGGCCTTGGGTTTTCACTTCTTTGGCCTCAGACTCTGAGCTAGCTGATATGATGGGCGTTCACAGGCCAGGCTAGTAAGCATTCCTGGTATAATGTTCTCCAAAATGTTCTTGGTGCCCATATGTTCTTGAGTAGATATTAGTGGTTAGGGTTTTGGCTCTTTTAACCCCAGCTTAACCTGTCATTCATGTGTGCTTCACTGTTAACAGCTGGAGCCCCAGAGTATTTGTTGCAGCTAGGTAACTTTTAAAGCTCTTAACTGACACTTGTTTGTTTCAGTGTATTCAACTGAAATTTTTTCACTAGTTGCTAATATTATTTTTAAGTTATTTTTTTATTCCATCAACATCCTTGAAGGTACATCTTTGAAGATTATTTTCTTCAGTTTCTTGAAATCAAATTGCTGTGTCGAAAATAAAACTGCTAAATTCTAAGGTATTTGAGTCCACTGCCCTCCTGGGAGAATTTACAATTCAAATTTTCAGTATTGGTTGATGACAGTTTGTATCTTGTACCAGCATCCACTTGGGATTTTTTTTTTCTTTTTAAGTATTTTTCTGTGTTGTAAGAAGTTATTAATATTTACTATTGTTTTTATCTTGTAAAAGTTGCTGCTAATCTTAAACAGCTGTATAACCAAATCACCACACAGAGACTGGGTTTTTAGTTAACCTAGAACACAATGCTGGGCAATATTTACTCCCTCCTAAACCTCCAAGCCCTCAGTTTCCTAACATTTAGATTTCCCACATTATACTTGCTTTTTGTGAAATCTTAGGTCTGGTTCATGCTCCAAGTCCTCCAAGCTCTCTCCTCCCACTCTGCTCTCCTTGTGCTCTCTTCTCCTCACCTCCTCCTCCTTCTCGCCCCTTCCTGTTCTCTAGCTCCTCCCCTCTTTCCTGTCCTCTGGCCCCTCCCATTGCACAACATTGTATCTAGTTGCTTTGTGTCCTGTTTACACAAGAGTTGAGACAGGATGCTTATAGTGAGTATCACAATACAATATCCAGATTGAAACCAGAGAGTTGGGGCTAGGGAAATCAGCATTTGAATTAACAAGGGTAAGGTATATACATTTTAAAAGAACATTATCCCAACATTTCCCCCTTTAGGTCCAATAAAAGGCTCCTTTTCTTTCAATACAACAATAATTATGAAATTATGAAAACTGTTAGGTAAGATCTACACGTGCAATGTCTAGTCCATGTGTATTTAGCACATGGAGAGGGTATCTTAGGAGAAAGTGTCTGATTATCCTATCTATCTTGACAAGTTTAAAGTTCTATACCTAAATTAACTTTTATCCTTATTGGTATTACCTATATAAAAAGATTTCTTAATTTCTAAACAACTTAAATGTGGTACTGTAATTATTTGGTCTTCAACCCCATCAGAGACTTGAAAAGGAATAAAATTAGTTATGAGAGTAAATAGGAAGTGCATGTTAGCAGCTTCCAAAAAATAAAAAATTGACAAAGACAGTTTGCTGCTGAACACTTAGTCACCCATAACTCTCTATAACATTGGAGCATCATCTTCAGCCTTCTGGCTCAGAATATTTTGACAGACATATACATGAAGCAGGAACTATTTAGGACTTGCTTACCCTATCTTGGCAGAGTTTAGCAGTCGACTTGTCCTGTATTTAAGCTTGCCCATTTTAGGCAGAATTTGTCTGTTGTGAAGCGAGGGTATTTTCTTTACCCGAGTGGCTTGTTTGCCACATTTGAAGCCATCTCCATATGGAGGTTCTTCGATGCTCATTATGTTCTTTCAGGTAGGCGGGGTGCTGCCAGGAAATGACTTGTCTCATTGTCAAAGAATCTTTAAAATAATAAGAACATTTTAAATGCCATATTCTGTAGGTCTCTGAAGTTTTTGAAGACTACCTATCTTTATGTAATTGCTTTGTAAACAAAATCATATCTATCTGTTAAACCTATAATGTATACTCCTGTGATAAATTAGACTAGTGTCTGACATGACTATGAGTTGAATAACTAACAATTAACTTGCATACCTAATATCCTAACCACCTTTTAATAATAGTCTAAAAGTATTGGAAGTAACCTTGACTTTCTATCAATATACTAAAGCTTATACAAATGTATGAAAATACTTATTTTTTATCAATATACAAAATCCTATACCAGAGTTAAAATTAACCTTATTTGTGAATAACAAATAAAACCTTAAGTTGAGTAGATTCAATAATCTACCCTTTTTTCTATTTCTATAAAATATCCCTGTATATCCCTTGTTTCACTTTGAATAAGACCATTAATAATAAACATCTCCCAATGACAATAAAATTTTGTAGCCATAGCAAACAACCAAAAACATACCCAACCCCCTTTAAAGGAAATTGGACGCAGTTCTCATGAGTTTCTTCTAGCTGACATTGTGGACATGTAGAAATCCTGTAGGGGACCCAAATAAAAATGGTTATAAGCAAGCAATAACATTTGTGGTCCAATAACATTTGAATATTGAGAAATTTCAGGCTTAATAAAAGTCCTCTTTGGAACAGTCTAAAGTGCTGCACCGGTTAAAATTAGTAGCTTTCTTCAAAGTTCTTTTGGGAGCAGGCTTTGATGAGAAAACAGCAATTGAAGCAGTTGAGGCAAGAACAAGCAGAATGCTGGAACATGCAAGATGCTGGAACAGATGTGTCAATGTTTCATCATGCTGAAGAATGATTCTGTTAGGTTTGATCCAGCATCTCTGGTGTCCGGTTCTTTTGTTCTACAAACATATAATTTCTCACAAGCATTGTAGAGTTCTAAAATTATAAATATATGAGATGTGCAGGATGAAACTAAATGTAAGCCATTTTTAATCTATATCAATTAAAAGGTTAGCATAATACATGTTGAAAATATTATAGCCAAGGATTTATTGGCCAAGTATTGTTAAAGTTTTGGCTGGAGACATATTTTTATGTCTCAGTCAGTTTTAGAGTTGTTCCCATGTAAAGGGATTAGCAATATAAGTTACCATTTTTATTGAACATACAATCATCATCAAAACAAGGTTAGATAGATTAAAATATCTTTTCGGGCTCTCGCGTGCCTGTTGTATTAGGCCAACTGCTACCTATTTCCCTAGAGAAGCCTTCCATTAGAGAGACAAGCTGGTTGCCTTGAGCAATAGAAAATGTATGTTTTAAGTAAACTTTATATAAACTCCTTTTTAATTTAGAATATAAGCATACCATAGGTATCTTGTACCTGTTTTGAGGTTTAGCCCTAGATTTTTATATATGTTGTAGCTATTTGTCCTATCCCCTAGTTTATATAGAATGGGCAGTTATGCCTTTATAGCCAAACTTTATTTAAACTCCCTCTTACCTTTAGCATTTAAGCATACCCTAGGCATCTTGTACCTGGACTTTACAATGATAGTGGCTATTCTTTGGCTTGCCCTCTTTTTAATATGAGATGGACAGTTTTTTAAACATATGAATATAATTTTTGAGTTTTTAGGACTAAACTAGGTTGGCATGTATTTCGCCAACTTTAAGCCTCTTGGTTTTTTGTTTTTAAAGCATGACCAACATTATTCCCCTGTGAAAATGTCTCACATTTGAAAGGATAAGGTAGTTTCCAGAGCAGTGTGACAGTATCTCTCTTTACATAAACCTAAAAATGATGTGAATCCAACCTTTAGACCAGTAAGGATATAACATCTATTATTAAGAAAAAAGAATTTACATGGTAACCTTAAGGAAAATTTTGTCATTTAGAATCTTAGACTATCTCTGTAAGTGGCTAAACAGCAGGAGTTGCTATCCTGGCTTTTATTATGTAAATAAGCTTGATCTACAACTCAGAGATCTGCGTGTTTCTTTTTACTTTGTGTTGGGAAGAAAGCCATGTGCCTTCACCAACTTGTTCAGATATATATAGTTTCAAATCAGTATATTTGTAACTCAAAGCCTTTAAATGAAAATCAAACAAGAGACAAGAAATTTTTAAGTTTGGAATCAGGTGTGCCAATTTACGCTGTAACAAACAAAGCCCAGTTGGTTATTTTAGTTGATTTTTCAATAAATTGGCGGACCCTTACCAGAAAGAGCTGACAAATACCTTGCAGCCAGAGAGCTTTGAATTTTAGCCGTTATTAATCTAATTATTTGGATGAGTACTATTGTCTGTAACTTAATACCCCAATCCTTGGCTTTTTCCCCATTTTCTCCTTGAACTTTCTTGGAGAAGGCATGGAGAAGAACCAACACCATTAAACTTATTGCAACCAGATCCATGAATATGACAGCCAAAATGAAGCCAAAAGGGATTAAAGCACCCTCTGCCATGGCAATTTTTGGATTCTTAGATTAGTTGGGTGCCATTTGTTGTAGTCGGTTATTAATATTTACTATGGGTTTATCTTCTAGTAATGCTGCTGTTAATCTTAAAACAGCTGTATAACCAAATCACCACACAGAGACTGGGTTTTTAGTTAACCTAGAACACAATGCTGGGCAATATTTACTCCCTCCTAAACCTCCAAGCCCTCAGTTTCCTAACATTTAGATTTCCCACATTATACTTGCTTTTTGTGAAATCTTAGGTCTGGTTCATGCTCCAAGTCCTCCAAGCTCTCTCCTCCCACTCTGCTCTCCTTGTGCTCTCTTCTCCTCACCTCCTCCTCCTTCTCGCCCCTTCCTGTTCTCTAGCTCCTCCCCTCTTTCCTGTCCTCTGGCCCCTCCCATTGCACAACATTGTATCTAGTTGCTTTGTTTGTATCCTGTTTACACAAGAGTTGAGACAGGATGCTTATAGTGAGTATCACAATGCAATATCCAGATTGAAACCAGAGAGTTGGGGCTGGGGAAATCAGCATTTGAATTAACAATGGTAAGGCATATACATTTTAAAAGAACATTATACCAACATTTCTGTATTTAGGAGAGATGTGATTTTTGTCTGCTTGATTGTTTAGTATGTAGTTTTGGAAACTTGTGAAATTATGCATACAAAGGAAAATGTTATCCCTTTTTTGGTTGTGAGCCTAGTCTTTAATGGCTGACCCATCTCTCTAGCCCTGTGTTATCCTTTTTTAATAGTCTTGCTCTGTTGACCAGACTGACATCAAAATCTTGACCCACTCTTCTCCATTACTTCCTGGAGTCTTAGGATCACAGGGATTGCCACCACCCTTCCCTTAGGACTCTTCTTTGCAGTGGTTTGGATTTGAGCTGCTAGTCTGTTCTACTGGCCATTTTTATTGTGATTTTATTATTTCATAAATTCTTTATATTTTTCTATATATTACCAAAAACCTTTTCAGGTTTTCTATCACCTATCTACCTACAAACCTATCATCTGTTTGTGTAGCTATCAGCTATCTGTCATTTGTCTGCTTATCATCTATCAATATAGGTCTCTTTCCACCCATGTGTTAAAGTCCTAGCTGCTAAGCTATTGGAAAAAAAGGAAGTCCAGTCCATGAGTGTGACCCTGAAGGTACATCAGGAAGCCAGTCACTTCCACTTTCTCTCTGCTTTCTGGCTTCTACTGAGGGAAGCTTAGCTTCATCACACGCTCCTGGCCATGATCTTTCTTGCCAAGATTCCAAAACAGTGCAGCTCAAAATGATGACCCTGAACTGAATATTCTGAAATCGTAA
Source organism: Meriones unguiculatus (assembly GCF_030254825.1). NCBI lineage: Eukaryota > Metazoa > Chordata > Mammalia > Rodentia > Muridae > Meriones > Meriones unguiculatus. Next base: position 19,518,378 of record NC_083359.1, read on the forward strand.
GCCTAAACAAATCTTTCCTCTTTTTCATTTTATTTTCTCAAGTATTTTGTCACAGCAATGGAAAACTAAAACTTCACTCTTTCTCTGTGTGAAAATCTACTGGAACCAGGACCGTTTGTTGCAAAAACTCCCTCACTTCAGCAAATCACCTCAAAGTCTTTACAAAACCCAATGAACTTCATACTTAACCACATTCAAAGTACTGAGCCCAGCCCCTGATACCTGCTTCACTCAAGACATCATGGATCTGGGTGTCCACTTCTTGCCAAAGTGGAATTACAGGGACTAAGTTCATTTTTCTGTTGTGCCGGAGCCTGCTGGCAGAGTTGAACGGTTCTTGAGTCGGGAGTGAGGATTAAAATTAATAAACCAACACACAACACATGGGACCTTTCTGAGAGGCTCTAGCAGAAGCTAGACGCCTTGCTTTATTCCAGACTCCTTTTAAGCCAGACTCCTTTACTCAGCAAAAAGAGTAAACTCACAAGGAAGTTAAGCAAAAGGTCTGACTTTGACAAGACACCCCACCTGCTGTCTCCAACAAAAGGAGATAGACTTGGAAATTTATCATTGACTCCAGTGAAGGCTATGGTGAAGGCAGTCTTTCTGCTGAGATCTAAATATCAAAGCAGCCTGGCAGACCAACGGCTCCCAGCACTGTTGAGTGCTGGATAAGAGAGGAGCCAATTTCAGACAAATGAAACAAATGAGGGGAGCCTTGCAGGTACCCCAGCTTCTTGCCCTGAAGGGTTCCCAGCTCTGGCACAGAATAGGCACATAGATGAGGCCCACAGACTTCCTGAGTAGAGGAGATTGAGCTGAGAGCCCAGGGCCACCAGGATACCTGGGGGCTGCAGGAGAAAATGGTGATGAGAGCAGAATTACCCCCGGCTACAGAGGCTCCCGTGTACTAAGTGGGCTGATGACTGACACATGTCAGGTGCTGCCTGAGGTTCAGGAAAGGCCGACCTGAAAGAACCAGGTGTGGGGTTAACAGAGAGTCAGAGGTGATGCCTGTACCCGACCAAAGTGGAATTATTTGAGAGGTTCATTTGCTATGTCCCTTTTTGTTGCGGATATAAGCATGGTTTTGTTTTGGCCCCAGGTGTGGGACGTGGGACTGATTGAGACTGGCCATAGCAGCAGACTATTTGCCTCATGCAGCCTCTGAGGGCAGCTGCAGATAGTTTAACTCTGAGGACTCTGGAGAGAGAATAAATGCCAGAGCCCAGAGAGTGGAGGAAGAGAAAGAACAAGGTTGCTCCTGTTTCCCCCTTGCTGCTCCTGGTTGCTGTTGTGAGACGAGAAGATGGAGATTCCTGAAATGAGGATTGGGTTGGCTCCAAGGAACCTGAAGACCCTAACCAGCAGGAAGCAGCTATGAGAACTGTGCCCACTCTCCCACTAATCCTTTCTTTCTCCTACCTGGTGTTGGGGTGTTGAAAGGGATTGGGATGGAGTATGGAGAAAAAGATATAAGAAGCATAAATAAAAGAGTTTTTAAAAAGTACATCAACACATTTGCTTCTGATTATCTATTAGGAGTTTCTATCCCACTTCAGACTGTTTAGTTGCCAAATAAAAGACACAGATTTTTAGACTTATAATAAGCCTAAAAGCACTACAGCTGGGCAGATATCAACCCTCTGAGCTATTTTGCTACTTCCCAGCCGTGTTTCCCACTATTACTTGCTGTATTGTTCCTGTCTGGGGTGCTTCTGCTCCATCAAGCCAGCCCTCATGGCCATGTGCCCACAGTCCATACTGCCCCATGGTGACTTCCTTCTTCTTCCTCCTTTCCTGCCTTGTGGTCCCTACCTGAGGCCCCAATCCCTGGAACCAAAGCTCCACCAACCTCTCTTCTGCCCAGCTATAGCTGTCTAGCTTTTTAATCAACCAATCAGTGGTAATTCAGGAGCAAAGTTTACAACATTAGTCAGTGTACATGAGAAAGCACTCATCTGGACTGCAAATAGATCTTGGGGCCCAGAATTTAGCATCTGAATACACAGATCACCAGGCCAACTCCCAACACCCAACTTAGAAACTAGAAGATGTTCTTTGAGTACTAGGCTGGAATGCAGTGGGGTCTTCCCCGAGGAGGAAATGGTCAGCTATAGCCTGAGATCTCCTCCATGCCAACTAAAACACCTTAAAACCAGGACTGGGAGATACCAAGCTGCTTCAAAACAGTTTGACTACATTCCAGAAAAAAAAAAAAAGCTCCTTGTTTGTTGCCATATAAAACCATTCAGAACCCAAAAAGAAGATAAAGTTAATATAAATGTCTCATAACACATTCCAGCCAGGACTGAGAGGAGACAAGAACACAAACATGGAATTGTAAACCAATAAGAAATGGCAGGTATGGTTCATTTGGAAATGAAGCAACACACACCTCTAATACCTTTGTCAAAGAAGAAACTGTGTCTTATGAAAGGGTTGCAGCAGCAATGGGTACAAGGTCAAGGCTCGGGGTTCCTAAGCTGTGGACTACGTTAAAGATATCTAAAGTAGCAGAAATCTCAAAGGAAAAATGTCCCTAGCATGATATCAGTATAAATCAAACATAGTGAGAGGATGCCAGCCATCTCCCCAGGGAAGTGTGTCAAATATTAAAGAGAGATATGAAAAGTTTTAAAACTGATTTGAACCACAACTGTAAAAATCTAGTGAAGGAACAGAAAATTAAGGGCTGGAGAAATAGGATGGCAGTAAAGAGTATTTGCTGCTCTCTCAGAGGACACAGGTTCCCTTCCCAACGCCTTCTAACTTCAGTTCCAGAGGCTCTGACACCCTCTGCTGGCCTCTGCTGACACTGCACTCACATGGTAAGGCAAACACTTGTATACATAAAGTAAAAGTAAATAAGACTCTAGTAAAGGAACATAGAATTAAACAATAATAATGATAAAAATGACAAAACAAAATAATAGTGTTGCTGTTATATATTTATACATAACATGTCTGAGTTAAAAGTAAACAAACAAACAACCATAGGGCGAAAAAAAATTAAGAAAAACATAGTCTAAAGAAACAAAATGGTTCTAACCAGACTAACTGATGGACACATTACTGATGTTAAAACTATGGGTAGGAGATACATAAGTATAACCATAATTAAAATATGGATTCATAATGACTAATGAGAATTTGAGACAAACAAGATCAAGTAGATAATTTCAGCAGTGATGGAAATGTTAAGAAGAATCAAATAGAAACACGAGAAAGCTCCTATGGTAACATAAAGGAAGACTGATTCTGATTACATTTATCTATTTATGTGACACATGTGCAGATGCATGTAACTGTGAGTGTGTGCATGTGTGTGCATGTGCGTGAGTATGCGTGTGGTGGGGGGTGTCTTAAGGACATGGATCAGGAACTGAGACAGGACCCAATGACCTGCAGTACTAAAAGTAGACACCAAACAGAGCAAGAGACCACGGGCTTCAGGGAAAAAAGGGGCTGGTGACTGTTTTCCTCTCTGTTTTTCAGGCAAGGTCTCTTTAAGCAGCCTAAGAACTCACCTTGGAGCTCCAGGCTGGTCTCTACACTTGGAGCAGTCCTTTTCTCTCTCAGCCTCCCAGGCGCTGGGATTAAAGCCTACCCTCTAATTATGTATAACACAGACCAAGAGTAGACACCTCCAGACAAGACCAAGCAATCTCCAGGCAGTCTGAATGGTGGCAGTCTTCCCTGGAACGCCACGGTGTGTGGAGGCTGATGGAGGTGAGCTCTTCTGTGCTTGTCCGTCCCAGCAAGAACTCCAAGCCAACGCACTGCACCCATGATTACCACTGTTCCCAGGAGCAAAGTCCCAGAGAGAATGGATGACCATAAGCAGGAAAATGTATACAGGAACTGTAAGCTTTCATCAGCCATAAAGAAGAACGAAGTTATGTTCTTTGCAGAAAAACAGATGCAACCAGAGCGAGGGAAGCTAAGTGGAGTTGGTCAGATTCAGAAAGACAAATGCTACATGCTTTCTTTCATTTGTGACTCCTGGATTTTATACAGATATATAAAATCATATATGTACACAAGACACAAAAGTGGAAATAAAGGAAGGAGCGAGATTTAATTTTCACCTTTAAAAATAATTTGTTGTTGTTGTTGTTGTTATTATTATTATTATGTGTATGTGTGGTGTGGCCACCACAGATTCATGTGTTTGAACGCTTGGCCATAGTAAGTGGTACTGTTAGAAAATGTGGCCTTTGGGAGGAGATGTGGCCTTGTTAGAGGAAATATGTCACTGTGGAGGCAGGGCTCTGAGGTCTTAAATGCTCAGGCTGTTGTAAAACACATCTGCTCTCCTGCTGGTTGCCTTCAAATCAAGAAGTAGAGCTACTGGCTCCTCCAGCACCATGTGTGCCTGCATGCCAGCGTGCTGCCCACTGTGAGGATAATTGACTGCGTCTCTCAAACTGTAAGGCAGCCCCCAGTCAAATGTTTGCCTTTGTGAGAGCTGCCTTGGTCATGGTGTCTCCTCACCGCAATAGAACCCTACAACAGCATGTCATATGGTGTCTGTGCGTGACTGTAGGTGTATCGGTGGCAGCAGGTATGTGGGGGTCAGAGAACAACTTTTGCAAATCAGCTCTCTCCTTCCTTCCAGGGATCGAAGGGGGAACTCCAGTTGTTGGGGGGAAGGGGTTGCTGCAAGTGTCTCTACTGGCTGAGTTATCTCTCAGACCCAGTGGCTACACTTCCTCACTCCCATTAGCTCCAGTTCGACATAAAGTCTGAGGGCCTATCTCCCACTCCAGGCTTGTGGGGTGCTCTTGTTTCACACATGGGATAAACATGCACGTTTCTGTTATTTTGTTTTCTTTTTAAGATTTTGGTGTCAGGAGACAATTTTTAGGCCAGTTCTCTCTCCACCACATGGGTCCCAGGGATGGGGTGCAGGTTGTTCCCACTTTAAGGCTTTACTTACAGAAAATAATAATCACTATCTTTTTATATTTTAAAAGCTTTAATCTTTAAACTCTGCTTAACCCCCCACGCCTGGTTGAAATGACCTAAACAAAGTAACTTCTTAAGAAACCCATGTCTTAGGTATAAGTTCTTCTTCTCCTAAGCTCCCCTTCGTGCTCAGACAATCAAACTGCTTCATTCTGGCTGGTCCTGAAAAGCCTTTTGGTGGTATAGACAAAGATCAAGCTTTAACTGGGTGAAGGTCCCTGAGGAGGCCAGCGGCAGCGCTTGCTGCTCACATGGGAAGACACGCAGGCACTGGAGTGACTGCCACACCTACAGAGCCCAGCAGCAGGAGGTGTGACTCACACAGGGAAGCCTAGCGTCATGGGAAACACGGACTAGAACCTCTGTGGTGGGCTCTGAAGGTAGGGAGTGGAAAAGGGACTCACAGAGGTGTGGACTGTCTGGTTTAGATAATAACCCTACGGCTTAGAAAACCCTCTACCAACCTGATAACCAGACCTGAGATTATCAGGCTAGAGTGTAAAAGGCTGGTGTCCAGATGCTCTGGCTTCTGAATTAGTTTGAATATAAAAGGCATCACCCTGCTGTGGTTCAGGGGTTCCCCCTCTCATCTCAGTGGACCCCTGATGCCAAAATATAAGATGACACAGAAAATAAAAAGGTATAATTAATACAAACTAATGAAGTCACTTTCAAAAATTATATTTGTCCCTTGATATCAACTCTAGAAATAGAGGTTTCATATACTATGGACAACTGTTTCCTATTTTGCCAAGCATGGTGGTACATGACTGCAGTCCCAAGACTGAAGAGGCTGAGGCAGGAGGATTGCTAGTTTTAGGTTAACTTGGGTTATATAGCTAGACACCATCTCAAAAAGGGGACAAAATATAACTTGCTTTTGAAATATCATGTTGGTGTTTTACTAGACTGCTTTATTACTGATTACTGTTGTTTTATTTAGAACGTAGTGCTGTATTTTGATATTAGCATTTGAACACTATGATTTTTTTTTCTGCAGAGAAGAAATCAGCAGATGAAATTTATTTCCTTAAAAGTAAGTTGGTCTCAGGAACTCATAAGAGCGCTTGCTGCTCTTCCAGAGATCCAGGTTCAGTTCCAGTTCTCAAGGCAGGCAGCTCACAGCCACTTGTAACTCTAGTTCCAGGGCACCCAGCACTCTCTTTTGACCTCCTTGGGCACTTGCACACATAGGTCATATACTCACACAGGCATGCACACATATGTAGAAGTCACACTTTAAAAATAATTTTAAAAACCTTTACTCTCCCCCCAAAGTTGTCACAAGAACCCCGAGTTCATTTTCCTGTACTTCTTGGCTCTGCCTAAGAGGTGCATCACTCAAGGTTAGGACTGAGGGGTTTGCCTAAGAGTGTAGGGTGCCTGAATAAAGAAAACTTGAGGAAAAATGAAGAGTGCAGGGTCCCTTTTACAAGCAAAATGTAAGGGGAAAAGTAAAGAATGTAGAGTCCCATCCATGGCTTGTGTTCATATTGTCAGACTGGAGTCCAAAACACGTCTGTACTTCTGAGAGCAACCATGGGGCTGCACATTTGTTACCATGGCAAGACCTGCTTGGGTTTGTGGCTAGCCTCTTCCCTGCTTGCTGTCTCAATCTTCCTTTCATTTCTGAGCCACAACGTGTCTAACTCTAATCAACAGAAGACCAAATGACAGCAGCAATGTCCAAAATAACAATTGCCTCTCACAGGCTGCTCTCACAGTCACTGGGATGTGACCAAAAGGTAGCGAGTGGGGCTTGGGGCTTCCCACATAGCCTTTGGGAAGCCCCCTTTGCCTTTCTTCCCCTTACCTGGGATGCGAAAAGATGGTTGGTGCCCCAGCAGCCACCTTGGAAACACTGGGATCGATGTGTGTTCCTGGGGGCCACAAGAGAAAGGTCTGGGAGGAACCTTCAGTTCTCGTTTTGGATTTTCTCCTCTGGATTTGTCATTATGGATATAATGATTCTCATAAACTCTTGTGTTACTTAACTCAATATAATCAGGATTTTCTGTTCCCTGCAGTGGAGATTTAAGTGTCTCTTCTAGTAATAGTAAAATTCTATTCTATTCTAATTTCTGGATGTTTTTTCTTTTCCAAAAACAATCTGGGTGGGTGAGTGGGAGGAGACAAGGTAGAAGGGGCATCCAGAGTCAGGCTCCAAGTCTTTCTGTCTTAGACATCCGAGCTGACACTCCTGGCACTAAGAGGACTTTGGGACCCTGTTGAAGAGCCTTGTCACTGCCTCCTTCATGTCCTTGTTCCTCAGGCTGTAAATGAAGGGGTTCAGCATGGGGGTTACCACAGTGTACATGATGGTGGCTACCGTGTCCTGGGTGGAGAAGGAATCCGGAGGCCGTATATAGATCCCCAGAACCGTCCCGTAGAACAGCGTGACCACAGACAAGTGCGAGCTACACGTGGAAAACGCTTTGTGTCTGCCCTTGGCAGAGGGTATCTGGAAGACCGTCACAGCGATGCGGACGTAAGAGACCACAATGAGAACGCAGGGGGTCACAAAGAGGACCACGGCCCCTAGGAAGACTCGCTGATTGACCCGTGTGTCTGAGCAGGCCAGCTTCATGAGCAGGTAAGCGTCACAGTAGAAGTGAGAGATCTCGGGAAGGGAGGAGCAGAAGGTCAGTCTGCTCATGAGGAGTGTGTGCACCAGAGAGATGAGGCCAGAGCCTACCCACACAACGGCTGCCAGCCCCCCACAGAGCTTAGGGGTTATGATGGTGCAGTACTGTAGCGGGTAGCAGATGGCCACGAACCTGTCCAGGGCCATGGCAGCCAGCAGAAACGTGTCCACGTTGGCAAAGGAGATTAGAAAGTACATCTGAGTCAGGCAGTGGGCATAGGAGATGGTCTGTGTTCCCACCACATGGCCAGCCAGGAGCCTGGGGATGAGATTGGTGGTGAAGCAGATGTCAACGAAGGCGAGGTTGGCGAGGAAGAAGTACATGGGGGTGTGCAGGCGTGGGTCGGAGCTGATGGCCAGGAAAATGAGTGTGTTCCCGGCCACTGTGACCAGGTACATGCACAGGAAGGCCCAGGAGAGGACTTGTTGCTGCCGTGAGTCAGTGGTGATGCCAAGCAGGAGAAACTCGCTGACTCCGGTCTCATTCTCCCTCCACTTGGACATCTCCCAGAGGCCACTGGAGGGGACAGGCTGGACAGCTGGAACTCACTGTGTGTTCAGAATCAGATCACAGTTAAATGTAGGAGCTTTCTACCAGAACCGTGTGTGTGTGTCCAGAAGAGGGCATCACAGAGAGCTGGAATGAACCACCATATGTGGGTGCTAGAAACTGAACTAGGGTCCTCTGGAAGATATATACATTCTCTTACCCATTGAGTCTTCTCTCCAGCCCACCTCCCCCACCTTACTTATTTGGTTTCCCTTTCATGTGCTCTCTCTCTCTCTCTCTCTCTCTCTCTCTCTCTCTCTCTCTCTCCCTCCCTCCCTCCCTCCCTGAGGCAGAGTTCTTGCTGGTCTAGAAGCTTCCAGTTCCACTCAAGTAACTCACCCATGAGCCCCAGCGATTCTCCCGTTTCTGCCCTCCAGCACTGGGATTGCAATCCTGTCAGCATTGATTGTTTTTCTTGTTTAATGTGGCTTTTGAACATCAAGCTCAAGTCTCATGCATATACAACAAGCGTTGCCTACTGAGCAGTCTCTCTAGCCCAGTGGTTTTCAACCTTCCTAAGGCAGCGACCCTTTCCCCAACTATAACTTTTTTCATTGCTTTTTTATAATTGTAATTTTATTACTGTTGTGAATCGTAATGTAAATATCTACTTTTTCCGATGGTCTTAGGCAACCCCTGTGACAGGGTCATTAGCCCTCCAAAGAGGCCGCGACCCACAGGTTGAGAAGCACTGCTCTAGTCCATAATAACCATTTCTTAATTGAGTTAAGTTGCACTAGAGATCAGGTACAGTTTTCCCTAGTTCCCACCTTCCCAGTGCTCTCCCTGTGTCCACTCTTCAGCCGAAGCACACTGACAGCACAGGCGGAAGGGACTTCTTATCCAACACGGTCCGAAGGTGGAGCTATGCCCTCCGGCATGCTGCAGGCACCAGCTGGTTGGTTGTCAGGTGCTATAGGCTGAGGGCAAGGACTTGGGCACCAAGGCTTTGACCCGCACAGTGAACTCCTCCTTATCCCACAGCTGCTGTGAAATGAGGGGACACCAGAAAAATGAGCCCTGGCCTCAAGGCCCCCGCAGCAAGGAGGCAGGGCACAGTAGGAAAGTGCCAGTAAACATGCCCAGAGTCTTCAGATGGTGAACAGCCTGTAATAGATGCACAAAGCCCTCATTCCTGACCTGGCCCAACCCACTGCTAGCTGGGTACGTTCACAGCAGTCCTGTGCTTAGGGTCTCTCTGTGTGCCCCTACATGTACAAGGTGACTCTCAAGGTTGACAAAGTGCAGGATCTCACCCTTTGAGGAGCCTGTCCAATGAAACCAAACCACGCTGCAATGCAGCCCTTGTTTTGCAAGGCAGGGTTTCACGAGAGCCCAGACTGTTACCTGCCTGCACCCCATCCCCCACCTACACTGCAGCGCCTTCTCAGTTGAACACTCAAAGGCACTGAGACACTCAGCTGCCTAAAACTCCCCAGCGTAGCTCATGCTGAAGTCCAGCCTCCTGACCAAAGTCTTCCATCACCTGGTTTCCACCCGCTTTTCTTTCTGTGTCTCCTGCCAGGCACAGAAAGAACTTCACGGTCCTTCCTGCCTTGGAGCCTTTATGCTGACTGTGGTTTTCTTTCAGCTTTGATCATTTATCTTTTCAGCCTGGAATTCTTTCAGCTTTGATCATTTATCTTTGCCTCCAGCCGAAAGGCAACTTCTCAACAAAAACCTTTATTGTGTCCTATTTTGTTTTGCTTTATTTTATTTCACTTACTGTGTGTGTGTGTGTGTGTGTGTGTGTGTGTGTGTGTGTGTGTGTGTGTCAGGACAAATTTCAGGAGTCAGTTCTCTCTCTCCACCATTGGTTCTAGGGATCAAACTCAGGTGATCAGGCTTTCATAATGTGCTGACTAGTTTTAGGTAAACTTGACACAAGCAAGTCATAGGAGAGGAGAGAGCCATACTTAAGAAAACGCTTCCATAAGATTGGGCAGTAGGCAGGTCTGTAGAGCATTTTCTTAGTTAGTGACTGATGGGGCGTGGAGACATTGTGGGTGGTGCCATCTCTGGGCTGGTGGTCCTGGGTTCCATCAACAAGCGTGCTGAGCAAGCCAAGAGAACACCCGTAAGCAGCACTCCTCCATGGCCTCTGCATCAGCTCCTGCCACCAGGTTCCTGCCCTTTTGGAGTCCCTGTCCTAACTTTCTTCAGTGATGAAATGTGATATGGAAGTGTAAGCCAAATAAACCTTTCCACCTCAAGTTGCTTTGGTCATGGTGATTCAGCATGGCAATGGTAATCCTAACCAGAATATAGAGCAAGCACTGTACCTTCTGAGAAACCTCGCTGGCTCCTGTTCGTGCAGTTTTAATCAGCTACTCTTCTTTGAGCTTCTTGCCTATATCTCAATGCAAATTCATTCATTCATTGACTTGTTTATGGAGTGTTTTTCTCATGGGGCCATGCATTCCCCAGAACATAGACACATCTGCCTCATTCACTACTCAGTGCCTGCAACAACACCCGGCACATAGTAGGTGCCCAAGAAAGTAGTCAAAGGAAAGAATGGATGAATGGATGTTCACATGAAATGAATATTGCACACTAAAATCCAGCAGCATAAAAAGGCAGCCACAGTAAAAAATGTCTGGCTGTGATTAAAGGCTCCAAGAACTGAAACCAGGCACTGGAGAGATGGCTCAGTGGTTGGGAGTGCTTGCTGCTTTCTCACAGGACCAGAGTGCAGTTTTCAGCACCCAAAGCAGGAGGCTCACAACCATCTCTAACTCCAGTTCCAAGAAATCTGGTGCCCTCTTTTGTCCTCCAAAAGCACCTGCCTACGATAATCCACACACACAAATTTTTAAAAAGAAATAAATTTGATATTTAAAGCATGAAATACGGTCCTACCTAGTTGGAATTGAGAGCTGACTCTGACCTTGTTCAGGCAGTGCTAGTGTTGACAAGTCCAAGGTCATCTGTCTATAGGAGGTTCTTCTGTGACAGCACGAAGAAAGATGACATGGATAGGCTACGATTAACCCAGGGCCTGTGACTACTGAGATCGGAGGTGGGTAAACCATTTTACAAGGCCCAGCCTCTAGGTGTGTTTTCTTTGAGCTTGTGCCTAACCATTCCCAGAAGGCTTATATGTTGTGGTCATGGTTTCCAGGGTGAAACCATGCTGGCAAGTGGTGAAGTTTGAAGAAATAGGGCCTCCTTTGTCACTGGCTGCTCTTTGCAGCTCACAACAGTACATACTTCCAGTTCTATTGAGACAGGGTCCCTTATAGCTCAGCTTGGCCTTGAACTTGCTATATAGCTGAAGATGACCCTGCACTCCTCCTTCTGCCTCCACTCCCTGGCACTGAGATTACAGCCATGAGCCACCACATCCCACTGTAGAGTTAGGGTTCTTAAAGAACATCTTTTTGCTTTCATTCAGGGTTTCAAAGGAAAGTGGCAGAAATGAGGGTTCTCATCCAGTCGCTCGCTCAGCATCGAGCAGGTGCCACGACGTATGCTGTTTGGTCCCTGTCAGACCACCAGAGACTACAGGAGCAGACCCTGCCCTCAGATAACACCACCATATTCCGGAAATCTCCAGAAGAGACTCACAGCTGACATGTTGCAAAGCGAGGAGGCTGGGCTTTGGCTGCAGCTCAGTCAGCAGAGTGGTTTGCCTGGTGTCTAGGAAGTTCTGACTTTAGACCCTAGCATAGTGTAAACCAGGAGTGGCAGTGCACACCTGAGGTTCCAGCACTCTGGAGGTGGAGGCAGGAGGAGCAGAAACTCAAGAAAGACAGAAAGGAAGGGAGGAAAAAGAAAGAAAAATGAAAGAAAGGAAGAAAGAAAAACAAAGAGAATAAAGAATAAGAAAGGCAAGAAAGATTTGAGATGTGTCTAAAATTCCTCAAGAATCTCAGGTACAAGGTGCTTGGCCTATGGAGAAAATGTGTGGAGAATATCAGAAAATAAAGAGCAATGAAAAATGTTTTCTTTTAAAGTCAGCATTTCCTCCTTCCATTTTAGAATCTCAAGAGAAACATTAGCATCCTTTCTGGTTGATCAGGACCTTGCCCTTTGAGAGGACCCCCTCTCCTGCTGGCCACGCCCTATCCTCTGCACTCTGCTACTCAAGAGGAAACTGAGGCAAAGGCAGAGGAGGCCGGTGTGCCTGATGCCACCCTGGCTCTCGTTTAATCTAGAAATGGATCGGCTTCCTGAGCAGATGGCTCTTCTCGGTTCCCCCCGCCATCAGGTCTGGGTGTCAATAGTGAGGAACAACTGGAGGATGTGTTTACACTGACTCCATCCTGGTAAAGGTATGTCAAAGGAGTACAGCTGCCAGCCTGTCCCCTCCCCTCTTTATTCGCTCACACTAGCTACCACACAGAACACCGAGAGGATGCAGCATGGAATACCAGACCTTCCTCGCCCTGAGGAGAGCCATAGTGTGAACAAAGGGAGAGCAGCAAGAGAGAAGGGTGGAGAGAGAAGAATCAAGAGGACCAAGTGGGTAGTTCAGTGACCAAGTACTGGCCAGGCGTGCAGGCGGCGCTGGGTTTGAGTAGTAACACCACAAAAGTTTAGCCTATGGGAAAAGCCAAGGGCAGAGGGCATACCGAGGCTGACACGTGATAGAGCATGTGCTGAAAAGCCACGCTTTGTGCAAACATCCCAGTATATCTGGCATCGAGACCACCCCCGCCAATTGTCTCACTTCAAAAGAGCCTTTCTCCTTCACCGTCTCCTCTTTTGCACATGTCTCTGTCCGTGTTTTTGTACAAGGACATAGGAACCTGGGAATCCCAGGTATAGTAACACTCAAGCCTCCATGAAACAGTATCCAAAATACTATCTAGACAACCAGAATGTATCAAAACTTCGCCCATGTGTCACTTCCCTACCTTCTTCAGTCCCGACTCTTGCCAAGTAGGAGAGCAAGAGCCTGTGAGCAGTTAAGGCAAGAGCTGACAGGCAATGGCTACTTCTGAGTAGGAGACAGCCCCCTCTTTTCTCACAGTTCTGTGGGGAGGGTGCTGTGCCTGGGCTCCTGGTGGCACAGTTTGTTTTCCTCTGGGCTGGAACACAGTTCCATTTCATGCATGTGGGTGGCTTTATGATGTCTAGCACTAGGAGAACCCCCAGAGTGCCTTATTACAGGAGATTCGGGAGTTTGCCTGCTTCCTCTGACTCCCTAAGGGCCAACAAAGGAAGGCGAACATTGTTTCTACTGAAGGTGAGTGGTGTGCATTCTCTGTGGGAAACTTTTAAAGATAATTTCTCAGTGGAACAGGACCCTTGTGGAGTCACTGCAGATGTTGGCCATTTCCTTTCTAAATATTCTCTGCCTGTTTATACTCTTATCAAAGGATGAGGAGAGACGTGAAGAACACAGGTCCTAATTGGCAACAGACCTAAGTAGTCTATATTCAGAATATATATATTTTGAAGTTGGGTGGAATGGCAAAAAAAAAAAAAAAAAGAAAGGGTTGGAGATTTGACTGGCATGCAAGAGGTAGAGAATTTTGGGAAAGGGTCACTAGTCCAGGCCCAGCTCTTCATCAGTGTCTCTTCTTATTGCTGTGACAAAATATCTGAGAAGAGTAACTTAAGGGACAGTTTGTTTTGGTTCATGGTTTGAGGGGACAGAGTCTACAGCGGTGTAAAACAATGGTGGTCACCTTCTGAGGCAGCTGCTCACATTGTATCCTTCCACAGAAGCAAAGAGAGGTGAATGCTGGGGCTCAGCCCAGTTTCTCCCTTTTGTTCCGTCTGGGATCCTAGGCCCTGGGATGGTGTCACTCACATTCAGAGTAGGTATCCCTTCATTAAACCCTTCTAGAAACACCCTTGTGGACATGCTCAAAGGTAGGTTTGCATGTCAGGGATGACATGGTTGCAGAAGCAGCTGCTTGACACGGTTCCAGCTGCTGGAGCACCATCGCCTTGGAGAAAACATCTCTGGATTTCCAGTCCACAAATGATGTTGCTTTTTCCTGTATCTCTGCCTGCTTTATTTCTTACTGTGACTCCATCCTTTTCCTCTAATTCAACCCTAGTCAATGCAACTGGTGAGAACTCTGGCGGGACTGGGAGACAAGGAAATGGAGAAGAAACAACCACTATGGAAATATTCCTCTTGGCTGTAAAGGCAGTGAACCCCGAATTATCTGAACAAGAAATTGAACTTATAGAGAGCTTTTGTGCTTATTGTTCCCTGAAAATTTTTAGTCAGCTTATGGATATCAAACAATATCAGGAATTGTTCGAATTTCCACACTCAACCCCCAGATTGCTGCAGTCAGAAAGGAATCAGACCCTAGAGAGACTGCTGGACTCATACTAACTTCCTTTTCTAGAAAGACTTGGTCACATGGACATGACTCCTTGAGATAGGATAAGGAGATTGCAGGAGCTTTGTATAGTTTATAAGGCTAGAGACCCTCTGAAAGAGCACTCCTATTATGAAAAATGTTTAGAAAGAGCTCCGAAAGAATGTGCTCAGCTAAAAACAGCAGCCAAGAACTAAGAATAGTCTAGTTTGTTTAGCACCTCTTTGTCCTTATGCCTTATTGTAACTGCAAGATTTTGTCCAGATGACCTATGATGTGAAGGTTTGTCCAAGGAAAGCACTGAGTTAATGACTAAATATGTTTCTTTGCTTGCTTGCTTGCAATGTAATCACTGTACTGTGTATGGAGAGTACAGCTTTCTATATTCTGTTCTGTGAGCTCTTGGGTACAATCACTACCATTTATGTAGAGTACAGCTTGCTATGTTCTGTTTATTCTCATTTGTCGGTCTTTGGGGACAGTATTTTGCCAGTACTTTGGGAAAGGACAAAAAGGGTTTTATCACGTAGAAAAAAATTCATAAGGAAATAACTTAACAATAAAAGTCTGGATTGACTCTCTGTTCTAAGAGAAAAAGAAAGAAGAGAGACCAGAAAAAGAGAGCATGAGCAGACAGACTCCCTAAAACAGCCTCTTGAAATGAGTCATCCGTCAGCTTGTATCTGCCCCCATGTGTGAAGTGATTTTGTCTCTGCCGATCCATTCCTCCCAAACTCGAGACCCACAGTTGGCTGAGGCTGGCCTCGGGCATAGCCAGTCTAAGTCCAGAAATGTTGAATGTGAAGATGGGCCATCACGTCGTCCATATGAGCAGTTGGAATTAGGATTTTCTCAACCTCCTAGCTCTTTTAGAATTGGAACATTCCTTCCAGGGGATCGTCTGATGCCATTGTGGCAGACATTATTACGTTGGTGCCTGTACTTGGAGGAGGTGTCAGGCTCTCCTGACCAGTGTCTAGACATCTTTTTATAAAAATATTTTTCTGCTGCTCTGGTCAGAGAGTTAGGAAGCCATGTGCACAGTGTTTGTTTGGATTCTGGTACTGGCTGAGATCCACCTACTGACCAAACAAAACATGCCAAGGCTTTTGTGAAGACTTTTGACTTTCATGATGACCTTCTTGTCGGGAAGCATGGAGCATCTTCCTCAGAAGTAGATTGGTAATATGCCCAGGCATTACCAATCCATCCCAGAACTCTGGGATGGATGTAAGGACACAGTCCCAAAAGCACTGCCTTTCCATTTATTGGCTTAGAATTTCCAGAAGGGGCCCTGTACGTGGTATGAATTTATTGCCTTCACTCAGCTTCACTGGCTGAGGAGTATGAGGATGGGGGTGGGGAGAAATGAACAGAAATCTTTTTACTCTTCTCTCTATGACCCTTAACCCATGGTACTTAATGGTGAAGCCCATAACATAGTAGGTTATCACAAGAGTTCTCCAACTCCTGTCTGGATGTCCTCATTATATCTCTGCCTAGAGATTTCTCTTTGGTATGGTAGGGGATGCAGCTTCTGAAAACTACTAAAAATGACCTACAAAAGGATACCTTCAGTTATGGGCTGGAGCCTGGAGGTGGAGGGAGTAAATTCACCAGCACAGGTGAATTTTCTCTCTCCTTCCCGGTCACCATAAGGTGAGTCACTAAGCCTCAGCTTCCCTCCCACTGCTGGAGAAGTAGCTGAGAGTTCTATATCATGATTTATAGGCAGAGAGAGAGAGAGAGGAGAAAGACTGGCTCTGGCATGACGGTCAATGATACTGGTCCTCAAAGCCCACCTGCAGTGACATACCTCCTCAAACAAGGACAGGCCTTCTCCAACAAGGACAAACCTCCTAATCCTTGCAATCCTTCTCAAACAGTTCCACTCCTTGGAGACTAAGCAAGCAAACATGAGCTTTGGGGAGCTATTCAAACCACCACAGTGTAGGAGGATTACCAATTCTTTTCAGAATTTTCTATATGGAAAATTTGTTCCTTTTCATTTCTTTGTTTATTCAAATACTTCTTTTAATCAGGATGAACTTTTAAAATCTATTTTATATTTTTAGTTACAATGCATTACAAGTTGTATATCCTTGGTCCAAAATGCCTGGGATGAAAAGTGTTTCAGATTTCAGGTTTGCTCCTACTTTGGAATATTTTGGAACCAAGCGTAAACATAAAATAAATCTGTGTTTCCTATGCAACTTAAAATATAGAACCTAAAAGTAACATCACACAATGTTTTAGTGCACCCAAGTTTTGATTGCTACCTGCCCCGTAATGTCAGTTCTGGAATTTTCCACCTGTAGTAGCATCTTGGTACTTGTCGATATGAAGATTTGGGGATTATCTTAGAGTTTTGATTTTCTTCCCAGGGTGCTCATGCTGTAATGCTGTATTTATTTGTTGTTTACTGATTCTGGCTCTGACCATTTGGAGCTCATTTGGGTTGGTTTCATGTGCATCTCCCCACAGTCATTCCTTCCTTCCCTCTCCTGACCTACCCTCTAAGGTGCCACCAACCTAAAGTAAGTCATTTTTTTCTCCAAGATTCCAAACCAAAGAAATGCGGGACCAGAAATACACATAACCTTAAATTTTGGTGCAAACACCAGATGGCACGTTTGAATCTGAGTAGGGTTATCACCACACTGGAGACTAAACCTTAGGGCCTGCCTCTAAGAGAACTTGGAAAATTTCTATGCTGGGCTATATTCCCTGCTGTGATGGCTTGAATGAGGAATGTCCCCAACAGGCTCTTGTACTTGAACACTTGGTCCCCAGGAGGGGGCACTGTTTGGGAAAGTCATGGGACGTTTAGGAGGTGGGGTCTTGCTAAAGGAAGCATGGGAGGGGGAGAGGGCTTTGAGGTTTTATAACCTGTTTCCAATTCCTGTTCTCCCTCTTCGTTCTTTGTGGGGATGAAATGTCATCTTTGCATGTCTTTCCTTCCATGATGGACTGTGACCTCTCTGGAACTTTAAAACACCCCTTTTTCTCTTCTAAGTCCTTTGTGGTCAGGGTATTTTTTTGTCACAATGGAAAATTGATGAATATAACAACCTAGGGTGGTCTGTTGAAAATGGCCTCGGTGGGCTTCTGAGACTCACACATAGTCTAGATGACCAGGTAAAAGACTCAGCGTCCACCGAATAGATGAAATCCATGAGCCAAAAAGACAGTGCCCCACACAGAGTCATCTGCGGACAGGGAAAATCCCAGAAAGCTCTGCTTCTGCCCTGCCACACCAGCACTACCACAGAAGAACCACGATTACTTGTGGGAATTTGCATCCCTAGCCTGTACCAGGCAGAGCTCCCTGGGACATTGACAGACATTGACTGACAGCCATTGACAGCCATTAGAGCCCAGCCGTGGAATGCACACTTGAAGGGACTGAGAGGGAGGTGACTCCTGGGACTCTAAATGGCCTGCCCTAAGGCAGTCCCTGGTCTCTGGGATCTGGGGTCTGGGTAACTGTCCAGAGATAGGGACAACCATCTGTTTCAACAACCACAGGATCAAACATTTCTTTCTCCTGTTGTCATTGGTTTACAGATAGTTGGCTCCCAAAGGCTCATTAAGTACTAGATGCTCTCGGAACTCTAAGCTGAGGGAAAGGGGGCTTTTGGACCAGACTTGAAGTCTACTAACTCAGGCTTTAGCGAAAAAAAAAAAAATTGCCAGACTCTTTGTGGAGGCTTCGTGTGTGCCCGCTTCTTGTTAAAGCTTTTATTGTTATTTTTTAAATTCGTGAATATTACCTGTAGAGAATGATGATTTCACTATGACATTTTCATAATGTACTTAATATATTTTGATCACATTCATTCTTTTACTCCTTCTGAGCGGAACTTTCTTCATGACAAATAATGACTTTTCTAAGATTGGGGAGGTGAAGTGGTGGGGTTTTTTCCCCCTTTTTGACTCATTAATTACCCTTTGATAACCCACTGACCATCCTCATCTTCCACTTTAGTTACTTTAATATTGTAGGGTGGGGTTCCTGTGTGACACAAAACACACGTGGAGGTCAGAAGACATCTTTTGAGTGTCAGTTCTCTCTGTCCAACGTGTGATCCAGAGATCTACCCAAGTGGTCAGGTTATAGAGTAAGCCTTCTCACCATCCCCTTATTCTCCTCTTTACATACAACTTCCATTTGAGGGACAGAGACATGGAGCTTGGCTACTTATAGCCAAGCAGAGATTGACAGGAGTACTGTCTGGACATGACAAAAGGCAGGGGAAACCGACCTTGTGAACCCTGAGTGTGGGATATCCTAGACACAGGTAACATTGGCAAAATGAACTCAGAGTTGGAATCAGAGTTCTGGCTTCCAATTCAGAGCCTCCCATAAATTTATGTCCGTGTGTCCCCAAGAGGATATAGTAATGCTGGACACCTCAGCCTTCAGAAAATCTCTGCTTCAAGTAGAGTCTTGAAGGGACACTAAGGATGACGTCTGGGACACAGATGCCGTTCGAAGCTTCTGTTGCCCATTCCTGTCTAGTGCCTGAGCTCAGTAGGGAAACACCAAATAGTCAGCTCATGTGTGTGTGTGTGTGTGTGTGCATGTGTGTGTGTATGAGAGAGCTCGTAAAGAGCCGTATCCTGAGATGTGATGGGTAATGAGACACAGGAAGAGGCCCCTGAACAGCTATGTATTGTGACCTAGTGCAGCTTGAGTCCTGGAACCCTGACTAGGGAAGGTGAGGCTGTAAGGAAGCACTGGGATCAGGTAGGAGTGTGCTCACTCTGATAGAGGCCACCACAACCACCACAACCCAGAACCTCAGTGCGTTTATTACAGGCGATACAGTGGGGAAGGCTTAGCTCGTCTCTGTAGGAGGTCTCTGCAGATGAGCAGTCTCGGGCTGTGAACGTGCTGGAGGAGAAAGCTGCAGCTGCTAATCCTTGCGCACCCTGGTCACTCGTTCATACCTGGATTCCCAAGGAAAGTTTTGCTATTCCTATTGAGCCTTATGTGCCAACCCCAAGAGGCTGAGGTATGGGAGTCCTCCACATGTCTGCACCCATGTCAACAATGCACATATGCTCAGGGTTTCCTCTGCTCCCTACAGCAATGAAGAAACCCTCACAATAGAGCTGTCCATTCTATAATTAACAGCTCATAGTTGTTCATGACCAGGAAAACTAGCCTTCTATGTCAGTCACCACGATAACTGAGGTTTTTGGGGACTTGGAACTCTGAAGATGGTTGGCTAGAAAGTCCTCTGGAGTTCCTTCGTTCACTGTGGGACCCTTGCCTTAGATGGCTGTTAGACCTTTCCACTTCTAACTTCAAATATGTTCAAACCTCGAACTTTCTCATCTTTAAAGTTAATGCTTTAAGAGCCAACCCTTTAAAGACATAGCAAATTATTGGTTTGAAGACAATAAGCTCTTGTCAACCTCAGATTTAGAAGGGTGACCACTATCAAAGAGCCCTAATTCCAGAAATGGTCACAGGGAGCTGCAGACCTATCTACATTGGTTTCTCTGCAAAGAAAAATCAATGCATGATGTCTGGGAGTCCTCTCAGTTCTAAAAATTTCAGATCCTAGGATCTAAGAATGATCTTCCTTAGAGCTCCTTTAATGTCATGATTCCTGAGGCTGTAGATGAAGGGATTGACCATGGGTGTCACCACTGTGAAGATGACAGTGGCCACTGTGTCCTGTACAGTGTAGGTGGATGACGGGTGCATATATATGCCCAGGATGGCCCCGTAGAAGAGAGAGACCACAGTGAGGTGAGACCCACATGTGGACAGGGCCTTCCTTATTCCATGGGCAGATTGCAACTTCAGAACCTTAGAGAAGATGTAGGCATAGGAAACAACAATGCACGTAAATGGTGTCAGGAATACCAGCCCACCAACGGTAAAGACCATCAGGTCATTGATAAAGGTGTCAGAACAAGAGAGCTTCAGGATGGGGTAGGGGTCACAGAAGAAGTGGTGCACTGCATTGTGGGAACAGAAGGTGAGTCGAACCATGAGAAGAGTGTGCATGAGAGCATGCAGGTTTGTGATGACCCATGATATGGCCACCAGGAGGACACAGAGCCTGGGCCTCATCATCATGGTGTAGTGGAGAGGGTGACAGATGGCCACGTAACGGTCATAGGCCATCACGCTTAAGAGGAAGCCATCCATGTTGCTAAATGCTATGAAGAAATAGATCTGGGTCATACACTCCACATAAGAGATGGACTTGCTGCCAACTACGTGATTCACCAGCGCCTTGGGGACAGTAACAGATGGAGCGCTAATGTCGACGCTGGAGAGGTTGGCCAAGAAGAAGTACATGGGTGTGTGGAGATGAGGGTCACAGCTGATGGCCAGGATGATGAGAAGGTTCCCAGAGATGGTGACCATGTACATCCACAAGAACAGCCCAAAGATGACCTCTTCTTGCTCTGCCTGTCCCGTGAGTCCCAGGAGGAGGAATTCTTTGACCATTGTATGATTGTCCCCAACCATGTCTATGGAGAACAGTTCTGTCATGTAGTCAGATTATTTGCTATCATTTGGGGGAAAAAAACACATAATTTGAAACAATTTACTGACAGGTTGAGAATGAACTGAAACTACATTGTCCCTTTTGTAATTTTAAACAAAATCCTGGGTAGTTTCAACATGAGTGCCTGCAGTTTTGTAAACTACTCCCACTGGCTTTTTCTAAAGTTGGTTGCTTTTTTTATTCACGATATTAGTCTAGCAATTGATGTAATACAATTCACCTTATCAATAAAGAAACCAATGGGAGATATCATGCACTTAATCAATTACATATTAGAAAGGAGAATTCAAAATAATCTTGTAATTTTCCTTTTACTATAAACACACACATCTGTGTGTGTATTTGTGCAGGCTATATGTTTTTGAGACAGGGTATCTTCAATAGGGTTAATATTGCTGCAATGAAACACTATGGCCAAAAAGCAAGTTGGGAAGGAAAGGGTTTATTTGGCTTACACTTCTAGATCATTGTCCATCACTGAACGAAGTCAGGACAGGAACTCAAAAGGGACGGAACCTGAAGACAGAAGCTGATGCAGAGGCCATGGAGGGGTGCTGCTTACTGGCTTGTTGTCCATAGCCTGCTCAGCCTGCTTTCTTATAGAACTCAGGATCACCAGCCTGGGGATGGCACCACCCATAGTGGTCTGGGCCCTCCCCACTGATCACTAATTGAGGAAATGCCATACAGCTGGATCTCATAGAGACATTGTCTCAACTGAGGCTCCTTCCTCTATGACTCTTAGCTTGTGTAAGGTTGACACACAAAACCAGCCAGTACACAGGGTATTGTACCCAGGCTGGTTGTGATAGCATGAACTCAAACTATCCACCATCCCCCATTGTAGACTACTCAGCACTGAGGACTACAGGTTTAAGTACCCATCTGGCTATCCATATGCAATATTTCACACAGCTGCCATTTGCTGGCAATTTAACCACATGGCAAGCTGTTTGTTAAATACTGTACTGCAAACGTGCAGGTTGTGTTTGTGGCTATGCTGTTTTCTCAGAATTTACAATGTCCCTGGGCTTTGATAGATCTGTGAAGTAGGTTTACACTATGAAGCATTTTATTTGCTAGAAAGCTGTTGTCACCATCGCTCACAGCTCTTGGTCCTCTGTTCTAGCTCCACACAAATTCCTCCGACTTCTTGCATCCCAAGAGGAAGAGCAAGTACGATTGGATTAATTATTTTTAAGGATTTATTTTACTTTCTGGTTGTAAGAAAGTGTGTCTTTGTGTCTTACTTTGTGTCTCTGTGTGAGTATGTACCAGTGAGTGTATGTGCCTATGGAGTCAGAAGAGCTGGAGTTACAGGTTGCTGCTGCTGGGAACTGAACTCAGATCCTCAGCAAGAGCAGTGCATGTGTTTAACTGCTGAGCCATCTCTGTAGCCCCTGATTTATTTTTCTCTGGAAATAAAAAAAAGAGTGCTACTGATTGGTAAAGAGAAAAAGCCATGCAGTGTATTTAAAAGACACTCCCAGCAGAAGAAATGTCCAGAGGCAGGGGTCAGGTAAAACACCACTACAGCATCTGTGAGAGAATTTTTGGTGTTTCAGCTGGAAGGGAGAGGAAGAATTTTGCCTTAGAGATCAATGAACTTGGAAGGATTAAAAAGAAAGAATCATCATGGAGAAGCATATAGAGAACACTTATGGGGGACTGGCTAAAGGTGGAGTCAGTGAGGTGCTGACCACTGTGAGTGAAATTAGTGAAAACAAGAGTACAGTGTAGAGCTGTGAAATCATCCTATCTGTAATAACTTCTAGAACCAAGGTAGATAGCTAGAAGACAATGCCAATGGGTCACAGGTAAAGAGGGCTAGGAAAGTCAAGCAGTGAGGGGCCGTGGGGGGGTGTGGAATAGGTTATGAAACAGAAAGGGGGTGTGCTGGTTGCTACTTATACTATTCTGTTCTTCATGGTAGATGGCTTCCCGGGAAAGAGAAGAATAGGATGGCAGGATGGATCTGTACAATTGTGTTGGAATGGTACATTTCATGGCTTAAACGATCGTGTTCTGATTCAGCAGGGGACCCACTAAATCAAGGTTTCTCTCGCTGTGACTGGAGAGTCACCACACATCCTATAGAGTTTTATTTAGCTCCCCTGAAGTTTTCTGAGAGTGAGAGAGAGTGCACATGTGCACATGAAAGACAGACAGACAGACAGACAGATGACAGCTTCAATGCACACCTCTGACATCTACCTTCACTGTGACTCACATTACCCTGTGAGGAGTCACAGGATGTGTGCCTGTGTCTGAAATGCCTAGCTGGGGGCTTGGTGACCCTGAGTCTCCAAATGAAGGCTGTTAGTCCCTGCACTAAAATGAACCAGTGTCCCTCCATGGGATGAAAAATGGCAGCGTGTAGCTTAAGTGTGAAGCACATTTCTTGTGTGATCACAGATCACAGTGAGTGGACATAAAAACAAACACCAAGAAAGAGATTTGGAGCATTTACCCGGAGACTATCTTTTAATGTGGGAGATAGCTCTTTCTCTCTCTTTCTCTTTCCCTCCCTTTCTCTCTCCCTCTCCCTTTTCCTCCCTTTCTCTCTCTCTCTCTCTCTCTCTCTCTCTCTCTCTCTCTCTCTCTCTCTCTCCCCTCATCTCTCCTATCTTCTCTTCACCCCTCTTCCTCCTCCCTCTCATCTCTTGGATGTGGATGTGTATATCAGGCCAAGCTCCTCAGTAAACTGCAGTCTCTGTTTTCGCCCTGCTAAGCCCAAGTTGCCCGCTTCCCTTTCCTGTCCAGGACCTTTGTCTTGGAGAGAGACTGTCCTGTTCTTGGTGGGCAGCACATCTTGACAGACAGTTTGAGTGTCCACCAAGAAGCTTTGCCTCTGATCCTGGACCTGGTTTTCTCCATGCATTCCCAGAGCTGTGTCTCTGCCCCTCTCTGCTGCTGAGGTGATATTGCTTCACCTGCCTGCCCAGACTGTCTTACCTGCTGCTGTTTGTGCTATTGGTGGCTTTCACACAATTCCCATTTCTGTGGATTCCATGCTTGATGCTAGATTTGGGCCAACTCATGAATGGGACATTCACCTACGGAGAACATCTAGGAAGAGATGCATGGCTCTCTATGGTCAAGCTTTGGTGACGAGAGCAAATAAATAGATCCACCATCCCTGGAGATCAGGGTTGTCATGGTGATGACTAACACATTGGGGCACCTCTAGAGACCATTCCTCAGAGGTTTTCATTAGGGACCCATACTAAGTGCTCATTGTTTGCATTCTGCCTGGACACTGAAGATGTTGTCATGAACTCAATTCATGTGAAACACTTGTTAAAACATGACTTCCTTGCCTCCCTTTCCTTTGGTCTTCTTTGAGAATCTGGTGAAAGGAAGGGCAGAGAGGAGAATTCGCTGCCATAGTGAAGTAGCTGATATAACAAAGCCAGTTGTAAACTCTCTGACAAACGTAGTCAGCACAAAACAGATGGTGAAAACCCCCAAAATACAATCTTTGCAGTTCTTAATGTTTGTATTTCATGTGCATGTCTATGAGCCATGGGTGCCATGATGGAGGAGGCAAGGGGAGTTACTGGGACTGGAGTTACAGACACTGGTAAGTCCCATGTGGGTGCTGGGGGTCCATCCTGAGTCCTCTAGAAGAGCCAGGAGCACTCTTAGCCCATCAGCCCCATGCTTTCCTATATTTAGATTTCTACCAGAATTCTAGAGCATTTCTTAAAATGTAGCCATTTTCAAACCCCAATTAAATAGTGAGGATGACCCTATTGTCACTGGATAATTTTGTAGATTTATCACTAATTAATGCAAGAATGCTGTTTTCATTATTTTCATCTTATTATTTTATTGCTGTGCTGGGGATTGAAACCAGGGCTTCACACCCGCCGGGCAAAGTGCTCTGTCCATCCAGCTTGGTTTTAGCCCTCGTTCCTCCCTGCCTGCCTTCCTCTTGTGTATGAGGTGGGAGTGCACACATGTAGGTCAGAGGACAGCTTGCAGGAGTTGCTTCCCTCCTTTTGCCATGTAGGTTCTGGGGACCACCTGAACCCAGGTTATCAGGCGAGGCAGGAAGCAGCTTTTCCTGCCTAGCCATCTCTCCCTTGACCTCCATCCAGATATCTAAAGCAATGGTTTTAAGGTCTTTTAGCAAGGCCCTTTGCAGTAGCCCACATATGGCTACAAAAGAAATGCGTCCCTACCCCTAGATTTTAAGAGTTCTTCATGTAAGCAGGATAACTTTTATAGGTGGATTTTATTTTTTAGTTCGTATGCCATCTTTGATTTTTTTTCTTTGACAATTTAATAGATGGAAATACTGAGCTGGGGGCATTTTCATATCCCAGATTCTCTCACACTCCCCACTTCCCCACCTCCCCACCCAAAACCCTTCTTCTTCCTTACAATTTTCTTATTACATTACTATCTTTTTTCCCTTTACTGTGTTTTATCATGGATGCATGCATGAGCTTAAGTGGAGAAGAATATTTTTGGATGGATGCATGCATGAGCTTAAGTGGAGAAGAATATTTTTGGAATGCATCTCTGCTTATCAAAAATAATTCAACTCATTTATACTTAATATGACTACTGTCCAAGAAGAGTTTACCTCTGGTATTATTTTCTCCAGGTCTTATTCTTTGTATCTCAACTTATATTATTGGGCTTTTTGTTGTTATTATTCAGTTGATTCTCTTTTTTTTTTTATCATTTTATATTGATTCTCTCTTCCCTCTTTCTTTGTATTTTAAGTTTTATTTCTTTGTATCTTAATTGTTACTTTGAAAAGTGTAATTAACATCTTAATATTTTAACAACTCTGTTAAAAGATTGTTGAATAAAACCAATTTAAGATTCAGTATCTTGGATTCAAATGAGTTCCTATATGTCTCTCCCCTTTTATTAAGGTCACATATTATATCTTTATATATTGTGTAACAACTAATATCAATTTATAATAGTTACTTTATGTATTATCCTTTTGGGTAGCATAGAAAGGGAGAACTGTTGGCCCAAGTACAATAATGATTGGCCTGTGTGCTTACCACCATCACTAGTACACTTCCATTTTAGCGTAAGGCTTCCTTTCACGATGCATTGTAGAGATTTACTGAAAACACACCCCTCGGCTTCTGCTACTCCAGAAACATTTAAATTTTTTCTTTATTATGGCAGGATAGTTATGTCCAGTAAATAATTCTAAGGCTTTGCTTTCTTTTAGCTTGTTTGTTTTCTTATTTATTTACTTTTGGATTTTAAAGGTGGTGACTTGCTAAGTGTCTGGGAGTGACCTGAAACTCCTTATGTAGCCTAGACTGGGTTAAAACTCATGATTGTCTTGACCTCCCAAAGCAGACAAGATCGACACGCATCACCAAGTCTGTCTATCAGCCTGCAACTAACGCTCTCCACATCATCAAGCCTAGCAGTGGCTGGTGTTTACTGAGGATCCCTTTGTAGTGTGTGTTCTGTTGCTTGCTTTCCGTCACTATGGGCTTACTCATATTTATTTGTATTTTGAATCACAGTGACACTGAGCATCCTATCCCAAAATGCTGGGGATCAGAGTGTTTGCTTTTTCAAATGTGTCAAATCTTTGAATATTTGCATAAGCATAATGAAATACTGTGGGAATAGGATCCTGGTCTAAACATGAAACATAGTTTTGGTTTCATGGATCCCCTGTATATGCAGCCTGGAGGTAACTTTATTCAGTCTTAAATGGGCCTGTTTTGACTACTTCCAACTACACCAAGTCACCTGAAAATTTTCTGTGTTGTGCCAGCATTCAGAAAGTTTCAGATTTGAAGGGAATGTTAAAGTTTCAGACATTGGACTAGGGATGCTCAGCTGGAGTCACTATCTGTTGCCTATTTAACCATGAGGAGCACCTTCATTTTGGCTGCTGTGACTTTTTAGCATGCCTTATCTCTTTTCTTTCTTTTATTTCCTTCTTTTCTCTTTTCTTTTTACCTTAACCCCTTTTTCCCGCCCCTTCCCCTTTTTCTTCGCTCTTCTTGGAACTCCCTCTCTTTCTACAGTACAGGTTGCCTCAGGATTTTGTCAGCCATTTTCGCCCCCAGTAACTCTAGTCCAGACAGACAGACAGACAGACACACACACACACACACACACACACACATGAAACTCAGGACAAACACTGGATAGTTGTTTGAAAACAGGCTCAGCCAAACATGTGAGGACAGGCAGAGCTCAAGCAAGAAGACAAAACCAACTTCTAAGGCCCATGTGGCAAAAGGAAAATGCCCAGAACAAAGCCATCTACTGAAGGTCCATTGACATTGTGTGGAAGAAAGTTCCAGAAAGCCTTGCCTCTGCCCTGAAGCATCCACCGGGAGTCAACTACAGAACAATAATTTCTAGAAGGTTGTAACAACCAGCCTGTGTCAGACAGACTCCATCTGTACTAGGCCTGGTGGCTTATCACCTTGATGTACACGTGTAAAGGATGTGAGTCCGTGAGACTACATTGGCCCTGAGGTGGCACAGTCCCTGGTCCCTCTGGGGACAGCGGTGTCTGGGGCACTGTATAGGGTTGAGGGTGACCATTTGTTTCAACATTCACTGAGATAATACCAAACTTTTTAAAATTTGTTTAATTGGCATAACAAGAGTTGACTCCCCAAAGGCTAATTAGTCGTAAATAGAAATTGCTTGTGGAAAGGCGTATGTGATGCCTCCCAGGAGTCTAGGCTGAGGGGGAAAAGGCTCTGGGCCAGGCCTGGTCTCTGTTAACTCAGGCCCTGGGAGGTAAATCACCAGACAACATGGCTGCCACCGGGGAACACGATATAAATTTAGCACAGGGTCTGCCTCTGTGAGAAGATGGCACCAGGGACCCCACATGGTGCTTTCTTCTAATTAGCCATGAGTTGCTTACCAACAGACAACTAGGACCAGGATGAGTCTACCCAGACCTCTAGAGGAACCTCTCCCTTCCTTCTACATCTTCCTGAGCAGGGAGCTGGAGAGAAATGATCCGGGAAGAGAGCAAGGAAGTGAGCCTTGAGCAGAATAAAATGAAAACCAGGAAGTTCATGTGGCATTAACCAGCATGCAATGGGCACACCAATAGGGCTTTCTAGTGAATAAGGAGTTTCTAAGATAACGTATGAAGGGCACAGGTGGATGGAGAATGGCTTCCCATTTGTTTCTGTATCCTTAAATAACTTCATTGACTTTCTTCATCCTAATTCTTTGTCTTCCTCCTCATTCAACTTAAAAACACTTCTTTTATTTTTTGAAATTATAATATAGTTACATCATTTCTCCTTCCTTCCCTCCTCCCCTTTAAACCATCCCATATAGCTCTTCTTGCTCTCTTTCAAATTCATGGCCTCTATTTTCATTAATTGTTGTGACATGTTATATGTTTATGTGTACACACACACACACCCTAAATATAACCTGCCCAGTGTGTATAGTGTTACTTGTTTGTATGCTTTCAGAGCCAACCATTTGGTATTGGATAACCAATTGGTGTGTTCTCCCCAGACAAAGACGATTTCTTCTGCTCTTAGCATTCCTTAGTTGCCTGTAGTTCTTTGCATGGGGTTGAGGCCCCCTGGACTTTCCCCAGGCCACCTTGCTATATCTCTTGTTATCCTTATTCATCTCCTGTTTAGGTGGTCCTGTAAGTGAGACTTTATTGATGCAGCTTCTGACATCCCCAGGAGACATAATCTCACAGAAAACTCCCTGATCTTCTGGGTCATAAACTTTCTGTCCCCTCTTACCTAATGTTTCCTGAGCCTTGGGTGCAGGAGTTATTTTGTAGGTGTATCCAGTGTGCAACTGAATTCTACAACTCTGCATTTTGATTGGCTGTGGTTTTCTGTAATGATCTCCTCTATTGTAAGAAGGCATGTCCTTGATAGCACAATAACCCTAAGGATGAATTGGTGGCATGCATACCTTGACAGAAACCAGCAGCTCTCTAATTGGACTCAGGATCTGATCATCAAGAGTGGAATTGTGTCTGGTCCTTTAAATCTAGCCAACTACTCCTGGCTAGTGAAGTCATGAATCTTGGTGGAGAACCTACAACCAATACTACTAAACCTACATAATTCTTAACTATATTCTCAATATTTCTCTTTATGCCATCAGATAAGTGTAATTCACATCCAACTTTTGATCTATGACACACTGGTGAGACACACACATACCAGTAGTACTAGTTACTCAGCACCCTGAGGCAGGAGGATTGCTGAATGCAAGAGTTTCAGCCTATCACAGAAAACACAAGAAGACTCAACCCTAAAAGCAGCCAAACAAAGTCCTGGGTTCTGAACATGACTCTTTCCATTGCTATTTCTCTGGGTCCCAGAATCCAATGTCCTACATTCCATAGTGACTTTGCAGGGCTTGAGTTCCTTATATTCCAATTTTCATGGCTCTAAGTTTTGCTCTTTCTTCTATTCCAATTTTCATGGCTCTAAGTTTTGCTGACTGTTACTTCTCAATTTCCCATTGACTCAGAAGAGCCCAACTCTCCTAAAAGCTTTGCCTGACCTTTAAGCCCTGATAAATAAGAACATCAACATTACAATAAGCCTTTATTGTAGGCACCTTTTAAATTTTGCTTTTCTTTAGTTAAGCTAGTGTCTTAGAGTTACTATTGTTGTGCTGAAACACTGTGACCGAAGAAACTTAGGGAGGAAAGGGTTTATTCAGCTTACACTTCCCGTAGCAATGTTTATCATTGAAGGACATCAAGACAGAAACTCAAACAGGCTAGAAATCTGGAGGCAGGAGCTGATGCAGAGGCCACAAGGGATGCTGCTTACTGCCTTGCTCCCACGAGTTTGCTCACCCTGATCTCTTCTGAGATCAGAGGAGATCGGGCACATTCAAGGTCACCCTGATTTCTTCTTAGGACCACCAGGCCAGGGATGGCACCACCTACCATGGACTAAGCCCTCCTCCATTAATCACTGGTTAAGAAAATACAAATGCTCCCCATACTCAAGGGTATAGGGGCAGCACAAATTGAACTCAGTAGGTTATTAAAACAAACAAAAGTGAAGATATGATGTTGGAAGGGAGTACAGAAGTAGGGGTAGGTCTGGGAGGAGTTAGGGAGGGAGGAAGGGGTGAATATGGTCAAAATATATTATCTGAAATTTTCAGAGAATAAGAATATATTTTTTCAAAAAAGAAAGAATGTTTACAGTTGGATCTTTTAGAGGTATTTTCACAGCTGAGACTCCCTTCTTTCAGATGACTCTAGTTTGTGTTAAGTTGACATAAAACTAACCAGGATAGCTAGGTTCTTGAACACTGGACTGTTTTGAGCCTTTGATTGGTAGCTGTCCAATCCTGCCCTTCCACCCAGCTAGCTTGAACAAGAGATGACCATCAAACAATTACCAGTTAGTTAGTTAGTTAGTTAGTTAGTTAGTTAGTTAGTTAGTTAAAGACAGGACCTCATGTATCTCAGACTGCTCTCAAACTTGCTATGTCACTGAGACTGGCTGCTGAAGCCAGGACTTCTGCTCAAGATCATGCTTTTCCAAATAACTCGTGCTGGCTCTGGAAGGCTTCTCTGTGTCCGTGATAAACTTCAGTGGGCTCTGGCTGACCTTACCTCAGAGTACAGCCATTCTCACTCCAGCCTCGGGATAGCTCATCTGCCAGGGACTCAGCAGCAAGCTCACAATCGACAGAAGGGAGGCTGCTCATCCAAGTTCCTGTAACTAGTGGAACTAGAGTCCACACAGGAGAAGCTGCTATGGGTAGAATCCAGAAGCTGTGCACACCAGTGCCACAGCCATCTTCCAGCTCAGGAAGTGATGTGGTTTTCGGCTTCGTTGTCAGACAGGAGGGCTTCTTTTTTGCACACCCGCCTCCATGCCAGGCTGTAAACCTCAATAAAAGCCTTTCTTTTTTCAGTTGTCTACTTGTGTCTCTTATCACAGCCAGAGCGAGCTGAACTGGTAGAATCAAGAATACAAACAGACGGAATCCTGAGCTTCAAACCCCAGGCACCAGCAGCCCTTCTAGTGGTTACAGGGCTCTCAAGAGACCTCCATGATTGTCAGCCTTCAGTTCACTCAGAGTGATCGGAACAGGCACAACGAAGAGCAGGAAGGAGCTGAGCTTTTACAGAAAGGTCAAGGTTGGGAAGAACTGCGGCTGTGATCTCCCTGCCCACCACCACCACCATCCTTGGCAGGTTCCAGTGAGCTGCAAAGGGTTAAGAGCTGAAGCTCTCCACCATCTACAACTCGGAGCGCTACAACCCTAGCCACTGGGTACCAGGCTGCTGCACTCAAAGCAAACAGCCATAAGTCATCTGACCTGGTATCTAGAGTCACAGTTCTCTGGCTTTGAAAGCCTCTAATTCTCAGGGTCACAGAGTTGCAAGCCTCAGGCTTTAAGGACCAAAGACTTTTTTGATCTGAGCACCTATGACTGTAATCTCTGATCTTTTGAAGTTTGGAAATCTGGGGTTGGATAGATGGATCAAGGCTGAAGTTCACTTTCTGCTCTTCCAGGGGACCCAAGTTCTGTTCCCATCACTCATATGGTGCCTCACAACTATTTTAACAGCAGTACTAGGGAATCTGACACCCTATTTTGGCTCTTGCTGACATTTGGCATGTATGTGGCATACTTAACATATATGCAAGCAAACATTAATACACATAAAATAAAAATAATTCTTTGTTTTGTTTGTATTTTTTAAAAAGAGTCGTACTATGTAGTCTTGGCTGGCCTGGAATTCACAGAAATCCTCCTGACCCTGCCTCTTAAGTGCTGGGATCAAAGGCATCTTCCTCTAAGCCCAGATAAATAAATCTTTTAAAAGACAGTTTGTCAATATAAGCCTCTAGCTCTCACGGCCCAGAACAGTATGTGTCTACGTCTATAGGCCACAAACATTCCAGGGCCAAGGCTGACAAACCAAAGAAGGCTCCTTCCCTAGTCAAAATTTCCATCTGAGTGGACTCATTAGCCACCTGTTTGTGATACCATAAGGGGAAAAACATAATGCCTTTTCCTGATGCTCATAGGGTCTTAACTTGGAGAGATAGATTTCATTAACAACAACAACAACAAAAAGATCAATAGGAGAAACATACAGGCTGTTCAAAAACACATGCTGGACTGGACTGATACCAGAGACATGGAAAATCGCCCAGTCTTTGAGTAAGATGGCCCAAGATTCAGAGCTCATCCCCAGGAGAACCTGACAAAGAGATACCAGAAGGAAGGCCAAGAAAGCTTTAATGGAAAGAGAGAGTTTAGGGAAATAGTAAACTTGCAAGTAGGCTGAGCAGGTGAATTAGGACAAAACCAAAGAACCAGGGCCATCGAGATGGCTCAGTAATTCAAGGTGCTTGCTACCAAGCCTGGTGACCTAAATCCAATCTCCTGCACCCATGTGTCTAGAGTGAGAGACATGAGAATCCTCACTTCATAATAAGAGTACCAGAGTGGCTGGAGAGGTAACTGAGCAGTTAAGAGCACTGGCTGCTCTAACAGAGGACTCAGGTTCAAATCTCAGCAGCTACACGGCACTCAGTTGTTTAAAACTCTAGTCTCAGGGGATCTGATACCATTTTCTGGCCTCCTTGGATATTGCACACACATGGTGCACAGACGTACACACAGACAAAACATCATACACATAAAAGAAAATGATCAAAAAATAAAAAAGAGCACTGGAGACACAGACCAGCAAACGTGAACTATTTTGATCCTGCAAAGCAGGCATCAGCCCAGAGAAAATGAAGAGAGAACACTGATTTCTTTTTTTGTTGTTGCTCCTTATTGTATTTGCCTGCACCTGAATTTCCCCTTCGCTGAGTTTTTCAAGGAGCTACAATCTCCCCTAGCATAATCCCACCCAAACTTCCTATCTTCCTGGGGCTTGTAATCCTCCTCCTCCTCTTTATTGATATGAGGGTTCAGTCACAGAGCCAACTGCAACTTTTCAACCCTAAAATAAACTCAAAAACACTCAGGCAAGCAGGCACCAGCTGATAGGGAAACCAGGAGCCTGGTGCGTCCTCCTTAACTGTGATTCCCTGATGAGCATTAAAGGAACCTCACACTAAAAACAGACAAGAATGTTTTATTTCTTACAGAAGGCGAGAACGGAATTCCACAAGTCATCTCTGACTTCTGTGGGGCAGGTGAGTAGTGCAACTGGGAGAGCCAGCCTAGAGCAAGAGAGAGGTCAAGACATGTCCAAACGCGGAAAGTCTCATCTTGAGACCAGCAGAAGGATAACCCCCTCCCTATTCTGGGCCTGCATGCCCTGGTGCACATGGCCTTGGGACCCCCACCCCTGCCAGCTTTGAAGTAGTCACTTAGTCTGATAGCCAGGCTTCAGGTTAAAACCTCCTGTTTCCTTATAAGGACATGTGCAGCCACCATGCAAATGAAGCATTCCCAGCACCTCAGTCCTGGCCAATGATGGACGCTCACCACGAAAACCCTACCCACCTCCCCCAGGTTTATAGAGCCCGTGTTCCCCACAATAAAAAAGAGCTGTTTCACTAAAAACCATCTCAGAGAAGGCTGTTTCTCCCTGCACTCACCGATGACCAAGCTTCATTCCTTCCAGTCCATCTTGTTGAGCAACAAGTGCCTGGCTGTCCTGAGGCAGAAGTGGACCTGGGCTGACAGACTTCCACATGCATGCTGACAGACAGACAGACAGACGGACGGACAGACAGACAAAGACAGAGACAGAAATGGTCAAAAAATAAATAAAAATGCAAAAACCTTTTTATTAAAAATAAAAGGAATAATAAATAACCAGTCTTGTGGGGTCTTAGCATGAGAAGTGTGTTCTGCTCACAACAACTTGAGCCTTGGGTGGGGGGCGGGGGGGAGGCTCCACCTCCTTGGCCACATAAAGAAATAACTGCATTTCATTACTGTTAATTTAACTCTGTGGTCACTTCAAGGCCGTTGTTGGTGGCCCCTAACTCAGGATGCGTGCCTGGAACAGAAGGCAGCTAACCACACAGATGGCAGCGAGTTTGCCCTTTTCAGCTTTTGTTAGCTTTACGTATTTTATATTATATATATACACACACATATGTAATATCACAGCTAACCTTACTTGCCGTCACCAGTTTATCCATTTAGCCTTGTGGCCAGTTTAGGACCACCAGCTGTTCACATGTTCATTTTGAGGATTCTGTGTTGAAACACTAACTTTCACATTTTTAAAGCTGCGTATGACCTAAAATCACGTTCACGTGTAAAACTACCAAAAGTAAATAAAAAAGTATAAAAGAAAAGAAACTGAATTTCTGAATAACTGGCCCAAATGGGTCTGATAGATTGAACCTAATTAAAATTGCTGTTGCCTGCCCATAGGTCAGCTTTGTTTGGGGGCTTTGCCAAATAAATATGATGGTAGTCTTAAAACCCAGAAGCAGAAAGAAACGCATGGTACACACTCACTTATAAGTGGATATTAGCCAAATAATATAGGATAACCATACTAAAATCTACAGACCTAATGAAGCTAAACAACAAGGAGGACCTTAGGGAAGATTCTTAAGTCTCATTCAGAATGGCAAACAGGATAAACACCAGAAGCGGTAGAAGAGGGAACAGGCTGGGAACCTACTACAGAGGGTCCCTTGAAAGGCTCCACCCAACAGGGGATGGAAGCAGCTACTGAGATTCACAGCCAAACTTTGGTCAGAGCACAGGGAGGCTTATGGAAGAAGGGGGTATAGAAGGAAACGGAGGGGGCAGGAGCTCCACAAGGAGACCAGCAAAGCTAAAAAATCTGAGCCCAGGTGGTCCTGCAGAGACTGATGCACCAACCGAGGACCATGCACAGAGAGGACCTAGACCCCCTGCTCAGATGTAGCTGATAGGCAGCTCAGTCTCCGTGTTTCCGAGTACAGGGAGCAGGGGCTGCCTCTGTTAGGAACTCAATTCCCTGCTCTTTGATCACGTCCTCCTGGCTATTTGGCCTTGTCAGGCCATAGAGGAAGAGTATCCAGGCAGTTCTGATGAGGCTTGATAAGCTAGGGGCAGATGCAAGGGGAACTCCCCCTTTCAGTGGATTAGGGGAAGGAGATAGGGGAGAAGAGGGAAAGAGGGTGGGATTGGGAGGAGCTGAGGGAGAGGCTACAATCAGGATATAAATGAATAAATTGTAAAAAAATAAAAAATAAAAAGTTTCCTCTGAGAATCTGCCTGCTTTCTCAAATCCTTAATTCCTTGCCTACTCTAACAACACCTGGCCACTTGGGAGAAAATCAAGGCTCCCAGGAGAGTAACTGCATTAGTTCCTTTTCTGTCGCTGTGATGAAACACCATGACCAACACAGCTTATAGAAGAAAGCTCATTTTGGCCTATGGTTCCAGAGGGACAAGACTCCATGGCGATGGACAGTCATGGCAGCAAACTGCAGGGCGCAAAAGCTGACAACTCATCTTCAAAGGCAAGCATGACACAGGGAGGGTGAACGGGCTGTGTCGGGTGGCCCCTTTGGTGGCCTGCTTCCTCCAGCAAGGCCACACTTCCTAAGCCACCAACCAGGACCAAA
This sequence comes from Meriones unguiculatus, assembly GCF_030254825.1. Lineage (NCBI taxonomy): Eukaryota > Metazoa > Chordata > Mammalia > Rodentia > Muridae > Meriones > Meriones unguiculatus. Next base: position 19,553,906 of record NC_083359.1, read on the forward strand.
TGTTCAAATATCAGAGCCGGTACGGTTTATCCACCACAGTAACTATCTGGCCTGGGACTCTGATTCCAGCATTATTTTAATAAAGGCCGTTGTACATTGAAGTCACAGAGGAGGAGGCATTCCTGCCACCAGAAGAGAGGGGACTGTGGAGAGATTGTAGCCAGTTTCAAGGTTCCACCTGGACCCTGTGGGTACTAAACTCTGCACTCATGGGGGTCAGGAGGAGAGTTTTAGTAGCTTTATCTTTCTGGGGTGGAATGCAGGGTAGGATAGGTGGAGAAGAAGGAAGAACAGAGCTTTTTTTCCTGTGTTCTCAGTCCTGCCATCAAGCAAATAGAGGAAAAGCAGTGAGAGTGTCTGCCAACTTTTAAACTATCTTTAGTCCAGTGTTCCTCAATATTTTAAAAATTATTTTATGTGTATAAGTATTGTGCCTGCACGTCTGTGTATCATGTGTGTGCAATGCACCAGAGCTCAGAAGAGGGCACTAGGTCCCCTGGAGTTGAAGGCACAGCTGGTTATATGCTGCAGTGTGGGTACCAGGACTCAAGCCTGGGTCTTTCACAGAACAGCCAGTGCTCTTAACAGTTGAACCATCTTTCTATCCCACATCCCTCAGTATCAGAGGGAGAAAACTTTTGGTTTTCTTTACCCATTGGGCTCACTTCACACATCATCAATAATTCTTCCACCTAGGATCACTTAGAACAACAAAACAGTACTGAGCAGTTATCAGGAATGTGTCTTGTGTGAGCTATGGTTCTTTTGGAAAGTGGCTATGGAATGCAGCAACCGAGAGGATATGTGGACACAGATATGGGGAACACAAGGAAGCCTGTGGTGAGAACAAGAAGACTCGTGAATACATAAACACAAAGCCATCATCCCTCTTATTATATTTCAAATGTCTCACTGACATACTTTCTATAAAAAAGGGAAAGGGGTCGTTCACAACCATATCTCCAGTGTTAAGTGACCAAATCCCTTTTTCTGCTCTCTGAAAACACCACGCACACACATGGTTATCAGACATACATGCAGGCAAAATACCCATAAAATAAAATAAATAAGTTAAATAGAAATGAAAATTAAAAATAATAATTGGTGCCTATGCCATGCGGCCAGGTTCCCATTGGAGAAACCCTCCCAAATCTGCCTGTGTGGAAGGACTGCTGAATAGTGACGAATATACAGTTATTTGAGTTTTTAGGGCTCAGGGGAACATTTCAGCCAGGAATGAACAAAGCACTGAAGAAGGGAACTGGGGGAGAACAGGGCATGGTGGACATATTTAGGAAGGAAAGCTGTGAGAAAATCACTATTAGGCTTTCCTACTTGAAAAAAGACTATTTTACCTCTCCTGTGTTTCTGGGAGGGCTGGGTGACAGGACCCAGTCAATGTCTGAGGAGGAACACACGTTGCTGTCATATAGCAGAGAGATGTGCAGGGGGGAAAAGAAGATGACAAGACTCGTCAGGATCAAGATTGCTACAGTCAGGGGCAGGACAGAGTCCGGAAGGAGATAAAGGTGAGCACAGCAAGGACCCATAAGCCGGAAGAGTGGGAGAAGAAAAGAAGTGAGGAGCCTGAGGCCACGAAGGGAGAGGTACTGAAGATTGACCACTGTCCCGTCCCAGGAGATCAAGAGCAGAAGTATCTGGACATGAGGCAGGAACATGGCAGCTGACATTGTGAGTACCTGGTCTTTAGTATACACTAGAAGAGGGTGGGAAGTCTGTGAGCTGGAGGGAGTTTAGGGGAAGGGAGGAGGGGAGAAGAGCCAGGATGTGGACTTTGAAGTGTGCATACTGAGGGAACCTGCAGACCAGCTGGATGGTTGATGTCCCTTCAGCTGGAAGTCAGGGAAATGACTCCTTTCAGCAAATGGGAACTGACTTCACAAATTCCTGAGGAGCGATGCTTTCATGTAACTGCCAGAAATCGTAAAGCCCAGCTTGAGCTCATTTCTGGATATATGGACTGCCATTTGGAGTTTGGGGAACTGGGGTTTCCTTTGGACCTGACACTCGTTACCAAGATTGGCCTCATATTTGACACTAATGTAATGTGTACGTTAAAAAATGTTGACTTGACTTCCAATTTCCACTATTGGCACCCAGGAACATGATTCAGTTTTGAGTATTGACCTTACACACTATCATCTTTAAAACCTAGCCATCTTTGGGGTTCTCTCTGTGGGTTCTGTTTGCTTGCTTCATTTGGTTTGGTTTTGGTGTGTCCCTTGGCATTTTCTGTATCTGGCAAATATTATTAATGGTCTTATTTTCCATTTCAGTTTCTGTAGCTTTTTGTTCTTGCACCATTGAAGCAGATAGGCCTGCCAGTGCAATGCTGGACTAGGGTGGCTGGGACATGCCTCTGTTCCTTGTCCCCAGAGTTAGAGGAGAGAAGATTAAGTCTTTCATCTTAAATGTATTGTCCTCTAAAAAGTTTCTGTTTGTTTGTAAAATGCCCATTATTGTGTGGAGGACCATCCTTTTGACTTCCTTAAATGCCTGGCTGCAAACACTGAAAAAGAGGGAAGGCTGATAATCAATCCTGTTATGTTCTGACAAGATATTGTGGCCCTTAGTTCCTCCAGGGAGGCTAACATCCCTACCCATCATTCCACCCACTAATTTTGGGAGACAATGGCTCTGGACCCCCTTTAGCACCAACTGTTTCAGGAAGTGGAATGTTCTCCGCTTAGAAATGGGGAGAGTACTTCTTGCATACCAAGCCCTTTCCTACTAAAGGGCTACAGACTTACTTCAATAGAGTCCTTGGATGCTGCATGCCGTGACAGGCTCTGGAGCTCTGATGTAGCCATGACTGGTTCTCAGCTTCACAGTTGCCATTCGGGGTTGAGTCATGCCTACCGTTCCTGTCTAACATTGTGTGCTGGCGTCTGATTCCATTCCTCCTGCTTTAGTCTGTGGGATGTTCAGACTGTTCTGGGCTTTGATTACAGGAGTTTATAATGTGTATTTATATGTAAATAAATACACATGTCTGTTTCTATGCAAGCCTAGTGCTAGTCTCTAGAGTGCCAGATAAAATTGTCTTGTGTTTTTTATCATCAATGCTTTCCAGCTAGAGACAAACAGAAAAACCACATCTCTGCAATGTTGAAATCAGCTGTTTATTCGAAAGATGCATTCCCTTGCGCAACTGTGTCTACTCACATCTACTGCTAACTTTATTCTTACGTGAGCTCCTCTCCCATTCTGTCTTGTGGGTGGACATTGTCCACGCACATAAAGGCTATGGATTACTATTTGTTAATCGAAAACATTCATAACTTGCTGGGTTATTCCTGTATTTGATTTAGCTGTACACTGTTTCTTCTAAAATCTTTTCTCCTCTGCCTCTAAAGTTCACCTCGCTTACCATCTGCAGGCTTCTGGTGTTCATCCCTGAGCAGCACCCATCCCTGACCAATGTCCATGCTGAGGAGGAGAAGGACAACAGGGCAGGAGGGGGCAGAGGATCTGCAAAAGGTGCAATGGTATGTCAACTGTAGCAGAGGTGCTTAAGCCTGAGGCAGAGTTAAACACACCATTGACCCACCAGCAGAAGAACTGGATATTCCTCATCAGAGGCCAGAGAGCAGATCAGAGGAGGGTCAGCTCTAAAGTCCTGTAAAAGCCCAGGGGCATTGTGGAGCAGGCATCTGACAGGATGGGAGGGACCACCTCCAACCACAGCACACCCAGTTATCCCAGGCTTGCTTGTCTGTGAGAAGAGCCCCTTAGAATAAGCCCTTTTCAGAGGCGGCGCATCACTGCTCTTTTCAAAATGTGTGCCTGTCAGCTTCAAATTTAAAAACACAACCATGACTTTTTGTTATTAGTCACAGGAAAAGCCATGCACATGAATTCTATACAAATCTGTGCATCTGTTTCTTTGTAAAGATGAACAAATGCATGATGGCTGGGAGTCCTCTGAGCTTTAAATTTTCAGATCCTAGGATCTGAGGATTAGCTTCCTTAGGGCTCCTTTCATGTCACGATTCCTCAGGCTGTAGATGAAGGGGTTGACCAATGGTGTCACCACTGTGAAGATGACAGTGGCAACCGTGTCCTGTACTGAATATGACGATGAAGGACGCATATAGACCCCCAGGATGGCCCCGTAGAAGAGAGAGACCACGGTGAGGTGAGACCCACATGTGGACAGGGCTTTCCTTATCCCTCGGGCAGAGGGCATCTTCAGGACATTAGAGAAGATGTAAACATAGGAAACAACAATGCACGTAAATGGTGTCAGGAATATCACACCACCCACAGTGAAGACCATCAGGTCATTGATAAAGGTGTCAGAACAAGAGAGCTTCAGGATGGGGTAGGGGTCACAGAAGAAGTGGTGTACTGTATTGTGGGAACAGAAGGTGAGTTGAACCATGAGGAGAGTGTGCATGAGAGCATGCAGGTTTGTGATGACCCATGACATGGCCACCAGGAGGACACAGAGCCTGGGCCTCATCATCAGGGTGTAGTGGAGAGGGTGACAGATGGCCACATAGCGGTCATAGGCCATCACACTCAGGAGGAAGCCATCCATGTTGATGAATGTGATGAAGAAATAAATCTGGATCATACACTCCACATAAGAGATGGACTTGCTGCCCACCACGTGATTCACCAGTGCCTTGGGGACAGTGACTGAGGAAAAGCAGATGTCGATGCTGGAGAGGTTGGCCAAGAAGAAGTACATGGGTGTGTGGAGACGAGAGTCACAGCTGATGGCCAAGATGATGAGAAGGTTCCCAGAGATGGTGACCATGTACGTCCACAAGAACAACCCAAAGACAACCTCTTCTTGCTCTGACTTTCCGGAGAGTCCCAGGAGGAGGAATTGTGCAATCCTGGTTTCATTGTCTCTACCCATGTCTCCGGGGAAGAAAATATTACCAGTCAGTAAGATTATTTGCTAACATTTAAGCAAAAGCAGTTTCTGTCTTGCAGTGGTTTGCTGGTGGATGGCGACTAAACACAAACGCACGTATTGTCCAATGTTATTGTACAATAAGTGCATGTTGTACAGTCTTACAGTAAAATCCCTGCCAAGCTCAGTCCACGGTTTCTGAACACCCTTCCTATTTGCTAAGCCCCACATACAGGACCTTTCCTATGTAAATATCTACCTTTGTCTAATAATTGAGGCAATGAATTTTCCTTATAGATGATGAAATTCAGGATGAGGCGTTAGATCATTAAACCACGTTCACAGAGCCAATAAAATAAAAGTTCAAAACGAGCTTAGTGCTTTTTTTTTTTTCTCTAGCCTGTATTTTAATAGCTTTCACATATGGAAATTTTAACCCAGGAGCAAGTTCTGCATCAGGTCTCTATACTATAATCCTGAAGGTCCTGTCTCTGTCTTTCCTACTTTCAGGGAAACTGGAAAGTGTGTGGCCTCTGCTAGACCTGCCGCTGGGTTTTTCTTGGCATTCTATCTGTCACTAAGATACGTCAGGGCCCCTCCCAACTGTGGGTCTGCTGACCTAAGCTGCTGCTCAGGCTCCACTGTGAGCATTAACCCCCTCCTCACTGCAGTCAGGAAAGGAAAGCCGCATGCTACCCTCTCAGAGCGTCTTACTGAGATGAAACACAATTCCCGACTGATAAAGAGCAACGCAATGCAGTCTATCCCGAAGTCAAGGCAGGCCTGATAATCCTCTCTGCTGAGTGGGGGCGGGGCGGAGGGTGAGTCAGGCAAAACATTTTGATGCAGTGCTCCCGGGAGGAGTCAAGGTGTTTCCCCAGGAAAGGAGAGTACTGGCCTGCCTTGTTGATCAAAGGCTTCTGACAGAGGCAAAGAAAGACGCAGAGCCTCTACCTAAGCAGTTCTCAACCTATGGGTCACAACTCCTCTTCGGGTCAAATGACCCTTTCAAAGGGGTTGGATATCAGATATTTACATTATGATTCATAACAATAACAAAGTTACAGTTATGAAGTAGCAACAAAAAATTATTTTTTATGGTTGGGGGTCACCACAACATAAGGAACTGTATTAAAGGGTCGCAGCATTAGGGAGGTTGAGAACCTCTGCTCTGTGTGATGAATCCTGACTGCTGGGATAGAGGGGTATACAGGGAGGATCTGGGGGAGCCGACTGTAGAAGGTGTCTATTCTAGGAGTGGTGACTGCTCCCGAGAGAGTTAAACTCGTGAAATTAAGGCAAAAGTGCTGAGATAAGGACTCATGAAAACATTTATTAGATTTACTTATTTTGTGTATACGTGTTTTGCTTACAGGAATGTATGTGTTCTGTGTACGTGACTGGTGCCGTCCAGGGTCAGAAGGGGGCACTGGATTTCCCGGAACTAGAGTTAGGAATGGCTGCGAGTCACCATGTAGGTGCTGGGAACACAACCCCGGTCTTCTGTAAGAACAGTAAGTGTTCTTAACCACTGAGAGGTCTCTCCAGCCCCAAGATATAATAATAATAATTATTATTATTATTACTATTATTAGCTTAGAATAACTCTGGAGCCACAGTATATGGAGCAGAGTTAGAGAAACCTATAGAGTGGTCCTGTGGTCCTGATGGCTTATGACAGCTATGTATGCTCAGGGTAAAGGAAGACGTTTTGACACATGCTGTCAAGACATGTAAGAATGCTTAGACTGAGAGGTCCTATGGACAGACCCTTCCCATGACAGAAACAATGAGGAGAGGAGAGGAGAGGAGAGGAGAGGAGAGGAGAGGAGAGGAGAGGAGAGGAGAGGAGAGGAGAGGAGAGGAGAGGAGAGGAGAGGAGAGGAAGAGATTCAGTCTAAAGGTGATTTTCTCTCAACGCTTGAAATTGGTGCTAAGATTATACACTGAAACAAGGTGAAATTCTCCTTGCTCTCCTGCTATAGTATTTGTGACAGGAGGTGGCCTAGCATAGGCTGGTTTCCTGCTGGAAAGTAATAATGACACTTAACAAGCTGTGTCCCTCAGAAGAACAGTGTTCTCTGATGTGTCACACACCTAACCCCTTCTACTCTGACTGGATACCCCCCAGGCATTCTCTGAAGCAGGACTTAGCATCTGCAGCAACTTCCTTGAGGAGACAGCACTGCTGTCATTGACAGTGATTCTTGTAGGAAGTAGGCAGCTGACATCAGCTTTCATCCACTAGCCTCTTGTGAGCCGCGCTAAGGGCTGTGTCTGAGGCATGACATAGCTGTGTCCCTGAGCTTGGATCCCTGGACCGTACAATTAAAACTGGGCAATTCCTAGACTAGCCTAGCTCCCTATACGGGGCTCAGAATAGTCTCCAAAGTAGCTTAAGTCTGAGACTCCTTTGTAATGGAATCACAGGTCACTGTCAATGAACCCAGAGAAGAAACTGGCACAAACGTAAGACAAGGGGACAACCTTGCATGTCGGAGAGAGGAAGGGGCGTCTCTTTATCCAGGAAAGGCTGTTAGGAGCCTGTTGCCACACATCACTAGACCTAGTTGTCTCCTCCTGCGAGGACAAGAAACACTCCCCTCTTGAGCTTGACTAGATAACTTAGAATAACTCTAGCTCCTTCTAGTGTCATTCCTTACGTCAGGGTCTCTGGGACTCGGTCTGCTGTTGGATGAACTAGTCACTAACCTGGGCCCCCAACCCTCTCACCTGCTGCTCTCAGAGGCTTTCACAGAATCCCATCTCTGCTGGCCCCATCCTGGACTTGGCTGATGGGACATTCACAGGGGAGACAAGAACTGAGTGAACTCTTCTTACAAGGACCTTCAGAGTGAGGTACACGGCTGTCTTTGGTGGTGGAGAGGAAGCAAATAGAGGCAGGCTCTGTCCCCAGAGGTCAGGGCTTCCATGAGGGGGGAGGTTCATTGTCCCGCTGCGGTGTCCCGAGGGTTGATTCCTCAGAGGTCCTCGTTAGGAATATGTACTCGGTGTTCTCTGTCTGTATTCTGTCTGCTTGGATCAAAATAACAATGAGAAAAACTTAGTTCCTGCATAAGTACTTATTCCATAGTTTTACATTTTTATTCCTGTAAGCATTTAAAAGGACAAATTCTTCCTCTAAACATTCCGTACACACATGTTTGTATGCAATTTTTTTCCCTCATCACTCAGTTAAAATCCTCACTCATTTTCACTGTATTTTTCTTTTGGTGTGTGAGGGAGGAGACATCTCTTCACTTAACAATATGACCCCAGTTCAACAGGTGCCTACAGTCCAAGCTGTGAACTCAAAAATGGCTAGAGTTAAAACTTACAAACAAGACGAATGTCAGACATCAGTCCTGCATTTCCAGTATTAGTATTCGTGTGTGTGTGTGTGTATCTGTGTCTGTGTATGTCTGTGCCTGTGTGTGCCAGAAGCCAGTCTTGAGTTCTGTTTTTCAGGTGCTTTCTTCACAGTCTCTCCCTTGCTGACTCGGCTAGCCAGCCTGACAAGCGAGACCCAGGGACCTTTCTGTCTCCTCCTCCAGTGCTGGGATTGCAGGTGCTCGCTGCCGCAGGACCTGGATTTTTCATGTGGTTTCCAGGGCTTGAACTCAGATCCCCATGTTTGCAAGGCAAACCGCTTACGAACTAGGCTTTCATCCCATCTCCTATATTCTTTTTCAATTTTGTTTTATGTGGAAGTCAATGTTACCAGGGAAACTAAAGGTAAATCCCACCGATCTATTTATTGACCTTGTTTCTGCTTTCTCTTATGGTCCTTAGTGTTCCAAGAAACTTTTTGAAAGTTATCAGTCTGCAGTTACTTATGTGCTGCACAAATAAGAGATACAGCTGTCACACAAACAAACGAAACTGGACTGGCTTCTACACGACAGGAACAAAACTGAGAGAACATCTTTCACACATTTTGGAATTTTTTGGCCTTTTAAAGAGTAACCGCATCCTCCTAGAATTCATACATTTCCTTCACTTTTCTCATCTGTCCTACCAAGGAAACTGCTAGATTTATTAGCAGTATTTCATAGTGTTTAATGATAAAAGTAAGTATCAAACATCGCCATAATACATTACACATTGTGGTAATTGTACTGACGGTTTTGTATAAAGCCCATGTTTTTAGAAAAAAAAAAAAAAAAAAAAAAAAACATGTTCTTTGAAAACATAAGTAGCCCTCCTAATCACATTAGAGCCAGAGCACAGAATCTCAGATGACGCTGGGGAGATGTAACTCCAGTCTCAGGGGATCTGGTACGTATGTTCTCTGGCCTCCTCATGTACTGTACTTGCAGTGCACCTACAGATTTCCAGACAAAACACTCATGCACACAAACTAAAATATATAAATCTTTAAAAATTAGAAAGCTCCAGACCTAAAGAAGCTAAATAACAAGGAGGACCCTAGGGAGGATGCTTAATTCTCATTCACAAGGGCAAATAGAATAGACACTGGTTGTGGTTGAAGAGAGGGAATAGGACAGGAGCCTACCAAAGAAAGCCTCTGAAAGACTCCACCCAACAGGGGATAGAAGCAGATTCTGAGACTCACAGCCAAACTTTGGGGAGAGTGTAGGGAGTCTTATGGAAGATGGAAGGGATAGAAGGACATGGAGGGACAGGAGCCCCACTAGGAGACCAACAAAGCTAAAACCTCTCAGCCCAGGTGATCTCAACAACAAGAAGATGACAGAAGCTCCACAAGAAGACCAACAGAGCCAACAAATCTGGGTCCAGTGGGCCCTGCAGAGACCAAGGACCATGCATTGAGAGGACCTAGACTCCCTCCTTAGATGTAGCCATTAGGCAGCTCAGTCTCCATGTGAGTTCCCTAGTAAGGGGAACAGGGGCTGTCTCTGACAAGGACTTTGTTGTGGGCTCTTTAGTCACTTCCCCTGGCAGGACAGCCTTGGCAAGGTCACAGAGGAAGAGGATGCAGGCAGTCCTGATGAGACTTGATTGGCTGGGATCAGATGGTAGCAGAGGAGGTCTCCTCCTTTCTGAGGACTAGGGAAGAAGCACACAGAGGAAGGGGGAGGGAGGGTTGAACCAGGAGGAGACGAGGGAGGAGGCTACAATTGGAATATAAAGTGAATAAATTATAAAAATAAAGTTATATGTTAAAACAATTAGGAAGTTTCAGACACGCACACACTTCAACATCACATCTCCTGGCAGAGGTATGCTGGCTTGGGCAGCAAGACTCTCTCATGCTACTTGTGGCAGGGCAGACCACCACTACCAGTATGTGGTTAAAGTTGTTTGGTCCCAGGCTGCTGCTTCAGGAGAGTGATTGATTTCTGCATCGGTAGACTTCTCACAGTGTGACATTTGTATGGTTTTCCCATTCTGCTCATATTCTACCTAAGGTCACCAATATCTGGGCAAATGGTAGCCTCTTGTAAAGATTTTCCCACTACCAATTTTCTCATCAGCTAACACATCTCATCAGCACAGTTCAGGGACTCCTCCAGCCTCCACCCCTTGGGTAGCATTCCCTGGAGTTCTGCACACATCATCCCAGAGAAAGGGCTGACACCTAAGTTAGGTGATACCAGGAACAACGCACCATACGACCATGGAGCACTGTAGGTTCAATGACTCCATTGTCATCTCGGGCTTGGGAGCCTTCACAATGTATTTTTTATGCAAATATCTTTGTAAGCAAGGGTGCAGTGAAGCGCTAAAATGGACCCCTCTGTGGGCTTAAAGAAGAAAGAGTCATTGTAAATATGGAACTGCCCTCTGACAGCTCTCAGGTGGAGAGAATATTCAGGCATTTAGGGGAGTGCAAAGCTGCCATGGCTAACTCTTGGGAGCAGAGAGAAGTGAATGGTAGGGGCATGGACTTGCTTGTTTTAAAGAGATCCAGGTAGCTATGGAGGGGAGAAAAGGGCAAGCTGGAACAGCCTGGACATCTAGGGTCAGATTTCTTCACTTGAGCATCCACAGGTTTGTGTGAGGTCCCAGGATCCTTGGGAAATCCAGAGCTCTGTGACATCCCTTTTGTGTGTCAATCCTGTTTACAAGTTAGAGACAGAAAAGAAGTGAAAACAAGAAAGTAGTAAACATCATGCTATGGTTTGAATAAGAAATAGCCACAATAAACTCTTGATTTGAACACTTGGTCCCCAGATTGTGGCGCTGTTTGGGAATCTTTAGGAAGTGCAGCCTCCTGGAGGAAGCGCATCACGGGGGGGGGGGGGGGGGGGGAGCTTTGAGGCTTTATAGCCCTGCTCTACTTCCTGTTTACTGTTTCCTCTGTGTGGATGAAACTGTGACCAGCCAACTTCCTGTTCTGCTGCCATGCCACGCCTTCCTTGCCATTACAAACACTCCCTCTCGAACTTGTAAGCCAAAATAAACAGTTTCCTCTCTAAGTTGCTTCTGGTCATTGTATTTTATGACAGCAACAAAAAGTAAATACAGAGCTCATCTCTTAGCACGGGAGTTCAAATTTCTTTTCTTGTTTCCTTTGTTGATTAGGATAGGAAGATTATTTCTTAAAGGCGTCACCAGGAGCACTCAAGTCGAACACAGTGATTCAAATAAACCCATATCTTCTGTCCCTGCTCCTGCCTTTGTTGTAGTCACTGAGTACAGAGATTTTTGTTGGAAGTGTTGTCCTGGGTGGCATTTTCAGAAACAATAGGAGTATCATTTCATAGGTGGGGGACTGAGAATAAGCCTCCCTCCTACATGTGGTATGTGGTGAGAAAGCATCCTTAGAATTCTGGCAGCTCTAGTGGGTTCATTTAGGGTCCCTGGGCATACTACTGTAAACTACCATTTGTTCCATGAATAATTTAGAAGTGTATTGTTTTTATTTCTAATATTTGGGGTTACTTTCTAGATATGTTATTGGTATTCTTGATTAATTTTCGTCTTGGTCAGAAATCATAATATGTAATCTCTGTATGTGTGTGGGCAGATACGTGTGTGTGTGTTGCATACACATACGTGTACCGAGGTGTGGGCCCCTGTGTCTTCACATGTGGAAGCCAGAGAAGCGTGTCTAGCACCCTCCTCTATAAGTCTCCATTTTATTGCCTTGAGACAAGGGCTTTTACTAAAGAGAGGCTTGCACTTTCAGCAAGGTTGGCTGGTCAGCAAGTTCTTGGGATCCACCAGCCACCGTGTCACAATGCTGAGGTTATAGCCATGCATGGCCATATTTTGTTTTTTATAGTGGTGCTGGGGATGTAAAGATTCCAACTCGGGTCCTCGGGCCTGCAATGGAAGTACTTTTGCCCACTGAGCCATCTTCCTAGCCCTGGGCCTGATAATGTCGAGTGATCTGTGTCCACTTGAAAGTACAATTTAGTTTAATGTGAAAGTACAATTTAGTTTTATTAGTGACTTCCAATCACTAATAGAGTTTCACTGGATACTTTATCCAGTTTTAAAAGTTGTTTTCAAGGCAATCATAAACCTGCTAGAGTTACTTTAGATCCTCCACACTTTTTAAGAGCACCTTGTAGATTACATACATATCCAAGTGAATCATATTTTTACTCATTGGATGAACCTTCTAATCTGAGAGTTTAATCCACTTGCATTGAGTGTGGTTACTGCTCAAAAATCATTCACTCATGCCAATATGTACTCCTTTTATAATTTTTTCATCATATCTTTCATCGGTGTCATGTTTTTAGAAGTTAGTTGTCTGTAACATCCAGTTTCACTCCCCTCTTACCTCTTGCTCTGTTCATTTTTAAGTTATTTTCTTACTGGCTGTCTTGAAATTGTGAGAACTGACTTGAAACAAGACTAACTTGAGATTTACTAGAATATACTTTTATTAAAGATCTATTTCCTCCAGTCATGGTAGTCCACACCTTTAAGTCTAGCACTTGGAAGGCAGAGGCAGGAAGATCTCTATGAGCTCTAGGCTAGCTTGGCCTGCATAGTGAGACCCTGTCTGGAAAACAATTCTATGTCTGAGTTCTATGTTTGTATTAGTGGTATTAGGCTAAACCTCCAGCCTTGTGGGGGTCCTTGACATTTCTGCTTGCTTTAGAGTGGATCCATCTGTCCACTTGTCAGTTTTCCAAACTGTTTTATTGATTGGTGATCACCAGGCCTCTTCGGTGTGATACATGTCTGTGTATGTATGTGTTCATGTGTGTGTGCATATGTGCATGGAAGCCTTAATTATGTGTAGATCTTGAAGGCACTGTTTCACTTTCTCTGTAGTTAGCTAGTAGACTGACAAACCCCATGTTATAAACAGGAGGAAATATGGGGAAACGTTGCTGTCTCTTCAAATCTCCTAATGAATGCCACAGGGGGAGGGGAGTCTCTCCAGCTTATGTGGGAGACAAGCATTGCCTTAGGAATCCACCAGACCAACCAATGCACTGAACCCAAGATTTTGGGAGAAGAGCATTCCTATGCCATAGCAGCCAGCCCCTCTGGGCATGTGGATTGCTCATACAAACATATTAGGGCTGAATAATGGAGAAAGGTGGGTGGTTCATGCCTGCCACCCTCTTTCCAAGGAGGCATGGCCATTTCTCATGAAGTGATGCTGGGTTTTGTTATTGTTGAGCAGGATATGGCATCTCAAGTTGGTTACTGTGATTAGATTTCTATGTTACCCTCTGTCTGTAGATCAACCCTCATAAATTTCCAACTCAGCTTTTTCAAACCTGGAGCTAATTATAAACTTTTCTATTCAAATCAACTGGACTTTTTGCATACTCACTGATTGGTTACCGAAGTTGTGTGTGTGTGTGTGTGTGTGTAGATAGATATGTATATATTTTGTTATATATAATGTATTATATCAGAATAGATTATAAATGTCCATTTCCATGAAAATTTAGTATTAATCTTTATGTTCTTGACAAATATTTTTGCTAGTATTTTATTTGTTACAGCTTCTTCCCCTCCAGTCCTGGAGGTAAATACCAGAGCTCAGAGCTCAGGCTGGCATTGAACTTGCATCTTCCTGCCTCAGTGCCCTTTGTGTTAGGATCACGTGCACGGGCCACCACACCTGGCTCTGCCCATGCTTTGTGTTGTATGGATTGCAGAGGGAAATGTGAGGGGTAAACCCTGACCTTGGCACTCACGAGCTGGTTCCCTAGCATCTCTGTGTGGCTACTAAAGAGTATCTCCAAATGGTGAATTATTTCTGTATGGAACTGTCTGGCAGGGAGTGAGAGGGGAGCATCCCAGGAATCCTGGCAGCAGAAAAGAAGGCCCCCTTTTGGTGAAAGACATTGATAAGTGAATCTAAAAGGATCCCAAATGCAAGAGCTTTTGTTGGACCTCCATGCTGATACCTGGGCATGCTGAGTGACCTGGAGACTACAGTCATAGCGTTTGCACATTAAAGTCACGCTCTGTGCCTGACACACTGCACACAAACATTTACAAATGTTATTTGTTTCTTGAGTTATTGAGATGGTTAAAAGTAGGAACCATGCACATTCTCCCCCATAGCCATTTGAGTGCCTTCCTTGGAAGCTGTTTGTAGGCCCAGGGAGTGCTCCTAGGATGTATTCTTCACCCTCAGCCTTCATCGCTGGCTTATCATGCAGTTCATCAAAGGATCAGAAATGGAGGAAGAACTGGTGCCTAACAGCAGACCATTCAACAGTCAAGAATCCTGCAGAAAAAACTACCATGTATTCTTTCACCCCAGGCTAGTGCCAGGAACAAAATAGGACACTTTTGTCTTTCTATTTCCTTCATGCTTCTGGTGTTTGGTAGTTTGTTTGTTTTGTTTTTGTTTTGTTTTGGTTTTGTTTTTGTTTTCTCCTTCAATAAAGTCTTGGATACTCCTAAGGATCATTGGTAAGTCTATAGACCCAGACAGGTCAATTTCTTTTGTGATTCAATGTCCTTGAGCTGGAGACCAGAATGTGTCTCGTGTTATAGCCCAATGATGTAAAGATAAACCAGGTATGGGAATACACACCTGAAGTCTCAGTACTCAGGAGGCGGAGGCAGGAGGATCTTTGTAAGTTTAATCCCAGCCTCTTTCTTCTAAACAGCGGTTCCAGGGAAGCCAGGGTTATATAGTGAGAGACCCTGTCTCAAAACAAACAAGTTTGATGCAGAGATAGTCTTTAACATATCACAATTATTCAATAAGTATTTTCATATATTTTATTCAACACTATATAGGAAGGATCACTTGCAAAACTTCATTATTGCATGTGACCCTCATATATATAGATATAGATACAGATACAGATATAGATATAGACATTGTAGGTTATAATATTTATTATTAATATATCTTTTAGTTAATCAGCGGTTATTCCTAAACCAGCTATATAACCAAATCATCACACAGAGACTTATTTATTCAATTAACCTAGAGCAGAATGCTGGGCAATAGTTACTCCATCCTAAACCTCCAAGCCCGCATAGTTTCCTACCATTTAGATTTCACCCATTATACTTGCTTTTAGTCATATCTTAGGTCTGGTCCATCTCTCCACATGGTTCCAAGACCTCTCCTCCAGATTCCCCTCCTCTCCTTTCCTGCTTCCTTCCTCTTCCTCCCATTCTGGAACAGGATGCCCCACCCCCCCCATCCTCTCCATTGTTCAGCATTGTGGCTGGTTGTTTTAATTGACAATATAGAGAACAAATGGTGGCATGTTTACACAAACTTGAGACAATGCAATGTTCGGATTGAAACCAGATAGTGGGGAAGAGAAATCAGCATTTGAATGAACAAGGGTAAATTGTATACATTCCAAAAAAACATTATAGCAACATATAGATATAGATGTATATATTGTGTTTTAGATAGTGTGTGTTATATCAGAATAGATTATAAATGTCCATTTCCATGACAATTTAGTATCAATCTTTATGTTCTTTACAGATATTTTTGCTAGTATTTTATTTGTTACAGCTTCTTCCCCTCCCAGTCCTGGAGGTAAACACCAGAGCTCATAGCTCAGGTGTGAGCTCAAGTTCTTGTGTCTACTAATACTTTCAAATACTGCTAGATACAACCATGAAAAGCACAAAAGAGGTGTTACATGAGGTCAGCAAACACACTCACCTAAGCCTAGGTCTTGTGTTTATCTCTAAAATCACGGTCATAGGGTTTGTTCTACAGACAATAGATTCATGTATTTAAAGATAGAAACATGAGCATATATGAAATACAATAGAGGCTTATACTTACATCAGCCTCTGTTACTTCATTATCAGTCTCTGTTCTAAAATTTTCTAGCTGTAGAATCTCAAAGAAATGGGTCTCCTAAACATGAGTTTCTTTAGGGCTCCTTTGACATCATGATTCCTCAGGCTGTAGATGAAGGGATTGACCATGGGTGTCACCACTGTGAAAAAGGCAGTGGCCACCATGTCTTGTACTGAGTATGTAGATGAAGGGTGCATATAGACCCCCAGGATCGCCCCATAGAAGAGGCAGACCACGGTGAGGTGAGACCCACATGTGGACAGGGCCTTCCTTATTCCCTGGATAGATGGGAACTTCAGTACATTGGAGAGGATACAGGCATAGGAAACAGTGATACATGTGAATGGTGTGACAGAGGTCAGCCCACCCACTGTGAAGGCTGTGATGTCGTTAATAAAGGTGTCAGAACAAGAGAGCTTCAGGATGGGGTAGGGGTCACAGAAGAAGTGGTGCACTGCATTGTGGGAACAGAAGGTGAGTCGGACCATGAGGAGAGTGTGCAAGAGAGCATGCAGGTTTGTGATGACCCATGACATGGCCACCAGGAGGACACAGAGCCTGGGCCTCATCATCATGGTGTAGTGGAGAGGGTGACAGATGGCCACATAACGGTCATAAGCCATCACACTCAGGAGGAAGCCATCCATGTTGATGAATGTGATGAAGAAATAGATCTGGGTCATACACTCCACATAAGAGATGGACTTGCTGCCCACCACATGATTCACCAGTGCCTTGGGGACAGTGACTGAGGAAAAGCAGATGTCAACACTGGAGAGGTTGGCCAAGAAGAAGTACATGGGTGTGTGGAGATGAGGGTCACAGCTGATGGCCAAGATGATGAGAAGGTTCCCAGAGATGGTGACCATGTACAGCCCCAAGAACAACCCAAAAATGACCTCTTCTTGATCTGCCTGTCCAGCAAGTCCCAGGAGGAGGAACTCAATGGCTGTTGTCTGGTTCTCTCCAACAACATCTGTGGGAGAAACAGTTCCATTGCAAGCTAAGATTGGATGTCAAGACATAAACAAAAACAACATGTAATTTGGAAGAACTGAATTCCTAGTTGAGAAGTTACTAAAACTGAGTGGTCTGAGTAATTTTACAGAAAAGCCTGGTTAACGTCAGTATGGTTGATTATAATGACTGTGTTCTTGTTCATTCCTGTTTGTATACATAGGTTCTTTCCTGTGCAAAACCTTCTTTGGTCTAGTAATTGTGATATTCCATCTCACTTTATAGGTGAAACAACTGAAGCCTGAGGCAATGGGGAGATTTAACCAACCCCTCAGAGCCTAAAGAAGCGACTGCTCTAAATCAATAAAAGAGCTGCTGTTATTTATGCTGTACTTTGAATAGCTGTCGTTTTTTTGAAATTTTAACCAAGAAGTAAATCCTGTATATGATCCCACACTAGAATGCTGAAGATTTCATCCTTGGCTTTTCTAAGTTTCTCAAAAACTGGCATCTTTGCAGAGTCAAGAGACCAGACAAAGGATTTTGTTCAGCATCTTACCTGCCACTAAGTTGTCATCCGTCGGCTGTTGGGAAGCACTGAGCCGTGTAAGAGGCATTCTTCCTCCTTCCTTCTGTCAGAAAGGAAGGGCAGATGCCTGAAGCAGCTGGGTTGTTTTTCTATTGGAAGAAAAAGATTTACAGACTGAAAAAGAGCAAATTCGCATGAAGTATCTAAAAATAAATCCCAGGACTGAGAAACCAGCAGAGCCAGGGAGGGCAGATGAAAGCTCTAGCTGCTGCAGCTCTGTAAAGATCCACGGTGCTTAAACAGGAAGAGAGGGGAGCTGGTCTCTCAGTGACCAAAGTCCTAAGGACAGGGAGGCAGAAGAGAAGGCTGTTTGTGATACGGTCTGCCTGCTGAGACAGAGGGCACACTAGTGAACATTTTCACAAGACTGGCTAGTGTGCAGACACTTTGGGTTGACACTTTGCACCCAGTGATGTGAGAGAAGTTAAGCCAAACATGCTGATGGAAAATGTTCTCAGTGCCCTGTGGCTAACGGGTGCCTTAGAATTTGAGGGGCGAGGACCGGGGACAAGGTTCAGCAGGTGAAAGTGTCCACCATCAAGGCCAGTGATCTGACGTCATCAGAGGACCCGAGTGAGGGCAGGAGAGCGCCGACTTCTACATGGTGTTCTCCGACCTCCACATGTGTGCCTTGGCATGTGCACGCTTCCTCTCACACACAAGTAATTATCTGAGACACCGGGCTCATCTATGTCATTGTTTGGGATCTTGGACCATTAAATTAAGGCTGCTTAATCGCTGGGCTCAGATCCAAGCCAAGACCCCTCTGTGGGGATGGGCAGGATGCCTAAGGGGCTTGACCCTGAGACGCTGTGTTGAGTAACTGACACTAAAGAGGATGAAATAGAGCAAACGGTGGCCACAGGCATGGAGATGAGAGGATGAGTAAGGCTTCCTCATGTGCCTGAGATATCCAGGGGGATAAGGGAGTGAGGCTCTTGCCCCTGACCTTGCAGCCATGCTTGCTGGCAGCTGCGTGCTCTGCCTAGAAGTTTGCACTTTTCGGTTCCTGCCCTGTACCTGTGTCTTTGCTGTACTCCCAGCCAGCAGCGTGCATCCTGACAGACCGGGGCTTGCACATATGAAGGAGAACAGGCCTGTTCTCCTTGGAGCTCGCTCAAATGCGGAGGAACGGGTAGGTCTGTCTTAGTTTTCCTCGGTATCATTTCCTATGTGTGAATCCATGCGAATCAGCCCCCTGTTGGGAGTGAAGCTGCCCTCCCTCTCTGCTTCCCTGGCGCCCCTCACCTGCCGTCCTCCCCTGCTGTGGGGGCCTTCACAGAGTCCCCATCTCCGCTGCCTCTGTGCTTGACCCCACAGGACACAGTCACGGTGGCCTTGAAAACCGAAGGGCCTCCCTTACTGGAGGGACACTGGACTTCCTCAGGTCAAACTCCGATGGTTGGAGACTAATAAGCAGATCCTCCATCCCTTGAGAGCCAGCTTTTCGTAAGGATTGCTGCCAAGTCAGAGCACCCCTTGGGCTGAGTCCTCAGAAGTCCTCATTAGGGGACGTGCGGAGAGCTCATTGTTTCTGTCTTTCCTGGGCTTGGAAAATGGGCCTGCAGAGGCTCTTCCCATTTTTCTCCCTCGAGCATTTTTAACCTATCACAACAATGTAATCTTATTTTTCTCCTAGAAATGTATCATTTTAACTTTTGTTTTTTTAGTATCTGTTTCACCTCGAGTTAATTTTGTATATAACAGGAAGCCAAGTCATGTTGAATGTTTCTAATATAGTTTTTAATCATTGCTATCTGTTGAAAAACATATTCTTCCATTGAATTGCATGGGCAACTTTGTCTGTCTCCACTGGTGATATGGGAGTGGAGGCAGGTGGTGGTCCTCTGTGGCCTCTGCTTCCTTTTCAGCTCCAGGGTCCTTCAGTATTTCCTGGTGATGGACCCTGGCCTGTAAGATCAGGTGAAGTAAATATGTCCTATTGATTTACGTGTCTGTACTTAACTGTCTGTGGCTCCCTAGTAAGTCATGAGATCCACGTGAAAGGGAATCCCCCAGCCCTGTTCTTTTTCAAGCTGCTGTGCAATTTTAGTTCATTTCCCACAGAAAAAAATAACATTGGTCTGTCAGTCTCCTGAAAAATAAGCTCTTCTGTATGATGTGATTTGGCTCACAGAAAACCTGTGTGTTGTTTTGAGGACCAGTGACTTCCTGTAGATAAAGGGTTCCCCCCCCCCATATTTCAGGTTTTTGTTTGTTTGTTTATTTGTTTGTTTCAAGACAGGGTTTCTCTGTGTAGCCTTGGCTGTCCTGGAACTGTCCTTTATAGACCAGGCTGACCTTGAACTGACAGAGACCTGCTTGTCTCTGCCCTACTAAGTGACTGGATTACAGGCGTGCACCACCTCGTCTCACTAGGGATTTTTTTTTCTTTTTTGGATATAGATATTTTGGATATATATTTTTTTACATGCATTATCTTAGATTTCATATTTTTTTAATTAAACTTATTTTTTTGAGACAGAGTGTCACTATGTCGACCAAGCTGGCCTGGAACTTGCTATGTAGACCAGGCTGGCCTGAACTCCAGAGAGTCCCCTGCCTTTGCTTCTCAGTGCGGATTAAGCGTGTGCGTCACCACGACAGCTCAAATGATTTCAACTATTGTAAAGCATCACTTAAGAAACTGTGGAGTTCCAGTTGTTCGCCGTGGCTGTACGGCAAGCTGGTAAATTTTGAATTTCGACGTGTTCTGCCACCTTCTAGTGTGGTCAGCTTCAGCTGTTCCTCCACACAGCCCTGAGTCACCTGGGAAGGGGACCCCTCAACAGAACACAGATCACAATGAGCCGTGAGCACGTCTGTGCGACGTTTGCCCAGCTGCTCCTAGATTTTAGCTACTGTGGGCAATACCAGCCGTGGGCAGGTGGGCCTGTGCAGGCTGAGCAAGCCAGCAGGTGGCTGTCCTCTGTGGCCTCTGCTTCCATTTCTGCTCCAGGGCCCTTCCTGCCCTAGCTCTCCCTGATGATGGACTCTGACCTGTAAGAAGAAACACACCCTATCGTCTTCAAATTGCGCTTGGTCATGGTGTTTCTCATAGCAACAGAAACTAAGCCAGGACACCTTCTTAAGTACAGAATGAGATATTTGGTAAAGTTTGTGTTTGTTCCTTTCTTTGTAGTGTTAAAAAAAAAAAAAAGTTGTTATAGGAAGTCACATTATCTACAGACAGGATGAGCTTCAATTTTTTTTTTTTTCTTTTCATCTCTGTATCTTTTCTTGCCTTATTGCGCTGGCTGGTATTTCTACTCCAAAGCTGTGTACAAATAGAGACATGGACATTACTTTCCCTTAGGAGGCACATTTAGGCAGACAGAAACATTTAGTATTCATCTTAGATAAGCTTAGCCCTATATTTTGTTGCTGTTGTTCAGAGGGTCTGTTGTCTTTTCTTTTGCAGTGCTGAGAATTGAACCTAGGGCCTTGGGTGTGCTAGGCAAGCTCTACTAGCAATGAGCTGTATTCCTAGCTCTAGCTCTGTGTGTTTTGTAAAGGCTCTTTGTTAGGGAGTCCTTTGACTTGGAATATGTTGGGTACATTTTTATTTATTTTTAATAAATTATTTATATAGGTTATTTGAATAATTTAAATAAAACACTTAATAATTATTTTTTTCTTGTTAAATTCTTTTCCTGCATCAGTTCCTATGCTCACAATAGCATCCATCACAAGGGGTGTGTTTGATAATTGACTAGCTCCTCTGATGACTAGAGCCCCTGACACTGGCTCCATTTTTTTTTCTTAGTCCATATTAATGCTGATGATATTGGTAATTCCGTGATTTGCTTTCTTGGAACATTTAAATTTTTAGTTTTAAGGTTATACTGGCCTCACCCATGCATAGGAAGGTTTTGTGCTACTGCCTTTTCTCAGTTTGTGAAATATCAATATTGACAGCAACAGAATCATTCAGGTCTGGGGTTTTGACTTTAGGAGATATAAAATTAAAATTCGATTAAGAGAATGGCTAAGAGAGTATTTTATTTAGTTATTATTACTTTTTATTTCAGGACTTTTTAAATAAAGTGTTCTTCTTCCCTGGAATTTGCCCTTTTCATCTAATTTGTCAAAGTGGTCACAGTAGAGATGGGAAAAATCCTTCTGGTTTCTGAGTGCTTGCCTAGCGTGCACAAAGCCCTGGGTTTGATGCACAGAGCCACAGAAACCAGATGGAGCACACCTGAACCCAAACACTGAAGGGTAGAAATGGAAGGATCAGAAGTTCAAGGTCCTTCCAGCCTACAAAGTAAGTTCGAGCTACATGATGCAGTGTTTCAAAAACCACTTCTAATTCCCTTTTGCGTGTCTCTGTGACGTAGTTATACACGGTGTTATTCCAGACAGTTGTTCTTATTTGTTTGGGCGTGGCAGAGCTGGCGAGGCTTTACTTTTGTGGAACATTTTTCTAACTTGGTGTTCTTTCTTGGTGTGAAATCATTGAGGCTTCTGACTCCTGTGTCTTCAGTAGAGACACAGCAACTTGACTGATGTCTCTTTAAACGTCTGGGCAAATGGTTGGAAAGAAAAGGCATGGGAAGAGTTAAAGTATTAGAAACAATGATCCTGGCTCCATAACGAGAGTACTGGAGAAGACTCAGAGCAGTGAAATGAACAGTTTAAGTGTTAAAATGTCAGCTTAGAGAAAAGGCAAAAAAATGGCAGCTCTGCCTATTTGGTGCAAAACAGTGGTTCTTGCAGTCTTAATTGCACTTCCTTGCCCCCTATCCCCTACCTCACCAGCTGGAGTCAGCAGGGTGATCCAGTGTTCCCACCTGTTATCATAGTCCCCACCCCAGTCCTCATCTTCCTGGAGCCTGATATTCTCCCCTTTTCTGATCCGTGGGCTCAGTACTGTCTGTAACTTTTCAACCCTGGGATGAACCCAGGCAAAAAGGCACCAGCTGTTGGCTAGGGAAGACAAGGTCCAGGGTCTTCTATTATCTGTAACTTGTTCATGGACTTGAAACATTCCTCAGACTGAAAACTGTTGAGCCCGATTCAGGAGATCCCCACAAGTCCACCAGGGAGTTGAGTCAGTTGCAGAACGCATGAGCAGCTTTATTTGAAGGCCAGGCTGGACTCTCACAGACCCCAAGGCATTGGCATCCAGCAGAGAGTGCCAAGCTCTGGATTGTGAGTGATTTATAGGTCCCAGTCCCTCCCAGCCCATCCAAAGCAGGGAATTCTAGCCTAGCAAGCTTCTATTGGTTAATACAGAAAAAGGGGATGCTGCATTTCAAAACTGTTTGCTATGGGAAAGTGCCAGGACCATGAAGGGTTCTGGCTTGCCTTGTTCTCTTTTGCCTGGGTGGGTGGGGGTGGGGGCATGTTGAGGGGAAACAGCTGGCGTTAGGCTTCAGGCTTGTCCTGTGCTGGCCTTGGGTTTCAGTCCTGTCCTGGACTGATAGACTGCTGCAAGGGCAGAGGGGCCAATTAGCTCAGTCTGTGCTATCCTGGCAACAGTACCTCTAAAGAGCACCAAGGTCGGATAGCAGGCCTGATATTGAGTCCTCATGACCATTAGCTGGATTGTTCCCAATCTTTGTCTAATAAAGGCAATCAATCTATTTAATATGCAGGGGAAGAGGGTAAGCATGAGTAACAATATCAGCAAGGGTCCTGTTAAGGCAGATAAAAAAGTAGTAAATCAAGAAGAAGCACTAAACCAAGATTCAAACCTTGGTTTGCTTTGTACTCTTTTTCACGTTTAGCCAGGTTTTCTCTAACCTTAGCCAAGGACCCCTCCGACTATTCCAGAGTGATCAGTGTGAAAACAACATTCTTCTCTGAGGGCAGCACATAGCTGGCCCTGCTGTAAAAACAACAGATCCAAGCCCCTTCTGTCTCACAACACTATTTCTGCCATGGAATCAATTCTTTTCTTAATGGGTGATTGAGTTCTCAAGGCATTGAATGTCTTTATCAGTCTCTGCCTGTAAGCTGTTATAATTCTGGCTTTGTACATCCAGTGCTGCAACGCCAGTTCCTGCTCCAGATAAGCAGATAATAGCTAATATCAAGGAGTCCCTTTTGAGTTAGCATTTCAGCCTGTTAGGTAGGATAAAAGGCAATGAATGTTTCTTCTTCTGTGACTTCTTCAGGATGACATTGGGGAGGAGATATTGGGGACCAAGGAATGCTGAAAGGCTAGTCAAAAGCTAGGCAATGGGGAACCACCTAATTAGTGACTCAGTTGAAGAGACAGGGAGCCATCACATTGGCTGGACTGGTTTACTTGAGTTTTTAGCAAGTCCAGATTTCAGCTTGCAATCCATAGCTGATCCCTGAATGGAGTCTGTCAGCCAGGTAAAAATCTGCTGAGGCAAATTCCCACTAGGGACAGAAGTTAAAATTTGTCTAGTGAATGGGGAAAGTGAGGAATCCCAAGACCAAAGGAAAAACTCATCTGGGGTCCATTTGAGCTATGGCAGATCCAGGTGTTCTGATGTTTTTGATTTCCTGAAACTGATATGAATTTTAGTTTACAATGACTTGAATTGATCATCAGTGTAACCCTGGGCTAACATGGAGCTGCAGTCCTCTTCCCCCTTTAAAGAACATAAGCAAACATTTTGCATTGAAGAATTGCTAGCCTTTTAAATGAAGAAAAACAACCAGGATTAATCTAACATGGTCAAAATTTTTACACATTTTACAGTTCTTTTTCAAATCATATTTGCATGTATGAGAGACCAAAGCAAATACAGTTCATAAGCCCTCTGGGCTTTCTATACGTACTCTGACTTTCCATAACATTTTATATATCCTTAGGTTAGGCCTTTCCTAGCTCCATTCCTCTGATTTAACCAGACATTTTAATTTTAGACAAGCTATTCTTCCCTTTACTTCTCTTTATTGTCCCACTCGCTTGCCTTCTCTCTTGCTTCTCAGACAATAAAAAACTATTGAAAACCCTTCTTATCATTTTTTATTAAGTTATTTCATGGGTTTTTACCATCCTGCCATGATACACTATAAAAACTCCAGTTTTCTTCTTTGGCTCAAACAGTATGGCTTGGTTTCATTTGGTAAAATTAATAAAATAAATACCAAGGTCTTTTGACCTCCCCCAAAGGGTTGAGAAACTGCTCCAAATTCTTTGTTAGACTGCCCAAGGTCATTATTTTAAAATACATGATAACCTTTAAAATTTTTTGTAACCTTAAACATTTACTCATTCTCCAAAACCTGTTTTGCAATATTAAAATACCCAGAGTGAAGTCATAGAGCATAACCATAGTTTTTAGAAAAAAAAAAAACAAATTTCATCAGTTGTAAACAATTCAGGCTCTAAGATTAATACCAAGTGTGTTATTTTAATGTTATAAACGTTAGCTGCCAGCAAGAAAAGTTCTTGTATACAAACACACGGAGGTGCAGCTCTAATATCTCATATAAGCAGAGTTTTAAACCTTATTTTTTACAAACTTGGTTTTTAAGACAGGACAGAAGTTATGTAAAATCTTATCACAATTAATATTACCTTTGGAGACTTGTTTTTTTTTTTAAGTGGGCGCATGCCATTTGTTGTTCAGAATGGTTCCAACCCTAAGTTATAAGTTTAAATTAATTTTTTGCTACAGATGTTATTTTTAACATACCCAATAATCAATAATCTATAACCAAGACATATAAAACATAGTAAACTTATATATTCAAAACAGACAACCCCTTCCCTCCCCCTTTTTTTTTTACTTCTTTTAGCTGTAATTTCAAGGGAGAAGCATCTTGCTACCTGTTGAATCCAATTTTCAAGCCCATAGAAGCTTGTAGATTTCCTACCTGAGAAGCTGCTGTTGCCCCTTTAAGAGCTGCCTGCTTGTTATGAAGCCTCTCTGTGGGGCAGGCTGCTTTCCCAAGCAACCCAACTCCAGCAAGACCTGTGCCAGACCAGAGACCAGAGTAGTGGCTGAGCTCTGCCAGACCAGAGCCTCCCAGAAATGGAAAAGAGTTAAGTCTAGGGAGTTAGAAGCAGTCTGTCCCATGTTATACATCGTCTGAGTCTCATCCAAATAAATGAGAACAGTCACCATAGACAGACAGACAAACACAAAGACAAACAACAGATTATGCCAGTCCGGCGGATAAGAACCCAAAACCAGTATGTCTCTGTGGGAGTGACCCACTTTCTTCTAGGCCTAGCAAACAGACTTGGGACCTAGAGTCCCACTCATGAGGCTCTCCATCCTCACCTGGACCTGGGATGGCTCCCAGATCCCTGTGATTGCAGCCTTCCAGCTCATCAGCCAGAGTCCTACTGACATGATGTTCCTTGGCCATCTTTGCCAACATCTTGAGATCTCAGACCCAGAATAACAGAACAGAAACACAGGATAGCAGAACAAAGGCACAGACCTTGGCCAAGGCAAAACCGCTTACCTGGGGTTCTGGTCTTCCAGCTTGGGGGGTCTTGGGGATCCCGGACAGGCCCCCAAGATGTTGTGCCCAATTCACCAGATCCCTAAAAAGACCGCCAGGGAGTCTAGTCCATTGCAAAGCACACGAGGATCTTTATTCGCAGCCCAGGCTGGACTCCTGAAGACCCCAAGGCATTGGCATCCAGCAGAGAGTGCCGAGCTCCAGATTGTGGGTGGTTTATAGGTCCCAGTCCCTCCCAGTGTGCCCAAAGTAGGGGATTCTGGCCTGGCAGGCTTCTATTAGTTAATACAGAAAAAGGAGATGCTACATTTCAAAACTGTTTGCTATGGGAAAGTGCCAGGACCATGAACAGTTCCCGTTTTCTTTATTCTCTTTTGCCTGGGGTTGGAGAGGTGGAGGGGAAATAGCCAGCCTTAGGCTTCAGTCTTGTCCTTGCTGGCCTTGGGTTTCAGTTCTGTCCTGGACTGATAGACTGACACTAGGGGATTTGCTCAGTCTATGCTATCTCCAAGAGCAAGGCCATCCAGGCCAGTTCCACAGTCTCTCAAAATGAGCCATAATGATTTACTTCTTACAGAAGTGCCCTGAAATCTCCTACAAAGGCCGTTGGTGAAAACCACTGCAGCCTAGATGGCTGTCATCAAAATGCATCTCTGCTATTCCCTTGGAATTCTGCTACATCAACCAAAGCACTCAGACACAAATTGTGTTAGAAATAGACACTCCGCAGAACCCTCTGAAATGGAGTCAGCCCTCCTCACACACACAGTGGAGCTGTGGAAGGCTGGTGGTTCACAAGGCTGTGGACTCTCCCCTCATGAAGTGCTTCCTGGTTGTTATAACTGGCCAAGCTAGACTCAAATTTTGAAATAATTGTGATCATTGCTTTCTGTGCTGCTGCCTTAAGTGAGAGATGAACCTACGGAAATTTCTGGTACACCATTCTGCCCCTGTGGCTAGAGCTAGACTTTCAATTCTAATCTACAGAACCTTCGACCATTCTGTAGTTTGATTACAACCATATTGTAATATGATTTAATATGTAGAAACTTCAGTTATTATAAACGGCCCTCAAGCAAAATTTTTATGGTAATTTCTTTTGCTGTTGTTTGAAAATCAACTCACTTTAATCAATCTTATGGCATTCATTTTGTCAAAATAAACATCTAAGTTAGTTTTCATAATATTTAGTTATATTTAATCAGATGCAGCTGAATTCGTACTTCAGTAAATGATGATGAACATCTGGCATATACAATGAGTTTTCACACATGATATAGTGTCCAAAATCACAGTATTGGCTGTGAGACTCACCATTAAAGATACATCTGGGCATCACATTGGATCTGTAAAATAACTCTTCTGGGCCTCAGTCTTGTTCAGATAGACAGATAGACAGACAGTCAGATACAGATTATATGGTTATTAAAGTTGACCCCCAACATAAGAAATAAGTCAATAATACACTTATGGTTTGTGAGTAGGTATCACTTTCCTATTCTGAAGGACACTTAGGGTGACATAACACTAATAAAAAGAACAGCAGTGCATGGGTCTTAGAGCAACTGGGCACCTCTGCTTTTAGTTCTAAAATTTTATAGTTCTGGAATCTTGACAAAAACTAGCCTTCTAATAATTGGTTTTCTTATGGTTTATTTCATGTCCGGATTCCTAGGACTCCCAGAACATCAGTGCAAAGATTTTTGCATGGCGGGCATGGCATTCCAAGGTTTTCTGACTTGAAAGAAACCTGCTGAGTTTGGAGGCTTCTTGGTCAACCTGTGATTTCTCTGAGTGTGGAAAGCAGTAAACTTGGAGTTGAATGGCAGAGAAGCCATCAGATGTTGGCTGTTAGCCATCACAAGGGTGTGAGTTTCCTGTGTCCCGAATGGTCCTGTGGCTCACTTGTGGCATCTGCACAACGCCTAACAGATAAGCAATGGCTGCTGCATGCAGAAAGGAGACTACCCATAAGGCAGTGCGGCATACACTGCAAGTGAGTGGTTCAGAGAGGTCAGAGGCTAAGGGGATGCTGGGGCTCCCTCACTGAAACTTTCAGTGAGGTGGGCCCTTGAGAATCACCTGGTGGGAACCCAAAAATATACATCCTAAAGGGAGTCACCCTTTGTATTCTGTCATGGCTCCAGTAAGACCATGACACCCCAGAAATCTGTAAGCAGCAATAAAGGAAGGACAGCTCTCCCCAGCATCCCAGAAGAATTGACAGCTGGGCTCCCTTCCTGCTTCCTTACCTCACCTTCTTAGAAAGAGTAATGCTGACCCAAGACTCCTCCTAACCCCCACTGCCCACTCCCAAGCCAAGGACAGGTGGAAATTTCAGGATGCTTGAGCTGAGAATGCTTTATGTAATATACTATGGCTAATAAAGATGGAACCTGGCCAGCATGCTTCATGAAATTTGCTGACAGATCAGTTAGTCATTTCATGACTTCAATCCAAATGAACTGTGATATCCTAGTAAGAAGGCCATGCTGTACTGAGTTCCTCTTACTCCAGACATTCTCTGACTTTTGGTTTTCCCCTGCAGCTTTCTTCTAGGGAGTGAGCGCCAGCACTCATCACGATCACATTTGGTTTACATAGCTTAAATATGTTGTTGGCTGCTTCCTTGCACTAAACATGAAACTGTGTCTGTCACAGCTGCACCAAGGAGTGTTTGGGTCCTTGGACATTAAAACTAAGGCTTCTTATCCCAACCCTGCCCTTATCTCTACACATTTCTACCCACTGTGCTCTGTGACTATGTACTTTGAGGGAGGCTACTTTGATGCCATGCTGAGCCCCAAAGATGTGCATCTGGCAGATTGTCTTCTGGGGTGGAAGGAAGGGTGGTTCTTGGATCTGAGCTTCTGGCCAAGCATTTTAGAATCCCACATCTGCTGTCTAATCCCTTCTCAGTGCTTTCTTTCTCTTTCCATCCTGGAAGTAGGCTCCCACCAATCTGCAGAGAGAGGGGCAGCGCTGGTACATGGCATGCCTTATACTTGATTAGATGCAGAGGGACTGAGAAGGCTGTTCTCCCCACTGTTGTTCCACGTGCTTGTGTGAGCACGTGTGCTGTTGAGAGGATGATAGCTTAACTTCCTCAGGCCCTCTCACCTGCTGCTCTCTGCTGCTGTCCTGCGCCTTCATGGAATCCTCATCTCTGTCAACTCCCTGCTTAAGCCTGGATTATGAAAATTCACAGCTGAACCTGAGAGCCGAGGGGCCTTTTTCTCCCCAGAGAACACTCTGGTAAGACACTGGGGCTTTCTCAGGTCAGTCAGAAGAATGGGAGGCAATAAATTGACCCTCCCTGTGAGTTCCCTGAGGATGGGGAACTGGGATTCAAGCTGCCAATCTTGAGGGCCACCAGGGCCCACTCCCCATAGTTCCTCATTAGAGACACACATGCACCCTGGGCACAGAGTATACCACAGAACAAAAAGAACAGTTTGGTGTTCAGACTGGCTGCTTGGACCTGGACATATAACTTTGTTTTTCTGGGTTTGTTTTTCCATCTGAGAAATAAGATGTAGAAAGTGAACAAAGTTCAAGTTCATGATAGCAAAGCTTTTTCTCTTTTACCTTTTTTAGGCAGGATCTCACACAGATGGTTTATGTGGTGCTGGGACTGGAACCCAGGACCTCATGAGACAAGGCAAAAGCTCTTCCAACTGAGCCGTGCTCTCAGCCCCGTGTGTTTTTGTTATCGCATACATCCATAATTCTGTAATATATCCAGTATTTGATGATTTTTATCAGGTACATATTTATGAAACCAATTCAACATCACATGAATATCTGTTTACCAAAGTATATTCTTGAATTGGGTTCTCTGAAGGTCGCAGTCATGGTATCATACGACGGCCACACTGAAATTAAGGAAAGTTTCACAGATTCAGAGTCAGGTTAGTCTAGGTCTTCTCTGCAATATTCAAAGAAGCTCCTGGCAAAGGTGGGGCTCCTGATGAGCAAGCATTCTTCTCTCTGGTGGGTGGGACCCTAGCTTGGCCTCTGCTGCTTTGGTGAAAGTCAGCTCCTTCCACAGAAGGGAAAGCCCGTCTTCCTAACACCTGTCCTTGAGTGCTCCCTGCCAGGCTCCACTCCTCTCACAAACCTCCTGCTGAAAATTCAGCTGCTGAGCATGAAGCAAGACAACCGGCCTGACTTCCCTTCCAGACCTCGGACATACAGCCAACTCTGCTCAGTCTCCCATGGCAAAGCTACCATGAGAGACTGTTCCCAGCTTGGGTCCTCTCAGGCCCTTCTCGCACACACAGTATACCTGGTCCCTGCCCCATGTCCGTTATAAAGCTGATGAAATTGGACATCACAGAACTTCGCAGCAGCTTTGTTCTGTCCACTCTGATGATTTGACTTTCTTCTGAATAGCCTTTAAGCCTTCAGGATTAAGGTTCGATTTACTAATTTATACTAAGAAAATAATGACTGAAAACAGAAAGTCAGTTCTGTGTTTTAATCTCTGTAACAGTTAATCTCTGCCTGACACAGAAAATCAGAGGCTTCTAGAGGAAAAGTGAAGAAGATTTTTGCTTTTCATTGGGGGTTTTCCGAGGAAACAAGAAAGTCTGAGTTAGTAAGTTCCTGGTAAATACCTTTTTAAAATTATAAAATACATTTTTAAGATTTATTTCATTCTTTGTGGGGGGGGTTGCCTACCTGTATGTATGTGTGTACCCCTAGGGGCCAGAAGAAGGCATCAGATCCCCTGGAACTAGAGTTGTAAATGATTATGTGTTATTGTGTGGTCCTTGGCAAGAGCAGCCAGTGTCAACTGCTGAGCCATCCCTCTAGCCCCTATAAAGCATATCCTTCCCTTGGAGTTGGCGTGAGGGTTTTTTTTAAAGCCTTTTTTATAGCCTTATGATCTATGTTGGATTCCTTTCTGATTAGAGTCTTCATATGGCCAAACTATTTTTGAAAGTAACTTTGAAAAAGCTTAATGACAATGGGAATTTAGCCTCCCTCTCTGCAAAGCGTTTGAGAGACAAGGAGAGTGAAGATTCGTGTTCTCAACTCTGAGGCCAGTCATCATTAAAATCCACAGATTTCCTTCCAGTAACCAAGGAGGGTGGAGGAGGGTGGAATCCTCCTACAAACCAGGGAACCACGAGCAGTGGGGACCAAGGGCTCCCACTGATCCACTCAGTTCTGCTGTGGGACCTTGTTAGGTCATGGATTGTGATGTAGTGGAGAGGCGAGGCCCAAGATTTCGACCCTAACAAGTTCCTGTGTGCTGCTGCTGCCCTGTGGATCATATTGTGAGTGTCAAGACCCTGAGAACAGGGACCTGTGGCATAGCTCAGTGGGTCAAGGCACTTGTTGCTGAACCTAAAGGTCTGAATTTGATCCCTGAGAGCTGTATGTTGAAAAGAATTCATTCCCCACAAATTGCCCTCTGACCTCCACACATATGCCATAGCATCTGCATGTGTCCACATACATGTGTAAGTAATAAGGATAACAAGTTCATTAATCTTTTAAAAGGACCTTGATGGTCATCCTGTTTTGAGTAGTCATGATGGTTTTCATAGATGTGTTTGAAGAGTTAGTCTTACCTTGGGAATCAGTTTGTCCATAGTGACAGTGAGTTCTGAAGGGACTCATGCATCTTCAGTGTGTGTCCTGGGAGGCCAGGACTGTATGGACAGGGTGGAAATCATACAATGGAGATGGAAAGTCCTGGTCACCTAAGAGTCCCCCAGTCTCAATGTGTCCTGAAGGGCCTTAACATCTGTCCTAAGATATCAGCTTGCCCTTAAGAGATCGGGATACCCTAGAGATACCAGAACAGACTTTCACAGCCAAAATCACCTCAAGAGACAGTGATTGGGGCACCATCTTGTCCTGACCTCTCAGAGAGTCTAAGTGTCAGGGTTTCTTTGAAGAATCATAATGGTAGTATCTGGGAACCTGAATTTCTTTTGAGATGAGACCCGAGGTCTGGGTTGTGCACGATGAACTTGGAACTAAGATGCTCCGGAGAGCTAGGTCATCTGGACAGGTCATGATACCCTGAGGGTTCTGAATGAGGAGGTGAAAGTTGAATGAGGAAAGAAGAGAATGCTTGAGAACTCTGATGTCCAGAGACTTAATGATGGGTGAAGCCACTCATCCGTGGCTGAGTGAATCCAGGGGTGGGCTTGGCTCAGGGAGGGGCCAGCAGGTGTGAGATCCACTGCCAGGACTTTATGGAGGGTGTGTGTGGGAATCCCCTAGTGGTACTTGAAGGTCCTTGGGCTTCAGTGTGTCCCAGAGGTTCCCACTAGAGTGTCAAGGTCCTAGTCAAGGTATCCAAGAGGACCGGTGTGCACTTGTGATTTGTCCGTGATTTTTCACCCGCAGAGTTTCCTGGAAACAGATCTTTTGAGTATCGCTCACACACTGGGACGTCACGACTTGTTCCTGGCCCCGTGTGTTCTTCTCTCTATTTCCCCCTCCCTACAGTGGGGTTCAGAAGAGGGGTGCCTTAGCAGGAATGTCCTTTCCCCTCTGTCCCCTGCCTGCTCCCCGGAGGGGGATTTAATATGACAAAAGAATCTGGTCCCTGGGAATATGAGCTCTTGGCCTCAGACCCTGGACCCTCTGACAGAGCACCTTCCCTCATCCGGCTTGTGATCCTCACCCCACCCCCACCCCAAGCCAGGGGGCTCCTGTGACCAAAAAGTGATTGGACAGGCTCATGGGGCCAGGAGGAGGTCGCTTCTCCAAGACTAAGGGAGAGAGGAAGGTAGCGTGAGAAAGTAGATGATTAAGAGAGAGCAGAGCAGCATCAGAGAGAGGGAAGTAGAGACAGACAGAAAACTGGGCAAAGTCTAGAAAGAGAGGATGTCAATCCAGAGGAAGCGTGGAGAATTAGAAAAACTGGGAAAACAGTGAATAGACAGGCATCTAGCTACACCACACACACATACACACACACACACACACACACACACACACACACACACGGCAAGGGAGAGACTTGGAAAAAGCTAGGAGGTAGAAACAGGCAGAAGAGAGGTGAAAAGGCAAGACAAGGTGGACAAAAGAGAAAGACTATAGGGAGTCACTGGAAGACAGCAGACTAGCCCATCTTTGGACTGGGTGGCTAGCCATGGAAGCTCAAAGAAGGAACCAGCAAGAAAAGCAAAGGAAGGGCCAGGCCCGCAGTCCATCCCTGCCTGAGCAGCACGTTCCCTCTGGGACTCTGATCTCCACAGCAGGTGAGCGAATTCTCCGTGTGGGCCCGGGTTTCTGAGGGGGCAGCAGACGTGGGTCTCAAAGCCTGATGGGCCTTGGGGCAATGGTTTGTCTCTCTGAAAGCTCAGAGGTGGGAAGCGGAATTAGAGCTTTGGGAAAATAAAGCTTTGGGGGCCTTAGGAAGTGAAACAACAGAAATCCTTTGCTTCACAGCTTAGGAAGTTAGGCCCTACCTGAGGGAACGGTGGAAGGACACCAGCTCAGTGCTAGGATAGAGACAAAAAACTGAAGCCTTGAGCTTGCTCAAGGTGCTTCTTGTTGGAGGGAGGAAGCTGGAGGGATCAGGGTTTTCCTCCGGGGAGGGCAGTTCAGTACCTGCCTGAAGACACTGGCTGCAGAGGGGGAACCACACCACGGCTTCCCCTGAGGATGGGTGTCTGTACTCAAGATCCCTCCTTTCCTCAGCACCTAGCTTCCCAGGTGTCTCCTCTTCCCTCCCTGCTCTCTCTTCCCCAGTGGCTCTTAGACTAATTAATATGAGGGCTTAGGGAGCTTTTGGGTTTGAGAGGCAAGCCTTTCCCACGAGCTCAAGTTCCTGCAGGCTGGTGGCAGGGCCAGGGCAGAGGTAAGAGACACTTCGAGTTCATCACGGAGGGGAGAATGTATCTGCGTAGAAGGGGAGGGGGAACACTTTATCCTCCTGAGCGGGACGGGGTGGGAGTGAGGAGGCAGGGACATGCGCGAAGGGGGTGCGTGGGAAATGAAAACTGTGAATGGCAAGCAAGGAGTCTTTGGCGGACCGCAAAGGGAGGACTCTCAAGGTGTGCCCTTTTGGGTCATATGTGTGCCCAGAGGTGAGGCACATTCCTGGGGGCGGGTAGCCAGAGCAGCGGTAGAGGCTGGAGGCAGAAGCCTCCAGGTTTTGAAAGCTGAGAGAGCTCTGGTGGGAACAGGGAGTCCCCCAGGGAAGCAACGTCTCAGGAGCTAAGCAGACCCTGGGGACCGGCAACAGCAGTCCAAGGGTGGCTGGGTGGGTCTCCTTCTGCTTCCCTCCCTCCACAGACATGAGCCCTGAGGCTTATAAACAACTCTCGGGTACAGGGCTGGGTAGACCTAAGTTCTGCCCACAGAGGGGCCGCCCGCACTCCCGGCGCCGTCATCGCACCACCTTCAGCCCCGCACAGTTGGAACAGCTGGAGTCAGCCTTTGGGAGGAACCAGTATCCTGACATCTGGGCTCGAGAGGGGCTAGCCCAAGACGTTGGCCTCAGCGAAGCCAGAATCCAGGTGATGATGCCCTAAGGTACTCAGGGAAGAGACAAACACTTTCCAGCCTCTTGGGGGACTGTCTGGGCGTAATCACAGGGCTTTTTACCCTAACTTAAATAGTCACCAGTATATAGGCTTCATTTACCAGTCACGTGACCTCCTGTACACCTGACCCCAGCTCTGAGCTCATCTAACCTGCTGGGTATCAGATGTAGGGCTGGAGATGTGGAGCTCAGGGGAGAGCCCTTGCCTAGCCTTGGGTCTGACCTTCCAGTACCACACAAACAAAAATAAAGTCAAGACCCACCGCCAGCCTTGAATGTTGACACAAGCCCCATCAGGCAGGCAGCCCTATCTGTTCACATCTGTGTGACCTTGTCTCTGACCATTGTCTTACACTTCCCTAAGCCTCGTACTCCTGATGTCTTCAGCCTGGAGTTAGATAGCCCGAACCACAAACCCTTTCTTAAACCCAGCCCACGTACAGCAGTAAAGCATTTCCCAGGCTTTATCTCTCAGCCTCTTCTAAGGACACTTTTCTACTCTCTGGGGAGGAGACACTGTCATGATGTCAGATTCAGCTATCTCGATGGAAGTTGCTATTTCCTACTCAAAGTTGTAAGAGCTGGGAGAATTGGATGCAGGTTGGGAGTAAGGGAGAGGAGTCTGCTTCAGCAGCAGCCCTGACTCAGAAGAGCCTCTGGAAGGGATGTCCTTTCTCTGGTGACGTGGCGGGTTCTTACTCCCTGTCCTTGGAGGAATGAGACATTGCACCCTTTCAGGACAGGCGTGCTGACACGGCTTCTCTTTCCTCCTCTCAGGTCTGGTTCCAGAACCGCAGAGCTAAGCAGCGGAAGCAAGAACGGTCACTGCTCCAGCCGCTAGCCCGTCTGTCTCCTGCCGCCTTCTCTGGCTTCTTGCCAGAGTCCCCTCCTTATCCCTACCCCTATACAACCCCACCTCCCCCGGGACCCTGCTTCCCTCACCCCTACAACCACACTCTCCCCTCCCAGCCCTCCATGGGTGCTTCCTTCACTCTTCCTCCCCAGCCTGAGGACTGGTACCCCACCCTGCACCCAACCCCTGCTGGCCATCTGCCCTGTCCCCCACCCCCACCCCCACCCGTGTTTCCCCTCAGCCTGGAGACACCAAAGTCCTGGAACTAAGCGGTGATGAGTCACCCTCTCTCCATAACCCTCATGAAACCCAAGAAAATTGGGGACTCTCTTTTCCTTCTAAGGGTGGGGTTAGGAACGTAATGAGGGTCAGTTCAAGATTGGAAATGGACAAAAAGAGAGAGAGAGATCTTGATGAGCTGCCCACAGGGTGAGGACCACGCAGGGGTTAGCTGGTAGGAGACGCAGGCTAACAAACTCCAACATGATGACATGAGGGTGCTGATGGGGCCGATGAATGCAATTGGTGAGCGACGATCAAAAGAGAACAGGACACTTTCTTCACAGAGATCCCAGCGGGAGAACCTGAGCTGGGGCTGAACATACTCCAGGCCCTCCAGAATCACGTGCCTTCCCCTTCTATTTCAGCAGACAGGCTGCTCATTGGCCCCATTTTTATGTGTGTGTGATTTATCGCCCTCATCGTGTCCTTCCCTTCAGTCCTTCTCACCTCCAAAACACCTTTGGACATCAATGAATGCCTGATGCAGAGTGCAGGGGATGTGACTAGCTTGGGCTAGTCACTTTAAAATTAGCTGCAGGTTTAAACATACTATGCTGTGACAAAACAAACAAACAAACAAAAACCTTCTTGGCCTGAGGCAAACTTGTCCCCAGACACACCATCCCAGATCCACAATTCCCAGGAATGGGTTTTCTCTAAAGTGCCTTGGACTCAGGCCCTCCCCAGATAAACAAAAAGCCTCGCTGGTGATTCTGTTCTGTAACTCACTCATCGCAGGATCATGGAAGGATCTTTAGGGAAAGGCCTCCACCAATGGCTATTCATGACGCTTGTATAGTTTCTTGTAGATCAGTAATGCCTGCAGTGAGAATTCCTGGAGGACACCTCTAGATAATTATCTCATAATCCAAAGTTTGGGAAAGATTATGAAGTCAGATCCTAGATGCCCAAGATGTACGGCTGCACCTTCAGCCAGCTGCAAATCAAAATTACTCTAAGCCAGATACGGTGGCTCATGCTTACAATTTCAGTATTTGGAAGGGTCTCACAGTGAGTTGCGTGCCAGGCTAGGATACATAGTGAGACCTTGTCTCAAAAAACAAAGCCCAAAATATTTCAAAGGTGTTCTGAGCATGTGCAGCAGTTCAGTCTTGTATTAGGTCTTAAAAATAATACGGAGATGGTGCAGGGGTGTCCAGCATTTGTTATTGTGAAATGACATATCTACAATTGTATTGGGAGGCATTCATGCCTGTCCAGGGACTCTTGAGGCCCTTGGGCTGCAGGCTGGATATGACAAAAATGTACACCAGGAAACTAGCATAGATTATGCAAATAGCATGCAAATACTTGAACATTCTTGCATCTGGGTCTCTGAGCAAGGGTCTCGAACCAATCCCACACAGATGCTAAGAGATAGCACCACTGGTCCTGAGTCCACCATAAACATTAGTTTTAGCACATGCTTGGTGGGCTTTGGTAATTGAGAGTGATGTCACTTTTGCTCATCTTTAAGTTTTCCTTTATTTCTAGTGAGAGATAAAAGTTTTGAGTTAACTGAAATTTTACATTTTTTTTTTCTTCTCTGTAGCATCTGAGTTAGGTGTATCTGTGGGTTGGCGAAGCCATCCCTCCTTGAAAAAAACCCTGAGGCTCCTGCTTTTTTGACTGTTACTTGTTTCCTGCCTTTTTCAATGAGGAGAACTAAACCCCAATTCCCTAGGCGCCTATTGTATGTAAAGACTTAACTTGCTTTCTTCATATCTTCATATTGTGCCCATTTTGTAGAACTGGTAGAATTTAGAAAAGAGTCCTTTGGCTCATTTCTGTGTTCTGTTTTACAGAAGAACGCAGCTGATGAACTGTTTGCTTTTGATGGCTTCTCCAATGTTTTCTTCATCATTTGGATAACACATTATACTTTGAATCATCTGAACTTAACTTACTCTGTGCAGTGAAATAGTCCTGTGTATGCTTCACCCTCCCCCACCCCAATCAGCTACTGAGTCATTCCTGTATTATCTCTTTGATAGTGTAAATTCACCTTCAGCTTTGTAAGGTTGCATGTTTTTATGCACCAAGTTCTCCTGGGAATAGGGGCAGCTGTGGGCCTCTGAGTCCTTTCTCTGCTCTGGCTCCAGAGCCACGTTGATTCTCAGCTGTGAGAATCCTGGGTAACTTTAAAGGGCTTCTTAACTGAACACAAGATGTGTCCTGTCATTTCTTTCAGACTTCTGTGTCTCTCCACAAAGTTTGTTGTTTGGTTCTGTTTTACTTTATTGAGACAAGGACTCACTATGTGCCACAGGCTAGCCTTGAACTTGCTATGCATCCCAGACAGGCCTTGAACTCTCACCCTCCTTCTGAGGCTCCTGAGGGCAGGGGTTACAAGTGTGCACCCCATGTCCAACCAAGAAAGTTCTTTCTCTGTTTAAGAAAGACAGCTTAAAGGTACTTTATAAATTATACAGCTATATCTGTTCTTTAGAACTCAAATGGGGATTTTATATATTCCTAATGTGTGTGTGTATGTGTGTGCACCTAAATTACAAAAGCTCCTAATGAGATGTTTCTTTTAGCTGGGCATGGTGAAGCACACCTTCGATTCCAGCACTCAGGAGGCAGAGGCAGGTGGATCTCTGAGTTCAAGGCTAGCCTGGTCTCCAAAGAGAGTTGCAAGACAACTGGGACTACACAGAGAAACCCTGTCTTAAAAAGAAGAAAAACAAAACAAAAATCTTCAATCTCTCATGTCATTATAGAGCTTTAAGATATGCAAAATTTTATTTTAAAGTTAACAAATGATTGTGCATCATATGTTATAGTACACACAGATAAAGGGAAATATTAAGGCCACACACAGGAAGAGCAAGCCCCAGAATCAGGAAAGAGATCCAGGACATGCAGGCAAAGGGACCCTGTCCTATGTGGGGTACATCAGTTTGTGAATTGGTCCTGAGACGTCCTAAGTATGGAAACAATAAACATTGGGTAACTTGCCCTTTAACAACACCAGTCGTCATAGGTAACTTGTGTTTAATTTATTTATGATCATCAAAACTATGGGTATGCACACAAAAAAAAAATAAAAAATAAAGATGAGGAACCATATATGTTGACTCCTTCCTGTCTTTTCAAAATTGATAACTCAGGGACAACTTTTGCATGGCGTATGTCCTCCCTGTTCTTCTTGTTGCTCTCGGGGGAGGGGGGCCCTCAGCCCTCCTTGAGACACACGAGAGGTAGAGTTGGCTTGTCGTCTTGTTTTATTGTTTGGGCAGCACAATGCCGCTGTGGTTTGTTGTTGAATAACTTTTGATAAAAAGTAAAATGACTCTTTCAGAAAATAAACAACATAGATTTTCTTGAACTCGGGATTAAGGTGGCAGCGTTAAAGTAAATGTTGAAGTAAATTCTGGGTCAATCAAAAAAAGACACATTTATAGGTTAGGAGGAGTGAAACCATTATGTAAGCTGAAGCAGTGATAGCTTTATAAGTTGGGAAGAGTCGTCTGTTGAAGTTCCAGGGATGCTGTTTACATGTTGATATGCTATTTACATGTTATTTTTGCATCACTGCTCACAGAGTTATAAAGTAGCCCAAAAGCTGAAGGCTTTGGAGACTCCATGGAATCAAAATCAAACAACCCAGAAAGGTCCAGAGGCACATTTTTGCATCAGAGCATTTTCCCCTGCATTCCTCCTGGTGCGGGGACTTTTGTGTCCATGCCGTGGCTGTCCCACAGTAGGATCACTGTGCAGAGTGCTATGGGAAATTAAAACTGTAAGTCAGCAGAGGAAGAAAGAGGATGTAAATTGTCATACTACATGACCCATTCACCAAGGGTGTAGTTTATGGTAGCTTCGGTTTCAACAACAAACAAAAATGTTAAAATGAAACCGGAACCAATTTTTCACATATGTTCAAACTTATCATGCACTTCAAGGTCATAAAAAAGTAGTAAGCCAAACCCAGAATAGTAGGTCAGGGTAGAAATCAATCAGGTGATGGGTAAAAAAGCAAAACCAATGAGACAGTCATCAGGAAAAACAAACAAACAAACAAAAACAAAAACTCCAAAACCCTTAGACAAACTAACCAAAGGAAATGGAAATAAGGTTCAAATTAATAGAACTGGAGATAAATAAGGGTTTACTACAACACATACCAATAAAATCCATTGAATCATTAGGAAATATTTGAAAACCTATTGCAAAATTCTGGAAAATCTAGGTGGGATGGGTAAATCCTTAGACACAGACAACCTACCAAAATTAAATCAAGAGACCCTAAACAAATGGATCTGTAATGAGCAGAGACAGAGCTGTCTTTCCACAAAGAGGCCAGGACTCAGCATCAGAAT
This sequence comes from Meriones unguiculatus, assembly GCF_030254825.1. NCBI lineage: Eukaryota > Metazoa > Chordata > Mammalia > Rodentia > Muridae > Meriones > Meriones unguiculatus. The sequence goes on from NC_083359.1 coordinate 19,593,918, forward strand.
CTGCCTGACCCCTGAGAGGAGAAACACCAACCCCTCTGGAGTGGTGGGAGGGTCTTCGTGGAGTTTTAATTTGTATTTCCTTGATGGCTAATGATGCTGAAGACCTAAACGTATTTATGAACCACTTGTATTTCTTCGGAGAATTCTGCCCCATTGGGAGCCAAGAAAAGAACCAGGAGACAGGACTGAGGAGCAAATAGTGGGGGGAGGGGCCAAAAAGAGCAAAGTACAATCATATCTGTGTATGAAAATGTCGAAATAAAATACTGGATTTTTATGCCACTAAAACTTTCAAATGCAAGGTTTTTTTGTTTTGTTTTGTTTTAAAGGACTATTAAAAAACAGTCTGGGGGTTGGGAGATGGCTCAGTGGTTAAGAACACCTTGGCTTCCCTTGAAGGGAACCTGCGAGTGGTTCCCAGCACCCAGGCTACGCAGCTTACAACAGCCCACGACCCTAGCTGCAGGGAACACACCCTCCCCTGGCCTCCTCAGGCAGCACGCACACGCGTAGGTAAATGTACAGCTTTAAGCAGCTATTGTGAAAACAAACTCACTGCTTTGACTACAAGAGGAACGAATTTTGAAATGTGCCGTAGGAATGAACAGGTAGATGTGATCCAAGACTTTAGTCAGCGTGAACCCGGAGGGTGCCTGGAAACAAGGGGCCGTCTGGAAGTAGGGAGGCAAGCCCAGAAGTCCGGGGACAAGCGTTCCACCCAAGGTCGAGGGCCCTGCATTCCCTCCAGACACAGCATCCTTCAGGAAAACCCAAAGAGGCAGTTCAGGCTAATCTCACTGCACAAATGAAGGAACAAAAATTATTATGTTAGTTTAGTGTGCTTATCTTTGCTCGAAGTTTAAAGATTCTTTAGACTCTTTTCTTAAGACTTTATGAGTTTCCCAGAACAGAGGAGGGTGAAGAAGAGGCGATTGTAGGGTTTCCTTGCATAAGCTAAACTGACCCACAAAAAAAGGTTGGGTCTCTCCCGCTCTCTGCGATAAGCCCGAGATAACCTCAGCTGTCCGACTCTGGCAAAAATCCTGCCAAGGTGGTTTATCCAGGATCGACGGTCTTCATCTGTGATCCTCCTAATCATCGCCCACCTCCCCATCCTCCCCTACCCCCCCACCCCACCCCCGATAGCTGGCGGCCCTGGCGACAACGATGCGAAAAGGTCCCTCTAGCCAGATTCCCCTCTTGCCCCTCCCGTTTCCCCTCATCATCGCTTTGCTCTTTTGTTATAAATCCCCATCTTTCATCCTGTGAGCTCAGTTCCATCCACACGGAGGTCCCCCTTTTCTTCTAGCATAAAATACCCTGAATTAAATCTGCACTTGTACTACTCGGCTCTAACGCTGACAAAAACTGTTGCACATGCTGGGCTGGGGCTCTCCAGGCTAAGCTCCACACTCCATTCTAACAGCGTGCCCTGCGCTTCACGGCGCCAGATGAAGAAGATAGGCCGGGGATCCTAGACCCCGGCCTACCTGGGTCTAATGGGGAAGGGGAAAAAAACAAAACAACCTCGTGGGGCCCAGCGGCTGTTCTCAGAGGAAGTCAGTTAACGGCTCCCTCTCCAGCGCGCCCTGGAGGCGCTGGGCCTAAGAGCCGCATTGGCCTGGACAGCTCCCGAGGCTTCGCCCCGCAGCCCCGGGACTTAAGGAGGGGTGTGACGAGAGCTTCCGCGGGGCGACCCGCCGCCAACGGTTCTAACGCCGCCCTGCGTCTGCCAGACCATCATTTTCCTGGAATTTCTCAAGTTTCCCAAGTTTCCAGCATACATCTGAGGTTTGTTTGGTTTTTCTCCAGAACTAGTTAATTTTGGAAAAAAAAAGAATCATAAAAAGAAGCGAGGAAAAAAAAGTAACAGCAGTGGCTGTCACCGGGCCGAATCATGCAAAGTGGCTTTTCTTGGAAGACCGACCTCTGAGGCTTGGAAGGCTTCAGGGAGAGGTAGTGTCTGAAGGAACAAGAGGACAGACGGAGTCTCGAACCCCCAACCCCTAAGTCCCCTGACACAGACGGGTCTTTTGTTTTTGATAGTCTGATTCACCCTTTCAACTTCTCTTGAGGATTGCAGATGCTCCGAGGTCAGTTTCCAGAAGAAGCCGGGGTTCTCTTGCCGGTCAGGGCCTCAGAGACATGGGAGGACGCTTGCTCACGGGCTTTGATAAAAGACGGCGCTTGGTGCCGGAGGGAGGGAGCGGCCCCGCAGCTCCGGGACTAGACTCCGAGCGCTTGGGGAGTGCTGGCAGCCCGGAGGGTCCTCCAGCCACGCCACGCTGACCGCCCTGCGTGCCCGTTATCCTGTGGAGTTTCCTGGACATTGATCCATGTTCTGAGACGAATCGGTCTTCATTAAAAAAAAAACAAAAAAACAAAGCAAACAAACATAGAAATGGTCCACAAAGCCTAACTGCAGAATAGAGAAGAGAGTGCAGGACCAGGCTCATTTTTAAGGAACGCTCGACCTCGTGGAAAGCTGCGGGACAGGGGAGGAAGAACCCTGTTCTCACCTAACGGGAGTGAGGAGGGCAGGCTGGGAATGTGCCTCCTCAGTCTTTGAGTCTCCCAGGACTCCCCGTCCTCTCCCGCGTTATAGAGACGTGGAGGCCAGCAGAGGGGCAGCGTCTCGCCTATCAGTTGGATGCTTGGCGGTGAACCCAGACTCTCTTGCCCCCGCCCCTCACTTTGGACCGGAACTAATGAGGAGAGGGATGTGAAGGTGCTGTGATCCCAGAGGGGCCCCAGGCGGACGGATGCCCCCTGCACGCGTGGGGAGACACACTTTGTCTCCAGAATCGCCCGCGAGAGTCTGAAACTCCCTCTATGCCAGGCCGATACCCAGACTCAGGCCGGAACTTGGCGGACCCACGAACCAAGGCAAGGCGCTGCTGCTAACCGCAGCCGAGCCGAAGGCCTCGGGGGGGGGGGGGGGGGGGAGGGGGCAGAAGCGGGGAGGAGCAGGCGATCCGGGACAGGAGTCTTAAAGCGACAGGACTGGAGCGTGCTTGGAGAACCCACAGTTGCAGCTCACAGGGCAATACCATTAAGACAAGAAAACCAAAGCACAGACCCTCGGGCCCGTTCCCTTTTTCTTTCTGATTTCTTCCTCCTTCCCTCAGGCTCCCAAGCAGCAGGTGCTGCCCAGCCCCCCCCCCCCCCATTGTTTCGTATTCAGAAGGCTGCGCCGAGGCCTACCTGCAGAACCTTCATCATTCTTCAGCCTCTTCCAGACCCTCCTCCGCGGTGTCATGAGGAAAGTCAGTACACCCGGAGTGGCGCTCTCATTCCCTGCTACACCAACGTGAGGCTGCCCAGGCTCACAGGAAGTCAGCCTCATCTGTCCTCTGGTTTTACGGAGAGGGTCCGTGGGGACGGTCTATGCCTCATTACTTCCCAATCTTCCTTCCCAGCAGGAGCCTAGAATCAGGGTTCTCCAGCCTCAAGCCAGTGAGTTAGCTATTTCCTCCTCACTGGGTGAGTGGCTTCTGGTGGGTACCACTCCCAGGCATGACGGAGGATGTCCTGTCTCTCAAGTTCATTGAGACTGGTGGATAGGCAGTGCTTAATTCAAGGGGTTTGGGGATGCCTCTGTCACGCAGCTTGTTCTTTGAAGATTTGTGTGTGTGTGTGTGCGGCTGTGCGCAGCTGTGTTGCAGTTGCTCGTTCAGATGAGAAGAGGGCATTGAGTAACTGCCATCACTTTTCTATTCCTCTAGGGCCAAGCAGGTCACAGTGACCCTCCTGTCCCTGACACACTCAGAGATGGGGTTTCAGATCTGCAGGGGTACACAGCTTCTGAGGTGGGGGCTGGGATCAAAAATCTAGCCCTGTGACTCTCATTGACTGTTCTTTGCCACTGAGCCACCTCTTCAGCTCCATCCCGCCCCCCATTTGGAGAGAGGGGTTTATGTCTAGCCTCAGACTAGCTGAGAATGAGCCCCCTGCCTTCTCCTCCCAAGTGCTGAAATTACAGGCTGTGCCACCACACCCAGTTTATACAGGGCTGGGGAACTGAACGCTGGCAGGCCCTGTGCCTGCTACTAACTGAACTACACCCCCAGGCCTTGCCATAGGATTTATAATGGCTGTGTGGACCCTGCCCCAAAGAGCCAGACACCAAGTAGTAGAACTTTTCCCACCCAACCCTAGCCAGCCAATGAAACTGGATATCTTGGGAATAACGACCATGGTCAGGTTTTCTTACTCAAGTGTTAAAAATTGGCCTCTCTAAGACACAGGAAGACGTCACACTTGACGCAACAGATTCACGTAGGAAAAGGAAACCCTAACTGAAGAGTTGCCTCAGACTAGCCCGTGCCTGTGGCTGTGAGGCGTCCTCCTCACTGTTTATTGACGGAGGAGGGCCCAGCCTTTGTGGGTGGCATCATCCCTGACAAGATGATCTAGGCAGGTGGTCTTGAGCTGTAGAAGGCTGAGAAGAACTGGGTTGAGGGGAGCTCCCCCTGCTTTAAGTTTTGCCTTTGCTCTCCTCCATTATTAAATGTACTCTGTAAACATAAATAAAGCCTTTCCTCCCAAATGTTGGTTCTGGCCAGTGTTTTCATTAACAGCAACAAAAAACCAAATTAGGGCAAATGGTCTCCTATTGCCCAGTGACGGGCTACACACAGGTCCCTCAAAGGTATGTAACAGGCCCTCAGGGAGCTCTCAGCTCCCTTGAGCCTCCGACGTTTCAGGGGGCCCTCCGCAGAATCTGAGAGGCTCTTTTCCAAACCAGGAGGTGACAGAATCCTGGTCATTAGCTTCAGCTGTCAACTCGAGCCAGCCTAGAGTCATCCCTGTCCACTGAAGGATTGCCCAGATCAGACACACCTGTGGCCATATACGTGCGAGATGGCCTTGCTTGGTGACTGATGTGGCATGGTCCAGCCCACTGTTGGCTGCACCAACCTTAGGCAGATAGGCTGAGGCTGTTTAAGAAGGCGAGGTGAGCATGAGCCGGTGAGTGGGCCAGAGAGCAAGTGATAGGATGTAGAGGCCACGACCTCAAATCAGCCTGAGGCTGGCACAAGGATATCTGGAGTGAAGAAGGCATAGTGTTCTAACCCGACAAGTCAGGGTATTTGCTGCTAACACTCAGAGCCCTCCTTTCCGGTTCAGGAGCAAGGGGAGGGTATGCCAACTAGCCAAGATCTCAGGAATCAAAGAGCCTGACCTACAGAAAGGAGTAAGACGCCACTGCCCTCTGGTGGTCACTGTGCAGAACTGCACCAGGGCTTCTCGGACATTTATTGAGAAATTCACTAAGGACCATGTAACAGGCCAAATGGCAGACATGTACCTATAGCAGGGGGGAAAAAATCTACATCATGATAAAATTATCATCGTTATGATGAAACCAAGGACACTGGTAGACTTTAGACTTTAAAATAACATTGAGACTATAAAAGATTATAGGAACTTTTGGAGTTGGAATAAATGCATTTTGCATTATGATGTGGCCACAAGATGATGGAGTACAATGTGGTGGTTTGGATGAAATGTCTCCCCTAGTCCAAGCATTTGAACACTTAGTTACCAGTTGGTGGCTACTTGAAGAAGCTAAGGAAGTGTGGCTTTGCTGAGGAAACTATGTTACCAGAAGTGGCATTGACGTTTCAAAAGACTAGTGCCCCTCTAAGCTTGCCCTCTCTGCCTCCTGTTTGTGCCTCAGCTTCTGCCCCAGCCATCACACTTACTTGTTGCCACACTTTCCTGCTGAAATAGTGATGGGATTTTATCCCTCTGGATAAAATAACCCTTCTATGAAGTTGCTTTTGTCCCAGTGCTTTATTTTGCTTTGCAGTTTGGGTTTCTACTTCCTTTAATGTGTAACCAGGTTTGTTTAGTTCAAAATTGAACAGACTCAACTTCAAGTGGTTAGATAACAAAGATAGTGGCCCATATCTCCTGGACTAAATTCTAAGATATATTATGATTTACATATAATCAAATGAAATAAAATTTCAGTGGGACCTTCCATTCCCTCAAAACCAGTTGTTTCTTTTAGTAAAAGGCTCCTGTTCTCCTTAGCAGCCCCAGTCACCCAACCAACATTGATAAGGATATTGGGCCAAAATACAAGAGCCTTATTTAGAGAAGAAGCTCTGACAGGGAATCCCACTTCCCTCTTTGCAGATCTTTATTTTAGTCCCTCTAAGATCAAGAATAACAGCCATGTCCTGAACATCACCTGTGGAGAGCTGCTGGTTTGTCAGGCTGCTTTGTTATTGAGCTCTCAGTGGAAAAGCATGTTTTCACCCTGGCCTTCACCTAGAGTCAGGGATAAGCAGGATGTTTTGCCAAGTTCACCTCCTTTTGTTTGTGTGAGGATCATGTGGACAGGTGGTGTAGGTAAACAAGTTTGACTTCTCCATGAACTCCTTCATTGGACTGAGGTGCTTTGCTCTGGCTATGAAAAGGGATTATTGGAATAAACAGGTGAGACTAGTTTCTTCTGGAAGTCCTCTCAAACAGATCTCATGGGTAGTGTGTTGGTTTATTAATTTTCTTTCAGTCCTCACTCCCAACTCAAGAACTGTTTGACTCTGCCGGTGGGCTCCAGTAATTGCCTTCACACAGCTTTAGGTTGTTACCAGAGGAAGGGCATACATCCTATGTCAAAGACTTGACATTATTAATCTATTAGTAGGGGACTATGGATGAGTGGTCATGATGAGCCATCTCTGACTAAGAGTGAGACTACTGCCCCAAGGTCAGGCTATTGCTGACTACAATAACCCCAAATATATTTGTTCCGGGGCACCGTGACAGTGAAACACTGCTTGATTGTGCATAGAGAAGCCCCTATTTAAAACAACAGCAACCTTTAGAATGCCCCTGTGCAAGCCAGGAGATGCACATTTATGATGCCAACACCTCTGAGGTAGAGGCAGAAGCACCATGAGTTCAAGGCCAGTTCCTATCTGCATTGCACATCTAAGGCTAGCTACTTGAGAGCCTTGCTCAGCTCACACCCTATTAAAAGCGGGTAATGGAAGAGTTCACAGGGCACATCTGGAGGACTACTAGAGCTCAGAAGGAAATTTGGGGAATATTGGAGAATTGAAAGCAATGAAAATAGTTGAGGGAAAGAGAACACAAAAATCAGTAATGAGAAGATCCCAGGATTTAGTCTTAAGTAACACTAGCATTTCATGAACAGGGAAAGGGAAAGGGAAAGAGAGACAGTTCCACTGCAGGGTTAGGAAGTGCCTGTCACTGTAGTTAATGCATACAGTAGCTTCTTAGCAGTAGGGACACCGAGTAAGAGTTAAGAATATTCCCTTACACTAGGTCTGTGAGACCAAAACAGGAACAAATACAAATTAGTGGGAGACCAAAAGAGGAAGATATACTGTCTTAGTTAGGGTTTCCATTGCTGTGAAGAGACACCATGACCACGGAACTCTTATAAAAGAAAACGTTTAATTGGGTCTGACTTACAGTTTCAGAGGTTTAGACCATTATCATCATGGCGGAAAACATGGAAGCAGGCAGGCAGGCAGGCATGGTGCTGGAGAAGGAGCTGAGAATTCTACATCTAGATCCACAGGCAGGAGAAGGGGACCGTGGCTCACACTGGGCATAGCTTGAGCATATGCAACCTCAAAGCCTCCCCCACAGTGACACACTTCCTCCAACAAGGCCACACCTCCTAATAGTGACACTCACTATGGCCAAGCATTCAAACACATGAGTCTATGGGGGTCATTCCTACTAATACCTCCACATAGACCTTACTAATTGAATGTGGGATGAGCTAATGGTGAGACGGAAATTATATATAAATAAATGCAGGTTTAGTGGAAGCAGCTCTCTGCTGCCATGCAGGGGGAGGGACAAAAAGAGGAGAAGAGAGAGAAAGAAGGAAGAGAAGAGGAGGAGAGATAAGGGGAGAGAGAGAGGAGAACAGAGGAGAAAGAGGGAGAGAGGGAGGGAAGGAGAAAAGGAGAGAGGGAGGAGGGAGAAGGAGGGAAAAAGAAAGGCAGGAAGGAAGAAAGAGAAAGGGAGAGAGAAAGAGAGAAACCAAATGATCTGGGTTATATAGTGAAAGGCCTCTGGGAGAGGGGAAGCTCCACCCCTGGGCTAGGGAATTCAGGGTAGAGGAAAAGGTATGCCTGCCAAGCCCTGCAGCAGGTAGAGACCTAAGGATGCCTGAAACCAAAAACTTACAGGTTAAGGGTTCTGTTTGCAGTGAAGACAGTTAAAAAGAAGCTCCTGTCCTGTGTGAGGTCCTGGCATGTTAAAACTTCTAACTGCAATTAAGGAGTTCCTGTTTGTCCTGTGTTAAATCCTAGTTAAAGACTAAGTTCTTGTTTGTTCCATGTTAAGTCCTTGCTAAATGAGGTTTCTATTTGGAATTAAGAGTTAGGTTTCTGGTTTTTAGGTATGAGGTAAACTGCAATCCCATTCACCTGCTGCGTATCCTTGTCTCTGTTCTTTCTCTTTTCATTGTATGCATTTAACGATGTGTAACAACCAACTCTCTTGCCCCTGCGAACACCTTATCTCTCTCCTATAAGAGGATCTTCAAGACGCTGTTTGGGGCCACACTCTCAAATCCCAACTTAGGGGGAGGTAGCTGACTGGCCACTGTCAGGTGCACCCCAAAATACAACTTGCTTTAATTGGACAATTGTGGACTTAGTTTTTTTGCCTCGAGAATCTCAGAGACTGTCAGGTGTGTGTGTGTGTGTGTGTGTGTGTGTGTGTGTGTGTAGTTTCATATGCACACACATACAGACATGCACTGTATTACCCTGTTTTCTGTTGCTATATACGATGTGCTCTCATGAGGTTATTACGGAAAGATTTTCTACCACTTAATTATGTAGCTTTTATAAAATTTTAGCACAGTATTTCTGTGACAAGCAAACCTTCGTGTTTCTAGTCATACAAATGTGTAACATGTACAATCACACCATGTTCTGTTTAGATAAGGAAATAACGCATCTCTCAGAAATGTTTGCCTGTCGTTATGCAAAGCATGACTGTATTCGGTCCTTTTCTTGTTCTGAGCACACTATATCAGAAACAGAGATGAACACGTCTGTGTCCGAATTTATTGAGTAACAATAAACTTGCAAGAGACAGCAGTTTTATTGGCAGCCACTTGTCAAGAAATCCAAGTTTCCTTGATAGCCAGGTGAAGCCAACACAAGTTCTTGTATATCAGACTCTGTGTATGTGGGGGGGGGGGTGTGCTCAGAGCAGAGGTCAATACAGGTGTCTTACTCTATCATTTTCCACCTATCTATCTATCTATCTATCTATGTGCTTTTTCCTGTAACTCTGTGTCTAAATCAATATATAATTATTTTCACAGCTCACTGTCAACTCTTTATCCCACTAAAAAGCACTACATTCGAAGTGATGTTCCCTTTTGTTCTGTGATTTATTTCAAAAGCCTTACAACGAAATACCATTTGTTCAAGGAGTTAACTGCAGGAGAAATGGGTCTGTTTCCGGTAGCTGTCGGCTGGCCTCACCCCATTCACACAAATGCAATTACAATGCACTCCACATCTGAGACTCCACGGAGCTGTTGAACCCGGAGCCTTTTGCGGGTATTGCGGGGAAGTGGAGAGGAGAATCTCCACTGCAGTTGCGCGCCAAAGGGGCAAATCCGGTCAACTTCAAATCCCAGAATCCCTGGGTCCCGGAGTGAACTACATCTCCCATAGCCCTCTGCGTCAGCCGTCCTAAGGCAAACCCCAGCCCTCCCAACCCCGCCCCCTTACCCCGCGGCCCCCTTGAGCTTACAGCGGGCCGCGGGGCGTCTGTGGCCGGTTTCGCTACTCCGGGTTAGCTGCCCGGGCTGAATCTCCACGCAAGGTTGCTCTGAGCCTTCATGAGGCGTGTCTGGAGCTGGGGGGAGGTGAGCGGCCCGGCCAGGCTGGAGGACGCGGAGGCCTGTGGCGATCCCAGCGTGGGCCGCCTGAGCCACTGGTTCGTCCTTTTGGAGTCTTCTCTGGGGATCTGGAAATTGACCCCTTGACAGCAGCAGAAATTCGGGTGGGCGGCACGAGGAGTGGAGTAACAGCGTCCTGGGCCCGTTGTCAGATCCGAGCGGTTGGAAACGCGCGTGTCCCCGCTGTGGCCGCACTCCAGCCTCAGTTTCCTGATCTGAAGCTGGCAGTGCCAGCTGAGCTATAGTGAACAGCATAGGGTGATGCCTGGAACACGGGGGCTCCGTGAGTCCCCTCTGTGAGGGAGTCTAGTGTTGCCTGAGTCTTGTTTCTGGAAAACTAGAGACAAGAGGAATGGTGACTTGTCGATTCTCAGATGCCTGTGCCCAGCTCCCGCTTACCCCTCTGGAGGCAGAAGAGCGGGCTCAGCTGACGGGCCGCTTTCAGAGACAGGGCTTCTGAGGGGTGCAAAGCAATCCTGCTTTTTTTCTTCTCTCAGATCACATTTTTGGAGACTGTACCCATCCTTGAGAAAAGCCCAGAAAAAGAACATGGCTCCAGAGCAAAGGGAAGGGGAGTCTCAGGTGAGCGCTTTGCCCTCTCAGTTCTTAGTAGAAAGTGGGTTTTGCTTGGTTTTGTTTTTCCTTCCTGACCGAAGTTCTCCTTCACCAGGATTTGGTGCCCACAGGAGGTGGTCCTTCCTCCTGAGCCGTTGTGTAGGAAGGACAGGCCATTCTCCCAGTGCCTAGCGTTGCTGTTTGCTGCCCCCAGGCCATTGTGCTTACTAAATTGATAGTGCCAAGCAGGTGCCCTTTTATCACATAGGGACGCACCTGGAAAAAGTCCTTTCTGGCCTGCTTCCTTCCTTCATGTATGCTTCTCTCACTCCTCACCAAGATTTCTCATCTCTTTCTTTTTGCCCTGATAATGCTTGTGATGCAGTGCCCCCTCCCCTTCAGTTTTTCTTCCTTTACTCTGTGGATCCTGGGTTTTGATTGTACCATCCTTGTGAAAAGCTAATCTCGACCTGCCATTTCAAGGTGCAGGAATATAGAGATGCCCCCATCTAGGTGGGATGCCACATGGACAAAGAAAAGCCACACCGAAGGGGACATAGTTCACTCTGAAAACACAGAGACAACCTTTTCAGAAGCCAGGAGGACGGTTTCATGGGATCTTTGGCAGAAAATCAGTAGGCACGGTGGCCAGGAAATGGGATAATCAAGACAGCCGAATTCTAACCCATCCCCTGTGTTACCATTCATGGGCCCTGTACAAATCTAACTTTCTGTGGCTTTGTTTCCTCAGCAGTAAAATAAAAATCACAACCCTGTCCCCTTGTAAGATAGATCAGAGGAGGACATGGTTCGTGAAAGTGTTTAGAGCTGACCAGGCACATAGTGATGGCTCAGCCTGTGGTTACCATGGCCCAGATAACACTATATTAAGGATACAGGTTGTCTTTGGACCCATAAGGGGCTGGGGCTTGGGCAGCTCCATTTCCTTAGACCTTTACATTCCATCCAAAAGAGTCAAGTTGTATTCATGCCCTGAACCTTCAACCTTTGTGTGTGTGTGTGTGTGTGTGTGAACCCTCTCCTTCATCTCCCTTATCTATTCTCCAAGTGTCAATACCACAGTTTAAAAAAAAAAAAAGCCTCAGTGTCCAGGAGTTTAAGACTAAGGAAAGAACCCAGGAGGTTCGGGGCTCACAGTGGAAATCTTCAGTTTCGGTGCTTCTGTTAGTGGTAAAGCTTGTGACACTAGGTGTTCATAAGCTCCTGACCTCACATTCTAGCCTACCAGTCTAGCTACACAGCTTTTTTTTTTTTTTTGCATTGTTGAAATGATTTTATGCATGTTCCTGTGTACCAAACAGATCAGAAATTCTTTAAAAGCAAGATTATCTTTTGTATTCCCTCCATAGTAAATCATTTTTCCTGTATAGGCATTGCATACATGTGAAAATTAAGACTAAAGAACCTTGCTGGGCATGGTGGTGCACGTATTTAATTCCAATACCAGGGAGGCAGAGGCAGGCAGAGATCTCTTTGAGCTTGGGGCTAGCCTCGTCCACCATATCAAGTTCCAGGCCATGTAGAGCTACATAGACTATCTCAAAAACAAAGAACTCAGAAGAACCTTTACCAGAAAGACTTCCAATTACCAAGATGTGCATCATTGGCCGTAATCCCTGTACACAAAGCCAGGCCCTACCCACTGCTGCTCTTTGTGTATCTGTCAAGGGTTGGTCATTAAATGGACAGCCTAGCCTCTTTAGAACCTACAGTAACATCATTTGTGATTCCCTGTCCACCTTCCACACTATCACCTCCCTCATGCCATATGATGCTGGTCTTGGGTGAGATGAAATGGGTTTTCCTCGCAGGTGTCAGTGACATTTGAAGACGTGGCTGTGCTCTTTACTCGGGATGAGTGGAAGAAGCTGGATCCCTCTCAGAGGAGCCTGTACCGAGAGGTGATGCTGGAGAACTACAACAACCTGGCCTCGCTGGGTGAGGAGACGCCCCGTGGGCAGATTCAGAAACAAGACCTCAGCACCTCCTTCCCTGAAGGGAGGCTGTGGTCACCCAAAAAGCCTAGCTGGGTTTTGCTGTAGGACTGTACAGATCAGATCTCTATAAATATTGAAACCGTTTTCCACTTCCGGGTGTTTAAGTCCCCCAAACAGAAGAACAGAGGGTCTTTTGATAGACAGAAGACAGATGCTCCATCTGTAACTTGGCAGTAAAAATGCCTTCAGCGTTGAAGCTGCATTTTCATGTTACATTTGTCTGTGTTGCCTGTGACAAAGACCTCCCTCAACCCTCCTATCCATTTCTTGCCTTTGCCACTTCTCTTTTGCACTCAGGTAAATGCTGTATACTGTTTCCTCTAAAATAAATATGTTCCCACTTTAAACAGGTTGCTTGACACCTAATCTTTTTCACAAATACCTGCTTGTAAGTTTTTATTCTGTCACTCAACAGTCCTTTTCTACGATGCTAAGGCTGCCTGTTTATCCTATTTCCATAATGTACAATCAGTTCGACCAGTCATGTCCTGTGAGCCACTGAGCCTCTGCTTAACACGTCCTGTCACATGACAGGGAACAGTTCAAGTATCCAGTAGAAGTGTTCCGGCCCCTCCTCTGAGTTAACAAAACTAAGTCTTTTTTTTTTTTTTTTTTTTTTACTGCTTTTTGTTAATTTTGTTTGTGATCAGGATTTCCATTTGCCAAACCAAAGATGATCTCGGTGTTGCAGCAAGGAGAAGAACCCTGGAAAGTAGAGAGAAGTCATGGATGCTCCTCCCTTGGTGAGTGTGTGGATCTGAGACACCCCGGACACCTCTGCAAAATAAGAACGAGGGTAGTCTCAGTGACTAGGAACTGACCTGGACCAACAGGCCGTTCTTCAGTGACGGGGGTCCTAAGTGGGGGCCAGGGAATGAGAGGATAAGGAAGCTAGGAAAGCTGGGCTCAGGAAATAGCTTATACCAAGCAAGTTTGTTAAGAAGTACAGCGTCTTCTATACTCTTTGCGGGAGGGGGGAGGGGGCAGAGCCAGTGGAAAGCACGGTGCCAGCAGGGAGATAATCAAGCAGTGCTGCACAGGGGGAACACAGGACACATCAAGAGTGTCACAGCTGGAGTGCAGAGCAACCTTGGGACTGATAACCAGAGCCCCGTGGGGTCAGAAGACTTGGGTTCTCAGGATCTGAAGACTAAGCTCTGCCAAAGCCCTAGCCTATAACAGGACTTTCTTTAGAATGCCAGCTCCCAGGTAATGACATGGAGGCTTTTTAATTATGAAAGCTTGGCCTTAGCGTAGGCTTATTCCCAGCCAGCTCTTATAACCTAAATTGACCTCTTTTTAATAATCTAGGATCCACCACATGGCTCTTTACCTGTCTCAGTCCTGGCACTGTTTCTTCTTTCGCATCTGTTGGGAGAAATACAATAATTCTGTGGACACTACCAAGGCAATTTACAGAGGAAATAGTTTATTTGGGGCTTACAGTTTCAGAGGGTTAGGGTAGGTCCTTGATGGTAAACAGAAGGCAGGCACCTGGAGCAACAGCCGAGAGCTCTGACCTGTTTAAGGAGAGCACTGGGAGTAGAAGGCGGCTTCCGAAGCCTCACAGCCAGCCGGTGACACTCCTCAAATGCACACCTCCTAATCCTCCTGTCAGGGTCCAGATACACTGAAAGAACGATCCCAGACTTAAGTAGTATGCAAGCAACAGAGGGCGTTTATTCCTGCAGAAGTCCAGCATGCTGGGCTCACCACATGGCAGCAGCCCCAAGGGGAGCTCAAAAGTCCCTTTTAAAGCCAGAAGGGGAATTCCTACTATGGCTGCATAATCTAAATTGGGATTGACTGGTGCCCATGGAGTCTACGTGACTGGTCAGACCTTAGGGGCTTCTCAAATTGGTAGTAAAGCAACCCTATCTTCTCCAGGCCAGATGTCTTAGCTCTTTCTGATTGGTTGCCCTTTTTCTGTGGTTTTTTTCCTTTAACTCTTAGGCCTGTTCTGTCTAGAAAGAAAATGAAGGCCATCATGGAGTTGGCCAGGCTCTCTCACTCCCCCAGTAGCCACCAGCTTCCTGTTCACCTCCTGTTTTTCACTTTAAAAGTCCTAGTCAGGTTTTCTCCACTTGCTTCTTCCTTCTTCAGATGGTCATGTACCTGCATGGCTTGCACGCCTATGTTGGATAAGCTTCTTCATTAAGTAGCCTCAGCCAATCTTATCCGCCTGCTAGACTTTCTTCTTTTTTTTTGAGGGGGGCCATCAGTGGTGGTGGTAGTTGTTTGTTTTGAGTTAGAGTCTCATGTAGCCTGGCTGGCTTTGAACTCCTTTGCCTCCTGCCACTACTTCCCAAGAGCTGGGGTTACAGGTCTGTGTCACTATGCCTGGGAACATCCTCCTGTTGGTCTATTATCACTGCATGACGGTGGGTTTTTATTTAAAATCTACCTCTTCCTCTGTGTTGCAAGCTCCCTGTGTGGCAGTCGATTGTAAGTCATAACTGTTTTCCTAAGGCCTGAAACTAGATGGCTGAGGTAGGCTCCCTGTAGTTACATAGATGCAGGAGGGATTTATCCCAGAGCTTTGTGGGAGATTTGAAGAGCATCAGGTCACGGAAGATGAAGGCAGTGGGGTTGAAGGGCTATGTAGGTGGTGCTGGCTCTGGGAGGCTGTACAATTTCCATTGCTATGATATGCTCATCATTGTCATGTCATTGTCCATAGTTTCCTTTAGCTCTTTGAACTTGTTTGTTTGTTTGTTTGAGACAGGGTTTCTCTGTGTAGCCTTGGCTGTCCTAGACTCACTTTGTAGACAGGGCTGGCTTTGAACTCACACAGTTCGCCTGCCTCTGCTTACCTGAGTGCTGTGATAACAGGCATGCACCACTGTACCCAGATGCTCTTTGAATTTTTTATAACAGTTCTTTTAAAGTCATTGTTTGCCATGCCACTGGTCTTAGAGGAAAGATGTTTAACTTATCTTGTTCTTTTGATATCATGTTTTGCTTAGCTTTTTGTAGTGCTGGAGAGTCAGGCCTTGCACTTGCTACGCAGGTGCTCTAGCGCTGAGCTGCCCTTCCAGCCACAGCCCTTCCTATTTTCCTGTTGTCTTCTGCGTTTTGATGTTTTTTAATTATTTTCATTCTTACGTGTGTGGAAGTTCTGCCTGCAAAGATGTCTGTGTGGCACATGGGTGCAGTGCTCACAAAGGCCAGAGTGGAATGTTAGATCCCCAGGATTGGGGTTACAGTTGCTGTAAGCCCTCTGTGTGGGTATTGAATCCAGAACCTCTGGAAGAGAAGCCAGTGCTCCTAACCCCTGAGTCATCTCTCCAGACCCCTGACTTGTCACTTTTTTTTTTTTTATTAAAATGTAAGCATCTGAATCTTCCTCTTCCCAGAGTCTGTTGGGGTTACGGGTTATTCCATGCCAGTAATCCAACTGAGGCATAAGCTGAAGACCGCCTCATCTCTTTTCTCAGCTAAAGAAGTATCTCTCCTTTAGCACACGTGGTGACATTCTAAATCTCCCTCGACTCCCATGCTAGGGAGGCTGTTTTTTGAGTGTTTTGATCCTTAAGTGTCTGGCTCTGAGAAATGGGGAAGGAGCAAGTAACGGGTGGAAGAACACTGTCCTTAAATCGTTGGGTATCCACCTCAGCCAGTGGGGTCCCGCCTTTGTAGCTGGTCCTTCTTGCCCCGTGGTTCTTAGGGCTGCTGCAGGAATGCTAGGAGGTTGCTCCTTGGAGCTGGCTGCTGAACAATGACTAGCTGCTGCCGAATGAAATGTTCTTCAGCTCCTGTGGAAGCTGCCTAGACTCCAGTTTCAGAATACTTCTAATGGACAGATTTTGCAGGCCTATTAGTTGTCTAGGTAGGGAAACAGAATCCTGGCACTTCACACCATTACTTGTGCCATATTCATGACATCCACATTTTCTCTTCCACCTCACATTTGTTTTACAGTTTGGCATTCTCTGCCTTCACATGTCGAGGATGAGGTCTCACATGAAGTGATTCCTCTGTTTGGGGAAGAAATTGTAAGATATGGTGATACTCACTCTGCATTGCATTCTCTACCCACACACCAGTCACTGGCTCATAAACTTCTTTATTAACCTATCAGAGATAATTAGGGAGCAATGTTTATGCAACATTGATACCAGGAGATTCTTCAGTGATCACGACAATGCCCATGTTTGGACTGTAACCAGATCTTGGGGCACAGAAATCGGCATCTGAATATACAATACAAAAATCCTCCAACCATCACCTGCTACTAAGAATTCTGAAAGTATCCTGACTTTATTAACTGACATTTTCACAACATTGGTTTGTTATATCCAAGAGTGCCGGAGATTTTCTTGTATAGGTTTTTCAGAATACATCTGTGTGTCAGTTCTATGTATGCTTCTTCACTGAATGGGTTTTAATACAGGCAGTTTTTTTTAACTTCTAATTTATTTATCTGATTACAATAATTAATATCTCCTTAAAGATGAATAGTAGGGAAAATGGATACTTATCTCATTCTTTTTTTGTCTTTTTTTTTTTTTCTTGCTTGTTTTTCAAGACAGGGTTTCTCTGTGTAGCCTTGGCTGTCTAAGACTCACTTTGTAGACTAGGCTGGCCTTGAACTCAGAGATCCACCTGCCTCTGCCTCCCTGAGTGCTGGGATTACGGGCATGCACCACCACAACGAGTGGCTCATTCTTGATTGTAGTGGAAATATACATCTCTTCATTAAATAAAATATTGCTAAAATATTTGAATGTTATCATGTTGTAGAGGTATTCCTCAGGTCCTGTTTGTGCTTATTATCTGTGTGACACAGATTTTTATTGAACGTTTTCTTGGCATCTCTAGATACATATTTTCCTATTAAATACATCTATTATACTTGTGTACCATATAGTAATATTTTAGTAAATTATGAGCCACATATACAATGGTGGCATCCTAAGTATAGTGAAAATGAAAATTGCTACCTTGTGACATTATAGCTATTAGAAGTCACTAGAGGGGCCTGGAGCAGGTAAGAGTACTTGTTGCACTTGCAGAGAACATGGCTGTGTTTCCTAGCATGCCCATGTGGTTCACGGTCATCCCTAACTCTAGTTCCAGAGGTTCCGATGACCTCTTCTGACCTCTGCAGGCAATTATCATGCATTTGTTGTACATACATACATACATACAGGTAAAACATACATAAATTAAAACAAGTAAATCTAATTTTAAAATTTAAAACAGTACAATGCAAGCTAGTCAAAGTGGTGATGTACTCCTTTAACCCCAGCACTCAGGAGCAGAAGCATGTGGATCCCTGTGAGTTTAAAGGCCGGCCTGTCCTCCACACTGAGATCCGGGCCAGCCAGAGCTGTATAGTGAGAATAAATAAAACCTAACAGAATGGATTATTCATGTTTAGAGCAATGCTGATGTAAACTAACCTGTACTGCTAGAAGTATAAAAGTACAGTACTAGAATTATGTACAGAAGATAGTATTTGATAATCACAGCATTACTGCTGGCTCATGAGCACTGGGCTTTGTGTTTTGTACTTTAACACCTTGTATTAAAGTATGCCGGCACCGTTGGAAGAAGTGTTAGGGAGGCTATGTTATACCGGGTGTCTCACACATCTCAGGCTTACCATACCTTTTGATTGCATCCAGACACATAGCACAGCGAGTGGTGGGCCTACACCATCTAGGTCTGTGTTACGCACCCTCTGTGAGCTTACCTGAAGACGGCCTCACCTACCATCACGCTTCTCAGTGTACATCCCCCCGTCATTTAGTGATGCTTTATATCTTGTAATAAGTGCTGTAATGAGAGGAGGGGTGTGGACTGTTAGACGCAGTCAGGAAAAGATGCAACAGAGGAGTTACTTGCATTGTACTGGAAAGCTGCAGAGGATTCTGACACGTAGGAAAGGGGAAGTTAAGTTCAAAATGAAAAAGACTGGCTGGAGTACCGTAACGTAGGGGGCTATTTCCTCATCTCCTGATTCACACTCCTCTAACCCCTTTACTCTTAGCTCTCCCCTTACATGAGCTTACTTTATCCTTTGTTCATTCACTTGATTAGCTCTCCTCCACTGTTTTGTAGTGTTCATTTTCTGTTTTTTCCTTCTTGCTAGTGTCTTTAGGCATTCAGTATTTACTTAGATTTCACTAACATTCCTCCTATGGATTTCGTCTGAGTTAATCACACCTATCACTGGCAATTTTTTTTTCTTCCAGGATGTAAGAGCAATCTTCAAACGACAAAATCAACTCAAACTAAAGAGTCCTCATTTCAGGGACTAAAGAGGAAACAACACAAAAGGGATGAGTCCTGGGACAGTTTTAAAAAACAGTACAAGAATGAGAGCTTGCAAATAATTTCAATCACCCATACAAAAATCCTTAATGTAGATAAAAGCCATAAGAATTTTGAGTTTGGTCCAAACGTCAGCCTGAAGTCTATTGGTAAGCAAAAGATTGCTAGAGAAAAAACACAAAGAAATAGCCTCAAGGAAAATTCAGATTCACTCAATCAACCAAAAATCAAGACAGCAGAAAAACGCTATAAATGTAGCACCTGTGAAAAAGCTTTCATGCACAACTCATCCCTTCGAAAACATCTGAAAAACCATACTGGAGAGAGATTATTTCAATGTAAAGAATGTTTGAAAGCTTTCAGCCAAAGTTCTGCTCTTATTCAACATCAAAGAACTCATACTGGAGAGAAACCATACATATGTAAAGAGTGCGGGAAAGCCTTCAGCCATAGTGCATCCCTTTGTAAACACCTAAGAACTCATACTTTAGAGAAATCCTATACATGCAAAGAATGTGGAAAATCATTTAGCAGAAGGTCTGGCCTTTTCTTGCATCAAAAAATCCATGCCCGAGAAAATCCTCATAAATACAACCCAGGTAGGAAGGCATCCACGTCCCTTCCAGGATGTCAGAAAACTCATTCCAGAAAGAAGACCTACTTGTGTAATGAGTGTGGCAACACCTTTAAGTCTAGCTCATCCCTTCGTTACCATCAGAGGATCCACACAGGAGAGAAACCTTTCAAATGCAGCGAGTGTGGCAGAGCCTTCAGTCAGAGTGCCTCGCTTATTCAACATGAGAGAATTCACACTGGAGAAAAGCCCTACAGATGTAATGAATGCGGAAAAGGCTTCACTTCCATCTCAAGACTCAATAGACACCGAATAATTCATACAGGAGAAAAATTGTACAACTGTAGTGAATGTGGCAAAGCCTTAAGTTCCCATTCAACCCTTATTATTCACGAAAGAATTCACACTGGAGAGAAACCATGCAAATGTAAAGTTTGTGGGAAAGCCTTCAGACAGAGCTCAGCTCTGATCCAGCATCAGAGAATGCATACTGGAGAAAGACCCTATAAATGTAATGAGTGTGGGAAAACATTCAGATGTAACTCATCCCTAAGTAACCATCAGCGGATTCATACTGGAGAGAAACCATATCGATGTCAGGAATGTGGGATGTCATTTGGCCAAAGTGCAGCTCTTATTCAACATCAGAGGATTCACACAGGAGAGAAACCTTTTAAATGTAACACATGTGGGAAGAGCTTTAGACAAAGCTCGTCACTTATTGCACATCAGCGAATTCATACCGGGGAGAAACCCTATGAATGTAGTGCATGTGGGAAGCTCTTCAGCCAGAGGTCCTCCCTTACCAATCATTATAAAATTCATATGGAAGAGGATGCCTTGAACACAGATTTGCATCAGTAAAAGCAATTAACCAAAGTTCCTCACAGAATACATTCTTCACATTGACTTAATAAGTATGGTGAATGTGAGGAACCCTTTTAATTTAGTCCTATAAGATATTAAAATTGGAAGAAAACTTCTTGGTCATATAATAATTAACAGAAAATTTTCAAATCTATCAGTCACTTTTTAAGGTCAGCTACTACATTGTTGTAGACATCGACATTGGCCATTTGTAAAGTAAAAGGAACACTTTTCTTTTGTCCACATTATATAATATATGCAATATATAAATGCTAGAAAATTCTGAGTTCAGGAGTGCTGGGTTCAGTAGCAAAAGGAATAGCAGCTATTAGTGTATTGACTGCTGCTTATATTTTAATAGTAAATAAAATATATGCATTTTTAAAGCAGTGAACCAAACTCAAAAGACAAACTACCTCACACTGTCTTTTCCTGAGCTGTTGTCAAATTGCATGGTTTTTATTTAAAAAAAAAAAAACTGTTCTCTTAAATTTTTGTTCTTCGAATTTTCAAACTTCTCTACAAACATTTAATATACATATTCTAATTTTGTGCTGTGAATTATTTTCCTTCATTGCCTTCAATCATTAATTATGAAGCTATGTCCTGTAATGTTAAATACTTGTCTTAGTTACCTTGGAGCAAGACAGCTAGCTAAACTTGCCAAAATGAGCTGTAAGAGCAATTAAGGAACACACCTGACATCAGCTACCCCCCTTCACAACATACACATGAACCCCCAAACACGCATGCCACACAGAAATATATAGGGCAAAATTCCATTCTCCAATGCTAGTATGTGGGCATAACTGAATTTTACATATTTGCTTTATATAAATAAGCTGGTTATTTTATGTATGCATGATACATATCTGCATACGCATATGTTTCCTTTTAATAGTGTATTTGTAAATTCTTTGCATTCACAATCATGTTATCTAGAAATACCATTCTTTCTCATGTAATCTTATTTTTCTTACAGCTTTAGTTTTTCTCATCTGATCACAGTGTCTTTCATCTATTTTTCTGCATAACATGGCACCACAGAGTGAATATAAATGATAATACTTTAACATTTAACATACTAGCTTCAGTATGTGGAGGCTTGTTCTGAAACATAAAAAGGGAGCAGCATTTTGTTGTATCCACTTTCTGCTTTGACTAAAAAATAATAGTTTTCTCTCCACTGTTTTAAGAATAACATTGTTCCCTCTTCACTGTGTTAAGAGTAACACTGTTCTCATTTCCACCACCACCAGGGTCTTATTAGACCAGGTTGGCCTAGATGTCAACTATGCAGCAATCTTCCTGTCTTAGCCTCCTAAATGGTAGATTACAGGCGTGCACCATTGTACCCAGCAATTGTCCTAATTTTGATGTTGTGTGGATGAAATAAATTCTTATTCACCATGTGTATAACGTGTGTGTTTGTAAGTCAAGCTTTTTCCACAGTAACAAACCCAACTGAAGTGGCCAGGATTATTTTCTAGGAACTTAGAGCAGGAAATTACATTTATTTTGTGTTTATAAGTGTTGTGCCTGTGTGTACATATGTCCAGTGTCTGAGGAGATCAGAAGATACAGAACTGGAACAACAATTTGTGAGCGGGTGCTGGGGACCAAATCCAGGTCCTCTGCAAGAGTAGCCAGGGCTCCTCATTGCTGAACCATTTCTCTAGCCCTGAAAATATTTATCATCCTCATCTGTACAACAGCTGGAACAGTAACACCACCTGGACAGGGAGAGGAAGGCAAAGTTAAGAGACTGCCAAAGCTCACAACTGCAACTCCAGTTCCAGGGCATCAGGCCCACTTTTATAGCCTCTGCAGGCATCAGGCATGCATGGGGTAGACATAGCACACATTTAGGCAAACGCTCATACACGTAAAAGTAGAGGCCAAAAACAGGCCCAGAGGAAGTGTGGTTCTAGCACCTGGAGGAACGGTGGGAGACAGCCTTCCTTGTGAAGAGGGCGCCTGCTAAAGGAAACTCCCACTTGAAATGACAGCTGAGTGAGGCCATCAGAGATCTTGAGAAGCACCTGTAGTCTTAGGCTGTAAGAATTTGGACATGATCATGAAGACAGAATAGCTGATTTGCAAAGATGATTTATTTCTGGCTTGAGAAACTCACAGGTAGAAGTTTGGGAGTCTGACATGGGAAAAAAGGTTCTTAATGAGCATAGAAAACAGAGTTCTGTTCTTAGAGCTGGACAGTTGTCCACATGGTTGGCCAAATACTACAAATAGTACAAGTCTTACTAAAGCTAACATATTTTTCAAAGTCAAAGCTGTAGTCAGTCATTCAAAGCCTGAAGATACAACAGGATAATACATCTGTCTTTCTCAGGTTATCAAGTTATGTCAGCAGTATCTGTCATTTCCTATTTAAAAAAAAAAAAAATCTTTCTCATTTTGAAATAAAACTTCCCATGACAGTTCTGAATAAAGAATCATGAAAAATGTGTATTTCCAGCCCCCAGCCCCTCTACTGTTCTAAATTACAGTCTTTGGCTTTTTTTTTTTTTTTTTTTTTTTTTTTTTGAGAAAGGATTTCTCTGTGTAGACCTCGCTGTCCTGTCCTGAATTCACTTTGTAGACCAGGCTGGCCTCACACTCACAGAGATGCACCTGCCTCTGCATCCCCAAGTGCTGGGATTACAGGTGTGTGCCACTGTGCCCACCATCTTGTTTGACCACTGTCACTGATACCCTGCTCTTTGAGGGTTTGTTGTTGTTGTTCTCTTTTCCTCCCTCCCTCCTGTCCTGCTTTTTCCTGAGTCTGGACCTCACTGTCCACCCTAGGTCCAATGCATGATCCTCCTGCATCAGCCTCTTTTGAGTGCTGGGATCACAGACAAGGGCTAGTGCACTGAACTGTTGCTTTACTACTGTAGGGTTCTTAAAAGTATGCATCAGCTCAAAAATTTCAATGTCTATTATATGCATTTTTGTTTAGAAGCAATACGGTTGAGATAAAAACAAAAACTACAAAGACACAGTTGCCCTTTTATTGTTAGTAACAATGTTAGTATACTGTTGGGTAAAATGTTGGCTATGTTGGGGGAGGGGCAACTCAGCTGGTTGTGATGAAACAGTGTCAAAGCAAGCAGATAAAGGGGGGGGGAAGCAAATTTATAGTTTTATAAAATAATACTAAAATAGTTGTTTCTAATTAAAAAAAAAACCATAAGGACCAGGAAAATCATGATGAGGGCAATAAATAGGTATCAAATTAGTGGCCGAGATGCTAGTTCCAAATATCTCTCTAATAGTGTCTATGTGTGGGCTTGTGCACTTGTGGTGTTCATGGAGGCCAGAAGTATTGGATTGGATGCCCTAGAGACAGGAGTTACATCTGGTTAGAACTACCTGAAATAGGTGTTCAGAATAGAGCTTGGGTCCTCTGCAGCAACAGTAAATGCTCTTAACTACTGAGCCTTCTCCCAAGCCCTCAACTGTGATGCTTTCCATTATCTTTTCTTTCTAAATTGTCCAGACAACTATGAACAACACTACCCGTGAAGGGCAATAAAGAGATTTTTATTTAGTATGTTGGCAATAGGGACAGTCACTTGCATCAAACAAGAGCGTAACTCTGAAAAAAAAAAAAAAAAAAGCCAGCTAGAGATTTATAGCCAACAAGGAGAGAGCGTAGTGGACATCGAGGGGCAGTTTCCTGCTACAGGTATGTCAAAGACACAAGCCGTAAGGTGTGGGGTTAAGAGAATTTGGTCACGTTTATAGGGTGGGAGACTTTGCAGGATTTTTGAGTCTCACACAAAAAGTGGCCTCCAGATACCTCGCCAACATTTGGTTCAGGACATAGTCTTTGTCTCAGGAAACAGAAGATTTGCATCCTGAAAGGTGGGGAGTGAGGAGGAAAGAGGAGCCAAAGTGTAGGAGAGGTACTAGCTAGGAAGGAAGTCAGTAGAAGGCAGATAGACGAGGGTAGCTGGGGGTGAACGTGCGCACAGGGCACTGTATGCACGTATCAGGATGTCGGATTTTAAAGAAAAACTTAAAAAGATAAAAGCGACCGTCACTTTTTTTTTTAAGATAAGAAGCAAATATGACCGTCTATAATCTATCTTCTTATGTGAAGATATCATACGCTTATCCAAGTTCCAAAGCGGTGGATGCAGCCGAAATTACCTTAGCTTCCGCGAGATTCACCCACAGAGGTGGTTGGCTTTCCACAGCGACAGTTCTGCAGCCTTAGGAAGAGCATCCAACACCGAGCCCAGTGCGTGTGATTCACTAGCTCCCTCCCTGCTCACGGAGCGCCGCGAAGTCACGACATTGCTAGTCTAGCCCTCACCCTCCTTCATGCAAGGGAGTGTCCAGAGTCCTCTCACTTTACGGCAGGAGGTGCTTCTAGGACCCATTTCTTTAAGGCACCAGGATTAAGGTGGCACACAGTGCACGTGCCGCATGGGAGCAGCCCCTCGCCGGCAGCCCTCCGGCCGCGCCTGCGCAGTTGGAAGCTCTGTCAAAGCCTTGTGGGAAATGTAGTCCAGCGCGCCCGGCGGGTCTGCGTGTGCCGCCAGCCTCTGGCGTCTCCGGTGACTCGGGTGAGTGCGGCGCCTCGGGCGGGTGGTCCGCGGGCAGGGAGGCGGAGGCGTTTGCACTGGGAGCGCCGGGCTCTGCGGCCCGAGGGCAGGACCGGCCGGACAGTCTGGTGCTTGGTCTTCCACGAGCAGCGCGGAGTTGCAGGTGCGCTGCTCACGCGGGCGCCAGGCCGCGGGGCACCCTGGCCGAGACCCCGGCTCGGCGCCTCCTGGACCCCGGAGTCAGTCGCGCCCCGCTGCTCTCCAGCTCTACCTGGCCGGGCAGCCCTGGCTCGGTCCGCGCTGCGAAGGCGTGGGGGATCCGCTCTCGGAAGCCTGGGAGGACGGGGGGGGGGGGGGGGGGGGGCCGCCGTCGGGGTCTCCGGCCTTTGTGAGCATCCCTGCTTGGGATCCGCCCTCTGCCTGCGGGAGCCAAGGAGGGTTGTGCGGAGTGGGTCCAGGCTAAGCGTGCCCGTGCCCGCCGAATATCCTCTCAAGTTCACCATTGGTCAGCTAGAAAAATACACGGGTAACATCATTCGAAATCTGTCCAGAAATCCGTGTATTGTGTATATGTTTATAAATAGAAACATTTTGCTTTAAAAAAAAAAAAAAAGTAAGAATGTTAGTGTCGTTTTTCTATTCACCTTTAAAAATGGAGTTAGAAAATGCATTTTGTAAGGTGCTTGATAGTGTTTGTAAACCATTGTGCCACCACCCGATGAAGATAGAGAATAAACAACACTAATTTTTAAGGACAGTTAATGCTGTCATTTTCATGTGTGGGAGGGAAAGTATGACTGCCAAAGCTAATGCTCCCTTTGGACCTTTGGGTTTTTTTGGGGGGGGTGTTTTATTTTCTATTTTACTATTGTAAATGGTACAGCCCATCTGTTTATGTCATTCTTTGCATTGCCTCTTTCCACAAATCTTCAAATGAAATTTCTAGTCAATGTTACAGTTAGACCTTTGGACATTGCCTTTCTTATTCTTTCCAGAAAAGTAACAGTTTATAAAAACAGTTTCAAGATAAGAGTGGTTGATGGCCTCACACCAATTTCAAGTGTTAGTCTCTTAAGCCTTGGAAAGGTGCAGGCTAGGTGTGGTAGTGTATTTCTTTTATCCCACAGAGGTAGGGGGATGGGTTTGAGGCTATGTTGGTCTACACAGAGAGTTCTGGGCCAGCCAAGGCAACTTAGTGAGACCTTATCTCAAAAAATATCCTTGTGCTAAACGCCAGCTCATTTTATTCCTAACTTTTAAATCTGTTGTACAAACAGGTCTCATGAATATACAGAAATGTTACATATTCCTATAGTCACATAACCCTTCCCTCTGTGTTTTCTTTTCCCATTTCATGTGTGGGTGTATGCCTGCATGTGTGTATGGGTACAGGTACACATATGTCCACATACACATGGTCACCTGAGGTAAATGGTGACAATCATCCTTGATCTTCCTCTGAGCCCCAGGCATTCCATCCTCTTGCTTGCATCCTGGTCCTCATTAGTCGGACAGCGAATGCTTTAACCAGGGCCAGCTCCCTGCTCCTCCACTGTGTTTACCGTAATTAGAGAGGCCTTCTGTTTCATCACATCACAAAGATGCTCATTTATCGTTTCTTGTAGAACTCTCATTCCATTTATGTATCTTTATTCTTTTCCAAATGGCAACCCTTGTTATATGTTATTGTATAACATATATAACATATGTCTTTTCTTTATTGACAAGAGATGCCAACTATCTCACATCCTCAGTCCACCCACCCGACTCCTCTGCCTTTACTGTGGTAGGGATCAAGTCCAGGGTCTCTGCAGAGCTATAATAACTAAGCCCCTGGATACTCATATTTTTTTTCTGAATTATTTCAACTGCTAGGATATGAATTTTTCCCATTGGTGTTCCCTGTTGGTCTGTAACATCCCGAGGGTGGAAACTTTGCCCGCTGTGTTTACAGATGTTTTCCCCATTGCTTGGCATGCTGATCTTCTCACTGTAGGTGTTGGCGAGATATTTAATGTGTCAGAGAGTCTTCGGTAATGCTGCTATTTTTGTGTCTACTTGACGCAGGTTAGAGTTAGCCAAAAAGAGTGAGCTTCAACTGAGAAAACGCCTCCATAACATCCGGCTGTAGGGCATTTCTTAATTAGTGATTGATCCCCAGCGTAGCCCACTGTGGGTGGTGCCGTCCTTGGGCTGGTGGTCCTGGGTTCTGTAAGAAAGCAGGCTGAGCAAGCCATGGGGACCAAACTGATAAACAGCACTCCTCCGTAGTAGTGTCTCCATCAGCTCCTGCCTCCAGGCCCCTGCTTGGTTTGTCCTGACTTCCTTTGATGATGAACAGTGATACGGGAGTGTAAGCCCAGTAAACCCTTTCTTCCCCAAGCTTTGATCGTGGTGTTTCATCATGGTGTTACAGCAACAGTAACTCTAAGACAGCTGTGTTCTAGTTAAAATCGTTTAAAATTCTGGTGGCAAGTTCCCTTTTATGACTATTACTTTAGATTGGAAGAATGTACATATTTGTGTGTTATAGTATTACAATTTGATTATACAGTATGTGGTCAAATGAGAGTAATTAGCACAATCCATAAACTTGCATCTTTCTCATTTCTTTGTGTTGGGAGCATTGAAGATGCTTTCTTCAGCTGAGTGTAATCCCACCACCTGGGGGCCAGAGGCAGGAGTGGAAGGTCATTCTTCATTACACAGCCAGTTCATGGCCAGCCTGGGCTGTGTGAGACCCTGTCCCAAAAAAATGAAAAGGGGGCTGAAGAGATGGCGGGGTGGGTAAAAGTGCCTTCTGTGTGTGTATGAGGACTTGAGTTCAGAGGCAACACCCGTGTAAGAATCTGGGGTTGGGGGGGAGGCTTTAGTCGAACGTGAAACCCCAGTGCTGGGAGGTAAGGCACAGAGGCAGGAGGATTGCTGGAGTTAGCTTTCCATCAGCCAAACTCCAGCTTCAGACACTGTCTCAGAGGCATAGGCAGAGAGTAATAAAGCAGGACACCAGATGTCCTCCTCCTGCAGCTACATATGCACATACCCACACGTGTTTGAACGAAACACATGCATGCATAAACAACCAAAAAAGTGGCAATTCCTGCTATTTTAAAAATAAGCTAATGTGGGTTAATTACAGCTAAACTTCTGTGCTGTACAAGGTTAAAGGATAAGTCTCTTGCTTCCCTTTATTCCTGTGTCTGGTAACTAACCCCCTCTGTGCCTGTCTCCCCTTCTCCGTGTCTGGAAAGTACTCTCTACAGTACTCTCTGCTTCAATGAAATCAACACACTCAGCTCCCACATATGAGTGAGAATATCTGGCGTTTGACTTCACTAGGCTTTTTTTACGTTTTTTTCCTCCTAAGGCCAAAGATGTGGCTTAGCAGTTAAGAGCCCTTGCTGCTCTTGCAGAGGACCCTGGTTTGGTTCCCAGCACCCACTAACTTCAATTCCAGGGGATCCAAAGCCCTCTTCCCACTTCCTCCAACACCAGACATAAACATGGCACACACACATACATGCAGTCAGAACACTCATACACAGAAAATAAATAAATCTAAAAACTATTATACAACATGGTTAACTAATAATTTTTCCATAATTAACTTTAAAATGCTGTCAATTGAGGTAAATAAACTGAAGGTGTTAAATTCAGGTCAAGGAATAATCACCTAGAATCCTGAGCCATCCCAGGATTACAGCATGCCTCTGCATTCTTTTCTGCTTATACACCTAAGTAAGCTTAATAAAGCAAGGTTCATAGGAAAATGTTTAACTGTATTTATGTCAATGCCTTACACTTCTTATTTAATTTGTTTGTAGGTGTTCTGTTTTTCATTGCAGCAGGAGTCTCTCTCATGGCTTCCTTTCCTTCCCTCAGCTCCACCTCTAGAGACTGCACATTCTCTAGGAAGGCCCCACAGAAAGGAGGAAGGCAATGGCTGTTGGGCCTCTGCTCTTGGGAGCTCAGGTGAGACATCATTGTCAGACATCCTTTACTCCCATAATGTGAATGGGCCTCACTACGGAGGATAGATGTGTAGTGAGAATTTTATAATTCGGTTTCTTTGAAAAAGACAGAAATATTATGGGACTATGTTTTTTGTTTTAATCCCACGTGTGGGGATATAGAGCTGCTTTGTAGCAGCTGAGTATGATTTGCCTCATGCTCTGGCAGGGGCGTGGTTTTGCCAGCTGCAGATAGTTTCTGCCAATGTGTGGCATTTGGGATTCTGGGGACTCTGTAGAGGGTATATAAATGGAGGGCCCCGGGAGGCAGGGTTTTTGGTTGGTGGCTGCTTGGTAGCTGGATGCTGTTGGTTGCTGTTTTTTAAGTAGTCATGCACAAAGAAGAAAGAAGAAATTAGATATCCTGAAGATGAAGATCCCAAGGAACTCGGAGGAAGTAGTCTGACGATAACGCTGCTCTCTTTACTCTTTATCCTTTTTTCTTTCCAATTTACTGTTAGGGGGTTAATGAGGTGGAGAAGGGTGGAAAGAGAGGAAAAGGAACCTACAAAATAGCAAACACGGGCTACACAGATGAATTGGAGCATTCATCTGGGTCCCATCACCTGTCATTGGAGTTCTTGGTGGTACTCAAAGGCTAGAGAAGGAACCAGAGCCACAGGAGAGGTTGATTGGTGCTTCTAGGGCTTACAGATTCTTGGGACTCAGAAAAGTCTAGGGAGGAGGAGGGCAGGGGTATGAGGAGGAGGAAGTGCCCACTCATCTCAGTGTCTGGGGAAGGATGCCACAGAAAATTTGCTGTAATGGAGGTACAAGTTTCAATCTGGAGTTGGTCTTGCTAGTTATGTCGCTTGTCACTCTCCCATGTGCTGAGAGAAATCACAGCCATTTCCTGAGTGTCTGCCATACACATGGCATGGTTAAGTCTCCTAGCACTGGCTTCTGTTTAGCTGAGGGGAAGGCTGCATAGTGGATGGTGCTACAGTATCAGGAATGTAGGCGAGAGGGTGAGACCAACTAGGAAGTCCAGCAGCAATCCCCCACTAGGCCCTAGTCCTTAAAGGACCCACTAATTCTGTGTGTGTGCCTATGTTTATATTTACTAAGGCCAGAAGAGGACACAGGTGTCTTAACACTTCATGACATCTTTGTGTTTAGACAAGGTCTCTCACTGAACCGTAAGCCCATCATTTAAGCTATGTTAGCTAGCTGGTAAACTACCAGGATCCACTATCTGTGTCTATCAGTGTTGGGCTCATAGCATACCACCTTTTGTGTGCGTTCTCAGGATCTGAACTCAGGTCTGCTTGTTTGCTTTGCTCACTCTTACCCTCTGCTCCATCTCCCCAGCCCTTCCTCAACTCCCAAACATTGCTACATGGGGACCAGGCTTCTAACACTTGAGTACTTGAGGTTAAACCACCCCAGGACAAGCCATAGCACTCCTGTGTACCTTCTTTTCCTACCCTTGCTTCCTGAGATAGTCAGTGTAAGTTGTTACCTTAACAGAATCTGGAATCACCTGGGAGATGAGCTTTTGGGCATGCCATCCTAACTGCATTGAATCAAGACCCTCCCATGGTGGGTGGCTCCATTTCCTATCCAGGACCTTGAGCTGTGTACATGGAGAAAGAGAGCTGAGTAGTAGACACTCATACCTCTCTGCTTCCCGAAAGGGGATGTCACATGACCAAATGCCCTATGCCCCTGCCGTCTTGCATGCTGCAGCATAATGGTCTGCACCTCTGAACTGTGAGCCAGCATAAACTGTTTCTCCTTTAAGTTGCTTTTGTCAGAGTATTTTATTACAGAAACAAGAAAGGAAACTACCACAGTTCCCAAGCCAGTCTCTGTTAGTTTTTCCTCTGTCTCATAATGACTCTGTGTGGTTTGTTGTACATATTTTGTCTTTGTCAGAATATAGCATGTCTTTCCTCACACAAACCTATTCCCTGTTTCTTCCGATGCTGCTTGGTCTTTTCTTGAGGTTTTTTGGGTTTTAGTCTTTGGTTTTGGTTTTTGTTGTGTTTTTGTTTTGGTTTTGGTTTGTTTTTGTTTTGTTTTGTTTTGTTTTGTTTGTTTTTTTTTCTGGCAAAAATCCCATGTTAAGGAGGGAATTTGTATTTTCAGGAGTCAGTGACATTCAAAGATGTGTCTGTGGACTTCACTTGGGAGGAGTGGATACAGCTAGATTCTGCACAGAGGAGTCTGTATGGCAGAGTGATGCTGGAGAACTACAGGAACCTGGCCTGCCTGGGTGAGGACACGCACACTTGCCACTCAAGACCTACTGTTGCCACCTCCCCCTTCAGCCTTCTGCCATATGGAGTTCATGGGTTTGACTTGAAACCCTGGCTCTCGTGGGGCATTGTTTAGGACAGTGCCTAATGACCCTCTTCAGGGTGAAAAGTCTGTAAAGAATGGAAAACATGGAAAGGGAGGAAATTAGAACTCTGATGGGCATGGATGCTGACTAGTTCAGAACCCAAACTCAAACTCACCTCTTTCCTCCCAAGCAGGACATCAACTTTCCAAACCAAATGTGATCTCTGCTCTGGGACAAGAACTGGGCCTGAGGAAAAGAGAACTCCCAGGTTGCATCTCTCTGGGTAAATGTTAAGATGCTAGGACTTGTAACATGGGTGTCTTACCAAGAGGAAGCATGACAGGGGTCTTGGGATCTCTGGAGAAACCGGCTCCCACAGATGTGTTTTTCATAAAGACAGTGCCATCATGCTGGAGATTTGTCCTTTTTCGCTCAAGCTTTTGTCCTGGTCTTGGAGGAGGGGATGGACGCGATGTGAGGCTTGAGTAACTACACCTGTAGTGTTTGTACCTTGCCTAGAGCCACTGAGCATTTGGAAATGGTAGCAGTGACTGTTTCCTTTCTGTCTTTATTTTTGTTGTGCTAAGTCTGTCACTGACTGAGACACCTCCTTTTACCGTCTTTGTTCCCAGACCTAACCTATAGCCTTAGCTTCCTTCTCCTTGTGTGTAACATTTGGGAGCTTTCTTTTCTTCTTGCCTGGATAGGAATTATGAATAGTCTCCATATTTTAAAAGTGAGAAATGACTGTACTTTTGTTTACATTTCCAGTAGCTTCACATCTTACATATTTCATTTATTATTCCAAAATGTCCCATCTGTGTCCACCATCTACTTACCTCCTGCCATGCAGATCTTAATACTTAGTGTCCTGGTCAGTCCCTACCACAGCTGAAACTTTTCTTTGAGACAATACAATTGACTCTTATCTACTGAAAACATATTTTACATCTTGCCTCTTCCACATTTCTAGCCCCTCTGTTTTCATATGTATTTTTTGAAGCTAACGAGTGAGCTTCAGTTGTGTAACATGCTTGGTGTGTAAGCGTGAGAACCCAAGTTCAACCTCCAGTGCCCACACAGAAGCCATGCCTGTAGAGTAGAGGCTACACACATGAAGGAGGCAGAGACTGGGAGAGCTCTAGGGCTCCCTAGTCATCCACTGCAGACAAATTGTTGAGCTCCACATTTAGTCAGAGACCCTGTCTCAGAAAATAAAGGGAGAGTGATGGAGATACCTGACAGCCCTGTCTCAAAATCAGAAGAATGTATTTTTACATTATTGGTGATGCCTTGCCATTGTCACTATCATGTGATTTGTTGGAAAATGTCCTTAGGAGTAGATGCTGGGGTGCTCAGAGCTAGCATGTCACATCAGTGAGCTAAGAAGAGGTCCAGCGAAGCCAGTACTTACATACAACACACAGAAACAATAAACAAGGCCCAAGTATCTACAGCCAGAGAATGTGGGTGAGGGTCGGATGTGTTCATTGTTCTCTCATTTCTGTGGATTTAGACTTCCAAAATTAAAAGTGCACCAAGGAAGCTGAGGAGAGACTGGCTATTGTCTGCCTCCCTCTTCTGTCCTAGCCTCTCCCTGGGGATTCCCTCTAGACTTAGAGGTATCTGTTTTCTGTGCACTTTGTCAAGGATATAGAAAAAAAAATTCTCTGAATCTAGGCATAGCAGTTACCCTAAATGTGTTTTCTGAAGTAGAGGGAGCTGTTATAACTTTTACACAAAGACAAAAGGAAATAATAAACACATTCAGTGAATACCTTGGTGGAGACTATACATAAATGAGTTAAAGGCAAAGCAGGAAAATTCTGCCCACAGGGCTGTGTTGGCATTATACTGTTTTTGGGTTTTTTGTTTGTTTGTTTGTTTGTTTGTTTGTTTTGTGAGGCTGTTGATCAAGGTGGGGGCCAATTCTCAAATACATACCCAAAGTTTAACCAGCAGTAGTGAGGATGTGAAGTCAGACAAAAAAAAAGTCAGGACCAATGGCTTATCTTGATAAGCATCCAACAAGCCTGTTATCTCCATGCAAAACTTGCCTGTTGGTAGTTACATAAAGAAATTCACAAAAATTTCTTTGTGTTTAATTTTACAATGTGAATAAAATATTCTGACCGCCCCTGTAGGCTTTCAGTGAGCTTCCTAGAGAACAGGACTCTAAAGAAGAATCGCTGGGTTGAAGGGTTATGCATTTAGAGGTCTCGTGACTTCTATGCTTGTAATACTCATTTATGTGGTATCACACCATCCCTTTAGGGAGCTTATTTTCTTCCATTATAGATTTCTGAGGTGTTGGTTACTGTTGTTAACTTGTGTTTACTGTTTTGTAAATAATTTATTCATTTCACAAATACTCATTGATATTGCCCTCTTTCTGGCAATGGTATTATAGCAAGAAAGCAACGTAGGCAGAGTTTCCTTGAGCTCATGTTCTGTCTAGGGAGATAATACATCAATTGAGAAGGGAGAGGCAGGACAGAGGAAAAGAGAAGAAAGCAGCAGTGGATGGGGGGAACAGAACAGTCTGA
The DNA here is from genome assembly GCF_030254825.1 of Meriones unguiculatus. NCBI lineage: Eukaryota > Metazoa > Chordata > Mammalia > Rodentia > Muridae > Meriones > Meriones unguiculatus. The sequence goes on from NC_083359.1 coordinate 19,627,529, forward strand.
GTGGGTGGAAAGAGAAAGCAGCCTAAGGGGAGGTTACTTCTGCTCTGTAGGGGTTGTGACTTTGAGCAGATTCTCAAATGAAGCCATAGGTCTAGGATAGTATTCTGAGCTTAGGGAGCAGCAAATGCCAAGGCCCTGATGTGGGAGATTGCCCTTCCAAAGGGAAGAAAGCCTCAGGTGAGACCAGTCCTTGAAATGTAGTTCTTTCACTCTTGAGGGGAAAAAATCAAATTCTACTTTTATTCATTCTCTCTCTCCCCCTTCCCCTCTTCTTCTCTTCCTTTCCCCTCCCCCCTTATGGCATATGCACTTAGGTGTGGTATATTCCTCTATGTGTGTGTGCTGTATGCATGTGTGTATGGTGTATATGCACATGTGTGTGCTGTTGTACTCACTCAAAGCCAGAAGATACCAGGTGTCCTGCTTTATGACTCTGCCTTATTCTCTTTAGATAGGGTCTCTCTGAGCCTAGAATTAGTCTGGCAGCCAGCAAGCCACAGCGGGTCTCTGTGTGACTCTGTGTGACACTGGGATTGTAGGCACATGTGTCCATGCTCAGCTTTCTGTGTAGGTGCTGGGGTTGGAAGTCAGTCCCCATTCTTGCAGAACTAGCACTCATCCCACTGCACTATCTCCATGGCTCCTGTTCCTTCGTGTTGGCAATACATTAACTTCCCTTGCTTTATAGATACTTTCACTTTTCAGTAGTTTTGGAGTTTGTGGTATACACACGTGTTTCTACACTCCCTACATTTAGTACATTTGTTTAGGGTTCTTCTTTGGTTACTCCATTGCCATGTGGTTAGGTTTCTTGAGGCATCAGATGGAAATGTGTGTGGTGCTAGAGATGAATCCCCACCTCTTGCTTCTCACTCACCTTTCGCTAAGCAAGGGCTTTACCGCTAGCGATTTCCTACCCCATTCCTTTATCTTCTTTCAAACTTTTCCATCAGGAAGGATCCAAAAGCTTCTTCAGCTGCTAGTGATTGGAGTGTACACAGTATTTACTTGTCTTCCTGGGTGTCTGTCTGCCTGCTGGCGTGTAGACTCAGTAACTTGTCATTATTGAGCTTTCATTATACGCCTGCTCCCTGCCTGCCAGAGCAAGTGTTTGGTAATGTTTGTTGAATGAATATTGGATAACATTAAGTAGAACTTTTAGAAGTCAGGGCCAAATATAGGTTTGTAAACTGTAACTGTATCTGTGGAATTCATACCAGTAGAAACTGGAGAATTATCAGGATAGAACCAAAGGCCAAAGACGTAACCCACACAGGTTACAGAAGTATGCATGGGGATGAGGAGGGAGCTGGGTCAGGGGAAAGAAAAAATCAGAAAATAGACAGCAGTGGTGAGTAAGAAAGGATGAATACCCGTGGGCTGAGTGATCAGGAAGCCACCCGTGACCCAGGGAAGAGCCTGTTGAGTGCTTAGGGGCTGTGCTGCCCTGTGTGCAAGAGTGCAGAAAAAAGTACAGCCTGGCATGTCCTCAAGGTCAGCTGAAGAGAAGGAAAAAGAGAAGAGCATTTCTGTGTTCTTCAGGCTGATAGGTCCAAGTCATCCTCTGGAGAAGGAGAATTTGGGGCGCTAGGAACTTGGCAAGCACGGTGAAGCCCAGGGAACACCGTGATGTGCAGTGTAGAGCGTGCTGTTTCCAGATTGTCTTACCTGTCACTCACAGGTTAGCTGTCCAGTGGTGTCATGTTAGCAGGTAAATGTGACTGCACGGGGCTGTGCGTGGTTTTCTGTTCATGCATAGTGATGACCGAATTCACTTCTCAAGTCACCAGCGTCTTTCCTCACCTTTGCAGGCCTGGCGCATTGTCTTTTGGCATCCTGTGTTCCTGGGAGGATCTCCTAGGCCAGTTTTTAAAAATTTGTAGGTAATCTTTTTGTTTTTCTTTTTATTAAGAATTAAGTCTTCAGAATTTATATTTAAGTTAGGTATCTAAATTTAATAAAGAATATATTGAACCTCACTAAGTTCTGTATAGTGTTAAGATGTTTGAGTTTAAAAAACTGTTACCATTTTTTACAGAATAGCAAATGCTTTATTCTTTTTCTCACTTGGTTTATATAAACAGAAGGATTTATAAAGCATATATACTAATTGAACCAGTACGTATTCTGTTATAGCCTTAATAATTAATGCATAACTAATTTTTCTTATACAAATACTGTAAGTACCATTTAACAGATGAGGAGATTGGACACAGAAAGGTTAAGAAACCTGCACAAAGTCACAGAGCTAATAGTGATTAAAATCAAATTTGAGCAGCATAGATAATCTGCTTCCAGAGTTATTACCTAGCCACTATGTCCTCCTGCTTGTCTGTGTAGTTGGTGATGATGAAAATTAGTGAAGAATAAAGAGAGCAGACACCCAGGGTCCAGACCCTAGATCAAGAACCAATATCCCATGTACTCTGTTACCTCTGCCCAACGCTGACTACTATTCTGATTTTATGAGAATTTCTGTATTAGTCATGGTTCTCTAAAGAAACAGAAGGGGATTTATAAGAGTGGCTTACAGGCTGTGGACCAACTAGCTAGTCCAGCAATAGCTGTCTCTTGAAGAACAAGCCTTCACATTATTCATTTCATGAGTTGTAGTAACTTAAAGGTGTTTGACTATATTATATTTATTATTAACCCTAAGATTATCACAGCAGTATTATTTAACCCTCTATCACAAATAATAAGACACAGACACCTGTTAGATTTATAATTGCCTTCTTTACATTGGGCTGGGTAGATATTTCACCTACACTGTCTCAGTATCCTCATCATCCATCTCCCAGCCCCCATCCAATGCCATCTGCCTTAATCTTCCTCATCTGGTCTTCCTTCCATACATAATCCCATAGTATTTCCTTTTATTCTTCTTCTGGTGTTGATTCCTCAACCACATGTTTTTTTCTCCACACTTACCCATTGTTGTCCTCCTTCCTCCTCTCTTCCCATCTGTCTGTCCTGTGATTCTCAGGATTCTCTCATCCTTAAAAGCCCAGGAACCTTAGCCACGTCTACCCCATTCTCCCCTGCCAGGTATTAGGCCATTTAACAAACCAATCAGGCATAATGTTTTAGGTAGGTTTACACAGACAAGGATGGGTCTATCTGAAAGGCAGTAACCAGATCTTGAGAGCCAGTAATTAGCATTAGATCAACCTCCAACACATGAGTGTGAATGTGTCAGCTGCTCTTCAAACTATATTGGAATCCCAAATAAGTAGGTTCTGATACCAGCAAAGGAATGTCTTAGTATCTGGCTAGATGAGCTATTAGTGAGAGTGAGGGCAAGCAGAAAAAAAAAAAAAACAAAAGCTTTCTTGTTCCATGTCCTTTTATGTGGGCTGCCACCAAGTGGAGCCCATGTTTAGGGTGGGTCTTCCTACTTCAGATGACCCAAATTTAGCATGAATCCTCCTACCTCAATGATGCAATCAAGTAAACCCCCCCAGACATGCCCACCTGTTTGAATTTCAGTTATTATATATGTAGTCAAGTTGACAACCAAGATTAGCCATCACAAATCCAGTCCTTGTCATATTGATACACAATCATGTCATGGCTGTTGGAAATAAAATGGTGTTGGGTTAAATATTTTTATTATTAGCCCAATAATTGTTAGGGCAGTATTATTTAACCTGCTATAATAATCAATAGAACACAGACACCTGTTAGATTTATAATTGCCTTATTTACCTTGGGCTGGGCAGATATTCCACCTATGTTGTCTCAATAACTTCACCATCCACCTTCCAACCACCATCCAATGCATCCTTATTCTTATCTGGGCTACTTTCCATCCATAATCTTATAAATACTTGTATTTTTCATCTGGGATTTTCCATACCATTATTGGAGTCCGTCCTCCCAGCCCACATAGTTCCTCCTCCACACTAACCCATCCTGGCATCCTTCTTCCTCCTATCTTCCTGTCTGTGTTTTCCCATGATTCTTCTGGACCCAAAGCCCAGGAACCTTAGCCATGCTTACCCCATTCTGCCTGCCCAGGTTTTAGGCCTTTTAACCAACCTATCAGGAATAATGTCCTAAGCAGGTTTATAAGAATAGGACAGTAACCAGATCTTGAGGGCCAATAACTAGCATCAAAATACAAGCATCAGACCAACCCTGAACACATGACCAATTTCAAAATGAAAACAATAACCAGGTCATAATTCCACCTAACATAATGTAACTATCCCATGTACAACCATAAGTGTATTATAGGTGGCAATGTTCCCTGAGGAATGGTTAGTATTTTAGTCTCATAACAAATATGATAACCATTAATATTAGTTAATATTACATCACATGATAAATAGAGGAATACATATAGCATTTATTATATATGTATATGTACACAAACTCATTCTTAACAAAATAGGACAGAAACAGTCATTTAATTGCAATTTATTTTTCCGTCATGAGACCTTAGCTGATGTTTGTAATTACCTTCCTCTACAACCTATTCTCTACTTCCTTCCACCCTCCGCAAGCACCTCAGCGGGTCTTGGTTCTTTCCCTGTGGGGAAATGACCCATACTTCATTCCTGAGGGTCTGGACCCTTCGTCCTCCTGCCTGGATTAGGCTGTGACAGTCTCTCACTGACTGTAATCATGGTGGCACCAAGAGGTGCCCTGCAGGACCTCCTGTATGCAGCCTCCCCTGCACTGTAGATACAATTTTCCTTACCTCCATGATGAAGAAGCAGTCCAATTTCTCCCTGGTAACCTGGATGGGTCACCTCTCCTAGCAGTGTTATTCCTTTCTTAGCCTGTTGGCTTAAGAGAATCAGAAATCCACAGTGGCCAGGGGAAGTGTGAGCCCTGTTCAGTGGAGTTCTGTTGTGTCTCCTGGCAGGAACACTGCCCCATCTGGAACCAAAACTTCTAGGATAGCAGAAGTTAAGGCCATGGAAACAGGAAGCAGATATTTTCCAAATGGATCACTAGGGTTGACCATGAGTAGAACTATTCCCATTTTCACCTCCTTGATTCCTGGACCCTTGGATCCTGTCTGTGGGAGAAACTATATCATACATTGGATGAAGATTCAAAGCATATACCATCTTCTGGAGAACCCTGTCCCAGCCATCCAGGATGCTGCCACCTAATTGACATTATAACTGTGTCTTCAAGGGGCCATCCCGTCATTCTATCAGGATTCCATGAGCCCAGACCCACTGTTGCACTTCTTTGGCTACACGTTCTATCAGTTCTTTGGTTAGAAGCAGTGCCATATGGAATAAAAACATGATGGTAAAGAATGCATTCTGTTGGTCTGCAGATGGTAGTGTTGGCAGCATTCTATGCAGGAAAGGCAAACCCAAAATCAGAATAAGTATCTATTCCAGTAAAGACAAAGCAAAGTGTTGCACTTTCCATGAAGAAAGTGGCCTCAAAATAGTCAAGGTGACAACCACGATTAGCCATCACCACTTCCTTGTCTGGCTGTTCTTTACAGTGTTGCCATCTATCTGTGCTAATGGATTCTCCCCTGCACCTTTTGTAGGATTCTGGGTAGCAATTCATATATTCTCAAAGAACTTGAATTGGATAACTGAATGCTGCCAGAGTGAGCTGGGGCAAGAGACAGCTACCAGCTCATATATTGCTTGCTGATAACAGCTGATAAATATTCTCTCCAGAGTTACTTAGGGACATTGTATTTGGTGGCAATTCCTATTTGACTTCTGATTTTTCTTTTTGTTAAAGCAGGTCGGCTTGGAAGGGGAAACCCTGTTATGTGTATTTTCTTGCTTCAAAGCCTTTGGCTTACTGTTTCTCACATTGATTGCTGCTATGTTAACTTTGATTGACAGTCCTAAAGCTGATTCTCAGATTGCAGTTTCTATCCTCTCTTCTCACTGCCTCCTGGCTATTTTCTCTGGGAGAAGAAATGAGGTCTTATGTGCTGGAGCCCGCCAGCAGAGTCGATCGAACAGTTCTTGAGTCAGGAATGAGGATTAAAATTAATAAACTAACACACAACACATGGGACCTTTCCAAGATGCTCTAGTAGAGACTAGACACCTGGCTTTATTTCAGACTGCTTTTAAGCCAGAGTAAAAGCAGCTCAGCACAAGGAGTTCAATTCACAAAGAGGTGAAACAAGAGGTGTGATTTTTGACAAGCTGTCCCACCTGCTGTCTCAAACAAAAGATTGTTGCAAAAGATAATTAATATTTACTATTGATATATCCTCTGGTAATCCTGCTGTTAGTCCTAAACATCTGTATAACCAAATCACCATGCAGAGACTGGGTTTATTTAGTTAACCTAGAACACAATGCTGGGCAATAGTTACTTCCTCCTAAACCTCCAAGCCCTCATAGTTTCCTAACATTTAGATTTCCTACATTATACTTGCTTTTAGTGATATCTTAGGTCCAGTCCATCTCTCCATACTATTCCAAGATCTGTCCTCCAGCTCTCTCTCTCCTAGTTCTCTTTGCCCTTTCCCCTCCCACTCATTTCCTGTCCTCTGGCTCCTCCATTTGCACAACATTGTGGCTAGTTGTTTTATTTTGGCCTGTTTATACGCAGTTGAGACAGGATGCTCAGAATAAGTATCACAATGCAATATCTGGATTGAAACCAGAGAGTGGTATGGAGAAATCAGCATTTGAATGAACAAGGGTAAGGTGTATACATTTTAAAAGAACATTATACCAACAGGAGATAGACTTGGAAATTCTTCCCTGAATCCAGTGAAGGCCTGGTAAATGCAGTCTTTCCACTGAGATTTAAATATCAAAGCAGCTGGTAGGACAGCGGCTCCCAACACTTAGGAATTGGAAAGGCTCCAGAGTCCTGTCTTCTGCTCCCTTTCCTCTAGCAGTTCAACATATTCTCTTCATCTTGCTCACCACAAGTTCTCAACTTCACAAAGAGGAAATTCAGCAAAGAGTAAGACTGTTTAGGCCTGTTACATCAGTGAGTAGAACTGTCTGCTTAAAGGTTAAGAAGAAAGGCCTTTCCAAGCAGGGGTGGCATGTGTCTCTAGTACCAGCACTCCAGTGGCAGAGGCAGGTGAATCTCTTTGAGTTTGAGGCCAGCCTGGTCTAGGAAGGGAGCTCTAGCACAGCCAAGGCTACACAGAGAAACCCTGCCTACAAAAAGCACAACCAAACCAAGCCAAAAAAAAATAAGGGAAAAGAAAGGCCTTTAAGAACATCCTCCTTCTTTCAGAGATGTGTGCTTCAAATGTGTTCTGCCTTTGTGTTATAGATGAAGGTATTCCCCAAGGGCAGTTTACAATAGTGTCTTATTCCTTATCAGATTATTTTATCATCTTTTAGATTAATTTGATATAGAGGTCTAAGAAACTACTAATAGGAATAGCCTATGGATAGGTTTCTTTCTGGTGGCTCTAACAAAGCAACCTAGGGTAGAAAGAGGGCATTCAGCTCATGTTCCAGGTCACAATACATCATGGCAGAAGAAAGCACAAAGCAGGAGACTGATCGTTGAGCACATGCATCCGTAGTGAAGAGGCAAAGAATAGTAAATACATGACTGCTGTTACCCAGCCTGCTATCTCCATCTTATCAAGGATTCCCTTCCCAGGGAATGAGCCCATCCATAGTCAGTATGGGTCTTCCCACATCAATACAATCAAGATAACCCCCCCCCATAGCCATGTCCTTATGTCAACCTAACCTAACAGTCCCTCATTGAGGCTTCCTTCCCAGATGAATCTAAATTCTGTCAAGTTAACAATGTCAACATTCACAGTTCCCTCCCCTTATCAATTTGAATAAAAAAATCACTTTTTAAACCACTACCTGCCCATTGTTCCCATAGGCTTATTACCATGTTATTAAATGCATTTAATCCAACTTTAAAAGCTTCCATAGGTCAGGGATGATGCCACATACTTTTAATCCCACCACTTGGGAGGCAGAGGCAGGTGGATTGCTATGAGTTTGAGGCCAGCCTAGTCTACACAGTGGGTCCAAGACTCTTACACAGAGAAACCCTGCCTCAAAAAACAAAACAGAAAACGAAAATTAAAACAAATAGAAAAGTTTGTGTAGTATTTAACAATTCCAATACCTTAAATATCCAATCTCTTATGAAAACCCATAAAAAAGTTAGATACTTACAAGATAAAATAAACAGGGCACAAAATAACCACACCAAAGCAAACCAAGTTCCTACAGCACCGTGTCTGATATCTGAGGCTTGTTATGAAGTGTCCTGGGCTTCTTTTTTTTTTTTTTAATTTTTCATCAATTGTACTTTATTCATTCTGCATCCCCCCATAAGCCCCTCCCTCCTCCCCTCCCAATCCCACCCTCCCTTCTCCCTCTGCTTGCATGCCATTCCCCAAGTCTGATAGGGGAGGTTCTCCTCTCCTTTCTGATCTTAGTCTATCAGTTCACATCAAAAAATATGGAACGCTTCACGAATTTGCGTGTCATCCTTGCGCAGGGGCCATGCTAATCTTCTCTGTATCGTTCCAATTTTAGTATATGTGCTGCCGAAGCGAGCACGTCCTGGGCTCCTTGTGGCTTCATATCTACCCTTCCAACTTTGTCATTTGCATTACACACATACTATCTCCTAGGCCTTCTCCACTTCATTCCTTCATCCCATGGCAAATAACCCACGGTCCTGGCATCTCCATCATCCTGTGGTTTCTACTGTAACTGAGACTTGATTTTCACAGCTTTGTACAACAGCCTATCGAGGCTTCTATGCAGAGACTGACCTTGTCATACATTTCCTGGCCTCAGCTAAAATCCATGACCTCCCACCTCTGTTTGCATCTTTCATGCCACCAAAACTAGTATCACATTATGCTGCCAAGTTCTGCCCCCAGCAATATGACCCCTTTGGACTACAGCTGTACCACCTTCTGTGTGCTGTCCTGGAAAAACATTCATTAGGAAGTTTCTTTTGAGGGGACAGGATCCACTTCAAACTAGATTTTGTCCTAGTAAATGAATTTGGATCTTTACGTGAATGAACCTCTGTTGGGTGTTTTTTGCCTCCTATAATCCCAGTGCAGTGCAGGAGGCATCTCTACATCAGTGCTAATGTCTTCAACAAGTTCAGCTGTTTTCTCAACCACCGCTAAAAGCCCTCCTGTTCTCAGTTTCCCTTGCCAAACTAGTCAGTCCACTGTCCTCAGATACAACTTTATTCATATTTCCAGGACATGGGCGGAATAAGGCCAGATATTTCAACAAAGTATAACACAGATGGCCCCTAACCCAGTCACTGATAGAATTCTTGTTTCCCTTTAAAACCTTATGACCCATGTTTATCTCAATCTTATAAGCTCCCACCAGAATGAGTTAAGCTCTGATTCCAACATTCAGTGACTTTTCTAGCCCAGTGTACCATACTTTTTCACATTCTAGCTGCAAATGGGTCCAAAGATAAGAATAATACAGTCAGTTGTACACATTAAAGATCCTACTTCTGGGTAACAATTTCTGTCTTAGTTTCTTTTCTGTTGCTGTGATGCAATATTCTGAAAAAAGCAACTTAAGTCACTGTTCCCATTGAATTCTATTCATGGTAGAGAAGTCACAGTGGTAGGTGGCTGAGGGAGCTGGTCACCTAACATCTGCAGTCAGAAGAAAAGAACAATGAGTGCATGCATGTTATTGATCAGGTTGCTATCTGTCCCACTCTTATACAGGATTCCCCCTGCCCAAGAGAAGACCCAGATGAGCCTTGTCGCATCAATAATATAATCAGTAATCCTCCACAGGTCAACTCAATCTAGATAATCCTCCATTGAGATTCCCTTCCCAGGTGACTCTGTATTCTGTCAACTTGATTATGTAATCATCATAATATAGCACATCATTCTTCTCTGCCTTCCCTAGCCAGCTTTTTCTGTATATTTTCCCCTAATTCTACCTGCATTAGAGCTCCATCCCCCTTAGATAAGCTAACCCCTTCTCCCATTTATCCATCTGCTCTTGTCTTACTTCTTCTGTTTTTGTGCATTGTTACACTGTTCTTCACCTTTTGATTTCTCTAAAGAATTGTAGAACTATTTTCAAAATCTCTTAAGTGCACTTAACTATTATTCTATCTTTATTCTCATCCCCCAGCCCCTTTATGTAGTTTCTTGTCACATAGCACAGAAATCAGTATGCATTTGAATTTTTTACTTTTTTTTCAGGCCGGGAGACAAGACTTAAAACCAAAGAGTCAACTCTAAAGTCCAAATTTATTGAAATTTTGCCCTATGGGGTCATGGAAAGAGAAGATCTCTGGCATTCAGCTTTAGAGGTGGTCTGGGAACCTTCCTATTTCTTAGAGGGGCAACAAGAAAGATATCTGGGTCAGGTGACAGTGGCCCAAAAGGAAACCTTTAATGAGAACGTAGTATGTGGAAGTAATAAAACTAAAAAATGTTCCATTGAGGGTTCAGTGCTTGATACACCACAAAGCATTTCTGTGGTAAGAAGACTCCATAATTGGAATTCACATGGAAAGGATTCTAAACAAAATTCCAAGTTAATGAAAACTTCAAGAATGTTTGTAGGAAAGAAAATATATGAATGTGATGAGTGTGGGAAAACCTTCAGTCAGAGTTCATCTTTGCTTAAGCACCAGAGGATTCACACTGGCGAGAAACCTTATAAGTGCAATGTATGTGACAAGCACTTCATCGAACGCTCCTCTCTCACTGTTCATCAAAGGACTCACACAGGAGAAAAACCCTACAAATGTAATGAGTGTGGGAAAGCCTTTAGTCAGAGTATGAACCTTACTGTTCATCAAAGAACTCATACTGGAGAGAAACCTTATCAGTGCAAAGAGTGTGGGAAAGCTTTCCGTAAGAACTCGTCCCTTATTCAACATGAAAGGATTCATACTGGAGAAAAGCCCTACAAATGTAATGATTGTGGGAAAGCTTTTACACAAAGCATGAATCTTACAGTGCATCAGAGAACTCATACAGGAGAAAAACCCTATGAATGTAATGAATGTGGAAAAGCCTTCAGTCAAAGCATGCATCTTATTGTTCATCAGAGAAGTCATACTGGAGAAAAACCCTATGAATGCAGTGAATGTGGAAAAGCCTTCAGTAAAAGCTCAACTCTCACTCTACATCAGCGAAATCACACTGGAGAAAAACCCTACAAATGTAACAAATGTGGTAAATCCTTTAGTCAAAGCACATATCTCATAGAACATCAGAGACTTCACTCTGGAGTGAAACCTTTTGAATGTAACCAGTGCGGGAAAGCTTTCAGTAAGAATTCTTCTCTTACTCAGCATCGGAGAATTCACACTGGAGAGAAACCTTATGAGTGTATGGTGTGTGGAAAGCATTTCACTGGGAGATCATCCCTAACTGTACATCAGGTTATACACACTGGAGAAAAACCTTATGAATGCACTGAATGTGGAAAGGCCTTTAGCCAAAGCGCCTATCTTATTGAACATCAAAGAATTCATACTGGTGAAAAGCCCTATGAATGTGATCAGTGTGGGAAAGCTTTCATTAAGAATTCATCCCTTATAGTGCACCAGAGGATACATACAGGAGAGAAACCCTATCAGTGTAACGAATGTGGAAAAGCTTTCAGTAGAAGTACAAACCTTACAAGACACCAGAGGACTCATACATGAGGAAAGTTTTCACTGACCCCTTGATTATTCCTTTGATAATAATCAGATGTCATATCAATGTAGATACTTAATAACTATAACTAATGTAGTAACCTTTTAGTTGAAGTAGAGTATAGCATACCAATAATAAAACCATAGCAGAATAAACATATGAGTAAACCCTTGATTAAGATAGTAAAATTTTATATCAAGTTTGAGCAGCTGATACATAAATGATGAAGACATAGCCTGAACGTAAGCTCTGTTGTGTCATACTGGGAATTCTGATTTGGGCATCAGAGTTCATACTGGATGGAAAATGTGATAGTGATTAACTGGATAGCCCCAAAATTGGGTTCAACCCAGTTCTAACCTCCCATTAACTTGAACAAATTCCCCATTTTCATCAGGTCACAGTATCCTTATGTGATAAATGAGAGATTTGGGATGCAGGTCCATGAGATCTGTATTAGCCAAAATCCCAAAAAACACAGGGAAATTTTTTGGTCATTTGCTGTTATATGTGCTATGGAGGTGCTTCTATTTCATAGTATGGTTTTCTTAGGTGTTTTAGGTTAAAATTCTCTTACCTCTTATTGTCCTTTATGACCTTGGATTACATTCTCTCCTTAATTAATGTAGATTACTTGCTACTGGGTTGCAGATGAATTGTTTATATTTTAACTCCATAGCATGGTGCTTCAAATTCTCATCTAATAATCATTAAACTATTCTTAAATAACTTGATTATATTTAGATGATAAGTGACTTAAATCTTTCAATACTTAGGAATCAAATACATATCTTTGCATCTTATTTGACTGTCATGGAAATTTAAAGACAGGTGAGTAGAACACTAATTGTCCTGGATAGTTTTATGTCAACTTGACACAAACTAAAGTTATCTAAGAAGAGAGAACCTCAATTAAGAAAATGCCTCAATAAGATCAGGCTATAGGCAAGCCTGTAGAGAGCATTTTCTTAACTAGTGATTGATGAGGTGTACCCAGCCCTTGTGAATGGTGCCATCCCTGGGTTGGTAAATCAGGCTGAACAAGCCAGCAAGCAGCACTCCTCGCGGCCTGTGCATCAGCTCCTACCTCCAGGTTCCTGCCTTTTTTGGTTCCTGTCCTGACTTTCTTCAGTAATGGAACAGTGATATGGAAGTGGAAGCCAAATAAACCCTTTCCTCCTCAAGTAGGTTTGGTCGTGGTGCTTCATCACAGCAATACAAACCCTAACTAAAACACAAATACACATAGGAATTCAGCAAGTTAATGAAACATTTGCAACTAAAAACATACTGAGAACCACCACAGGAATAGTTTATAGATCATGATGGTGTTTGCTTTATTAAACATATTGACTAAGTCCTAAATATGAGGCAGATATTCTGGGGGAATCCCTGCAGGCTTTCAGGATGGCAGGGAAACAGTCCACAAAGAGACAAGAATGAAACTGTGTTCAACCTGACTGAGGCACCAATACTGGGACAAAACTTTGAGAGTCTGAAACCAGTCCTTTAGCCATATTTAAGCACAGCTTAAATATGATTTTGGAAGTTTTCTGATAATAGTTAACTCCATCCTGTGAGTACAGAGTGTTTATATCAAAGTTTTTTACAAAATACATATGGCTTCAATAAGATGGATTCTGTTGACTTAGTGTCGGAGCCAGCCAGCAGAGGAACAATTCTTGAGTCAGGAGTGAGGATTAAAATTAATAAACTAACACACAACACATGGGACCTTTCCAAGAGGCTCTCCTAGTGGAGAGTAGACTAGACCCTGGCTTTATTTTAAACTGCTTTTAAGCCAGAGTAAAAACAGCTCAGCACAAGGAGTTAAATTCACAAGGAGGTGAAAACAGAGGTGTGACTTTGACAAGCTATACCACCTGCTGTCACAAACAAAAAGGAGATGGATTTGGAAATTCTTTACTGACTTCAGTGAAAGCCTGGTAAAACCAGTCTTTCCACTGAGATTTAAATATCAAAGCAGCTGCTAGAACAGCAGCTCCCAACATGTCTCCCTTTTTTATTTTTTTAAAAATTGACCATAACTTAAGAGTTATGGTGCAGAAGATTGTGCCTGTCTTAGGCTGTTTCTCTCATAAGATACATTCTTAACTATCATTGGTACATGAATTCCATCATTCATGCCCTGTCTTGGGTTGAATATATCCCAGACATTGACTACCAACCTCTGCTAGGGTAGACAATGGGGTTTAATCTTATGCAGATCAGTTCAGCTTTAACATTCTAAAGGGCCTTCAGGAAGGTTTTAATTGTCAAAGATAGGAGCACATCTATCACAAGCCAAGTCCAAATACTCCATAAAAGTGACTTAACAAATGACTCTTGTGTAGACACCAAGTCTGAGAAACATTCACAAGAACCATAGTAAAAGGCTGTTGAACAATCAGAACCATTTGGAAGCTTACAAATACAGTTTGTTAGTTTACATTGATGGCAAGAAACTTTAGAGTTTGAATCTTATTAACATTTCCAAACAACAAAGCAAAAGGAGAATTTACATAGGCAGTTACAGTGCCTCCCAAGAATTTCTGAAGCAAACTTGTTTTGGTCTACTGAAAACCAGAGCCAGACCGAAGTTTAGTCAATCCTCTTTTTTATTCCTGATTTTTTTGAGAATTGTCCTCATTAACAGAACAATCAAGTCCAGTCCACTGTATAAGAGGTTTCTCTGCATGACATCTTCTCCCAGGAGTAGAATTAAACAAATGCAGGTCAGGAGCTTAAGTCCAATGCAGCTTTCCATTCTCAGTCATGACAGAATTCATGATTGTTTGCAGCAGGAACATCCTCCTGGGCAACAATTCCTGCAAATCGCACCAGCCTTTTTGGGATACACCTGGCTCCTTCTGTGGTCCTGTGGAAAAACACAAACATACCCTCTTCCCCATATTAATACGGGGATGGGGCCCTGCCATATTCCAGTAATTGGATCTTTCCATTTTACTTGGGCATAATTATCTTTGATATTAGGATGCCACAGCTGATCAGCCGCAGAACAGCCTTGTATATCCACATTAAAAATTTTTTAAATAAAGAGAACACGATTAAGATTTGGGGATATGACTTCTCCTTTTTTATTTTTTGCAATTGGTTTTTAAGAGATCCATGGGCAGGCTTTAGCCTTAAGGATTATACGGCACCTTTTATGATTTTTAAAAATGTTGAAAAGCTTGACTAATATATGTAGTACCATTATTAGTCTTTATAATGGAAGAAATATCAATTGTAGCAAAACATTTTAGTTTTTTAAATTTTGGGATATGAGTAATGTCTATTTGTTGTTTAGAATGGTTTTATATCTTTAAAATAGACAAAATACCTTGTTATTTGTTGAATTTAATTTTTTATGACCATTGAATCTTTGTAGCAGAATTAACCATTAGCTTTCTTACTGGAAAAACTGAGAAGCTGCCTCTTTAATAGTTTTTTTGTTTTGTTTTGTGTTGTTTCTGATTTTGTTTTTCTTGGTAGGGTGGCAGCAATAGCTATTTCTTGAGTATAAGACAGCCCAATGTCAGAACATAACCTAATATAATCAGAAATATCTCCTTTTTTCCTAAATGGTCTCAAAGCTTCTTGGCAGGCACTGTTAGCATTCCCATAAGCCAATTGTTTTACTAATAATAATCCAGACTTTTCATTGCTTATAAGTCTGTTTGCTGTTTGCATTAATCTTGCCACAAAATCTTGAAATAACTCATCAGGTCTCTGACAGATTTTAGTCAAATCCTCCATCTGTCTACATGTTTGTGGAAGTTTATTCCAGGCCCTTTGGGCAGCAGTATTTACTTGAGCATAAACGGCCACATCAAAATCCAATTGTTGTCCTATTTCCCTGTAGATTCCTTCTCCAGCAAGCATGTTATAAGTTATAGGAATTCCCTGAACTCAATTAAGTTTAGTTGTAACTTGACATTGCTCTGCAAATTCTGACTTCCATAATAAATGATCTCCTCCTGTTAAGTACGCTCTTGTTAATTGTTTCCAGTCCCCTGGGCAAAGGGCCTCAGTAGACAAGGACTCCAACAGAACTTGAGTAAATGGTGCTGGACGACCATATTGAGAGCATGCAGCTTTTAATTCTTTTGTTTAAAAGGTATAGGAGCATGGACTCGGCATATTCCCTTGTCCATCAGGCTGCTCTAGAACTGGAAAACCATAAAACTCAGTTATATCTTCTCCATTCTGTCTAGCTTTTTGTAATGAAGCTTATAAGGGAGATACCGTTGCCCATACAGTGGACAAAGGAAAAGATCCCCTTGTCTTCTGGGCTACTGCTACTGTAGCAGTCCCAGGAGGAGGGCTCAAACCTGCAACCAGTGATGGAGTTGGAGTGGGGGATTGAGCCTCATTTTCCCTAGTAGTTAATTCTCCAATTTTTTTGTTAATTTCCTCCAAGCCCATTCCAATCTTTTAATTTCTTTTTGCCAAGGCTTACGCTTTTTTACATGCATAGCCTGAATCAGAGGGTATCTTTCAGAATAATACTGATCTGGTTCTTCCTCCAACTCTGCAACCTCATCAGGATCTAAGTCATCCTCAAAGTCTTCTGACAAGAAATTACTGTCTTCAGGAGGGAAATACAACTCCTCTGGAGGAGCTGATGGTCTAATATCATTTTGTCTGGAAGCCTCCCATCTTTCTAACCTCCTTCTCTCTAAGCCTGAAAGTTTAACTTTCTCAGTTTCCTGCTGCATATACAGACTATCTTTAATTAAGTTCCATACAAAAAACGCTAGGCTACTGCCTTGTCCCATATTTATTTTCGGATTTACTCACCACTCACTGTGCCCTTTTTACTTAATGATTCGAGCTCATTAGCACCTGCAGTGTTCTTCATTGATTCCCTGTATCTCAAGCCCCACATTGGGCACCAGTCTGCCGGAGCCCACCATCAAAGTCAAACACTTCTTGAGTCGGGAGTGAGGATTAAGATTAATAAACCAACACACAACACATGGGACCTTTCCAAGAGGCTCTAGTGGAGACTAGACTAGACCCTGGCTTTATTTTAGACTGCTTTTAACCCAGAGTAAAAACAGCTCAGCACAAGGAGTTAAATTCACAAGGAGGTGGTGAAACGAGATGTGATTTTGACAAGCTATCCCACCTGCTGTCTCAAACAAAAGGAGATGGACTTGGAAATTCCTTACTGACTTCAGTGAAGGCCTGGTAAAACCAGTCTTCCTGCTGAGATTTAATTATCAAGGCAGCTGCTAGAAGAGAGGCTCCCAACAACTTAGAAGCAATGCTCAACGGTCTAGGGAGAATGACTGAGGTAAACAATGTCTGTGGGAGTCAGGATTTGGTCTGATGCTGAGATAACATAGAAGTCACTTAGACTGTTGTAAAGTACAAATGACATTTGTAAAGGCTAAGTTTTACAACCTAGAAGCAATGCTCAGAGTTTGGGGGAGGGGAAGTCTAGGATAAGCAAACATAATATTCTGAGGGTAAAGGTGGAGCCTGGCTTAGCAGGTAGCAAAGGTTCACCAGGTTATAAACTGTGTTTCAACTTTCAAGAGAACAGCCAGATTATCTTCTCACTTTGGAGAGATGAGCTTTGTGTTTTACTTTTCCTGGCTTCTTCAGTGCTTATTTGTGTGCTTACCTTTTGCCTTCTACAAAATATCATCAGAAAACCAAAATTAAGGTGTTTCCCCCCCACACCTCCAGAGGCTAAAAATGACAGTGTGATGAGAGAAGAAACAATGATAGGACAGAATCCAGAAAAATTGGCAATTGGTTAAATAGCCTTTGTAGACACTGAGTGGCGCTCACTGGGATTGGGCAGTCTGGGCCTGTGAGAGCAGGCCTTCTGGAGCTTACAGTGTGGCAGGATGACTATGACTTGTTCCAAGCTTTCCATGCTCCACCATGTTGGAAGAGTGTCTGGCAAAGGTCTAACAATTTCATTCCCAACAGACACACACACACACAAAAAAAAAAACGAAACAGGCTAGACAGATTACCCACCAAAATACTGATGAAACCAGAGCCATCCTCCTGAACTTTGGCAGCTGTGACCACCATTTCGACCACCTTGATCACATCTTGCTACCCAGATACTGACACCCCGAGTCCAGAGGAATTTTCAGAAGAGAGAACAGAAAGTACTGCACACACAGACATTGCACAGAGACATTTAGACACTTACTGCCGACATAAAAACCTCCGGATCAGGTTCCTGGAGTCTTGGGATCCCGGACAAGCCCCCAAAATGTTCTGCCCAGTTCACGAACCCCAAAAGACCAGGAATAAATAGACTGCTGTAAATACATGAGGTTCTTTTTATTATAAATCATTACAAGCTGCAGCTTGGGCCTACCCCACCCCCCACTGCAGTGAGAGCCAAGAGCCTCGTGCTTGTGCTCAGGTTAGTTGGGTGATTTAAAGATTCTGGTCCTTCCTAGCACACCCAAGGCAAGGGCGATTCCTGCCTAGCAAGCATCTATTGGTCAAAATGCTACATTTTGAATTGGCTATAGGAAGGTCCCCAGACCATTAATGATCTTGCGTCCCTCCCTAGGGGGATGAGCCAGTTTCCTAGCAACTGTATCTCTAGTGGGTAGGGAAAGAATACAATAAGGCGGGTTCTTCCTCTCAGGGCATTATTGGACTTCTCTATCCACCTAGTTCAGGCCTTAAATATTAATAATAGCGGCTAGTTTTCAATCTTTTGGTCTCTCAGTACATTGAGGAAGTTCGTGGAGGTTGGAGACTAGTGTGTAGCAAGTCACTGTACAGGAACTGACGCTAAGGGAAGATGCTGCACCCTACTGCAAAGGTCTTGTTACTGGGCTCTGCAAATCAGCACTAGGAAGTAGCCACTCTTGAAGAAATCAGATTGGTCCCATATAAACATTCATTTTCATGTCCGTAATTCATAGTGGGAACAGACAGGGAGACAGTTTAGATTTCTCCCAAGCTCTTTCTTAGACTGGATCCTAATGGGGAAAAAAAAAAATTTCATGAGAGAAATGGGGTTTTCTTGTGCAAATGCTGGGAACAGTAAGTAAAGCTTGTAAGGGAGTCCTAGGGAGAGCCATATGATATCATGGACTTCGTGTCAAAAGCATCACTACAGTTGTTTTCATCTTTGAGACAGTCTCACACAGGCTGGCTTGAACTCAGTCTGTTGCCTCCGTCTGCTTTCTGAGTGAATTACAGTTGTACAGCCACCGTGTGTGTGTGTGTGTGTGTGTGTGTGTGTGTGTGTGACACACACACACAGGTGCAAAAGGCTACCCATAAGCTATTCATTCCCTGATGGCTTTCACTAGCCCCAGCAGAAATAAATCTGACAAATGGAAGCTTCACTACTTTCATAAGTTTGGAAGACATGTCTTCTCCTAGCTATGCTAGGCAACCACTGTGGATGCCTTTCCACCAGCAACATGAGTGACATTCCTGGTTCCACCCACTTTACTTACTGGGACCTTACTCAAGGCATTTCACACACCAGTGCCTGTTTCCTCATTTGCTAACGGTGCAAACCTAAGTTCTTTGGATTCTCTTAGATAATAACACAATTTTGGGAAATTACCTAACAGTTAGTGCTAAATGCTATTTTATTATCATGTATCGGAAACCTGAAGTCTGAATTTTCTAGCAGGCCATCCAGAACCCACAAGCACCTAAGAGAACCACTAAGCACCCAAAGCAAATGTCTTAAAGGAAGGTACATAGTGGAGGCTATGCCACACACTAGCTGCTGCAGAAACTTCCAAGGCTAGTGTGCATTCTCAACTACACCATAATGTGGGCTTTTAGTTTGTTTTGCTCTTGTTTTGGGGTGAGGGTTGTTTTGTTTTGATTTTATGTTAGGAATCAAGCCAGCAGATGCTAGTGTCACTGTGCTATGACCATCCCTAGCTCTCACCTTGAATCTGTCTTGTCCAGAACTGACCAGTGAGTCTATACAGATATGTTAATCTGTCCAGTTAAATCCTTCCATCGCTTTCCTATCACACACAAAACAAATCCATTGTTCCTACCATGGCTGTCAAAACTTCAGAGTCACACTCCCATCTTGAACGGTCATTCCTTTTCCCTGGCGGTGAGGCTGGCTAATTTCTTTGTGGGCAGCTCTTCCCGGGAAAGCCAAATCTCCCAAATATCCCCACCCTGTGTGCTCCGTAACCCCCTCACACAGCTTTACTGTCCTGACACTCTGGTGAGAATTTTCTGTTTGATGAACTACCTTCCCTAGTCACACCAACCCTCCAGTGCAGAATTCAATCACTGTTTCTCCACCATCTGCATAGTGCCTGGACCTGTGTGCTCACTAAGTGAGAGAATGACATCTTTAAAGCTTGGGATGGAGTCACTGACATTGCGTCCTAAAGGGCGACCAGGAAAGCCCCAAGTGCCAATCTTCAGATCATATTTAATTGAATTTGTTTCACTTTTTTTTAAATAAACTAACAACGTTGCTTCGTGAGTACTTACTACACATTCAGAGGCAACTAGATATCTCCAAGGGAAGGCTCTGGCACATCAACCCATACTCCCTGGCCCCAGCAAAATACAGTAATCATAAGTAAATCCAAATTTCTCTAAATACCATCCCGCGATCCCAGAGAGACTTGCTGACCTTGTTGAGACTTCCAGGGCCTTCGCTCCTGTCCCTTCCACCTCTTATCCCCGCGCGTCTCCGCGGCAGCCTCGCCCTATTTCCCCGCACCCCTGCCACTGCCATCGCCACTGCACTAGGGCACCACCGTGCGTCCCCTCGCTGGCTGCTGCACGGGCCGCCTGTCGAGAACGCGATGCTGACAGTCTTTCCAGCCTTTTCCCTGCCGTTCGGCCCTCCTACGCAGTTCCTGGAGTTTCCCTGGCTTTGGTCGCAGGTCGCAGTGTTGAGCTCCCCTGGGATAACAGCATCCCGGGCCCGATTTCACCGCGGAGTCTCAGGCGGTCTCCACCAAGACACGCCCGCGTCTCTGGCCAGCGCTGAGCGGATTGGTGAGTCCGGCGGAGGCTTCTGGGAATTGTAGTTTAAGCCCACAAATCCACCCTGCGCAGGCGCACTTCATCACTTTTTACCTTCAAGTCTCTGGGGAAAGGATTCCAGAAACCCGAGTACAGCCGCTCTAAGGTTTGTAGGAATCAAGCTCTTTGGGTCCCGGAGCAACGCGCAGGCGCGGTTCCGCTGAAGGCTGCAGGCTCCAGCTCATTGTGTCCTGACTGCTCTGTGGCAGCGCTGCTCGGTCGCCGCGGTGGACTCACCTCAAAAGGCAGCCCCGCGGTGACCAGCAGCGTCGAAAGCCGAGCTGGACAGGGACGGTCAGGTCTGAGAGTAAAGACGGAAGGGAGACCAAGCAAGGGTGGGTTGCGGTCCGTTTTAGAGGACATGGATCCCATGCCCTTAACTTGGCTGCGAATGTACTGAGATTTGTCTCCGCACAGAAGATGGGTCTGTGGTGGAGCTGAGAGATAAGAACCCCGATTGCATGTGGAGAAGGGTGGGTCCGGACCTCTAGCATGTCTTGGAGCAGACTCAGGAAGACATTTGTACCCAGTTGATGGGTATATTCCCGGTGATGCTCCAAGTCCTGTCTGAGGAACTTGAGAACAGGACAACTGCAGCACGGCCCCTCACTTGATAGAGCGCTGGAAAGTGGCTAGAGTGAATAACAACACACATACACACACACGCGCGCACACGCACACACACCCCTCCTCATACCCCTACTCACACAGCACACAAAACTCCAGGTCACTTCACCGAACCCAAAGAAGGAGAATCCTGAGGCCACAAGAGTTTCGCTTGCAAGATTTCCAAGGTGAAGAAGACCTGGCCGGCTTAGCCCCCTTCCCTTTTCAGGAGAAAACATCGACTCTCTTCCCTCCTCTTTTCCTCTCATCCGGATCAAGCTGTCCCGGGGGAAAGAATGTCTTAAGACTCCAAAGCATAGCTTTGGGGCAAAGGACAAAGGATGGGAGTATTTGAGAACTGTGGCTGGGGTAAGCCTTCTGCTAAGTGACACAGAACGGGAAGATATGGAGGACCTGACTAAAAGAAAGATGCAGAGGAGGAATGGCACGGTGAGCAGGTCACTTTACAGAATAGGGGAGGACAAATGCCTTCAGAAGCGGTAGGGAACGGATAGCAAACAGACCAAAGAATTCGTTGGACACCAGGAAGTGAATGTTCTGGCGCACTCCCTGTGACCTTTGACCTTGCCGTCTCATCACAGGTGAGCCCATGCTTCTAGCCTGAGAAATCCCAGTTGGAAAGCTGCTCACCCGCCTCCTCTGTGCCTGGTGGTCCTTCGCTCACCGGAGAAGAAGGGATGGCTGTCAGCCACCTCCCAGCCCTGGTCCAGGTAAGTGAGGAAGCAGTGTTGTGAAAGGTAACTGTCCAGTGTGGTGCCCCGCACCCCAGTTGTGTTCTTGACTTGAAGGGTGTAAGGCTGTTTGCTCTAACTGTAAGACCTGGGGTCTCACAGCTCAGGAGTTTAATCGCGCCCTTCCCAGAAACTCCCCCAGACCAAGACTCGTTGCAAAAGCAAGAGGTTTATTAACCATTGTACAACGGGGTCACCCCTGCTGGTCAGCAAAGAGTGGCACCCGGAGACAAAGGCCTTTAGGTTTTTAAAAGAAAAATTGCGGGAAATTTGAAGTTGCAGTTTTGGCAATTTAGGATTGGATGAAGAAGTTATAAAGTAAGATAATTGGTTAGTCTTAGGTGCTTAAGCTTGGCCAGTCCTGCCAAGTGTGGATGCAGCTGCAATTTAAGGTGGGGGTGGTTAGCTCATCCTTGAAGATTAGGGCTGCGGGCTCTTGGCTGGAGGTCAAAAGCTACTCAGAAGAAGTCTAGGTTTGTTGCTAAGAAACGCTATCTCAAGGACAAGGGTCTGGTCCTCCTTTTGCTGAGTGAAGGTTATTGCCTGCTTGCCCCTTTTTTTATATCTGTCCTCACAGATAGGGTCACATTCCTTCACTCTCTGGAAAGGTACTAAGAGGCTTTAGCTTAACCTGGACCTAAAACTCAAAACTATAGGCTTTAGAAGACATATAGGTTACAAAGTAAGTTTAACCCTTTCATAACCAGAAGCTTTCCTCTCGCTCCAGTCTGCCCCAAACACCTGACCTCAGCTGCTGCCTCCCACCCCACACTTTATCATGGTGAGCTTTGGAGCTTCCTGTAGTTGTGTGGGCGGCACAGCTGGGCAGGGATCTAGATTAGTATGGAATGAAAACCTTTCCACTTTCTAGTAGCCAGTAAGATGGGAATCCAAAATGGTGAAGATGGGATCTGATGTAGGAGCCAAAAGAAGGAATTCAAACTTTTTTCTGTGAACATGGGGTTTCACAGACAACTTTTATTTATTTATTTATTTATTTATTTATTTATTTTGAAGATAACATGTAACTTTTGTTTCAGATGAATATTTAATAGCAGTAAAAATATTTGAAAAACTCTAATCCTACAGGTTAGGAGTATAGCTTTGTGGTAGAGCACTTGGTTGGCATAGATTAGGCTCTAGGTTCAGTCTACAGCACTACCCCACACACACACTCACATACACATTCACACACACACATACACCCACACTCATACACACATTCACTCACACACTCAAACTCAGAAACACATACATTCACATGCAATCATACACAGTCACACTCACACACACATACAACCAACACTCAACACATTCTCATACACCCACACACACCTACCTACACACACATTCACACACTCACTCACACACATTTACACACACACAAACTCACATGCACAGTCACCCACACATGCACACTCACTCACAGAGCTGGGCATGGTGGCTCATATCTGTAATCCCAACATGTGCCAGGCTGCAGCGGGAAGACTGAAAACTGAAGACCAGCCTCGGCTGCAGGGAGAGTCTGACTCTGTAGGGCTCAGAGCTCAAGAGTGCTCTGAGTACGGCCACCCTCGTTAGGCAGAACCTGTTCTAAGCCCTTTGCTTTTGAGTCTTTAGCTTTCTGGGAGGTGACAAGCTGGGTGAACCGCCAACCAGTCCTAGCTTGGGGGCTGCTCGTTCTCCTTCTGTCTTTGTTTTGTTTTGTTTGGGGTTTTGCTTTTGTTTTTTAATCAAAAGGGCTTTATTTAGAGGGTGAAAGGTCAGGACTGGGAGGCCGTGTGTAGCAAGGGTCAGGACTGGGAGGCCGTGTGTAGCAAGGGCTCTGTGCGGTGTCATATGTAGCAAACAGTACCAGGAGTCAGGAAAGAGAAGGGTGTGGGGGAGTGTTGCATAGTGAGAGGAAACGGGAGTGTCCAAGGTTCAAATTCACTTCCTAACAACCTGCTGCTCGTAATAGCCACTGCAATCCAGGGAGACCTGCCCGTTTCTCCCATTCCCACAAGATGTGCCTTGAACCCTAAATAGAACAGAGCTCCAAGAACCTTCTCATGTGCCATGTAAGCTCCACATCTTAAAGGTTTCCCTCCTCCCCACACATGAACCCCGGCTGACAAGTATATGGCCCTGGGAGGGTGAACCATGTCGGAGGCATGGCAGTTAAACACTGTTTATGTCGCATCCAGGCCACTGTAATTTGCAGAAGAGCTTAGGGATATAAAATGTGCCAGGTCTGTGAGCTTTATTAGAAACCGGAGGTGAGTGACAGTTCTTGATAAATCCATTCATGGGGTCACTTGAGCCAGTGCCTCTTGGCTCCTTCCTGTGCACCCAGGCTTTGGGTACAGTTATCTTAAGCTAAAGCAGGCACTTATCAGAAGGATACTGAACTGCCTCCCCATATCCGAACGCAAAGATACAACTAGACCTTGGCTGTGGAAATATACCTATAGTCCTTCCTCTTAGATCCTTTGCTTTCTTTACTGGGCTTCCTCTTGACCCCTCTTCCTCGGTGCACACTAGGTCCCTGGCTTCATCGTCAGCTTAGAAGACCAGTGTGCAAGGTGCTGTTTTCCATGCTAGATTTCAGGTTCCTGAGAGAGATTCTGTTTGTGTTCAGAATTTCCAAGGAAGGGATGAGTTATAATCAGAGAAGACATGGTGTCATGGTACAGAATGATTACTTCCGTGTGTGCGTGTGTGTGTGTGTGTGTGTGTGGTGTACACTCACCATGTGTTGGAGTGGACAGAGGAGCAGTTGAAGACTTACTGAAAATAACCGTCATGTGCCACTGAGAACCATGGTGTGTTCTGAGGAGCGCATCATGAAGCTGTTTCTTCTTTATGCGAACACACAGAGGGTATTTCTGCAAACCTAGATGGTCTGGGTCAACCATTCAACCCGGCCGCCCAGTGTGCATGAAACACGTGAAGTTGCTGCTGGTGAAATATGGCATAATGTCCCACAGTAAAGCTTTCTCGGGTTTACTGGTACTCAAAAATGGTGATGTAAAAAGAGTCCGATAAGTGTATCGATGTTGTTTAATTATCAAGTGTTAGCCTGTGTGCATGATGCTTTAATACTACAGCCAGTGCCATTTGTTTATCGAATCCACCATCACCACAAGCACGGAAGTGTGCGTTGTGCTGATGTGTTACACCAGCTACATCGGAGCTGTGGAGAGAGATGGGAGATGCTGTGGGCAAGTGAACTGGCGCACAACCTCACTGCTTCTTTCCAGTTGGTGTCAAAGTTGGGGACGAAGTATTCTCTCAGCACAAGGCTCAGCCACTAGTCGATGCTGAGGAAATGCCTGGCTTGCCCCTGAACACCAGCTTCCGGCTGGCTAATGGTCCCCCGTGAGCAGCTGGGATAGCCATTCTCGACTTTCCTGCGGTATTCCCTGGCTGATAAGAAATGGTTCTCTGTTCCAGGACTTGGTGACCTTCAAGGATGTGGCTGTGCTCTTCACCCAGGAGGAGTGGGGGCAGCTGAGCTCTGCCCAGAGGGCCTTGTACAGGGACGTGATGCTGGAGAACTACAGCAACCTGGTCTCGCTGGGTGAGCTTCACCTTCGCAGAACGTGTTAGGGACCCCTGGACACCAGATTGGGTTGGGGTCTGGCTCGCTGATGCTGCTGCCTTCTCTCCTATCATGTGTCTGTCCCATTGGTGTCCCCCAAGCTCTGTTGAAGTCTTACCTAAAGATGTGTTACAAGTGAGAGGGGCATGGGAACAGACTCTGTCTCAGGCACCAAGCCATCTTGCCCCAGCCCTTGCAAACATGCTCTCCTTCCTGTCTAATCACTATTTCCAGAAAGTTCTGAGGACCAGGTCTCATCTTTACGATGACTTTTATCTCAATTATAAGAAGATAAGTCATAATTTTTTTTTCTTCCTCCTTGAAAAACAGGACTCTTGGGGTCCAAACCAGATATGTTTGTTCACCTGGAAAAAGCAGAATGCACGTCAGAGGATGCTCCAGAGGGCTTTGTTCTTGGTAAGGGTCATACATGTGGGAGACACGGGGAGGATCCCAGTTGGTGGAAGTAGGCGTGAAGTCTCAGCAAGTGTGACAGGCCTGTACCACATTGCCCCGGCATACATTTCCAAACTGACATTCATCATGAAAGTCTGTATATGTCTGAGCCCTTCTTTCTCTCCTTGTTTCACATAAATTAGCAGAAGCTGGAGAAGTGGTCAGCACCTAAGAGTGCTTGCCCTTCTTCCAGAAGACCCAGCTGCAGTTCCCAGCACCCACACTGGACAAGCTCACAACTGCCTGGAACTTCATCTCCAGGGCATCTTTATCTGACCCCCACAGGCACACTGCACATAGGTTCATACACATCAATGAAGGCAAATCTATAAAAATTAGCCCTCTGCGTAGAGTGGTCTGTCTTAAATCCAACGTACAGGAGCCTCCTGGACTTCTCTAGCGAGGAGACTTCTCGGTACTCTGGAGGCAGTTCTGGATTCACTGAAGCGCCTCTTTTTCTAATGAAGCAACCACTCATGTCCTCACCTCCCTCACCTCCCTTTAACCAGATGGAGGTATATTCAACCTCCTTTAACTGCCATCCTGTGCCAGGCTCTGTGCTTGGCTACAGGTGCCAGAAGAGACAGGACTGTTGTACACTTTGCTATATTGCTCACACCTAGTGCACTGTGTGGCTGCTAGTGAGACTTGCTGCCTGGGATGGAGAGAAGCTCAGTAGCTGTTGCTTGTCCTGAGAAGTCCCCTGGGGCCTGTGACTCAGAGATGGGGATGTGTCTTTCTGCTACTTTGAAGTATTTGAGAAAGCTTCATATCTTACCTAAGATGCTGTAACATTGCACTTTCATGTACTGTGTTACAGGCTGTAAAATTTCTCTTTTTTTCCTTTGAGACAGAGTCTCTACATAACCCTGGCTGTTCAGGAACTCGCTATGTAGACCAGGCTAATCTTGAATTCACAGAGATCCCCCTGCCTCTGCCTTCTGAGTGCTGGGATTAGAGGAGTACACCACCCTACTTGACCTATAAAGTAACTCTCAAGACCTCTTATTACTGTTTTTCCACTCTAATCTAGTGGAATAGGCAGAGGTTTATATTTATTATTATTATTATTATTATTATTATTATTAATTACACTTTATCAGAGGTTTATATTTTATAGTTAATAGCTACCCGTCGCAAATCTAGGAGCCAGTGTTTGATGGAATTTAACTATAACTCAAAATCGCAGTTATTAAAAAAATATATTTAACTTATCACTGATGTAGCTCAGTGGGAGAGCATGCATGAGGTCCTAGGTTCAATCCCCACTACAGGGAAATGAAGAATTAAAGCACCTCTATGGAATAGTCCATGCATTTGGTGTTCTTTGACAACCAAAGGCCTTAACTCACCAAGTCATCTTACCAGCCCATACGTTCCCAATGTTTTAAGTACTGATCCTGACCTCAGATGACAGGTCACAGTCAAAATTCAGACACTGAAACTAGGCTATACACACACAGCCTTAGGTGGTATAAGTTGAATATAAATGTAAGGGGTTCATGGTTTGTCTTAGGTCCCCTCCCAAAGATAAATCATTATGCAGACATTCCAAAATGGAAAACACGATAGCGAAACACTCTTCTCCCAGGTATTTCAGACAAGGGATCCTCAGCTGTCTTGGATGAAAAGTTTTCCATTGTTATGCCCATTACTCTTGGCTTAGCGTAGGCAGTTATCATTTAAGTATTGTATACAGCGTTAGGTTTCGTTATCGTATTTTCAAACAACATTTGTTTTGTTGATTCTCAACCTCTTCTATAGCCAGGCTTTTCAGACCCACCAACAATTTTAATAAGACATGAGACTTTTTACTAATGTTTAAAGCTTAGGCCCTTTGCTGGGCAGACTCCTGTCTAACTTATCCTGACGCTGCTGGCCCAGGACCTGCCACGTGGCTAGTTCTTTAGCTCTCTGCTCAGCCCCAGTACGTCTGTTCCTTTCCACGTCCCTGGCAAATCTCATGTTTGGCATCTTCCTCCCAGAGTCCCTCTCTCTCCTGGAAATTCTGCCTCCATCTTCCTGCCCAGCTATTGGCTGCAGTTCTTTATTTAAGCCAGTTGGATACAATTCTAGATTGACTTAGGCAGGTGAGGAAGGAACAGATATTGACAGAATATGAGAGCGGAGATGGGCCATAGCTTTCTGCCAGTGCAGAATTAACAATTGAACATACAGTCACACCTTTACACAGTATACCCCAACACTCTTCCACCCCATCCCTCTGACCCCCCCACACCTCCCTGCTCCCCCAGCCTCCTTTTCACTTTCATATTGCGTACATCCGATTGCCCGCTTTTTCTCAACATTTCCTTTGCCCTGTTGTGGTCTCCTTTCTTGTTTCTTCATAGCCTATACCCACACTCACATACAACCTATAGAACTATTACAAACTGGACGTAATGAGTGAGAACATGTAAGTTTGTTTGTTTGTTTGTTTGTTTGTTTGCAACAGGATCCAGGCTGGCCTGGAACTCAGACGTCCACCTGCTTCTGCCTCCTGAATGCTGGGATTAATGGTGTGAGCAACCATTGTCCTATAATTTTCCTGAGTCCATGTTACCTCCAATAATATAATACATTCCCTATCCTTCCATTTTCCTGAAACTTGCATTTTTCTTTGTGGTTCCATGAGATTCACTGTGTATTATTTACCCCATTTTCATTATCATTATCTGTTGATGGACATACATCCAAGCTGGTTCCATGTTCTTGCTGCTGTGAATTAAGCATGGATGGGATGTGGTAGGACACAGAGTGCTTTGGGTATCTGTTCAGGTATGAGATAGCTGGGTCCCCTGGCAATTCTATTTTTAATATTGTTTGAGAAATCTCCACACTGGTTCCCATATGGCTGTACTTGACACGTCCAGCAGCAGCAAACAAGGCTTTCTCTTTGCTCACATTCTTGCCAGCATTCCTTCTTAGGCAGTTATTTTTAATCACAGAAAGACAAGCATCATGATACATGGCTTTGCTTTTTACGTTTCCTATTCTCTGGGCCACAAGCTGACAGAGAGAACTGACAGTTAAGTACTGCACAGGGTGGTCTGGGGTGATGTCCTTCAAAGCATGAGTGATAGATGCCCCCTGCAGCTAACCCCACCCAGGGAAGATAATGAGTTTGGACTGCTGCTGCTCTTGGACGGAAGGTTAGCATTAGCACAAACCCAACTGATCCCAAAGCTGTTGTATCCACTTCCCTTTTCCACATTAATTGGGTCCCAAGGAAACTACCAGACCTCTTATCTCAAGAAGCTGCTAGTCATTTTTATGCTTCCTCCCTCATTTATTAATGTCTCATACCCTTTAGCTTTCAATTCTCTTTTTTGATCTGTGTATAATTATTCAGATTTTCATTTATAATTTTATTTGTGTGTGTGTGTGTGTGTGTGTGTGTGTGTACAGGTGCCCACATATGCAGAGGCCAAAGGATGTCTTATACCCTTGGGGCAGGCTTTATCACTGAACCTGGAGCTTGCTGTTTTTCACCTAGGCTTGTGGCCAGCAAGCCCCAGTGATTTTCCTCTCTCTATCGCCCTCCTCCTCAGTGCTGGGGTTACAGCTGCTTGTGGCCTCACTCAGCCTTTATGTGGTGTTAGGGATCCAAACTCAGGTTCCCACACATCTGCAGCAAGCACTCTTACCTACTGAGCCACCATCCCCACCCCATTTTTCTTGTTCTATTTTCGTTTTTTGAGACAGGGTTTCTCTATAACCTTGGCTGTCCTGAAACTCACTCTGTAGACCAGACTGGCCCTGAGCTCAGGAAGGATCCGCCAGCCTCTGCCTCCTGAGTGCTGGAATTAAAAGCAAATACCATGCACCATGCCCGGCTTCATTTTCATTTTAATTGTGTATTATGTCCTCCGATTCTCCATCTCAAATTTGCTGGGAATATTTTTAGAGCTGATATATTGGCCTTCTAGGTTACAATTTTATTTCTGTACTTAGCGGGTTCTGGCCTTAAAGTACACTTATTTTGAAAATTGTACACTGACTATAAAAATAACACAGTTTTTTTTGAAGTTTCATGTGCTGAAGTTATGTGCTCCTTTGTCTGGCAACAGTCTTACTTCTATTTTTCAGTATTGGTGATTGAACCCAGAGCCTCATGCATGCTGGCTGGGTAAGCACTCCACCACTCAGCTCTAAGCAGTTTAAACAGTGGTAAAGATGCAAAACTCACATCCTACCACCCAACTTAAGATATGAGATCTAGCCCCACCTGTGAGGTCCAGTATGGTTCCTCTCGCATCTTCTTCCTAATATACCAGAAAGCCACTAGCTTGGTGTTAAATGTTGTTGTTTGGTTTCCTTTTATTTTGTTTTTTTCGAGACAGGATTTAATCTGTGTAGTCCTGACTATCTTAGAACTCACTCTGTAGACCAGGATGGCCTCGAACTCAGCGATCCCCCTGCCTCTGCCTCCCCTAGTGGTACTTGCCACCAAGCCCTGCTTTGTTTTATTATGATTTTAGTTGTGGGGGGTGGGGGAGTGTGCATGTATGTGTAGCGTTCCCAGAGATCAAATGAGGGCATCAGATTCCACTCTAGCTGGAGTTAAAGGCAGTTGTGAGTCACTCCTACCCATAACCCCTACCACAACCACCACCACCACCACAGGTACTGAAAACAGATGCTGAGCCATTCCTTTAGCCCCACTATCTTTGTTTTCTTCCAGTATTTCCTGAGCTTCTTTTATGAGTCACATTTTGTTGCTATGGCAAGATAACTGAGAGAAATGATTCAGGCGGAAGTAAGGCTCATTGTGACTCAGTTTCAAGGTCTCTATTCCATGGTGAGCTGATCCCATTGCTTTAGAGCCTGTGGCAAGACAGAAACACCGTAGAGCACTGGGGAGGAAAGCTTCCACTCCATGGTAGCCTAGAAGCTAAGGCACAAAACAGGAAGGGGTCAGGAACAAGGGGCACCCTTCAGGATGATGTGTGGAGTGTCTTAATCAATGACACGGAGGCCTGTCGTCTTTTTTATTTATGTGAAACATCCAACACTTCTCTCCCTTTCTGTCAAGCTGCCTGGCCTTCTCTTGTTGGTTTAGAGGGTTGCATCGTGAGGATTTCAGTTCCAACTCTGCACAGTGGTGCCATCTGATAAGTTTTGATTTTTAAGGTAGTTTAATGCGTGACAGTTTTGATTTTGCTTCCTGTGGCTAATGCTTATGTCTTTTTAAGAAAGTATTGTGGAGGGGCAATGGGAGAAGAGGTCAGAAGGCAGCTTTCCAGGATTGGATTTTCTCCTTCACCTTGTTTTTGAGGCAGGGTCTCTCTTGTTCCTGCTCTTGACCTCATATTCCAGGCTAGCTGGCCTGCAAGCTTCCGGGAAGTACTACTGTTACCAAGTCCCATCTCCCCAGGAGTGCAGGGACTACAGATCCAAACCGCTACATCTGCCTTTGTAGCTGAGTTCTGCAATTAGGCGTAAGCAACAAGCACTTTTACCCACCTAGCCCACCTCCCCGGCCCCTTGTGCCTTTTTTGAAGGTATCTTAAACTCATGAAAATCTGTTTACTCTAGCAGCTTCGTTACTTTGTCTTTCATCTTTAGGCCGTTTCATTTTCTCTATGGGTGTCCAGCTGACCAGGATCACTTACACTTTCCCCAAGTGCACCATGCCCTCCTGGTCCTGTATTCTGGTCCATGAGTGTTTCTGGAGCATCCTTTACACTCCCTGTCTGATCTCATGCTATCCTAGCACGTGCAATTACTCCAGAGTTATAGCCAGTGTTATTAAGATTTTGATCAGAATTTTCCCGAATGTATAGTTTAAGTCCAGAGTTTAGAGTATTCCATTCCTTTGGCTATGGTATATCACT
Source organism: Meriones unguiculatus (assembly GCF_030254825.1). Lineage (NCBI taxonomy): Eukaryota > Metazoa > Chordata > Mammalia > Rodentia > Muridae > Meriones > Meriones unguiculatus. The sequence continues at coordinate 19,659,392 of NC_083359.1, forward strand.
ACTGCTTTTAGGCTTTCGTTTATTTCTCTGAAATGCTGTTGTCTGAGGGGTGCAGCCCTGTGCATCTTTTGCCCTGCCGTATTTCCTTCCCAGCATTGTTGCTTTTGATGTAAATATTTGTCTTTTGAGAGGATCACATTCTAGTTATTATTGCTGATATGTGATACACTGTAGTTATTACATTCCCTAAGTAATTCTTATTTTGCATTTTATATAAACATAGCCATATCAAATGATGACATTTTTATTTCTTCTTTTCCAAATTTTAATCAATTTTGATTTTTTAAGGTAGGGTCTTGCTATGTAATTCAGGCTGGTCTGGAACTCTTTATATAGCCTGGGTTTGCCTTGAGTTTATGATCCTCCTGCCTCTGCCTCCTGATTGCTGAGACTATAGACTGTCCATTCCATCTAACTCAAGATATTATGTACTTTGTTGTCATTGTTATTTTGGAGGTATGGTGTGTGTGGGGTGTGCGTGTGTGTGTGTGTGTGTGTGTGTGTGTGTGTGCAGCCAGAGGAAGAATCATGACCTCCTCTATCACTCTCATCTTTACTCCTTTGACAGAGTCGCTCACTAAACCTGTAGCTAGGCTGGCAGCAAAGGCCATCCATCCTCCTGTGTTCATTTCCCACACTGGGTGCTGCGAATTCGAACTCAAGTCCTCGTGCTTGTGTGGTAAGCACTCTTATTCCCTGACCCAACTCCCAGTCTTTTATTTACTTTTTCTTTACCTTGTACTATGACGTATACTATTATCATTTTTATTCAGCTTTATGCTATATGTATAATGTTGAATAAAAATGATAACAGCACCCTTGGTGGCCTCCACTAGGTTTATAAACCCAGTTTGAAACCATTTTTCATTTCTTTGGAGGACCCTGTGATTGCTGTTTTTCTTCCTTAAACATCTAGAAGAATCCGCTCATGCTGCCATCTGTCCCCGAGATTTTCTCTGTGAGAAAGTTTAAGCTGGTGGTTCTGTATATTTCTTAGATACAGGCCCATTTAGACTTCGTTTTGTGTATTAAGGTTGTTACGTTGCCCTAGAAGTTTGAGTCTAGGAATCGTTACTGCCGTACTGTCCCATTACATTTTTACCTGAATATCCTTATTTCATTACTATACATTACTTTGTGGAATCTGTCCTGATGCTGCCTTACCACATGAAGTACTATACACCCTAAGTGGAGAAAGGCGAAGAGAACCCACACAGGCACCTCACATGAACACTACCGAGAACCGAAGGTAGTTCTGGAAGTTCTGGTAACGTGGCCTTCTTTCCCCTCTTCACTTGTCTTGCCAAAGGCTTATCAGGTTCTTTAATTCCTACTTTTTAAATCCCTTGGTAGCCTGTTTCCTTTATTATTTCCTGTTTTCATCAGATTTAATTTCCCCTTTTTCGATTCTTTTTGAGATTGTTAGTCAATATATCCATGTATTTCCTACATTTGAAAGCTTTGCTGTTCTGTGAGCTCCCATTTATATCTGTACTACCAGTTCAGAAGATTTCTAATTGTGGTCATGGCTTCTCCTTTGATGTGTCAGTAATGTAGAAATGCATCACTTTCTTTCTGTTCACTCTGATTTTGGCTTTGAACATTTTGAAGGTCTGCCGTTGTGTGCACACAGGTGGAGACGGTCCTATCACGTTCCTGGCGAAATGCCCCTTTGACAATAGTCTGTTTTCTCTAATGCTGTTGGATTGCTTTGTACTAGTATAAGCACCATCTTTCTTTTCCATTTTAAATCCTTTCCAGCCTTATTTCAGTGTTTGTGTTCTCCTGTCTCTTTTCTGGTGGCCTGGAGCTGGGCTCTGTTTAGATTAGTGACTCAGTGTGTGGAGTTTGGAGTCTGCCCTTCTATTCAGACTGTTTATTCACCTGCTTTAAATTCTTTTTTATCTTTCTTCCCTTCTCCTGGGAAGAGAGATATTATTGCCCCGCTTGCTTTTATCCTGTATTAGCTTGTTGATTTACACTCTTTAGCTTTTTAGTGGTAAATGTAATATTTAAAACTAGCTTTTTATTATCCAAAATAATGTTCTTATTTGTTCTCATACAGGACTGGGGACGTAGCTCAGTGGGCTGAGTACTTGCCTAACATGCACCAACCCGGCTTTGTGTTGCCAGGTTTATGCAGTTGCCGGTAATCCAGCACGTGGGAGGTAAAGGTGGGGGGACTGAGAGTTCAAGGTCATTGTTAGATACATGGTGAGTTTGAGGCTGGCTGGGACACCCGAGATGCTGTCTCAAAGCAAAGGAAAACTCCTGGCAATGCTTGCACCTTTCAGTATTAAAATGTCTCCTTGTACACTCTTTTGTGTTGTTGTCGTTGTTGGTGGTGGTGGTGGTGGTGGGTTTTTTGTTGTTGTTGTTTGTTTGTTTTTGTTTTGGGGTTTTTTTGTTTTGTTTTTGTTTTGAGACAGATTTTCTCTGTGTAGCCTTGGCTATCCTGGACTAGCTCTGTGAACCTGCTGGCCTCAATCTCATAGAGATCTGCCTGCCTCTTCCGACCCGAGTACTGGATTTCCTGTGTATTTTAATCCTACAAATGCCAAGGAAGTATTATTATTATATAATATAATCAGTATTTATTGTCCAAAATTTACTTTTTCTGCTACTTATTCCTTACATTTTGTGTTTCTACGCATGTCTTTTTTGTGGTTTTCTTTGAGCACAGGCTTGCTGTTGGCACTGTCTCTTATTTATTTTCAGGGCACTATCTATCTCATGTTTACTCTTTGGAGATGTTTTCTCTTTCTGGTTGACTTTCTCTTTTGAGTTTGGCAATTTGATCCTTTTAAAGCTGTTGAGTAGGTACAGACTTGTTGTTTGGCTCAAGGGATTATTTGGTTAGATAATCCATGGGGCCATATCTACTTCTCAGGTAAAACTCCTATTTATGAATGACCATTAAGCTCTTTTCCCCGGACTCACAGATTCCCCTTCCTGAAATACCAGATTCTGTCTCACAGATGGGCTCTTGTGTCACTATGGTGTTTTCCTCATGCAGATGTCACAGTGTCATGTTCGGGGCCACTGCTTCTGCACATGCAGTTGAATATCCTTCTTTCATTACTATACATGAGCATTTCACACAGCCCAGGGAGCAAGTTAACTTCTGGTTATCTAAATACTCAAAGAGGTCTGGAAAAACATAAAAGCACTGGTGTTGGCCTCGAGGGTTGCTTCCTACAAAGTGTTCACCTCTAGATTCAGAGTTTTGTTTTGGCAACATTGGGGTTGTCATAAAGACCCTATCACCAGACACAATAGCCACGCACACTCCTTATTTCTTAGCACAGTATGGTCTGCATTAGAGATCTTTTAAGGTTGGTTTTTTTTCCTTTTTATTTTATTTTTTTAATTAATTTTTTATTAATGTTGTTTTGTTTTGTTTTGAGACAGGGTTTCTCTGTGTAGCCTTGGCTGTCCTGGACTCTCTGTAGACCAGACTAGCCTCAAATTCACAGAGATCCACTGCCTCGGCCTCCCTGAGTGCTGTGGTTAAAGGCATGCATCACCATGCCTGCTTTTAAGTCTTTTCTTTATTGCATTTTTGTGTGCATTCTTTGATTAAAATTTTTATATAATATAATTTGATCATGTTCTTTTGTCTTCTCTCCCACATCCTCCCCATTAAAATTTAATATCTCTCTCTAGAGAATTTTTTGAGACAGAATCTTCTCTCTCTTCCTAAAAACATTTTATTATTAATGTGTGTGTGTGTGCACATGTATTTGCCTATGTGTATGTGTGCATGACTGGCCCATGCAAAGATCAGAAGAGGGCATTCATACCCTGGAACTGGAGTAATAGGCCGATGTTAGCGATTATGTGAGTGCTGGGAATTGAACCTGGATCTTGTGGAAAAGCAGCCAATGTTCATAGCAGCTAAGCTATATCTCCAGCCCCAAAATCTTACTCTTTAACCCAGGTCAGCCTCAAACCCACAGTGATCTTCCTGCCTCAACTTCTCAAATGTTGGAATTACAAGCATGAGTCATCCTCCATGGGCTGTATTAGATATTTTTGAGCTTTAAAGGTCAGATAAAAATCTGTTTAATCACAAACAAAATAAGTGCTGTTCTCAGAATCCCAACCCTGATGCAGGATCTTTGAAATCAAGCTCCCAAATAATGTACGGCATTCAATAAGCCTCCATAATACTGAGTTCACTTCTCTGGCTCTTGCCCTTCATATTACCACTGTATGTGTTCCGCTGCAGTTTCTTTGTTAGCACTGTCCACAGACTGTTCATTTCATTCCATCAAGCTGTTCCACACGGGTAAAAGTGACATGTCTGTTTTCAATATCTTTCAGGAGGGATTACAATGACCATGAGTAAGAAATTTCTCAAGGCAGGCATCCCTAAGAAAGGACCAGATCAGTGGATACTGAAGGAGAGAGTCGCCAGAGAGAGTCACCTGGAGTGTGCTGACCTGTTAGACTGGCAATGCTGGGAAGGTCAGGAGGTCAGTTTGCGGCAGGTGATCCTCACCCAACAGAACACTCCATCAGAGCTCGGTGAACAGAAAGTCCAGGAGTCGGAGAAGGGCTGCCCAGTGAGTCCGTTATCCGTGCAAAGTCAGAGATCTCCAGCAAGCAAAAAAGCTTTTGAATGCGGTGAGTGTGGAAGAGCCTTCTGTAAGAGTTCTGCCCTTAAGAAACATCAGAAAATTCATACTGAAAAACTCAACACGAGTCAGAAAACACCACTTAAAGACAAGCGCTATGAATGTAGAGAATGTGGGAAAGCCTTTCACCAGAGTACACACCTTATCCATCACCAAAGAATTCACACCGGCGAGAAGCCGTACGAATGTAAAGACTGTGGCAAGGCCTTCTCAGTGAGCTCTTCGCTTACCTACCACCAGAAAATCCACACTGGAGAAAAGCCTTTTGAATGCAACGTCTGTGGAAAAGCCTTTATCCGGAACATACATCTTTCCCACCATGAGAGAATACATACTGGAGAGAAACCTTTCCAGTGTGACATTTGTGACAGAGCTTTCGTTTGCAGAGCACATCTTACCAAACACCAGAATATTCACAGTGGTGAGAAACCCTATAAATGTAATGAATGCGGGAAGGCCTTCAGTCAGAGTACAAGTTTTCTTCAGCATCAGAGAATACACACTGGAGAGAAACCCTTTGAATGCAGTGAGTGTGGGAAGGCCTTCAGGGTGAACTCTTCCCTGACTGAACACCAGAGAATTCACACCGGGGAGAAACCATATAAATGCAGCGAGTGTGGCAAAGCATTCAGGGATAATTCATCCTTTGCGAGACATCGGAAAATTCACACTGGCGAGAAACCCTGCCGGTGTGGCTTGTGTGAGAAGGCATTCAGGGACCAGTCAGCCCTCGCCCAGCACCAGAGAGTCCACACTGGGGAAAAGCCTTTCACATGTAACACCTGTGAGAAAGCCTTCAGCGACCATTCAGCCCTTACCCAACATAAGAGAATCCACACGAGAGAAAAACCATATACCTGTAAAGCCTGCGGGAAAGCGTTTATCCGAAGCACACACCTCACTCAGCACCTCAGGATTCACACGGGAGAGAAGCCTTACAAATGTAACAGGTGTGGGAAAGCTTTCAACCAGACTGCGAACCTCATCCAGCATCAGAGGCACCACACTGGAGGAAAATGATATGAATGTGGTTCCCACGGAAATGCTGTGGGAACGATGCCATTAGTTATGGGATATAAGAGAACGCAGAGAGAATCACAACAAAGCCCTTTGTCAGGGCGGTTGTATTTACTGAGAGCCAGGTTTCGCAATGCCATGAGTTTTGAGAATTTTAAGAAGGGTGAAAACACCTTACTCTCTAGCACTGCCTCAGCTGAATAAAGTACTTTTTTATTGGCATGAATTACCAACTATTAGAATGGAAATGAAACTTCCTCAAAAGTATAAATGTCAGTTATCAAACTTACCATTTGTTAAAAGAATTATAAAATTATAACTCTTAAGATTGAGAAGCAAAGGAACCAAAAGGGAAGAAAATGGTCCCAATATATTTCTTCTAGATTTTCTGATATAAGGAAGTTGCTGTCTTTAATAGAACCCTTTGTCTCCCCTCATCCACGTTCCTGGTTCCTAGTGTAAAGCAGGTGCAAGCCAGACCTGAGTCAAGAGTCATTTAAATTATGCTCGAGATCCTACTTATGTTTCAGCCACCTTTTGTCAAATCTCCTGGGTCTACCTGCCCACTGGCTCCTTCCCTGTGTTCTTTAGGGAAGGTTCACTTGAATTGTGTGACACTCTCCTGACTTAGCTCCAACTCTTATCACCATGTTCCTTGTTATCACCACCCTGGACCTCATTCATAATGCAAATCAGAGTTGCAAAAATCAGCAGGGACTGTGATTCTAGATTTTGCACCCAAACCCAGCTTTCAGAATTCAAGGTCTCTTTCTGGAGGCAAAAGCTCTCAAAGGTACTGTATCACCCAGTTAGTTGTTCAAGGCCTCACTAACTGTGACCCTGGCGTGATACCTAAAGAGGAACTTTTCCCTGATAGCCATTACCCTCTAGCCATTCCAAACCATAGTAAAGTGTCCATAGGAGTCAGTGGCTCACTCAAAATGAGGCTCTGAGGCCACTTACCAAATGCTCTGACCCATTTCCTGTTCCTGGCCAGTCCTCTGTAGCTACCGCATTAGGGTGTATCTGCCACAACCTTATTATCGAACTGTGCATCCTGATCCTTGCCCAGCTTTTGTCTGGATTTCTCAGGGTATTAATTCTGTGCTCTGTAAAAGCACTATGCTTATAATTTCTGCTTATATACTTGAAAGTTCATTTCTTTTCCTCCACTAGGACATCCCACCACTTAAAGACTACTGTCCTGACAATGGTGAACAACATATTGAGCAATTCCATGGGTCCTGAGAGGAAAGGCAGCACCATGGATACTCTCTGGCTGTGGCCAGCCTCAGCCCCGAAAGGCTGTGACAGGCTAGGCTTCCACCATCATTAATCCCTCAGTGCTTCTTCTGTAGAAATCACATTCACAACCATGCATCGTCATATATGCAGCCCCTGGGGACACTCTCTTCCCCATCACAAGGAACAGAACATGCAAGGTGGCGCGTTCTCCCCCACGAAGGCTGAAGAGCCGGTCAGCTCATTCCAGGAGGGAAGTTCCTGGTTCCTGGCTTGTAGATGGGTAGCATTCCCAGTTATGCAATTGGGTAGCCTTGTCCCCTAAAGCAGTACAACTCTGCCTCAGCTTAAAGAAGGGGGCATTCTATATCGTGTCAGATTCTGAGTTGTTGCATCCACCTGGAAGCTTTGGGCACCTCCAAAACCTGAATTCAGATTTCAGCAAAATAAAGGCCACCTGTGTGGGGAGGCCTCTCTGGTTAGGGGACTGAAAACTCACACGTCCTCTCTTAGGCATGTCAAGGGGGGTGCATTTAACGGGGCTACTGGGCAACCTCCACTGTGTGCACCCACATATCCCCTGCAGCCTCCTATGGCCAGGCCTGCAGATTCCATTTTAACCTTCAGCACTGTGTTTCCTGCCACTGACATCTGCTCTCGGCCAGATGTGTATGACCCGCTGGATCCGTGGTCACACAAACCCTCTCACCTTTACCTTTCGAGTGTCCGAGAGTTTCCAAGTTCCTTTTTGTTTTATAGTGGTTTGCTTTGAGTCCAGCTCTCTGTTAGCCAGGCCCATCCACAAGTCACTGCCTCTAGATGGCAAGGACTGCACTGGGGCTGAAGCCTGTGTCCAGGTTAACGCTCTCCTTTATCTTGGTGACAGCCTAGGAGGGTGGCTGCAGCCTCCCTTTCTCTGAGCTTATCTTCCTCAGGTGCAGCTAGTGAAATTATGCTTATTCACTCATCCCTGGGAGACAGAAATGCAGTAAACAGCCAGTTAAACACGCCTGGGCCAACCCGAAGTCTGATAGTGGTGGCTTGGCTGGACGGTGGCTTTATGATGTTCTACCAAATGATTAGTAGAGCCTTGACTAGGAGAGTCAACTTCCTGGGTACTTTTCTGTCCTTTTCTAATCTGAAGTAGCACGAACTATCTACATGGCTGACGGGGTTACCCCAACATCAACTTTGACCCCTAGTGAGCATTTTCAGGACCCTTGAGATAAGTGTGTTCTCCAGCCAGCTCTTGGGAGGTAGAGGGAGGCAGATCTCTGTGAGTTTGAGAATAGCCAGGGCTATGTAGAGAGACCCTGTCTCAAAAAAAAAAAAAAAAAAAAAAAAAAAGTTTCTCCCACGTTACTGAGAAAATCTTTTCTCTACTCTGACAGGTTAATCTCAAGACAATTCCTAGGGAAAGCCATCCCTTCCATTTCTAGATTTTATGGCAGAAAGACCAGTGCTTGGGACGTTTCAGGACCGTGGTTTGCAAGCTCTGACACATCTTCAGCAGCTCTCTCCATACAACCCATTCACCCTCTGTGCTCCACAGTGCACAGAGAGTGTTCCCAACATTCCTTCCTGGTGGTGTGACTGCCTGTGGCAGAGGAAGTGCTGAACTTGTTTGCAGTGTCGGTCTCCTCGGTCCCTCCTCTGGACTAGAGAAGTCACCTCCCATCAGACACACCAGGAGTGCCGGCGTCACTCTGCTCAGGGTTGGCTAAAGTTTCCTCATGTTTGTGGACTCCCACCAACAGCCACCAAAACTACCTGTCTTCTTTTGTGAGCACTTCCTCAACTCCTGGTTTTATACCTGGGCTCCTTTCCCCTGCTTATCTAAGATTGCATGTCCCAGCCTACCACCTTCTTCCATATCCCTGACTGCTTTCAAAATGGCCTCTTGGTGGTTGAAGGTTAGCTCAGAAGTGACAAGCACTTGCTGCTCCCGGCACCGACATCAGATGGCCCACAAACTGTAACTCCAGCCCCAGGTGATCTGATGCCTCCAAAGAGACCTCGGTGTTCTTAGCAGTGAGAAATGAATTATCTTAGCCAAGGTCACCCACCTAGTAAGTGGTAGACTGGACCTAACCTCCAGTTTTGTTTGCTTGATTATCTCTATGGGTGTTTTGCTTTTATGTTTACATGTGTTCTTTTGCACTTGCCTGGTGCTGATGGAAGCCAGGAGAGGGAGTTGGTTTTCCTGGGGGAACTGACCTCCTTGCTGAAGGTACTACTGAAAGCTGTTAGCATTTCATTTCTGCCCACCTAACACTCAGAGCTGCCCTACCTCCAAATCCCAAGGGCTGAAAACTAGGGAAATTTTCAGTTAGAAATAAAAGCATTCAGAATAATGAAGAGTATTTCATTTCTGCTATTGGTTTCCTTTGTTTCTTGAGGTAGGGGTCTCATGTAGCCCAGGTTGGCCTTGAATTAAGTAGGTGGCTGAAGCTAGCTTTATATGCCTGATTCTCCTGCCTCTTAACAAATTCGGACCATCAGGTATGTGCCACCATGCTAAACATGTTATATTAAGGGTATTTCTGAAGCTGTTTCACACTATCAGATAATGGAGAAATATTTACATACAATTTAACATTTTCATTACACTTTAGAAGAAACTCTGCAAACTGGTAACCAAAGAAGCAATAGAAAACTAAAGTCATACTTCTAGGGAAATATTATATTTGTTAACTATAATTTACTCAATAAAGTGAAAAGTAAAATGTGGAATGGATTATTAGGGTTAAGTTTCCAAGAAGCAAGCATATCATAAAAGTAGAATAAGTGTGACAAAAATTTCACACTGTTGAGAAAGTATAAGCATATCGTAAATATAAAGTCTCATTTTGTTTGTTTTTTCCATTCATGTCTCAGCTGGTTCCATGGGAAGAAAGGTTATAAACAGGTGAGTGAAGTAAGCTTCAGGACTCAACCTCACCCCAATTTGAGCAATTTGTACTGGATAGGAAAAACTGACAATAAATGTGAGCTAAGCTTCCAGTCCAGCTCCACCTTTGTAATGTATACCAGGAGGATCAGCTCAAGGGCAGGAGATAAGATAAAGCTTTCAGGTACAGCCTTGCTCTTTCCACAGAAAGAACCTGTACTAGCAGAACCTCTTACACGATTCATAAACTTAAAGAAGAAAAAAAAAAAACATAAAACTTTATTTGGGGTTTGCTTGACCAGATATCTGGTAACTCAGAGCTATGAAGGGACTTTTAGGGAGCTGCCAGTCCCTCAATAAGCACAGAAAGGAAGGAGGGAGAGAGAGAGAGAGAGAGAGAGAGAGAGAGAGAGAGAGAAAGAAACCAAAGTGAGGAATTTCAGATGAGAAGCCTCTTGTCAAAGGAACCTTGGATACACTGAAGAATTCAGAAAGAAAAAAACCTCATGGGTGTATTAAATGTGAACTGTTCCCAGTAACAGAAGTCCACTGCTCTGTATAAAATGGGTCATGGTATGGAAAAATCAACAGAAGGCAGAAGAGAAAGCCTATAGGAAGAAGGTGGAACACAGTGTGTATTAAGGAATTTCCACCAGAGGACACGGATGACTGGACAAGGAAGTGGGGGCTTTGGCAGGAGGCCAGGATTCTAGCCGGTAACTTCAGCTGACGAGGAATCTGTGAAGTGCAGACAGCGGAAAACACTCACTAGAAATCATTGACTCTAAGCATGGGGGAAAATGACAAATGAAAAACAACAACAAAACTCACACACACACACACACACACACACAAGCTTTCAACTAGCAGGTCAAAACTTACTGCAAAGCAGAGAAACACACACACACACACACAAAACAGTAAGTGCAAAAACAAAACAAAAACCTTTATTCAGACCCAGGATCACTGACTCTGGAAGAGATCATAGAGGAAGAAAACACTACTAACACGGTCACATGGATGAAGCTTTCTCAAGAGAATTCATTTCACACTTCTGAGGATTCAAACAGGACAGACGCCTCAGCTTGGAGCTTCAGAAAGCGCTCAGCACTAAATGCAGTGCCGGGCCTTGCACGGTGGGAAACTGGGAACACGTGAAGTGAGGAGGGCAGAAATAGTCTAAAGAGAAGCTGTGTTGCTTTTAAAATGCTAGATAAAGTACTGCATCTCAGGGCCAGAACTCACTATCCCTTGGGGCATCCATCCATTGAAGTGCCACTCATTTTCAAAAACCAGTTCTGTAGCCTGAATACTGGAAAACTCACACAATACATTAAAGCATACAACTCAATACATTAAAAAAAAAAAAGAAAAAACAAGAAACGCAAAATTCCCTAATTAAACACCAGCTCTTCATGAAAAAAGAAAAAAAAAAAAGAAAGATTGGTGAAAAATAAAGTCCATACATGGTATTCCAACAGCTTCCTCCATATGATTCATATTCACTTTTCAGAAGAGTGCTCCACCTTTATAGCCATCCTAATAATTTAAAATTAAGCTGGGCATAGTGATACACAGCACTTTGATCCCAGCACTTGGAAGGCAAGGGCCGGCAGATCTCTGTGAGTTTGCGGCCAGCCTGGTTTACATAGGGAGTTCCAGGAGAGGCAGAGCTACACAGTGAGACCCTGGCTCAAAACAAAACAAAACCTAAGCGTACAAACAAGACAGTCCCTGGACTCCCTTGAACAAAGCCCAGCTTCGTTTTCCCCACACAACTGTGCTGGCTTTTTTTTTCAGATTGGAGCAATCTACAAAAACATACACAGCAAAGGCAAGCTGCCAAACCTAGTGGATGACCCTGTGGAAAAGACCACACCGGAAGCGGAAGCGGCCTCCTGAAAGCCCTTCTCTCTGCTGCAGGGCAACGCTCGGCTCCCAGGGCTCTCGTATAGGCTCTGCTCCTCTGTATCAGAGAAATGATTAATTCCCCAAATTCAGACCCCAAAGTTTCCTGCTGTGGCAACTATACCCGCTCAGCTCTAAATCTGGATTCAACGTTGGGGTTTTCACTTTCTGACACCCTGGCCATTCCCTAGGTACAGTGTTGGATCAAGATAAATCTTACCCCAACCTGACCACGCCCTGGCTTCACCTCGGTTTTGAATGTCCACCCAGAAGGGGTCAGCTTAGTCTCTGTCTTCAGGAAGAATCCTGGAAGCGAGTGTTTTCTACTGTGGGTAGAACGGGCAGAATGATGAGGTCGGCAGACCCAGGAAAGCTCAGGGCCAGCGTGGATCAGGGTTTAGCTTTTTCCGAAGGCATGTCCACCCATGCCGGACATGGTCTTTCCACATTCCTGGCCTCTGATGGTCACTGTGGATCCTTCACAGCTTCACGCCGTGAAGCCAGGAGAAGCAAAGAAAGGGCAGGGAGCAACCTGCGGCCCCCACACTCGACCTTGCTACTTGGCGTCCTCTGCATTCTCGCTCTTGGGCGGGGCTGCCATCGTGGAGGTCGCCTTGAGGCTGCGCTTCCGCTTCTGCACGTTCTGCTCTGGATGGAACAGGATGACGTAGGTTTTGGGCACGTAGAGCATGCCGAGGGACACCGACGCGCTGAGGCTCAGGGACACGGTCAGTGTGGTTGTTTGGATGTAGATCTAAGCGCGGAAGAGGGAACAAGGTCGGACTTAACGCAGTTCTTGGGGATCCTATGCCCTTTTCTGGCCTCAAAGGGCACCTGCATGTATACTATATACATACAAACAAGCATGCACATACACACAAAATAAATATTTTTTTTTCAAATTACAAAAAAGGAAGAGGGTGGCGCTTGAGAAGAGGCCCCCCCACTCCTACAGAGCCAGCATGTATTAATGAATGTTCTAAAGTCATAAGTGACTAGATAAAGAGTCAGGCAACTGGCCAGTAGAGTAATGAGGTAAGAGGCATAAACGATAGGAAGAAATTAAATGAAAAGGAAAAAAGCAAGGGTGTGTGGGGGGAAGCATGGAAGATAAATGTCAGGAAGAGTGCTAGAACGAGTGAACAGAGGAAGAGAAGAGTGACTGAACGAACAGGCACAGGGTATAAGTCAGACAAGAATGAAGCCAACCCGCAGTCATTCAAATAATGGATCAGAATAGGCGGCCCAGCTCCTGGGCAATCCAGACCCTCACTAAGGGACGAGGGTGGCTAGAACAAGCCTGCTGGGGGACCCAATTACCTTCTCAGCTGACTGGGCGGTGCCGAAGAAGATGGGAACAAAAGCCAGCCAGATAATACAGGTGGTGTACATGGTGAAGCCGATGGGCTTGGCCTCATTGAAGGTCTCAGGCACACCTCGGGCCTTGATGGCATACACCGTACAGGTGACCATGAGCAGGAGACTGTAGCCCAGGCAACCAATGAGGGACAGATCAGACATGTCACATTTGAGCACACCCCTGGCCTGCTCCGGGTCCACCGTCCTCTGCTCCTCGTAGTCAATCACGCTGTGTGGGGGCTGGGCCCCCAACCACGCTATCACTCCCACTACCTGTGGGAACCAGCACAGTGTCAGGGCCATCTTCTCTTCCAGCGATGAGTCCGTCCCAGCCGCTCACTTAGCTCCCTGGCAGGTTAGCTTCCCCGGGAGGCTCTGGGCTCTCGGCTACCCAGGCTTGAAAGCCTCCCTCTGAAAAAGGGTCACCCAGGACCGTGTTTCTACCTGTGATGGGGTGGGTGGAGAGGACAGTCGTGCTCGAAGCACATGTGGACCGACCGCATCAATGCTGGGTGGGAAAGCAGCAACCAGACCATCCCACGCTGGACTTTAACAGCAATGCCATGCACCTGAGCACCTTCAAGGTTCGAGAGCCTTCCTTCCCCTCAAAACCGAAACCCACGTAATCTGTTCTGAGGATGTGATGCCATCTTTGGGGAACAGCTAGTGCAGGTGCCACCAATGAGGACCAGGCCCCTGAGGGACGCTCTGTCCTCACACCCAAGCCACTGCACAGGCGTGACAACACCAGCATGCACACAGCTAGCAACACGTCAAGGCTGGTCCCCAGGGACCCCCTTCCCTCTCCCAAACTAGAGAACTGCAAACAGAACGCCATGAGCTTATGGGTAAATGTGCACTGAGACAAAATAGGCCCACATCAGAGGCCAGAGAAACAGTCAATAGTGAGAATGTGAGCTGAGGTTAATGGCCAGATCCTAACAGGGAGAAGATGGAGTTTCAGCTACTTCCTAATGACAATAGGCAGATCCTGAGCGAAAAGAGACTGAGGGGTGGGAATCGAGATGTCTGCATGAAGCTGAGACCCTGGAGGGATGACCCATTTGTGTGGTTCACTGTGTAAGAGCACCAGATGAAAGGATAGGTGGGGTTGAAATCTAGCAAGCTATCCAGCGCCATGTCTTCTGAGAAAGGGGTCTCGGCTGAAGAGTTGTCTCCAGCACACTGGCCTGTCAGCATGTCTGTGGGAACATTTTCTTGACTGCCGATTGATGTAGGAGGGCCCAGCCCACCGTGAGCTGTACCATCTGTAGGCAGGTGGGCCTGGACTCTATAGGAAAGGTTGCTGAATGTGAGCCTGGTAGCCAGCCAGGAAGCAGCATTCCTCCATGGTTCCTGCCTTAACTTTGCTCAGTGACATGCTGCGACCTAGAGCCATAGATGAAATAAAAAACTCTTTCCTCCCCAAATTCCTTTTTTGTCCTGTTTTTTTTTTTTTTTTTTTCTCACAGCAACAGAAGAGAGACTAAGAGGGTCTCTTTTAGTCATTTGTCCATTCAGAAGGAACACTGTGGCAGCAGCTCCAGGAACTAGGACCTAATAAAATAAACCTACCCGGCAATGCTGGAAACCTCCTTGTGTAGGGGAAAGGAAAACTAGAGCCCAAGGGTGATGGCACACACCAGAGGACCAGCAACCACAACATTCTCATACCTGACACCACAACCCAGGTGACTGATACAGAATCTGCCCCCCAAACTATGATAGGCTTCTGTAAAATAAGAGAAGCAATGGATGCAGAGAGGAGAAGATTCCAAGGGCCCAGTTTCACCAGCTGTTACACACAAGCAAACTGAAGGAGCAATGAGGCTAGGCGTAGTGGCCACACCTTTAATCCCAGCACTTGGAGGCAGAAACTGGTGGCTTTCTATGGGTTCCAGGCCAGTCTGGTCTATAAAGTGAGTTCCAGGCCTTCAGGGCTGCATAGAGAGACCTTGCTCTACCACACACACACCCCAAAAAGAAAGAAAAGCAAATGCTACTACATATCCATCATACTGTTAGAAACTTCTAGAAAAGCTGAAGGTGTGGGGAAATCCAAATTCATGAGGCAGGACAGATGAGTCTGAGGGGCTTGGGGAAATGCTGAATGCCATGTAAGCATCATCCGATGAGTGAGGGAGTCTTGGAGCACCTTCTCGGGATGTGTCAGGCATGGTGTCTGGAGAAAGAGCCAGCATAGAGAATCCACTGCATGAACCAAGGCCATGGGTGGAAGCGAACACGAGGGAGGCAAAGCCAGGACAGAAGGACTCATCTGCCCAGGAGAGTGTACCATGTCAACGTGGCATGGCTGGGTCAGCACCCAGACAATATGGCTGGGTGTACACTGTCACACCAGCCACCACAACCCTCCTCAAAGCTGTTCCTCCCTGAGGTCTCTCTCCAGAGAAAACTTCCAGTCTGTGGGCTTTTGTCCAACACTTAATAGTAGCACCTAAGGAGAAACCCACGGGAAATTTCAACCCCAATTTTAATGCTCATGTTAAAAAAAAAAAAAAAAAAAGATTTATTTATTTATTATTCACACAGTGTTCTACTGCATGCCAGAAGAGGGCACCAGATCTCACTATAGATGGTTGTGAGCCCACTGTGTGGTTGCTGGGAATTGAACTCAAGACCTTTGGAAGAACAGCCAGTGATCTTAAACTCTGAGCCCTTTGATGCTCATTTTTTTAATCACGCCAGCCACAGTGGAATGAGTGTTGCACTCCACGGGGACGGTGGTCGTTGGGATACACGTGAGTCAGGCTCTGAGAGAGCTTATTTAGTTAAGCAGCTGACACCAGGGCTAAACAACCGGACGCTCAGCTTCCTCTACGGACTCAGCAACGGAAATGGCTGTGGAAAAATGAGTTGCTCTCGATCCTGAAGACAAAGAGTGCACTGCTCTGCTGCTAATTTTGTCAGAGTCTCACTGTGTCATCCCGGCTGGCCTCAGTCTCACAGAGATCCCCCTGCTTCTGCCTCCCACGTGCTGGGCTGAGAGACAGGGACCACCACACTCAGTCTATCCTTCTGATTTTCCAGCACAGGACCCTAAACGGGAAAAGCTGACCCTAGAAAGCCCACTTCTCTGGAGACTGTTTTTTTTTAAAGACAGGGTCTCACAATGTAGACCAGGCTGGTCTATGTATACCATATACATTTATGTATACCATAAATGTAGACAGAGAGCTCTGTCTTCCAAGTGCTGCATTTAAAGGTTGCTGCACCACACCTGGCCTGAAAATTGCTACGGATGGCTTTGAACTTCTGATACCCCTACTTCTACCCGAGTGCTGGGATAACAAGTATGTGTCACCATGCAGGTTTTAGGCTACACTGGGGAATCCAACCCAGGGGTTGCTAAGAAGGCCCTCTGCCAACTGAACTGCAGCCGAGTCTCTCATTCTCTGAGTTCTAAGGTGGAGGACCTCATGCTCCCCTCAGGCCCTTACCATGTCACTGGGGAATCTGGGGACCCACCTGCAGGGAGGTGAGGCCAAAGGTGATGACTAGCTGCGACGTGGGGCTGATGAAGGGTGGCGGCGTGACAGAGCGCTTCCCTTGCTCAAAGATGCGGTAGATGCGGTTGGTCTTGGTGAGCAGGGCTGAGTAGCTGAGCGTGGTGCCCAAGCCAAGCAAGAGTCTCCGGGCGGCACAGATGGCTGCGCAAGGCTCGGCCACCATGAGGAAGGTGATGGCATAAATCAGGAAGATGCCAGTGAGCAGCACGTAGCTCAGCTCACGGCCAGAGGCGCGGACTATGGGAGTGTCATTATGGCGCATGAACGTGGCCATGATGGTGGTGGTGGCCATGATGCCCAGCACAGCCAGGAGAAGGGGCAGAGCAGCCCACGGAGAGGACCAGGTCAGGCGCACCACAGGTGTGGGACGGCAGCCGGTGTGGTTGGGGGTGGGTCTCATGTGCCCCGGACAGGCCTCACACGTGAACTCATCCACCTGGAAGCGGTACCCATCGCAGGCCTCACAGTGCCAGCAGCAGGGGACACCCTTCACCATCTTTTTCCGTTCACCAGGCCCGCAGGGGAGGCTGCACTGAGAAGCAGGCACCTCATGGGGGTCACCGGACCACTGCAGGGCTTCCATCTGGGACAGACAGAACACAGGGTGAGGACCTCCACCGCCAGGAATTCAGAGCCCTTCACCTCCACCTGGACACTTAATTAGTGCCACTTACATCCAGTCTAAGGGCCTCTGCCCACTGGCCCACGGCCTGGTACCCGCCGCTGCTGGCACTTCCATTGGTTGCCTGGTACTGGAAGATGTCATAGCGCCCAGGGGCATCTCCATTCTCATTGAACATCACTGGGGTTCCTGCGCTGCCTGCAGGGAAAGGCCAGTCAGCTCCGGTTGCTTTTCCACCCCCAAAGTCATTTTCCCAGGAAGCCTCAAGGACTAGCCAGGATAAAGGAAGAAGTTGGCAGGCTCCTAGCAAGATGCTCAGTATCAGCAATCACTCATTAGCAGTGAAAGTAGCTTTGGACCAGGAGATGCTGCCTCACAGTCATCAGGAGGGCTTAGGACAAAACATGCCTTTCAGAGCTGGCCATGGCCCGGAGGGTAAGAGAGTGCCTGAGCTGGATCTCAGCACCCACTCCCAAGTGTTCAGGGGCAGAGGCAGGAGGATTTCTGGGTCTTGCTAGCCCTCTGGCTAGCTCCGGTTTTGGTGAGAGATGCTGCCTCAAAGTAATAAGGTGGGGAGTGACAGAGTAGGACACCTGAGGCTCCTCCACAGACACGTGCCCAAGTGTGTGCACACATGCACACAGCTCTCACAAAACCACAACAGCCGGCGTCCCAAAAATGTGGGAGAGAGTGTGCAACTTTATGCAGGATAGTAGTTGAAGCGCAGCAGGGCTCCTGCTAGCCACATGTACTTGCGGAATCCCTCTGGGTCTGTTCAGATACGTTCCTTAGAGCCCGGACCTTACGCAGCTTCTGTTGGTGCTGGGGACATGTCGGACCAATGCCTTTTGCTCCAGCAGCTCAGAGCCTGGCCGGGGCTATATTTGGAAGCCTGTGACTCTGAGCGGGCTGTGTAACCACAACAGGGTGCCTCCTGGGCTCTGTACTGGGCTGCAGGCCCACCACAATGCCTGCGTCTTCTAAAAGCTGGTGCAGTGGACAGGGAGTTCTGTGCGACTTGTGGAGCCCAGGTAGATGGGTCAAACAGCAGTTCCTCAACACTGAACTTTGTAAGTTGGCTCTGAAGGTGACGCCTACCTACACTTGGCTCAGATCTCCAGGAATCAGTCCTTCCTGGTGTCTTGTCTTCCTCCCTGTCTCTTTTTCCATTCCTGAGTTGTCCCAGAGGCTGTGGATCCACCTGGCTTCCCCACCCTGCGGGGCCAGGCGCCCACCCACTCACCGTTGAAGCGGACTGCCCGGATGTATTGCAGCAAGGTCCGGCCATCGGTAGGCTCCATGGCTGGGCACAGACCTGTGTGGCCTGGGCAGAGGGCTTGGTGCATGCTGTGGAGGGCATGGGCGATGGCATAGACCGCGTCTATCACGAACTGCACCTTCCCCTCCTGCTCATAGGTGGAGTCTTGGCCGATGCGTTCCTCGCCTGTCCTAGGAGGCCCAGAGGAAGTGTGCCTGGCGCCTAGACACCACACCTGTGCTCCCCACCCCCAGCCTCAATCTCCCTCCCCCGTCCTGGGTAGCGCTCACCTGTGCATTTTCGGGTGGAGTCATCTGACTGGCCGCCTGAGCTGGTGAGTTTGCAGTTAAAGTTCTCTTCCCAGAACTCGGCAAACCAGATGTTCCTGCGGTTGTTCTCCAGGGAACGAGTCATGAAGTATTGGTCAAACCCTAAGAGGTAGGAGGGTGGTGACGCTCTGGGAAGCCGGGCGGGCTTTAGTCACGGCCCATTTTGTATCACGAGTGGCCCTGTGATCAAGTGCTGGATTCTGAAGGCAGAGACAGGGGAACCCCCCACCCTCACCCCAGAGCAAGCTGGCTCGCAAGACCAGCCATATCGGTGATCTCCGGGTTGGATTGAGAGACCCTCCCTCAATGAATAAGGTGTGAAAATAATTGAGGATGCTTCCTGACATCAACCTCCAGCTTCCACATGCACACACATCTGTGCAGCATGTATGCCCCCTTTCCCCCCCCCCAAAAAAAAAAACTCAGGAAAATAGAAAAAAAGAGAGAAGACACACAGGAGCTCCTGGGTAGAATTTGCATCCTTAAGGAATTAATCACTGCTCTCTCTGTCCTGGTTAGGGCATTGCTATGGCTATGCAGTGGGCAGGGTTTCACTATCCATCTGGTGAACATGAGGCCAGAGGCACAAGAGACACAGAGCTTGAGAAGAGAGAATCCAGGGCTTTGAGGACACCGTTGGCTCACTGCTGCACACCTGACACCACCCACTTCCACACCTCTTCCCATGAAATGCCTTGACTGCTAGCACTAGACCAGTTTGTTTGATTGACAGCTCTTTAGCACTCTAGCTGAAAGAAAGCCTGCGAAGGTGAAAGCTGGGGGGCCTGTGGGAGGCGGAGCTCATCCTCTGCTGGGTTCCCGAAGCCAGTCAGCAAGGCTGCACTTTTCAGGTCAGTGTTCAGAGAAATGGGCAAGTCTCCTCACGAAGTGAACCCACACAGCTGGATTCCTCTAAATGCCCAAAGGTAGGAATACAGCTGATGAGGAGATATTCCACATCGTCGGTTTCTCTCCCGCCAACCTTCCCATTTAAACTACCTTTGGTAAAACCAAAACTATATACATGGAAATTTAAAACAACAGGAAAAAAAAAAACAAAAATAAACAAAAACACAGCCTAGGATGCTTTCCCCTGTACACTTAATGGAGGAGTGTCCTTTCCCTCATCTGCCTCATTCAAACACTGCTTGCTGGGATGTAACTACAGAATCTCAGAGGCACAGCATGTGGACTCCTAGAAGAGAGTGGTACCTGTTATGAAAATGTGAAAATGAGCATCCCAAAGAGGAAGCATTTGGGAGGATGGGCGGGGTGGGGGACTTACCATCAATGGAAGCCCTTTTGGGCAAGATAGTGATGGCCCCCACAGCTACCTCTTCTAGGTTCAAGATGGGAGAGATCTTGGATCCCCAGCTGTCTGAGCCAACCCACAGGAAGTGGCCAGTCAGGTTGGCTTGTCGTGTTGCCTCCAAGACCCTCCTGGTAGGAACAGGTGAAGAGTCACAACCTGAGATCTTCCTCCAATTTGGTCTACACTGGCCCTCAGACCATGCTAAGGTTTGGGTTTGATTTGAGTGTTTCTGTCTGGTGGAAACTTGGACCTCAGTGCAAATGCTGGGAGGTGATGTGACCTTTAAGAAGTGGAGCTTATTATATGGCCCTGACATCGAATGTCTTTAACCCCAGAACTCAGGAGGCCAACCTGGTCTACAGAGCAAGTTCAGGGATCCAGAGTGAGACCCTGTCTGGCTCTGCACACACTCTCTCCCTCTTCTACGCCCTCCTCCCATGATAACATTTGTCAAAATGCCACAGAAGCTGGGCCCTCAGCAGAGCTGGTGTCATGCTGTCTTGACTGTCAACCTCCAAAACAGTATGTTAAAAATAAGTCTTTTCCAAAAAAAAAAAAAAAAAAAAAAAAAAAAAAAAAACAAAAAAACAAAAAACAAACCAAAAAAACAAACAAAAAAACACACCCAGATTTGGATATTTCTTTATAGTAAAGCAATGGATTAATACAGAGAGGGCTTTGGGGGAAACTCAAGGCCACTCTGAAGCCATTCCATTCACAAATTCCTCTACCAAAGTATGTCCAACTTCCCAGGCTGGAAAAGAGTCTTGGCTGGCTTTGGATAATGTAGGTTTCGAGGTTTACTGAGACTGTGTCCCTCATGATATTGTTGTCTGCTCTGGGGTCTGTCCCACAGTCCCTTTACCCACAGTGAACAGTAAAAATAGCCATGTTTTCCTCAGCCATCCAGGCCTGACTCATTCCCTCAACACAGGAAGAGCGCAGAGAGAGGAAGAGAGAGAGCAGCTCATGGCTGGAAGTGAGGAAAAGTAAGGTCTCTCAGGAAGAGTCTCAAAAAGCCAGTCACCTGATGTCATCCTCATTGGCAAAAATGATGATGCCCCGGGCGTTGGGTGTCTCCATGAGCCTCCGAATCACTTTGTGGAATTCGCCTGGCTTTGGCTCCCTGGGGATCTTTATTGATTGGGCAATACAGACACCTCCTGGATGATGGGGATGGCAGGGAAACCAAAGTCAACTCTTGTCTCACCTACCCACTCGCCTGCCACTTCTGTGATTGTGTAGGCCTTACTTGTGGGCTTTAGAGGGTGGAGATCTTGCTTGGACCCTACCTAGCAGACCATAAGCATGACCCAAATCCCTTAAAGCAGCAGCTCTCAGCTTGTGGGTCACAACTCCTTTAGGGATTGAATGACCCTTTCACAGGGGTCGCCTAAGGCCATTGGAAAACACAGATATTTTCATTACCATTCTTAACAGTAGCAAAATCACAGTTATGAAGTAGCAACAAAAATAATTTTATGGTTGGGGGGAGAGTCACCACAACATGAGGAACTGGATTGAAGGACTTCACCCGCCTGGAGTACCATCCTGCCTGACCACAGGGATGTCCCTCCCCCCATCAGTGTCCCATCCCATGGATCCTGGCTCTCCCCCTTCTTAGCTGACTGGTGCCTGGGACCTCCATACCAACTCCCAACTCACCAGCCTCCCGGGAGATCTGCACAAAGGCCTCAACCCCGCTCTCGCCATAGTTGCCTTCAGAGGCCAGTGTAGACACGTAGTTCCATCCCAGTGCCCGCACAATGTCCACCATAGCCTGGGCCTGGTAGGAGTCAGGGGGTACCACTCGGGAGAAGAAGTCATATCGGGTGGAGTCACTGAGCTCTGGGGCTGTGGAGGCATAGCTGATCTGGGGTATCTGAAGCAGGAAGGACAGACAGCTGTGGCTGGAGGCTTCATAAGCCAGGGTGGCAACAGGGGCTCGGGACACGGATAGGTCACAGACAAGTTGGGAATAGCTCTGGAGGAGACAGTAGGGACCTGTGGCTCAGATGAAGCATGGAAGGTTTGAGGGGAGAGCTGAAGGCTGGGTGGAGGGGCTCAAGCTAGAAATTGGAGGCTAGTGGGATATTTATGGATGCATCCGATGACCAGAAGGTTGGAAGGGCTTAGAGCACAGTGGGTCACCCTGACAGCTGCGCAGGCTACAAGATGAAGAGGATCCTGGAGCTTAAGGAAAGTCTGCCCCTGGTCTAAGGGAAAGGGTGTTCTGTTGACCCCATTTCGGGGAGAGAGAGAGAGAGGGAGAGAGAGAGAGAAAAGGAGTCTTTATCAGTGTCAGCCCCCTGCTAGTATCAGAGCAGATCAGAGCTGGAGAGGTAGCATCAGGCTGGAAAAGTCTAGTGGAAAGGCTTGATGGAAACTAGGTTTGATCTATGACCATTAGATAGATTAACAGCAGGGGTTATGGGGCTGTGCACAAGCTACAGAACAGTGGTACCTGGGGCTTGAAAAGAATACTGTTGAGAAAACAGGAAAAGGAGACTGAGAGATTTAGGAGGGAAACAGATCTGCATTAGAACAGACAGTCCAGGTGGCCCTCAAGACGGACCAGCAGGGAGCCCAAGCCTGGACGTTTTTGGGAGGAGGGGCTGCAGTTGTTCTAGGACTGTTGGTGGAGGAGCACCGTAACAGTACTGGAAAGGGGAGTGGGAAACAGAAGGAAAGTGGGAGGGAGGGAGGAGGAAGAGAGGAGAGGTGCTTAAGGCTGCTTAACCGGAGAGGATCGGAGATACAGGAGATCAAGAAAGCAAAAACCAGAGAAAGATCCACTAGCTGCAGCAGGACTGATGCCCTCTTCAAGTGCAGTAAACCCTAACCCCTATCCCCAGGATGACTACAATGGAACTCCCCCACCCCAAACTCTAATGCCAGAGGCATCCCTGGAAACTATGGCCCCCAATTGTTGCACCTCGGCGCCCCCTAGCGATGAAGAAGATGCAGAGCCTTGCTGGTAAGCAGTTGAGCAAGGGGGATGGAGCTCAGGTCCCTGCAACAGAAGGGGGTTAAAGGCAGGCATTTTGAAATGAAATTTAAATGATGATTTAAAAAAAAAAAAAGAGCAGTGACACTCCACCCCTCAGGACTGCCCAGGACTTCTTCCAAGGGCTTTTAAAGAAAGGCTTAGTTCATGAAATCTAAATTTCTTTATTACCCAGGAGTGCTCAGGGGCGGGGGCACCTTGCAGGGCTGTCAAAGGTGTCAGGAGAACCCGAATGAGTGGGCAAGTGACGACTGAGTTCCAATCTGCCCTTAGCCCACCTCCTCCAGGACACAGACTGCTGGGGGAAGCGACCCCCTTCCCACAAAAAAAATGCCATACCCAGCCAGTCGGCAGAGCAGACAGACAAGCCAGGCTGGGAAAGTTGATCTGCCCCGGTGGACAGCAGCTTTACTGTGGAGGAGCTGGGGAGATCAAAACAGACCCTTCCAGAAAGAAGAAAAGGCATCGGCCACCTAGAGAACGGGTGGCAGACGCCGGCCCTCACCGCGAACAGGCGCAAGACGTTGGCGACCATGATGGACACGGAGCTAGCCGAGGCTCCCACCACGGCCACCACGCGCTCTGGGGGAGCGGCGCGCAGTGGGGGGACGCCCCCGGGGCAGCGGACGCTGGCCTCGTCGCCGTCGCCACGGCCCCGGATGAGCGCCTGCACGAAGCTCAGCGCCTGCTCCAGGGCGTAGGTGTCCCGCGAGCAGGTGTCCAGCAGCCGCGCGCCCAGCCGCACGCCGGGCAGCAGCTCCGGGTCGGCGTTGACTCGGTCCAGCGCGTAGAGCATCGCCTCCAGCCGGTGCACGCCCTGCTCCTTCTTCAGCGCCCCGCAGGCGCGCCCCGCCGCGCCCCGCGCGTGCACCGGGAACAGGCCGCCCAGCGTCAGGCCGCCCGCCAGGCGCACTGAGCCCGCCCCGCGCGCCACGCCAGCCTGCGACAGCCACCAGGCTACCCAGAGCAGCGGCACCCGGAGCCGAGCCATCTGCCCCCCGGACTGCGGGGACGGAAGTTACCCGGACGCCTTGGGAGCCGGCGGACGCAGCTGCTGTCCGCGGGAACCCGGCTAGGAAGCCGAGAGCTCGGGAAAAGTTGGAGACTCGGTGACCCGTGCGCTGGCAACTCAGCCGGCTCTCCCAGGCTTCCAAAGGGCTGCTCTCATCCTCCCTGAAATTGTCACCGAGTCCCCCTGTCGATGGTCCTCGCATCCCCCCCCCCCGTCCTACCCCTTCCCCCACAGTTCTGGGAACCTTTTCCTCCAGACCCACCCCACCCCACTCTAGTCTGCCTCCCCAGGGATGCTTACCTGAGCCAACCTCTAGCCGGTAGGATGAGTCTGTGACAGCTGTAAAACCAGGGCTCCAGCCTAGAGGATTTAAGGATTCTGGGGAGGGATGAGGGTGAGAGCAGAGACCCCCTCCAGAGCTTGGGAGTGGAGGAAGGGCTCTTTTCCCTCTCTGGCTCCCTGGGTCTGTTTCTCCCCTAGACTGTCGTTAGATTGTGACTGACCCACATTGGTTTATCAGAGTTTCAGGGTGCAAGACTGGATCCTGGCAACACTAATAAAAGCTTGGTCACTCATCCTCAATATGCCAATTAAAGAGACAGATAATAGCGAAAATCGGAGATAAGAGATTTACAGACGGGTCCGGCCACATGGAGAAGAAGAACAAAGAGGTCCAGTGACCCCCAGGCGGGTCTTCAGACACACTTGGGTTTAAACAGAAAAGGACATGCACAGCTAAGTGGCTCTGGCCGTTGAGCGACCAGTCTCTCCTGCAAGGCGGTGTGACTTGTGAAATCTCTTCCTAGGAGACAAGCTCCCCCTCTTGCCTCCCAGGAAGCTTCAGCCTTTGGCTTCTTCCAGCATGAGACTCCTGGGGAATTTTAATTCTTCGGGGTCTGATAGCAGAAGGGAGAGCACACCGGTGTCCCTAGAACACCTGCTCCTGACAAGAGCGTTTGAGGACATTCTGATGGTGTCCTTCTCTCTGTCTCACTGTGTCCTTGATTTCCCTACCTACCTAGATGTTCTTCTCCAAACATCATTTAATTCTACTCTAAGCGTCTCCCTACCTCCCCCAAATCCTCTGACTCTCCGTGTGTCTTTCCCTTTCTATCTTTCTCCTCTGTCCTGACCACTAATCCACTAGAACCTTTTCTCTTTTAAAATAATATTTTATATTTATTTATTTATCAGGTGTGTAAGAGAGAGGGAGAGGGGGAGAGAGAGAGGTGCATATGCACATGAATGCAGGAATTGGTTCTCTCCTTCCACTGTGTGGGTCTGGAGGACTGAACTGAGGCTGGCATCAAGCACTTTTACCAGCTGAGCCATCTCACCAGAGCCTAAGGGCCTCCCTAACTTTCTCTGAGGTAAACCCATAAGTGGCAGATGACAGGAGCAGGGTGAGCCAGAGTGTGCCAGCACAGTGAATCAGAAAGACATGCAGGACAAGGCTTGGGAAGGCAAGAATCGATGCAGAGCAGACCATCAATATCACCAAGCATAATCCTCCGGGAGTGATTGACAGCCCAAGGCCTTTGTCAGCAACTAGATTTGCATTCAGAGTGGCGTGAAGCACCAGCCTACCCACTGGTGGGAGGAAGGGCGGGGCCAGTTGACCCTGCAGCTCCCATTTGGGTCACGAGCCCTGAGCTGCTCCTCTGGTCATTCTTTAAGTCTCCTAGCTCTCTGGAGCTCTCTCCCACTGTGAAGCTGCTTGTGTTCGACTGCCCCGTCTCGTGGTTGGACCAAGGTGAGGGGGGTCGGTCCAAAGATACTTTCCTCTCATTGCCAACAGAGGACAGGACTGAGCTCTCTGATGCTGGACAGCAAAGGCCTCTTGGAGACAGGTGTTGAGCCCCAGCCTCCAGGGATTAGTGGGGTCATGGAAGCAGGGCCTGAGTCAGCTTGGGCTCCCATTAGTGAGGGTGAATTAGGGTGGCAGCAGAGTTCTGAGCATGGCCGGTGGAGCGAGCAAGCAGCAGAAGGATGTCTGATTCTCTGATTTCTCTTACCATATCCAGAGTGGTTCACTCATTTCTGTGGTGGAAGCCAGCTCAGCACTGCAATAGACTATCTAAGCATTTGTATGTCTGTGTGTGTGTTGTGTGCACTCACACACACAAGCATTAAACAACCAGGCGGTTTTTCTTATAGGATTGACTTGAGAGCATACATTAAAGGGTTCAGTGAATGGGTGGTTCCAAGGCTTCTGACCTCTAGACTAAAAATGCTGTGAATTTTCCACCTTCTCATTTTTAGAGAACATGTATGTTAGCGATCAGGCACCTCCATGGCCAGCTCCAGGGACTTGGCAACAACAGGACACATCATCACCAGTTGCCAAGATGCGGCACATTTCACCACGAGCTGCATTGTCCTCTCCATGGGTATGCACTACTTCACCTTATAAAAGGACCTGCTCCCTTCCTTTCCCCTCTCTCTCACCTTTCATCCCTCACCCAGAGACAGTCTCTGTGTCCTTTCCCTTAATAAACCTCCCATGGTGTGACTATGGATTCTGCCATATAGTTCTGCCGCCTGAAGCCCAAAGGCAGGAAAGTTGGTACACCTATCACCATCTTTAGCACAAGGTTGTTGAAAGGTATGGTGTCTGTGTCCAAGGATGCCATCTTTGCCTCAGTGTCCTGCACAGACCAGTGTGGAACACGTGTAGCCAAGCAATCCCATATTGGTTGTTTCTCATTGCTACGACAAGATGCCTGACAAAAACAAATGAAAGCGGTTATTCTCGCTCACAGTTTGAGGGAGCACAGTCCGTCCTGACAGGAAGGTGTGTTGGAAGGAGCATGAAGTGGCTGGTCACATCGTGCTGGAGGATGTTTTAGGCACCGTGAGTTCAAATGCTATCTCTATACCCAGAGATCTGGTTGCAGTCTGGACGTTGGCATTGCCATTTCTATGAAGCATCCCCTGTCTCAATGTTGTGTGAAAATTGTTCTCCATCACTCTCTGATTGGTTAATAAAGAGCTGAACAGACAATAGCTGGGCAGGAGAGGATAAAGCAGGACTTCTGAGCCCAGTGAGGAGATCCTAGGTGGAGATCAGGGAGGAAGGTGGCCATGAGGGAGTCACCATGGGTACACAGATGGAGCTGGAGCAGCCAGGGCAAGACCAGGATGGCAGGTAACAGGCCACATGGCTGGGAAGTAGGCCTGGCCAGAATAGATGAGTTAGAATAGTTCCGTGTCTGCCCAACCACAGTGGCTAAAGCTATTATGAATAAACATAAAGGTCTCGGTGCCATTATTTGGGAGCAAGGGTGGGGATTAGAAAGACCCTAATTTTACAACTTTATATCCAGTCAGGAAGAAAAGAGAGGTGAATTCTGGTGCTTCCAGCCAGCTTACTTATTTTCCATTTGTATCCAGTTATAGTGCCTCTTACCTTCAGGGTGGGTCATCTCTCCTCCATTCAGCCTCCTGGAAAGCCCATCAGACATGTGTCTATCAGGTGATTCCTTGACATTGACAAGGAGGACTAACCACCACCACACCCCTCATCCCACTGCTGCTTTGTCAGCCTGTCCTTCTGCCAGGCTCCTCTGCCAACCCCAAGGCAACTGTGGAGCTCTCTGTGGCAGGAGAACAGGTCTTCTAGAACAATCTGTCATCAACACTCATTATCACCTCCCTCTGCAAGCTTCCTTCAATACAGCTTTGCACCATAGAAAAGTGCTATACAGTTCAGTTGCCACACAAATGTGCTGCGCGAAGACTGAACTTGTCGGCTTTGAGCACGACTCAGTGCTGCTACCACAGGGCAGCCTGGTGGCAACCAGTGAAAATAGCTCACCAAGAGTGAAGCTCTAGCCGGGCTCGGTGTCATACTCCTGTGATCCCAGCACAAAGAGAGGAAGAGCCAGGCAGATCTCCGTGAGGCCAGCCTGATCTACAAAGTGAGTCTAGGACAGCCAAGGCTACACAGAGAAACTCTGTCTCTAAAAAATAAAAAAGAGTGAAGCACTATATATATGGAGTTTTTAAGTATAGTGTGCACAAAACTAGTCATCCACAAAGAAAAATAGAATGTCATTTGCAGCAAGACATCTGGAACCAGAAGACATCACATAAAGGAAAAAAAAAAAAAAGCCAAGTAGACTCACATGACTCATACACGGAAAATAGTCAACTTGGAAGTAGAAGAGACCCAACAAGGGGCCACAGAATACAGAATGAATGGGCAAGGTAGATGAGCATGTGCTACACACATGTACAAAAATGTCACAGGGATCCCATTTGTTAATATTTGTTAATGGTTTTAAAAGAATAAAGCAATGTGGAATGACTGTCATGGTAACTAGCAGTTTGTTACCTCAAATATTTAACTCTTTCTGGGGATGAGAACATTTTAAATCCACTGTCTCAGCAAACTTCAAGTTTTCAGTACTAAGTACAAAGCTGCGTTGACGACTATTCTGTGCAATTGATCAAGGGGCCTATGTGTGTGTGTGTGTGTGTGTGTGTGTGTGTGTGTGATGACTTACTCCTCTTATTTTACCAAGTCTATGTATGCTCTGACTGCCATAACTTCATTCCCCAAGCCCCATTCATTTCCCTGGTGGGGGGGGGGGAGGAGGCTAAGAATGCTCTACATAATAAAGATCTAATGTGTTGGTGAGAAAAACACAGGCTGGGGCTACATTAGAAAAGAGAGACTCAGGGTTTGTATGAAAGTACAGGTCCAGCTCTCAGCTTCATCTTCCAATTATACCTGGCAAAACAGTGACATTAGGTCTCCAGCAAGGGTTGATGCCTGGTGGGGACAACCCGATCACAGGCCACAGGCCCCTTGACATGTTCAAGCAAACTGCTTGGACTCAATGAAACAAAGAGTTTAATAAAACATGGATGAAACTTTGAAGGCCTGCCCAGAAGAAGTCAAGATATTCTGAATGGTTGACTCGTGCCTCAGAAGGCTGGGCTGCCTCACGGACTGGTGGCCAAATGACAGAAACTTGTTTTCTCACAGTCCTGGAGGCTAGACATCTGAGATTAGGGGTGGCATACAAGCCAGGTCCTGTGAGAGCTGTGCCAGGCTTGTAGATGATAGCCTTCTTGTGGCCCAAACGGTCTTCCCTGGGTGAGCAATGCCCAGCTGTCGCTTCCTCTTCTTACAGGACAACAACTCTATCAGATGAGGGCTGGAGATACTGAATCTTGAGCTGATGGGGAGATGTTGGGGGTAGGTCTGGTACTATGTATTGTAATGTCAATTACTGGCCCCCAAGATTTGGCTGCCACCCAGATGAGAAGATTCTCATGAACACCCTTCTTTGTTGTGTAAGCTTTGTGTTACCCAATTCAAAGTTGATTGGTTAATAAAGATCCTAAAGCCTGTGACTGGGCAGAAGAAAAGTAGGTGGGGTGCTAGAGCCTGCCCGCAGAGTCGAACAGTTCTTGAGTGGGGAGTGAGGATTGAAAGAAAATTTAAAAAAACCAACACACTACACATGGGATCTGTTCCAGAGGGCTGCCAGTAGAAACTGTCACACCAGTTTATGCCACAGTTCCTTTTTATAGTCAGAGCAAAGCACCTTGATGCAATGAAGGGGTTCATGAAGAAGTCAAACTTGTTTAACTCGACCACCTGTCTGTGTGATCCTCATACAAACAAAATGAAGTGAACTTGGCAAAACATCCTGCCTATTGTCTCAAACAAAAGGAAGTGAACTTGGTAAAACATCCTGTCTATCCCTGTCTCCAGGTGAAGGCAGGATGAAATATGTTTTCTGCTGAGAGCTCAATAACAAAGCAGCCTGACAAACAAGTGGCTCTCCACAGTGGGGCTTAGGTTCCCAGGCTTGGGGTCACAGAAGGACCATAGTCGAGGAGGAGCAGGAGGAAAGAAGATGGAGAAAGATGTGACCTGTTGGAGCAGATCCAGCCCAGACAGGACGACTTATTGGCAAGTAAGTTGGGGTGCATAGTTGGGAAATAGCAAAATAACTTAGAGGTTTGTTGTCTGCCCCGCTCTAGTGCTTTAAGGCTTATCAAATGAATCCTAGTCTCTCTGTGTCAATTATTTGGGTTGCTAGTGGAGTTAGGGAAAACTGTTGGTTTATTAATTTCATGTTACAGGGAGAGACTTAGATCAGTGAAGCACACAGCTGGTGTGCCTGTGAAAGTGCTTCCAGAAGGATGGCTATGTGTGACAGGAGCTAAGTCCAAAGGCACTGCCCTGAATTTGGGCAGAATCCAGAGAGAACACCAGCCAGTCTGGATAAGCTCTACCTCCTCAGGAAGTGTGTCTATGGCTGCTGTAGCTGTGGACCTGTCATCTTCAGTTCTTCTACTGTCACTTTACTGTGTAAGTTAGAGTTCCCTGTTTTCATTTACCTTTTCCCAGTGGCCAATGGTGTTGTTGAAGATATTTCGTGTGTATTTGCCTATTTATATGGCTTTTTTGAAGTGATGACTATTCAAATCTGTTGCTCCTTTGTAAGTGCAGGTATCAGTCTTGTTAAGTTGTAAGGCTTGGCGTTATTAAACATATGACGTGGAAGGATTTTTGTCCCAGTCTGTGGGTTGTCTGTTTGCTTTCTTCATAAAGCACACAATTTTGATTTTGTTGAGATTCATATTACATTTTACTGTTACTGTTTGTGTTTGGGTAGCACACCTAGGATCTCACAGGCAATTCTAAGGTCACGAAGAGTTAAACCCATCCTGGTTAGCTTTTTGTTAACTTGACAGAAACTGGAACTCTTCTCTCTGGGAAGAGAGAGCCTCAGGTGAGAAAGTCTCCAACATAATGGCTTGTTGGGTATGTTCTTGATTAATGATTGAAGTGAGAAGGCCCAGTCCACTATGCGGGGTACCACAAGAAAGCAGGCTGAGCAAGCCACAAGGAGAAAGCCAGTAAACAGATCCCTCCACAGCCTCTCCATCACTTCCTGTTCTGACTCCCCTCTCTGAGGGAGTGTGACCCAAGAGTTCTAAGCTGAGATCAACCCTTTCCTCCCCAAGTTGCTTTTTTGGTCATAGGCATGTGTGTATGTGTGTGTTGTTGTTGTTCTTAATCACAGCAATAAAAACCCTAAGATTCCACCTATGTTTTATTTTTAGTGTTTTACAAATTTTAGCTCTCACTTTGAGACCTTTGATCCATGTTGAGGGAATTTTTCAGTGTAATTCGCAGTTGGGTCCAACTTCAACCATTTGCACGTGGATATCCAGTTGGATACACACAGAGGAAGCTCCCATGGTGAATGTTGTATGGGCAGAAACCTGGACGAGTGCATGGTAAAGCAATGTTGATGTCTGGCAAGTAGAGAGCACAGCAACTGGAGACCAGGTGAAGACAAATGTCAAAATAACAATAATATCAAGAAACAAGAAAGGGTGTCCATGATGAAAATGTGTGTGTGAAACTCCAGAAGAAAAACAACCGTGAGTATGAGGAGGATAAAGCTAAAGCGAACCACTAAGCCATAAGCAGATTTGGCAGCAGGACGTTAACACAAAACAAGATCCTGATTTAAAAAAAAAAAAAAAAATCTAGCTGTCTGGGGCTCTAGCTCAGTGGTGGAGTGCCCACCTAGCATGCACAGACCTTGGGTTTCATCTCAGAACTGCAAGGAAAGGAAAGGAAATTCGCCAAAGCACTTTTCAGCGAACAGGCGGACACAGTGAGCTGAGGGAGACAAAGGAACACCAAACACAGCTCTCCCCTTTCAGGTTGTATCGCTGTCTGCTGTGTCAGCTCACCACATGGGAGGTCCTCTCATCCAGAAGGGTAAATATGCATGTGACACCTTCTACAGAACACCAAACTAACCCATAATACTCAACTGTGTTACAAAGGAATTCCTCTGTTCACAAAATATCACACAGTGGGAGAAAAATGGCAATGAACAGCATGAAATCAATACATAGGTAGAATGAAAAGTGAAATAAATATTCAGGCCAGACCAAGAAGCAGAGACATAGAAGGAAGCAGCCCAACACTTACAAACTGACAGAGACAAACCTGTCACAGCCAGCCTGAGATGTACTTTAGCGGATTAGCGATTTGAGAAATGTAATGATTTAGGAAATGTATTTCTGTAATTCACTGCATTAACGGATTAAAGGCAAAAACATGATTATCTAAATGGATGCAGAGAAGCATTTGGTAACATCTACTGTTCATTCATGATTTAAATGTTTAGCCATCTGGGGATCTTCTTTAGGCTGACAAAACTATCTACTAAAAGCCTACAGAAAGTACCACACCCCTCGTGGAGTCAAAATAATCCTTGTGCTAAAGGGGCATGTTTTAGCATGTCCACCGAATGTTTGTCTGTTGGTGGGCTGCTGTTTTGTTTTGTTTTGATGGGGGTAGTTCTATTACTTCTCTCATATTTTGGCAGGAATAGAGGTCAGATAGAATCTTATAGCATTTGGTGATTTTCAGACCTTTGCAGGGTCTTCTGATGATGAAATCCTCCCACCTTGGTTCCTCAGAGCCCTTGAGTTGGCTCCTGAGACACTGTGATACAGCCTTTTGCTGGCTTTCTTTTTTTTTTTTTTTCCGGGTAATGTTCTTATCTTGTGGGTCCATCACTGTGGACTTCTTTAGGGAGCTCTTTGTATTAACTGCTATCTAGAGAACATAATTTGTATCTAGTTGATGTTGAATTGTCATTCTTCAGAACATTTACATTGTACAAAGACAGGGACAAACTTTTGTAAAAAGAGCTAAAAATTTTCAACTCAAAAAATTAATATTTTTTTCTATCTTTCTGCTTTCCCTGAAAATCTAGGTTGCCAGTGACAGTAATAATGGCAGTTTATTTGTTTAATATTGAAATATGAGCCAGCAATGAAAAACTGTGTGAGTTATGTATCTTTTGTTGGCTATGAAAAGCATAATTTTCTATTTAAAAAAATGAAAGGACAGCTCTAAGTGGCCAGCGCCTTATTCTATTTTTTTAATGTATACTCACTTTGCCATTTTTAGTAGTAGTACTATTGTAATTACGTATGAAGCGTGCACAAAAGCCCAAGAGGTGATGGCAACTGAAAAGCTGACCCTCAGCCTTTACACCCCTTTCTCCCACTCGGGCTCCTTAAGGAGGTGTCGCGGTGCCTTCTGGGAAATGTAGTCTGTAATGGAAAAGCGCTAGCTCGCGCGCAGGCGCAGTTGAGCCTAGTCCTGTTAGCTCTGGACTTTGGGACTTGGACTTTCTGGCGGAACAGGCGCGGCTGGGAACCCGCGGGATAGGGCTGCCGGCTGCCGGGAGCGCGCAGAACCCTCGGTGACAGGTGCGGATCCTAGGGCCCTGACTCCTGGCTGCTCCAGTCCCGCGGCCCGAGCAGCGGTCTAGGAAGCCACACGGGCTTCAGGTTAGCGAGTCAGGGCGGCCTTGAGCGGAGCTCCTGGAGCTCTACCATCCCGGAACTGAAACTTTATTTATTCGTTCCTGTCAGTCTTCCGTGTTGGATAGTGTCTTACGGTGAATCTCACAGTCCGTATTATTTTTTTGGTGAAGTTCTGTTCCTTTGCTCTAAGGTTTTACTGTTGGGAAGACGCATGTAGCCCAGCACTTGTTAATATCGTGGCGCTCCACATGAGCTGCACCTTCAGCCCCTTTTCTCTAAAATTTAAATACGGTTCTGGTTAGAGACGCTGTTCCTCGAGTGTGTGTGGGTGGGGTGGGGAGGGGTACGCCGGGGGGTCTTAATTTAGGTGACTTTAGTAATTCTTTTGACCAAAGGCAAACACCCACGAGGAAGAGTGGACTAGTTTCTAGTTGGATTCTGGAAAGGGCATGCATTCTGCAGTGGTTTCTTTGACTTGCAATGTCCAAGTGCAGATGGGTGGACTATTTATGTCTTTTAACTTACAGCCAAGAGTTGCACGCAATGTTGCCTTTTACTTTGCTAATGAACTTGATAGCTTTAACCGTTCCGTTTAGTTCGACTTTATTCATAATCTCTAGTGAAAAGGCCACAGGCCCAATATCCTAGTGTGCTTGCTGCCTACCTCTCTGGCTTTGGTGATCGTGCCCAGCTTGACCTAGAGCTTGGGAGGCTGGACTGTGCAGATGCCCAGCAGGTGGTTTCTCAGATGGTCTGGTCCAGTGAGGGCCAGAGGGCAGTGAGGATGAGGAAAGCTCACAGATTTCTTGCTCTGCCTCAGACATCTTCTCAGGAAGAGCGACATAGAGAGAAAAATGGCCAAGAGGTTGCTGCCAGCCCAGGTTCGGGTGAGTAAAGGCCACTTCTTTTTTGAGCTTCCTTCAGGCTGCAGAAGGGGGCAAATTTATTTAGTCCTTTCCTCTTTCTGAGCTTCAGAGCCCAAGGAAGAACAGAAGCTGTTGAACGGTGAGCCCCTAACTCCTGAAGGAAAAGTACTTCCTTTGTCCTCAGGCCAGTTTCCAAGTTTCTTCCCTAATCAGTTAGTAGCCATTGAGCAAGAGTTAACTGCCTTCCCTCAGCCCCACTCCAACCCTCCACACTGTTTATCAAGCAAGAGGCTGTTATATAGTTCCCTGGCTCTTGCCTTCTCCTGGAGAAGATTTCAACAAGGGACACAAAGAGCCTCAGCAAACAGGATTTTCTTAGAGCAGGAACTTACTTGCACAGGCAGAGAGGCTGTCCGAGAGATGGAAGCAGCCCACAGACCATCAGCTACAGTTTTTAATACCCTTTTCCACTTAACTCTTTTGAACAATGGAAAGATTTATCAGCCCTGCCTCCCCAGTAAGTATGTTAACCTACTTGAGGTCTTGTGACCTGATTGTAGGACTGGTCTCATTCTCACTTGTCTCATCAGTGCTCACCAGCTCTGATATCCTGTTGCCATAAAGCTAAGATTAAACAATGGACTTTTGTCCCCATACCGGCCCCTACCTTCACACTCAGATCTAACTTCCTCCTAATCACTGGAAGTGATTCTGGGTTACATCCAAAGGAACAGAAGGGAAAGGTAATAGAGCATAAATGCAGAAGCAGAGCACAGGAACCCATAGGTTTAAGTTTTGTTTATTTAGGCTTGTCCCTGTGCATAGTGCCTGATGCTGCAAGCCATGCTCCTTTGGTGCTTGATTAGCTGAGCTTGTTTCATTTTGTAAGAAACCCGGGGAGGTTTTGCCTCCTTGGTCCTAAGGTTATAATAGCATCTGTCATGATTCTATTCAAATAAAGACATGGGTACCAGTTCCTTGGGAAAGCTTTTCTGAGTTGAGACTGACAAATGACTTAGCCATTAAGAAGATTCACACACTCACTGGAAAGATGGCTCAGTTAGTAATATATTTGCCACACAAGTCTGAGGACCTAAGTTCGAAGCAATGCATAGAACTGAAGTAAAAAATCCAGGAGTGATGGTAATGTTGTTTGTCATCCCACTGTTTGAGAGGCAGAGGCAGGTGGATCCCTGGGACTCATTGGCCAGCTGGCCTAGTGGGTCAGCAAGGTCTAGGCCAATGAGAGACCCTGTCTCAAAAACAAGATGGGTAGCATACTGAGGAGTTTGACCTGAGGTTGACTTCTGGTTTTAACACACATACACAGAGAGCGAGAGAGGGATTCACATATATCTGAAAAAGGGAGATTCTGAAAGAAAAGGA
Organism: Meriones unguiculatus; assembly: GCF_030254825.1. Taxonomy (NCBI): domain Eukaryota; kingdom Metazoa; phylum Chordata; class Mammalia; order Rodentia; family Muridae; genus Meriones; species Meriones unguiculatus. The sequence continues at coordinate 19,695,097 of NC_083359.1, forward strand.
GTGGGGCCTGGGGATGTTGCTCATAGGTAGAGCACCTGCTTCTAGGATTGATTCTCAGCACTGCAAAGAAACAGAGGTAGGGACTTGTCTCTTCCTTCATTTCCAGTGAGGAAAATCAAATCACTTATATTTAGTTTCCTTTTGCTCTTTCAGAGCAGGAGGGAGGCCACACTTTGTGACCAACTTGGAGTTCTGGAGATGTGCCTTTGGCATGGTAAAGAAAAAGCAAAGTCCTAGCCCTTCCACGGCACAGACACCTCAGGCGTTGTACCTGGCCGCCCCGCCTGAGGTTTGTAGAGTCTTACAAACATGGAAGCCACCACACCACCTCTCTTTCGATGACCAGTACATTTCTTAGTCCCAAGTTCTGTGCTCTGTCTTCCTCATTTTTTTTGTGATTTCAAGTGTTCTCTTTCAGGGGTGTGCTGACCAAGTCTTAGGTCAACTTGATACACTAACTAACATTATCTCAAAGGAGGGAAACTCAGTTGAGAAAATGCCTCCATAAGATCCGGCTCTAAGGAATTTTTTAAGTTAGTAGTTGATGTGGGAGGGCCTGGCTATGGTGGGTAGGTCCATGCCTGGACTGGTGGTCCTGGATTCTACAAGAAAGCAGGCTGAACAAGCCAGTAGGTGGCACCCCTCCGTGGCCTCTGTATCAGCTCTTGCCTCTAGGTTTCTGTTCTGTTTTTGAGTTCCTGTCCTGTCTTCCTTCAATAAAGTACAGTGCTGTGGAAATGTAAGCCAAATGAGGCCTTTCCTCCCCAACTTGCCTTTTGGTCATGGCATTTCATCTCAGCAATGTAGACCCTAAATAAGACAAGGGTGCTGTGTTTGAGCTTTCTGGGGGCACAGTGTTATCACCTGCTGTATACATGAATGCATGCTGGGTAGTGAAACTGTTGTCCAGAAGTGCTTGCTTGGCTTGGAACACCCCAAACTCTCACTGGGTTGCTTCTCAGGCATGCTGTCTGTGGGCATGGTCTAGGGTGAGCAGGAGCGGGTTTGCTGTTCTAGGAGCCTGTGACCTTCCGGGATGTGGCCGTGTTCTTCAGCCAGGAGGAGTGGTTGCACCTGGACCCTGCGCAGAGAAGCCTGTACCAGGAGGTGATGCTGGAGAACTACAGCAACCTGGCCTCGCTGGGTGAGGAGCTCCCTGGGGTTAAGATGCTGCCGTGGAAGCCCGTGACCCCTACCCTCTACCCTGGTGTGCACAGTTTTGCCAGGTTTGACCTGGGGAGGGGCTCAGCCATGGCTGCTCTTCCCCTTGGCTGTTCTGAGAAGTCTGAACTTAGCTGAGTTGATGAAGGGCGCCTTCTCATGTTTTCCCTGTCTCCCCAACCCCAGCTCTGTTGCCATGGGTTCCCTAAGCCATCCCACCAAGAGTGCCAAGACACAGCCCTGACTTGCATCCTGATGCTGCCTCTGGCCATCCTCTAGGAGCACAGTCTCAGGCTGCTTTCTAAACAGAGTTTCTCCTCCTGTGTGTTCTACCCCTACCTCAGGGTCTACCTGGCCTGGACCTCTGTGCCAGGATGGCCACTCATGTCTTCTTGTTCATGAACAGGGATTCTGCTCTCCAAGCCAAAGGTCATCTCTAAGTTAGAGCAAGCAGAAGACTTCCATGCTGGGGAAAGTGGAATGCTTCGAGGTGTATGCCTAGGTAAGTGGTACAGGGATCAGGACTTGAACTTGGCATTACCTACCTGCCTGGGTACAATAAGGGATTATGCTCAGATGACACTGGCCAGAGACCTCCTTTGATGTGCCATCACATGGCATTTGCTGGGAAGGACATACCTCCTCTTTGTTTCTGATCTCCTGGTCCCTAAGTTCAGAGGGAGAGGTAAATTCTCCAAGCACGGGCTGCTCTTTGTCAAACACCTCTTGTCATTTGAAAGTGTGTGCTACAGTGGGATGTGTTTTAACTGTTCAGCATCCTTGCTTCTTCCACCCTTTCCTTCACTTACACTGCACTAGTAACCTTTTACTTTAGTGGGTTGAGCATAACTTTCCTGACTATAGGGCATCCCCTTTTCTGCCTTTCACTTAAATGTATTAGTAATAACCTCAGAGTACCCAAACTGTGTTGGTGTTGCATTAAGGAAAATAAATCAGAGCACTTCCCCCTGGGGCACTTTTACCAAGAACAAGCCAAGATCTGCGTTTTTTACTGCTTTCTCCCTGTGTCTTCCATCTCTGCTGTCTGTAATTTGTCAATTATATTAGTTTAAATCTGTGCCTGCCTGAATGCTGTCTTATGAATCTGTCTGTGCCTATGTGTGTCCCTAACAAAGGGCTTTTGCTCTGTGTTTATTGAATATCACAGAAGTACAGGGGAAGAAATGAGGGATGTTTTATAGAAATCCTTACCAGAATTATAGTAACTCCAAAGATAACCCAGATAACAAACAGATGCTGAAAAAAAAAAAAAAAAAGAAAGAAAGAAAGAAAAAAAAAAAAAGAACAGTGCTGTCAAGCAATATCCAAATGCTGGTTTTTGTTTGTTTTTTATTTTTTGTTTTGTTTTTGTTTTTAGAGACAGGGTTTCTCTGTTGTATCCCTGGCTGTCTTGGAACTCATGTTGTAGACCAGGCTGGCCTTGAACTCAAGAGCTATCTGCCTCTACTTCCTGAGTGCAGGAATTAAAGGCATGCACCACCATCAGCTGGCTTTCAGATATTCATTTATAAGGTTGGTTTCCAAACTGTTTGTTGCTTTCCACAAATGACTACCACATCATAAATACATACAGATACATACATACATACATTTTTCTCTGGGTCAAAAGCATGGAATTGGATTATAATCATACATTAGCTTAGGCTGTAAAAGTTGGGTACATGGGAAATCCAAGGCAAGTAAGGATGTTTGTTACATTGTTCTCATAAAGGCAGGTTAGACAAACAGGTGGAGTACAAGGTAGGATAGCAATCTTGAATCTTAAGTGATCTCAAGGTGGATTATTAGCTCTGTGAGGTCCAAAAAAAGTTCCAGTCTTTTGAGTGTAAGCAATTTTCATAATAATGTATCACCATACTATCTTGGGCTTTTGTTTTGACTTTTTCGCCAGAAACTCAATATCTGTTGTTAAAGAAAAACAACTATATATGTGTATATGCACACACACACACACACACACATGAGAGAGAGAGAGAGAGAGAGAAACTAGGTTGCCAAAATGGTGACAGGCCATTCTTTACTGTGACAATTTGCAAGCCATATATAGCAGATCTTGGTCCCTGGTATGTATGGCTGAGTTTGTTAGACTGTTTGCTGCATCAGAGGTGCCCACTTTCTGTTCTGCTTTGGATTCTGTCTTTGTTTCTGGCACCAGAGGACAATTCTCTTGGGCTCTGCTACGTATTCAGAATTCACTTTTCTCTGGCAGGAGCTGGACATTCTGAGTCAGTTTTGTTTTGGCTTATCATTCATGAACTGTCCTTAGATCTCCCTTTGCTTTGATGAGGTTATTTTCCATGAATATTTTTTCAGAGTTTATGTGTACACCATATGTATGCGTCTAAGTTTTTTTCTTTTCTTCTTTAGACATAGGTTTTGCAGTAGAATTCTAGCATTAGATTTCTTTTTCCCTATCAGCAGTGTCCACACTTGGCTCCACTCTAGCTTTAAGCAGTGAGTAACAAGTCCTCTGTCTGATTCTACTTCTCATATGTTCTGTACAGATAACCCTCTTTTATGATCAAAAGGATCAAAGCTCTTATAAAATATATTTATCTCTTTTGAATCAATGATTTATTTCTTACAGTGTATCCTAAGTATCCTGGCTCTTATTTAAATTTTATCCTTTTTTACACTAATTTATTTATCTTGTGCAGGAAGGTGGTTGGGGGTGAGCCATAGCGTGAGTGCGGAGCTCAGAGGACAGCTTTCAGGAGTCAGAGCTTACCTTCTACCACACAAGTCCCAGGACAGAACTCAAGTTGTGGGGCTTGGCAGAATGCTCCCCTACCCACCCAGCCATCCTGGGCCCTGAATTTTATCTTCAACTTCATCGTCTTATGACTCAGTTTAAATATCAGCATAGTTGCCACCATTACACATTGCTTTGGTTTTGTTTGCTCCAATACACAGTCATAAGGCCCTAGTTACATCTTTGGCAATTTGGTTACTTGGCTATTGAATAGAAAGTTGACCCTTACTTGGCTATTGTCAGGAATTCCCAGGACATTGGCCTCTGCACTGTCTATTGAGGGAATGCTTATTATAACATTAGCACTCTGACAAGAACCAGAGTGGCACTGCTAAGACTAAAACTGTTTCAAGAGCTCTTGGAGGTAGAGGCTCCTCCTCCTCCTCCCTTTCTTCTTCCCTTCTCCAATTTTCCCGGCAGTTTTCTTTTGGGAGTATACCTGTCAGTATACTCAGGTATATGGGTGATGAAGCTGTGCTCAGAAACACCTGATAGCACAGGCTTTATCGCTAGGTCAGGACTGGCACTCGCCCCTCCCCTCAGTGGAAGAGCTGACACCTTCAGACCCTTCCTCTCAGGCATGTCTACCTTCATATTTCTTTTCCTTTGTTTTGTTCCTAATCTTTCTTAAGATTCTGAGTCTGGACTTGTTAGCTGTGCTCATGTATTTTAACCTCATTTTCTTTTATTTCCAGTGCAAGAGTTGCTTACATTTTGTTTAATTTAGGATGGAAGAGCTTGTTCGAACCCATAGTTTCCAAAGAAGAAAACAAGGAAGTCTTGAAAAAGCAGAGAGTTGATGATTTTTTTGAGTTCATACTGGGAAAAACGTATGTGGATGAGGAACAGCTGAAGGAGCAACAAGGCAAAAAGAACAAACTTTTCAGTGAAATGATGCTTTCCCTTAGAAAAGACTGTATACAAGAGAGGGGCTTTACAGGTATTGAACTCCTGGGAAATTCTGGTATAAAGTCTCCATTTCCCAGGAAACCTGGAGTTGTGTCCAGAGGAAGAAAGCCCCACTCACAGCAGTACTCAGTTCTATTTAAACAACTGGGGGCCAACACAATGCGCACGTTTTATAAATGCAATACCTGTGGGAGAGCCTTTCTCCACAGTTCTTCCCTGAGCAAACATCAGAGGAGTCACACTGGAGAGAAGCTCTACAAATGTAAGGAATGCTGGAAAGCTTTCAGCCAAAGCTCCTCCCTAACACAGCACCTGAGAGTCCACACTGGAGAAAAACCGTACACATGTAGTGAATGTGGAAAGGCTTTCAGCTTCACCACCTCTCTCCTTGGGCATCAGAGGATGCATGCTGGAGAGAGACCCTATGAATGTAAGGAATGTGGCAAAACCTTCAAAGGCAGCTCATCCCTTCAGAAGCATCAACGGATCCACACCGGAGAAAAGCCTTATAAGTGTAATGAGTGTGGGAGGGCCTTCAGTCAGTGCTCATCTCTCATTCAGCATCACAGAATTCACACTGGGGAGAAACCATATGAATGTAGCCAGTGTGGGAAAGCCTTTACATCAACATCACGGCTAAGTAGACACCAACGTATTCATACCGGTGAGAAGCCCTTTCTTTGTAATATGTGTGGCAAGGTGTTCAGTTACCACTCGGCCTTGATTATACACCAGAGAATTCACACTGGAGAGAAACCATATGCATGCAAGGAATGTGGAAAAGCCTTCAGCCAAAGCACAGTGCTTATCCATCATCAAAGAATCCACACTGGAGAAAAGCCATACAAGTGCAATGAATGTGGAAAGGCCTTTTCCTGGATCTCAGGACTTAACATCCATCACAGAAGCCACACAGGAGAGAAACCTTATCACTGTAAGGAATGTGGGAAAGCTTTCAGCTCCCACTCAGCAGTCAATACCCATAGAAAAATCCATACTGGCAAGAAACCTTATAAATGCAATGACTGTGAAAAGGCCTTCAACCTAAGCTCAGCCCTTATTCAGCACCAGAGAATTCATACTGGAGAAAAACCATTTAACTGTAAAGTATGTGGGAAAGCTTTCAGACAGAGTTCATCGCTTACGATACATATGAGAATTCATACAGGAGAAAAGCCTTATAAATGCAAAGCATGTGGGAAAGCTTTCAGTCAAAGCTCATCTCTTGCCAACCACCAGAAGACTCATTACTGAGAAAAAAACAAAATGCATGTGGTAAATCTGCCATGAGACATTCATCCCATACTGAATGCAACAGAATTCATCCTGGGGATAAAGTGATGAGTGGTAGTTAGTTGGGGGTCAGCAAACATCAGGCATCTGTGATGGAGTATAAACGTGATTATTTGGGAAACTTAGAACCTTTTCCACGTGTTCTGAAGTTTTACTGACTACAGAGTTGACACTAAGATTGAAGAATTAACATTTGCTTTCTAGTAATACAGACTTAACAGCCACCAGCTTTTGTGCCACCACTGGGGACCTGCTGATTTAGGTAAAAGTGTGGCCATAACTCACCAGACCTCAGATGAAGTCTAGATCTACATTGGACATTGCCATTAGATGTTAATGCAAAATAGCTGGATTAGAAAGACTGAGAAAAGAAATATACATATGTAACTTTAGCTGCCTCACGGTCACTAAGGTTTGTTTTTTAACACTGTGGAAATAAGTTCTTGTTTACCGTTCAACATTTGGTTCATTTTTTCCTTTCTCTAAGTGACCTGAGAAGAAAGCTACTCTGTGAGCTATGCAGGCGTATTGTCCTTTCACATTTACCACCTCTGATTCAGACCTGGAAGCACTTTAAGTCACAAAAGGCATGGTGTCTCCACTTCTTTTTTTCAGAAAGTAATTTCCTTTGCTGTATTTTATTGTGAAGTAAAAGTTCTTTAGATAAACGTTTTTGAAATTAATTTACGCACACACATACACTCTTAGAAACAAGACATTATGTCACAGTGCAGCCACAGAGAGCACAATTCTTGGTCCCAGGCTATGCCTGCCTCCTAGTGCTCCCTGTACCCACTGTGCTCTGCTTATATAAACTTCTAGAGTGAGCTTCTTAAGCCTGTTAGCTTTCTAGGGCTCCTGAGTCTTGTGAGCCTCCATTTTCCTGTTTCCATTCACAGTTCAAAGCATATAACACTACCTGTTCCTGAATTCTGCCTCTTTTGTAATGTTCCCTGTGTCTTGGAGTAATACAGATGTCTGATTCTTTTCTTCCATTTATGCCCAAGCATTGGATTAGTATGCCACAGCAACAGTCCTTATTCTCAGCACTGTGACCAGTTGTGACGCCACAGCAACTACCCGCACTGGGAAAGGGTGTTTCCCAGGTCAGGAGAGATTACAACGCCATGGTTAAGAAAGTGCACTACTCTTGCAGAAGAGCCTAGTTCTATTCCCAGCACCCATGTTAGGTGATTCATAACTTCCTGTAACTTCAGCTCCAGGAGGTCCAAGGCTTTGGGCTTCCATGGGCATCTGTATGAACATGTGCACACACATATACACACACTTAAAAAAAGTTTTCTCTCAGTGTTCACAGCAGTGGTAATCTAGGCCCACAATCACAAATGTTTTGGATGTATGTCATACCTATTGGACAGACTAATAACAGTAGCCTTCCCACTGGGGATGGGGATCTCCCCAGTCACAGGTTTTGCACTGGAAAAAAAGGAGTTTTCTCCTGTGGAGCAGGCTTTAAATGAAAATGAAAAAAAACTGGCAGCACCCATACTAAGTCTTTCACTGTTGTACCAGTGAGCTTATGTTTCCTGGCATGCTAATGGGCATCAACATACTCTGTCCATAGCTGAACAAGACTATTGGCATCAACTCTACCCTGGCAGCCTGCAAAGTGGGGTCCCTCTTCCCCCCAGCACTATAAAGGTGAGCTAGCAACTAACCTATGTGATATCTACAGTAGCATGGACTTCCACTTAGTTCTGGGATGCAAAAACAAAACAAACAAGCAAAACCCGCAGAGACAACAACTTGTGTAGGTTATGAGGTTATAAGAGCCTCTATGCCCAGTAATACCTAGGGAGGCCACACCTGCCTAGAACTGGAGTTTTCACTCAGCAGCCTATGACTTCTGAGAGCGCCTCAGTTCAGCCATGTGGGCAATTTAAGCACCTTCAGTGCTGGCTTTTGGTTGTTCTTCCTATAAACGTTTGGATGCCAATTATTAATGGGAATTTCCTCCGACCGACAGCTCCTAATAATGACAAAAAGGAGACCTTTTACTAAGTATTAATGTTTGGCCTAGCTTCGGCTCGTTCCTAACTAGGTCTTGTCTTAAATTAACCCCTTTAGAGTAATCTTCGTTCTACCACGTGGCTTGTTACCTTTCCTTGGTTCCTGAATCCTGTCATTGTTTTTTCCTCTACATCTGGGTGGTGAAACTTTCCCACGCCCCAGCTTCTTTCCCAGAGTTCCTATCTCTGCCGGAAGTCCTGCCTCCTTTTCCAGCCGTTCAGCTCTTTATTAAATCAGAAGGTGTTGGGAGTATTTACAAAATATTGAGACAGGCGATGTTTAAGAATACCAAACTAACGGTCTGTACGAAGCTCTCTGCTGGTACAGAAATCAGCATTTAAATATACAGAGACAACATTTATATTTATATGGTGCACAAAAAGATTACCCCAACGTCTTCCAGATGATTTTCCAGATCGGAAAGATACTCGAGAGAGTTAATGTTATACACGTCTTAAAAACAAAACTAGAAGATAGGTATGCGCGGGATCTCTGAAGGTCCACTACGGTCTCTTCCAACCAAATGGTAATTAATTTTAGGGTTCAGCAGCCAGCTGGATTAAAAGATATCAAAAGGCTGATTATGTGTTTTCAATCAATTACTTTTATTTTTTCTCGAGACAGGGTTTCTCTGTGTAGCCTTGGACGTCCTGTACTCGCTTTGTAGACCAGGCTGGCCTGGAACTCAGAGATCCACCTGCCTCTGCCTCCCAGAGTGCTGGGATAAAAGGCGTGCACCACCACGCCCAGGTCATTCCATTACTTTTATTTTTAAACCTGATTCTGAAGCCATTCTGGGCTGCATAATCAAGGCCCCTGTCACAAAACAAGCAAAATTACTGAAACGATACCTATGCGTACTGTTTTCTGTGTATTATACACGCGAAAACAATTTAAATTATCATTACTGGTGTGGTCTACACAGATTCTCCTAGAGAATTTTTATTTTATTTTATTTTTTTAACATGTCTCGCTGTGCAGCTCTGGCTGTCCTCCGATACGTAGTCAATCAAGCTAGCCTGGTACTTTTGGGGGAAGAGGGGATGTCTCCGCTCCTAGACACTAATTTCCGATCATATCACTTCACCCGCCTAGCAAACAAGTCCGAGGACTGACTGAAAAAGTCCGGCTGTGTTTGCAGAGTTTGCAGGGTTTGCAGGGCGCTCACTCAACCTTAGGCAACAATCTCTAGAGTACTGCGCTGGAGACAGCACTACAGCCTTGTCAGCTTGCGTAAGTCGCCTGGCCCAGGTGCCTTCTGGGAAGTGTAGTCAGGGTGGACTCGAGGCATGCTGGGAATGGTAGTTCTCTGGGGCTTCTCCTAGTGGCCGGGGCTGCTCGCGGCGTTTTAGGGGCGCTCCTGGCCGAGGTGACCCTGACTGTGCCAGGAGGGCGCGTCTGGGACCGACATCCTCGAGACCGCTCGTGTTGAGGGCGGCGAGAGCGAGCGCCGGCGTTCGTGAGTGGGGGCGGCGGGGACGGGCGGGGCGTCGCGGGCGGTGGGCTTCGCGGCGGGCCTGGCGCGGCCTGGCTCTGGGACCCTCGGGCAGGCTCGGCCCTCCACGGAGCGCGGCCGGGCCCAGGCTGCGGGGCCGGGGCCCTGAGCATCTTGTGCGGCATCTTAGCGATGCAGATCTTAAAAACAACAGCCGATACCCAGTTAGTCTTGTCTAACTTAATGAATTGGCGCATCTAATGCCAAGTTACAAGGCCCTTGGCCGTTCATTGTGCCGACAGTGCAGCAGATGAAGAAACCGAGGCACAGTGTGGCCCGAGCATTCGCTGAGTTTGACTGGAGCCTTGGCCTGGAAGCAGAATCCCCTTCCCATCTGTGCAGCTTGCTATGTCTTGTCCTTCTGGGCAGTCTGAGAACCCCTTGGCTGTCCACCTCAGCCACGTCGACAGCGCAGCCCCACCTCTGCTGCATAGAGGTCTGGTTCCAGGAATTCTCCAACAGCCTACACCCAAGTTCTTGAGGTAGACTGGCCCAGCATTTGCAGAGAACAACCTTTTGACATTGCCGCAGTTGTACAAGGCGCTACGCTAACAGGTCTGAAGGTGGATGTGGAGGAATCGGTGTAAGAAATTAGAAGTGTGATTCATAGGCAGAAGGGATAGAGTTTTGACAGGTTGCCTAGGTCAGATTCTTATCGTTTGGTTTGCGTTGTTTACTGGGGGATGGCTTATCTTGGGATCTTGTGACCATTATGGGTGTGTTTTTTAAATTAACTTTTTATTTTTATGTCTGTGTGTTTGTGCCCATGAGCACGATACCTGAGGAGGCCTGAGAGGAGGTTGGATCCCCTGGAACTGGAGTTAAAAGGAGTTGTGGATAACCCTATGTGGATGATGATAATCAGAGGTCTCTGCAAAAGCAGGAAGCGCTTTTAACTACCGAGCCACCTCTCTAGACCCCATTATGGGTGGTTTTAACTTCCTCACTCTAAGCCTTACTACACTTTTTTTTTTTCCCTTTCCAGGCATACTTTGTCAGCACTCAGCTCTCTTTGGCAGGAAAACTAAGAAGGGAAATGGCTGTGGATTTGCTGGCTGCTCAAGGGGCAGTAAGTGACGCTTGTCTTTGCATAAATTGCTTTCTGACTCAAGAGACATGGATGTGTTTCCATTCTTTGCCTCTGTCACTTTTCTCACTTGCAAAATTAGCGTTTAACAGAGGTGTGCAAAGTCCCAGTTTGAAGCTGACCTTCAGGGAAAAGGCACAAAAGCCTCCCACCTCATACCTATCAGGAGTAGACCTACTGACAAAGAAGTGTGCCAGGTCCAGAACAGATGGTGTCCCATAAAATCTCCCAGAATGCTTTTCTTCTAAGAATGGAGAATCCTTCAGATGGAATGTCTACCCATTTTGCTAGCCAAAGGGAGCAGTATGAGGGTTGCTTGATACAATTTAAAATGCCTTTTGTGGTTTTCTGTTGCAAGAGAAGTCTGGTCCCCTCTTTTGGGTTCTTAGTTCCATTAGTAAAAGAATTTGGAAAGGAATCCAGAAGGAAGCTTGAAGAAAATGTTATTATAGTTTGAGAAAAATAACAGGGCAGACAAGGAGTAAATCTTGCCAGCTGCCAGGAGGCATGAGATGAAACAGGGAAGGAAGCCGTGTGTTTTGAATTAGGGTCAAAGAAAGAGGGCCCCAAGCTGCACGGTAGGCAAACAGTTGTGTGGTGGAGGACATAGCTTCAGAGAATGGGTGAGGAACCTCAGAGTGCCAAGGAAAGCATGCTTGGAATTTTGGGAAAAATGAAAAAGGAAAGGAAAGAAAGAAAGGATAAAAAGGAAAAAGTTACAGTTTTCTGAGTACTCTGAAAATTGGACACACTTCATAGTGCTACATGATGGAAGCCTACAAGGCACTACCGAAAGGTTTCTGGGAAGGCTGAATACATTATTTCTTTAAGAGATAAGTAGTCCTCCCCATCCCTAGCATGTCTTCAGGTGAATCAGATTTTGAGGATGGAGAAGGTGGGAAGAGGCAAACTCCTGGCCAGAGGATTGACAGGCCCAGCTTGATTAACACTTTAAAATTTTTGAAAAATATTATTTTTATTTTATACGTATGAATGTTTTGACTGCATGTGTGTGTGCTATGTGTGCCAGGTGCCCATGGGGGCCAGAAGAAACTAAGGCACAACTTCATAGGGTTAAGTGAGGGAGCTCTGCTTGGTGGGAAGTCATATTATACAAAGAGTATGTGAGGTGCGGTAATACTGCCATTTTAAAAAAGGACAGTCGGCTGCATCTGCCAATCAAAAATGCATGGTTACTCTGAGCCAACAGTTCAATCTAGCTCAGTGGTTCTAAACCTTCCTATTGCTGTGACCCTTTAATACAGTTCCTCATGTTGTGGGGATGCCAGCCATAAAATTATTTCATTGCTACATTATAACTGTAATTTTGCTGTTATGAATAGTAATGTAAATACCAGATAGGCAGGATATCTCATATGTGACCCCAAAGGGGTTGTGACCCACAGGTTGAGAACTACTGTTCTATCTTACAAATATAGGTATGCCCCTACCCAGAGATTGCTAGGACAATGATCATTATATACTGTTTGTGACAATAAAAAAGAGAGCAACCATCGAACTAGTCATCTGCAGAGTCTAAGGAGATGGCTCAGTGGCTGAAGTGCTTGCCACACAGGCATGAGGACCTGAGTTCAGGTCCTCAGCACCCCCATAAAACATTGGACATGCTAGGATGCTGGGAAGGCAGAAACAGAGGACCCTTTGTCTCACTGACCAGCTGACCTTGCTGAGTCAGTGAGCTCTGGGCGTAGTGAGAGAGTCTTTCTCAAAAACTAGGGTAGAAAGCAATAGAGCAAAATCTGTCCCTGGCCTCCGCACACAGGTGCAAATAGAAATACATGCATGAGGGAGCGGGATACAGCTGGGATACAGAGTTAATAAAATAATAAAATGTAACAATAAAATGTAATAATAATGTAAAATGTAATAATAAAAAAAATAAAATAAATACATGCATATACATATACATGCGAAAAATAAGGACATAAATATTCATCCACAAGGAATATGGTTACATAATATAGGTAGTTTGCCTCTGTCTTGGTCCTTAAGGTCTGTTGTCATGCCTGTCACATCCACAAGTCCTGTAATCAGCGAGCCTTCATGGAGGTAATTTTGCAGTCAGCACCCAGAGGGAATGTCCTTACCTAGTGCTGAAGTCAGTCCCACTGATCATAGTGCAGGGTTAAAGTGCCATGCCTTTCCCATGCTGATGGATTTCCAGTGAAATACTCACCAATAGCATCGTTCTAGAGCTTATGACTGTCATCTGTGCCATGCAAGAATCTCATCATGGCTTGTGCTTTCTCATATTTGAGGGTTAAGTTTCTTTTGGAAGAAATTACGTTTGTTGTTGTTTTTCATTTTTTGATTTGTTTTTTAATTTTTCCTCTGGAAGAGCATTCAGTGCTCTTAACCACTGAGCCATCTTGCCAGCCGGTTGTTTTTTTTTTGGTTTTTTTGTTTTGTTTTGTTTTGTTTTAGTTTTAGTTTAGTTTGTTTGTTTTTTGAGACAGGGTTTTTCTGTGTAGTCCTAGCTGTCTTGGAACCCACTGTATAGACCAGGCTGTCCTCGAATTCACTTGAGATCCACCTGCATCTTCCTCCTGGGTGCTGGGATTAAAGGCAGGCTCTACCATCACCAGGCTGAAATGAATTTTTTTAAACATTTTAACATTATTATCATTTATTACAATTTATTCAATTTGTATCCTGGCTGTTGCCCCCTCCGGTGTCTCCTCCCAATCCCACTTTCCCTCTCCCTTCTCCCCCTATGCCCCTCCCTTAGTCCACTGATAGGGGAGGTCCTCCTCCCCTTTCATCTGACCCTAGCCTATCCGGTCTCATCAGGGCTGGCTGCATTGTCCTCCTTTGTGGCCTGACAAGGCTGCACCTGGCAAGCAGTCTACCACTAAGTGAAATCCCCAACCCCTTCTTTTTTTTTTTTTTTTTTAATTAAAGATTTATTTATTATGCATTCAGTGTTCTGCCTGCATGTGCACCTGCATGCCAGAAGAGGGCACTAGATCTTATAGATGATTGTAAGCCACCATGTAGTTGCTGGGAATTGAACTCAGGACCTTTGGAAGAACAGCCAGTGCTCTTAACCTCTGAGCCATCTCTCCAGCCCCCTGAAATTAATTTCTTAATAATTCTCTGGCACCTATATAGTTTTGCAGATACTGTGATTCTTTGGATTTTTATATTGAATAGAAACCCTTCTGATAGTTGCTTAGAGGTCTGTTTACATGAACTCAGACCTTAGTTTTATCACTTTTTCCCATTGTTCTCTTGGGAAGGTTACTTAACCTGTTTATTTATTGAGTGAGTGTATGTACCACAACACAAGTGTGGGGGTCTTCTACCATGTGGGTGCTCAGGATCAAACTCGGGTTGGCAAGGCTTGCGGCAAGTGCCTTTACCTGCTGAGTCAATGTGCTGACCTAGGTTATTCAACCTTTCTAGACCTGGCTTTCCACTAGTAAAGTGCTTTAACTACAGCCTCCTCCTAAAAGGTTTTCTTAAGATTATTTATTTATTTATTTATTTATTTATTTGGGTTTCTCTGTGTAGCTCTAGTTGTCCTGAACTCGCTTTGTAGACCAGGCTGGCCTCAAACTCACAGCAACCTGCCTGCCTCTGCCTCCCTGAGTGCTAGGATCGCAGGTGTGCACTGCCATGCCCGGCTGGTTTTCATAAGATTTAAAGGAGATAATATAGGCAAAGCTCCTACCACCATCTCTAACATACTTGTTTAATACTTTTAAGATTATTATTATTTTATGCCCAGGGCTTTCTGCCTGTTTGGTTGGCATTCTCCTCAGCTTTCCTGCACTGCTCTAAATGGGTTCTGATTTGTATTTTGTTTCTTTCTTTTACCTAGATTATGAGTGAGGGAAGGCTGTGTTTGCTTAGAAACACTTCAAAATTTGGATTTTGGATTTTAATGTCCTACTGCCAGGGACTCCACCCCCTCTAATCCTCAGTGCCCACAGCTGGTGTCATATATCTGTAATTCCAGTGGGTTCTCAATAAATACTTGTTTTGGTTAAATAGTTAATAACTATTTCTGCAAAACTACATAGCTAGATGATTCAAACTACTTTGGATTCTGAGGTAGGTTCAGAATTTCTTGGTATCCAGATGATGAAGATGATGCTCTAGGTTGAGAGGAGTGGGTTTGCTGTTCTAGGAGCCTGTGACCTTCCGGGATGTGGCCGTGTTCTTCAGCCAGGAGGAGTGGTTGCACCTGGACCCTGCGCAGAGAAGCCTGTACCAGGAGGTGATGCTGGAGAACTACAGCAACCTGGCCTCGCTGGGTGAGAAGCTCCCTGGGGTTAAGATGCTGCCAGAAGCCCGTGACCCCTACCCCCGCCTGGCCTCCCTGCGGTCGGGTTTTCTCGGTTCTCCTCTCATGAACCCTGTGCTAGAAGGGTCTCTTGGAGCTGCTTCTTTGGGTTCAGCATCCACTGTTTTCCACCACACTATGCTGCAGGTGAAAGTCAGCTTTCTGTGGATTTGAAAGTAGGTCTTTTTCTCGACACCTTTGCGCTCCTTCTTCCTTTGCCCTTCCTTGAACCCTGCTCCCAGTCGGTTGCCACATGCCAGTGACTAAATCCCAGTTTAGAATTTGAAATTCATATAAGACAGTTGGCTGTTGAAAACTGTACAGGAATACCCTGTCTCAGAGAAGCTGATTTCCAGGGCCATGCATTAATTTTGAATTGGATCTTGCTCCTTGCCCCATTCCTTAAATCTCCAGTGCCCCCTGGTGTGTCCCACCTTGTAGGTCTGCCCTTCTCTGTTTTTGAGGTCAGTGAGTGGTAGGTATATGAATTGCCTTTGTTATGAGCAGGGTTTCAGGCTTCAATACCTCGGGTGATTGGCAAGCTGAAAAAAGGACAAGATCCCTGCATGGAAAGAGAAGACTCTGAAGACACCTGCCTAGGTAAGTGAACCACTGGGAAATGGAGACATGGGAGTCTACAAGGGTATGTCATGAAAGGCCAGTGGTACAGTGACATTTTTGTAAGTAATGAACCCTCGTGAGATGCTTAGTGTCTGTTATGTTTAAATGGAGAGCTTGTCGACATGCAGCTATCTAAATGCAATGATGTCATGTTAATCCATTTTCAGTTACGGATTGAGAAAAGAAAGCTGAATTTACCCAGCGTGGGGACACATGCCTTTCATCCCAGCACTAGAGAGCTAGAGGCAGGCAGATCTCTGAGATCAAGGCTAGCCTGGTCTACAAAGCGAGTCTAGGACAGAGAAACCCTGTCTCAAAAAAAACCAAGTGTGTGTGTGTGGCGGGGGGAGAAAGTTGAATTTTAGCTCAGCATGTCTTGACATGAGTTTAAACTAAATCTTTTCACCTAGAGTCAGAGCTAAACTTGAGGTTGGACATACTCAAACCTTCAGGACAAATTGACTTCACAAAACTTAGAGATTTTCATAAGGCCACAGAGGAAGACAATGCAGCCACTCCTGATGAGACTTGATAGACTAGGGTCAGAGGGAAGGGGAGGAGGGGCGGGCCATGGTAGGAGATGAGGGAGGGGGCTACAGCTGGGATATAAAGTGAGTAAACTGTAACTAATAAAAAAATAAATTAATTAAGAAAAAAGATTCCTACTAAGAGTCTTTTAGTTCCAGCTTACAGAAGAAATGAATGTAGCATTTCTCATTTGGCCTAACAAAGAAGAGGAAAGTGATAAGAGATAGCAAGAAAATATGCTATTCTTTCATTCCTAAGTGTAAAGTGGTGTACATGGCTGACTTGTTCTGTAGTTTTTCATAATGATCAGTGTCTTGGACTTAGGTCAAACACAGTCATGTTTGGGGCTCTGGTAGGTTTTAAGACCCAAATGTCATCTTTTAAACAGACTGTTTTCCCCTTTCACAGGCTGTGATGAAATTATAATTGAATGTAAAGTCACAAACATTTTTAATTAATTAATTTATTTATACAGCATTCTGACTCATGTGTGCCTACACATCAGAAGAGGGCACCAAATCTCACTATAGATGTTTGTGAGCCACCATGTGGTTGCTGGGAATTGATCTCAGGACCTTTGGAAGAACAGCCAGTGTTCTTAGCCTCTGAGCCATCTCTCCAGCCCGTAAAGTCACAATTTTAAGAAAACCAATACAAATATCTTAAAATTATTGACTTCGGGGTTCAAAGGAAGAATGGGGAGAAAATACAATGAAAGTAAATGGACCTACTTCCTCACTGCCTATGTATGCAGAGTAGGAAGTGAGGAAAACCTGAGGGATCCCATGGTGCTTAGCTTCACCTTGCCACTTCCCATTGTTCCATATTCTTAAGTCTTCTGCTCTGTCCTTCAGTCTGTCCTTCCCTGTCTGAATTTTTTTCTCTAGAACTGTAGTCTCTTCATCTTCAGCATTGTTTTATCTAGTTTATTCTCCTGCCCTACTCCTCTTACCTCTTACTCACCTCTTATCACCCTGCTTTTTGTCCAGATTCATGTTTGAGCTCAGGATGAATCAAACCTCTTATGTGTGTGTGTGTGTGTGTGTGTGTTGCTTCCAGTCTCATTAGCCTGATGCATCCATGTTTCTCTTCCAGCAAAGGGAGAATTCATTCTTCCAATTCTTTTCAGATTTCCAGATTTGGCCAGAGATAGAAGGGTTGCCTCTCAAACAAGACATTTTTATTGAAGAAACATCTCATGGGCTAATAAAGAATGGATCCACTGAGTGTGGTAACTGGAAAACCAACTTTAGAGAAGTGAAATCTGAGAGCCTAACAGCACAGGAGCAAGAAAGGGAAGCTTATGAGCCAGGGGCAGCCTTACCCAAGGTAACTGACAGTGAAGATGGAAATTCCATAGGCCCTGAGCTGGGGAAACCCACAGAAAAGGTACCTGGTATGTTTCGCACTTCAGAGAAAGATCTTAATTTAATGAGAAGTTTCCAGATTTACCCAGGACAAAAGCCTTATATCTGCAGTGAATGTGGAAAGGGTTTTACCCAAAGTCTTCATCTTCTTGAGCACCGAAGGCTTCACACAGGAGAGAAACCTTATAAATGTAGTGAGTGTGGAAAAAGCTTCAGCCATAGGTCTTCTGTCCTGGCTCACCAGAGAACCCACACTGGAGAGAAACCATTCAAATGTAGTGAGTGCGAGAAAGCATTTGGCAGCAGTTCCACACTCATCAAACACCTGAGGGTGCATACTGGAGAGAAACCTTACCGTTGCCGGGAATGTGGAAAGGCCTTCAGCCAGTGTTCAACCCTCACTGTGCACCAGAGGATTCACACTGGGGAGAAGCTCTATAAGTGTGCTGAGTGTGACAAGGCCTTTAACTGCAGAGCAAAGCTCCACAGACATCAGAGAATCCATACAGGTGAGAAACCCTATAAATGTGCTGAGTGTGGGAAAGGCTACAGCCAGTTTCCATCCCTAGCTGAACATCAGAGACTCCATACTGGAGAAGAGCTTTGCCAGTGCTTGCAGTGTGGGAGAACCTTTACACGTATCTCCACCCTAATTGAACACCAGAGAATTCATACTGGACAGAAACCATATCAGTGCACTGAGTGTGGGAAGACCTTCAACCAATACTCATCCTTTAATGAACATCGGAAGATTCATACTGGGGAGAAACTTTACACATGTGAAGAATGTGGGAAAGCCTTTGGCTGTAAATCAAACCTTTATCGGCATCAGAGGATCCACACTGGAGAGAAGCCCTACCAGTGTAATCAGTGTGGGAAGGCCTTCAGCCAGTACTCCTTCCTGACTGAACATGAGCGAATCCATACTGGAGAGAAGCTCTACAAGTGTATGGAGTGTGGGAAAGCCTATAGCTATAGGTCAAACCTTTGTAGACACAGAAAAGTCCACCTGAAGGAAAAGCTCTACAAATGGAAAGAATTGGGGGCACCTTTTATCTATGGTTCATCCCTTACTCCGTATCATAGGTTTCTGAAGGGAGACGAGCCTGAGAACTTGAATTCATCCCTCTAATCCAGGTCAGCAACCAGAAGAGGAGTAACTACAGTGCAAATCAAAATAGATTCATCTTTTTAGCTTGTACAGGAAGTAGTTACCACTAAGTCATGGACAGCCGGACAGTGAAAATACAGAGTGCTGATGACAACCATTTAAGAACTATTACAAAAACTTTTAAAAAACCCACCGTTTTTTAAAAAAAAAGTCATAGAAAAAATATGAAAGGCCTCATTTAAAAAACAAAACACATAAGTAACTGTTGCGTATAAGCATTGTTTCATGACATGGTTCTCTCTAAGAGCTTCCGTGTTTGAATTTTCTTTTCAAGATAGTCTATGACATAGATATAATTTGAAGGACTGTGGGACCTCAGTCCCTAAAGTGGTGAGCTTTCATAAAGAGCCACTCAGAGGAAAGGAATACTTTAAACTTGTTGTGTATCAACACTAAAGCTCTTTGTGAATTGCAACATATGTGTGTGTATATACAACGTACATATGTGTGTGTATGCATATCTATTCATATGTACACATAATATGGCTTATATATATATAGTCATGTCACTTAACAGTGGGGATACGGTTAGAAAATGCTTCATTAGGCACTTTCATGTTTATAAGAACATCATTGCACTTGCACAAACCTAGATGGACTGGGTCAGCCAATCAAGGTGATCTCCTGAGGTGATCAACATACCATACTTCTTTTTAAAAAGATTGAGGTAATAATCTAATCACAACATTTCTCTCTTCCCTTTCTGTCTCCAAATACTCCTATACACTCCTCCCCACTCTTCTCCAAATTCACTAATTTTTATGCATGCATATATCCATACTTTTGTATAGTAATGTTTTTTATTGGTTTGCTTGTGTATTTTAGATAGAGTCTCACTATGTAGCCTAGGATAGCCTTGAACTCATTATGTAGTCCACATTAGCTTTGAACTTGCAGTCTTCCTGCACCAGCCTCCCGTGTCCTGGGATTGCAGGCTCATTTTCATGCTTGGTGTAAATTGTATTAGCAGAATGTGTATGCTCTAAGGATAAAAGTAGAGTATAGCGAATGAATAAACTGGCAATGTAGTTTGTCACCATCACCATGTGTCATGGGCTGTACATAATTGTGTGTGCTGTGATGTCATTTGGCTGCCAGCACAGCAGGTTCGCTTGCACAAATGAGGAGTGCATTGTGCCTAAGGTATTACAATAGTTACAAGTCTTGACAGCTCTGATGTCATTAGGCAAGTAGGAATTTTCCAAACCAGTCTAATGAGACCACTGTGTTATCTGTTGTCTGTCTTTCACCAAAACATCTTCATAGGCAAATGGCTGCATGCACATACTCATATACATGTGTATATAAGTGTGCCAATGTGTATACATATATACAAAGAGTTTAGGGATTTTTTTTTTCCTCCATAGTTTTTAATGATTAAAAAGACTCAGTTTACTAATTTAGAACTTACTTTTTCAAATTAAATTTTACTCCTGGGGAAAGTTTCTTTTGCGCTCCTGTATTTGTAGTGGAGTCTGGTTCTGTGTAGCTGAATAGTCTCACAGGACTGTAGAAGTTGACCTGAACAGATGTAGGTGGACAGCTGTCATCCCCACAGTGCATTAGTGTTGTAGAAGGCCAGTGCTGATAGAGGCTCTTGCTATGAACCTGTTAACAGTTTAGGACCCGAGGGATTTTAATTTATAACCTTTCAAGAAACAAGGTCTTCAGCTCTACTAATCTATGATAGTTACAGGTTCATTTCTGTCCTCAAGGCTCAAGAACACTGTTTTGTAACCTGTTCAAATATAATTGCTAATATGTAATCAGTTACCTTAAGTTTAAACTCTCAAAGCCATCGAAGGTCCAGGTGGAGAAACCGCTATGTTCCATATATGGCTGCCTTTTGTTTGTTTATTTGTTTCTATGTTTTGTTTGGTTTGTTTTTTTCAAGACAGGGTTTCTCTGTGTAGCCCTGGTTGTTATGGACTCACTTTGTAGACCAGGTTGGCCTCAAACTCACTGAGATCCACCTGCCTTTGCCTCCTGAGTGCTGGAATTAAATGCATGTGCCACCACTTCTTGGGTAAGGCTCCCTTTTTATTATACAACTTTTAGTGCTTTTTTGTTTGTTTGTTTGTTTTGTTTTGTTTGAAGTGCTGACGACTGAATCCAGGGCCTTGTTAGTGCTCAGGAGGTGCTCTGCCACTGAGCTGTATCTCCAGCCCTTAGGATTTAGTATAAAGTTACAGAGAATATTTCATATTAAATGATCTATTTATCACCCTAATATTTTAAATCTCCCCTACTCCTAGTTTCTTTTATTCTTTGATTAATCCATTGGTTTGTCATTTTTAGAAATTACTCTAAGATCATTAATTAGACCCTTCTGTCTGAGAAAAGAATTAGAATCAAGCAGATATTCAGCATACTATATTTTTAAACTGACTTCTTTTGGCTCATCAGAGTAGTTTTATGTATATAAGTGTAGTTGCTAGAAAAATAAGGATTCAAATGAACCTCGGAACTTCTTATTGTACCTAGTGGCCATGACCATGCTCAGTGCCCACTTTTTGGTTTGCAATTGCCATTTGCCTTCAGAAGGATTCAGGACTCTTTGAAGAAATGACTGACAGCATGTTTGGAGCAGGGAGTAATTTAAGTGCACCTAGAGTATATTCTTATAAGACATCATTTTAGGATTGTTGATAAAATAAAGGTAGAGAAAGGGACTGACTCGAAGCTGCATCCTTTGGCTAAACCTAAGACACTTTAAACATCAAAAATACTCATGACAGGATTGGGTATAATATTTTCAAAAGTTATGGGAGAAAAGCTTTTTATAATATTATTTAAAGAAAGCCATCTTTTAAATATATACAAAGCAACAGAAAAACCATTTAATAACTGTCATTTTCATTAAATCTGGCAAAAAGTTGATGGTAAAGCCTACTACATGAAAAGAAAAGGAACAGTACATAATCTGAAAAGAGTAGAGCCATGAATTGCAAAAGAAGCACCTGCTTTCATGTTGAGATCTGGCAGGCAGAGTTTCCTGATGAGCAGCAGCCATTGTGGCTTCTGCTGCGGCCAGAGAAGCACATTTTATTATTTATGATACACTACCAAACACAGTGTATGGGAATCTCTTGTCTTGACTTATCTTCCTGCTTACAGAGAATTGAGAATAACAAATTAGATTATACAGTAACAGACAAATCTAGAGTTGGAGACATTGGAAGTGATCAGTAAGCTGTACTTTTCAAACAGCCAAAATGTTAGAACAAGAGGTGGGCTTTTAGAAGACAGCTGAGACAGCCCCACACGAAGTGTGATCCTTTATTGAGAAATTTAGAAAAATAAATAAACAACAAAAACAAACCCCTAAAGACATCTGGGGGATATTTAGGGATATACAAAGATAAGAAAAGGTATTAGATAATGTGGTATGCTTTCTTTTCTTAGAATAGTAAGGTATTGAGTTTATAGTTTCCCTCTAATATGCATGCAAAAGTTTTACGTTGACAAGTCATGTCTGCAGGATATTTTAAATGGAAACTGTAGAATTGATCAGTGATTGTTGAATCTTTGTGGTGGACAGAGATTCTCTTTGGTCAGCCTTTAAGCTTGTCTGTATGTATGTTTAAATTTAATAAAAATTGAGGCAAAAAAATGATGGTATAAAGTGACGAATTCTTGGTTTCTGTTGAGAATCTTCCCTTTTACTCTCAGGGAAATTGGTTTGGGAGCCCATCCTCCATGGCTATGTATGTAATCAGTAGAAATGGTGGATTTGGCTCCCCTTTAAATGGAATAAGTGCACCCTAGCTTCTCTCCCACCAAATGCAACTAATACCCAGGCCAGCTGTTTGGATACCCTGAAAAATAATGACAACAGATTAAAGAAGGAAACATTTGAAACAAAACATCTGGCACATTGGGCATTTCTGTGGAGCGTGGTGGTAGCCGAACAGGCCAATCACGTCTTTGAGCACTGACCCTTCTCTGGCCAAAAGAACCATGAGCCAACAGTGGTCAGCAAGGTCTTCATCGCTTTGTTTTTACTATTTCTCTTGTGCTTGGAGGAGGATGTATTCCCGGGGCATGAGGCAGAGAAAAGAAACCCTAAAACCTTGGGTTTATAATCAGAAGATCAGGGAGACCAGAGACTCTTGGGATAGGGTGCTTCAGGAAAAAATAAAAAAAAGGAAGTGGTCTACAGATTTGTAGGTCTCCATGGTCCATGCACACATAGATCTCACCCTAGCTGTGAACTCTATTTGCATAGGGTTCTCCAGAGGTACAGAACCAACAGAATTCATTAGATGGGCTTATGTGGCAGAATTGGAGTAGTTCAGCAATAGTCTCACGCTGGAGGCCTGGAGGATTCTGGAGAGCCACTGGTCTTTGGTCCTCAGTGGAGAATCCCAGATGTTTCCAAGCTAGCTAAGCTGGTCTGCAGCAGCAAACAAATTGGAAGGTGAGGACTGACAGCTGAGGCTGACCTCTGGCCTCCAAATACAAGTGTGGCTTACACATACACATGTGCCCCCAACCCCACCTCCTCTCGGGAAAACAAAAGAAAAATAACAAAAACCAAGCCCACCTTAATTTCTCCTGAGACTTCTTTGACCCATGCATATTTTAGAAGTACGTTTTTCAACCTCAGTATCCAAAGACATTCCCAGCTGATTTCTAATTTAGTTCAGTTTTAGGCCTAAGAATTTGTATTTTTCCTATGTATTGTTTGGGGATGTATTTTGAGGTTCAGAATGTGGCCTGTCGTGGTAAATATTTCATTGTCAGTTTAAGAAGATGTGTCCATTTATTCTCTATCTCCCCTTTCTCTTGTTTTGGGTTTTACATCCCCACTGTCTTTGGACTCTGATAATCTTCCTGTAAAATCTCAGACTTCTAGTTGCTAAGTCCTGGGCTCTGACTTCAGAAACATTTCTTACCCTCCTCTCCCATCTAAGCACGAACCAGGCCTGGCCCTGCTTGGCTTCCAGGCTTGGACACATTCAGGATAGCATGGCCATAGACTGCAGAGAGGGGACTGGAAGGAGCTGGAACGGTCTAGTGAGCATTTCCTGGCTTAACAGTTTCCAACAGCACCTTGATCTGGAGACAAGCCTTTGTTTCAGAGAGCAAGCCAGTGCATATTTCAAAATGCTAACTTTTCTCCTCCCTGCCAGTAGTACAAGGAGAGTCTTCTTCTGTTTTCTCCGTGTCTTAGTTTCCTCTTCCTGTAACAACTTAATGGAGAAAGGGTTTATTCTGGCTGACAGTTCAAGGGTACAGTCCAGCACAGCTGGGAAGTCAGGGTGGCAGGAGCTTGAAGCAGCTGGTCACTCACATCCACAATCAGGAAGCAGCAATGATTGTCAATGCTCTGCTTTTGTTTTCTCTTTTTTCTTACAGTTCTGGATCCCAGCCCAGGAAATGATGCTGCTACCTGTAGGATGGGTCTTCTCATCGTCTCAGTTCAATTAACCCAGTCACCACAATCAGGCAAACACATGCTTAGAGACTAAATAATCTCTCTTAGCTGTGTCTGGAGAAATAGGCAGTGGGAGTCGGGGGAGTGCCTAGCCAAAAGAACAACAAAGGAGGAAAAAGAGTGGAGAAGTCAATACAAAGAGTTCGTAAGAGGGAATAAGGGGCCTTGGTGTCGATAAAGATATCGATGGGAAAATGTTAGATTGATCTGGGTGTGGGAGCACACTCCTATAATCCCAGCATTTGGGAGGTAGAAGCAGGCGGATTTCTGTCCAGTTGGAGACAAGCTTATTCTACATAGTGAGCTCTGGGCTAGTCAAGAAACAAGGGCTGGAGAGATGGCTCAATGGCTAAGCAGGCTTGCTTGCTGCTCTTCCAGAGGATCAGAGTTTGGTTCCCAGCATCCATGCCAGGTGGCTCACAACCACCTGTACCTCTAGGGTATCTAATGTCCTGACCTCTGAGAAACCTCACACATATGGCATTCACACACATACAGAAATAAAACAAATCCTCTTTAAAAAGCTAGTGCTACAAACTGTTCACAGCTAACACAAAATGCCTAGGTATGGTAAATCTAAAAGAAAGGGAATCGATGTGTCATTATGTAACTTCCTACCTGAGAAAGGACACACGGCCCTCTACCTTCAAAGGGAAGTCTCAAGTCATCTCTAGAAGCAAAACTGGTTACCTCATCTTTGGACGATGTCACCAAGAAGACAGTATCAACTAGACATTTCTATATGTGCCTCCCCCAAAAGACAGAGAAATGGAGAAAACTGTAGCAGAACCTTGGCAGTAGTGGTGGTGCACACCTTTAATCCCAGCACTTAGCAGGCTGGATCTTCGTAAGTTTGAAGCCAGCCTGGTCTACAGGGTGAGTTCCAGGACAGCCAAAAGCTACACAAGAGAAACCCTGTCTAAACAAAACAAAAACCAGTGGCAGAAATAAAAACTAAAATCTACAATCTGGAATTATTAAGATTTATCAAATTAATAATACAAGAAGATACTGTGAAGCTAGAAATTATTGGAATAACAAATCCAAGCTTTTGAAATGCGAGGCACTCCTAGTGTGTGGCACCCAACTGCTGACAGCTACATATTCATTTCATAGCCCCCACCCCACCTAGAGTTCTTACAAAAGTAGAGAGAGGAGTCTGTCTTTCAACCACCCACCCTACCCAACTCCCCAGCACTGGCCAACACACAAGTGGGTGAGAGAGAATGATGTTTTCCACGTGCAGTACTGCTTACAGGTTGGCCGGCTAAATTTAGAAAATACACATGCAAGAATTCCAATTAAATCTGAATTCCAGAAAACTTTCAAAAAAATTTTTAAGTATGTCTCTCATTGTATACTATAAAGTGTCTCTTGTTTCTCCAGAATTCACATTTATCTCAGTGGCTATTATTTTCTCCTGGAAAGTCTAGTCACAGGAGAGAGGGTCACGATGGGGGTTGGGTTGGGAACTCCTGGCTAAGTCATATTCCATAAGTTCAAGAAGGTGCTTCTTCTCTGCTGAGGGGTGCTGACTTGACCAGCCACAGCCAGTGCTCCTAGACATCCCCCTGCCCCAGGAGCCTAGGGCTCATTCCCAAGATCAGCTTACCAATGTAACATCCCTCCTGCCCAAGTTTATGCTGGGAATGAGTGCAGTCAAGGTAACAAACCGACACGGTCATGATTTGCAAAACCACAGACACTTTAATAAGTTATGATAGTAAGGAGTCAATTTTTGCTATACAGAACAAAAAAAAAAACGCATCGGTGGCTGTTGTCATATAAACTTTGTGATTTAAGCAGAGCACCATGTTTGGCTCCATTCAGTAGCCACCTGTCACACAGGAGTAAATAGAGTCAGAATGTTACCTCGGACAGACATTGGTATTGAGCACCATTTATATACTTAAAATAGATCCAAAACGAAAACTCTTAAGAGACAAATGTGAGGCTTATGTATTAGATTCCGTGAGGTTTCCTAAGGAGTTTCTTCAAATGTGGCCTGATTCTCCCTAAGAATGAGAAATGACTCCCGGGTGCATCAAGAGCTTTTTCTGGGTGATACAGGACAGTCTGGGTGACAACATGGTGCTGGAAACTTCTAGAGGACACCTACCTGCCCCTGGGGCCTCAGAAGTGAGAGCTGCTTGGAAAGCTTAGGGTTGTTTCGAAGTCCGTTCTCCAAGTGGTCCCATGATCAGGCACATGGGGCTTCTCTGAGCCTGTGGACACTGTTCCTTGGGCAGAGTTGTATGCGCTCCACTAGCTCCAGAGAGGCCCAAAGGGCCATAGCTCAAGGCACCAAGGATGTCACATAGGACCTCATCTCCCTCACATCTGTTTTGCTGGGGCTGTCCCATGTGGGGCTTCTATGAAGCCCTGATTAGCTGGGACTTGAAAATGGCGTGTTACTATCCCACGGCCCTTAGAATGGGTAAATGCAGCCATATCCTGTCTAATCTAGTCTAGTCTAGTCTAGAATGTTCTTCTCCATTCTACTCCAGACTCAAACAGGAAGTACTCAGTTTCTTAGCCCACAAGTAAACCCAGCTGACCTGGACTCAACAAACGAAGGCCAGCCGTGAGATTCACTCCCAGCTTGCAAGAAGGCAGGAGAGCAGAACTGTTCTCAGCCACATACGAGGAGAGATAGTCAAGGGAGTTTTTCCAGTTTGGTTCTGTGGGAGCTGAGGCAGTGTGGGAGTATGTGTGGGAAGTGGGGGCTGAGGACTGGATGGCGGGGGTCTGGCCACCTTCTGGGAGGAAAGTTAAGCACCATCTGAAATGTTGGTCTACTTGGTCTCTATGCTCTGACTTCTTTCCATAGACCACACAGACACTGCCCCTGCCCCACCCCCACCACACACACAGGCAGCTTCACACAAACAGACTGAGCACCTCAAAACTCAGTGGAGGAGCAGTCACAATGGCATCAGCCCAAGTCTCAACATTCTGAACTGCACACTGGGGGAGGCCGGGGGATGTTAGTAAGGAGGAATAATCCAAAGTCTACAACTGATGAGAACACAAATCTGCCCACAAGAAACCTCAGAATTATGGTCAGGCTGGGCCCAGCTTGGACACCACCATGTCTTTGGGTCTTACCATGTGGGGGGTATTGGAGTGGCATGTTCACAAAATGCCAATCATCCACCCACTCCCTTTCTGTTATTCCCTCCCCCACTCACATCTGGTTCACCAGACACCATCCCACCCCAAACAGAAGTTATCTAAGCTTCTAAAGAGAAAAAGATAAAGTGGGGCTCCCACCTCCCACCCTATACCTCCTACTGTAGACCATATTGTCAGGTTCTAGGACTCCTAAAGGTTGGAGGTGGGCAGGGGCAAGGCCAGACAACAGGCAAAAACCATCCTCTGGACCTGAGGCTCCACAGCCTGGCATCTCACCACCCTGGTGGCAGTACTGGGACACCAGAAGAGGGAGAGTCCTGGGTCTTGGACCACATGCCAGATCATCCCAACTGAGTATAAGCCTCCATCATGTTTCCTCTCTGGGGCCTTGGCCCAGGCTGGCCAGAGGAGAACACTGAGACTCTTCCACCAGGGCAGCAAGCAAGGCCAGGAGAAGTGGAGGAGAGAGACGGTCCTTGCTGCCTTTGACCCAGTGACCCCTGTTTGGAACCATCCTCCCGTCCCCCACTACAGAAGTCTCATGACTATCCTAGAAAGAACTACATCGGTGCACAGCCCATGCTCAGCTGAGATAAAAACTGTGCAACACGAGCACCAGGCGTTGAAACTGCACCAGACCATTAGTTAATAATTAAAATGGAGACCAGAGGTTGCAGACTGGTGGGTCTAGACCTGAAACTCCCAGGTTCTTCCTCACTCCCACAACTTGAACAAAAAAAAAAAAAAAACTGAGTACAGGAAATGCAGATATCCAGCAGTGCAACAAAACACCAAGACCAGGCTGGTAGGAAAGAGACACGTCACGCTGGCAGCTACGGCCAGAGCTCCCTGACAGCTCTCGATGGCTGCTGCTCTCTGGTTGGTCACAGTCCTCTGCTGGGTACCACACTCATCCCACCATCTGCTTGGCCTTTGAGGTCATTTTGGCTCATGACCTCCACTTCATTGCACTCAACCCGCCAAGTGAGCTATTAAATAAAACACCATGTCACTTACCAGTCCCCGGTGCTTTCAGCCCTTGGTCTGGGGACTGGCCAGCACCAAGGAGAGGAAGGTTCTCAGTGACTGCTTTGTGAAGTTGGAGCAAAGTTTCTCTCTCTGGGAGTCATCCCCCTTGACCTCCCTTCACGGACAGAAACTAGGGAACCTATTTATGTCCACACTGTACCTAAGATCGCTACAAGAGTTAAGGACATTCCTAGAGTGGAAAACACACGTTAGGCTGATTGTCACAAGCCCCTCCCCACCCCACCCCCAATAAATTCTTTTACACTTCCCCTGCTTCACAAGCCTTTTTGGAAGCAGGAATTTTGGTTTCACTTCCCACAACACAGGATTTTCCTATCCCATGGACAATATCTATAAGCAAGGGGAAAAAGCTGTTGATGCGAATCTTTCCATTTTATTAGAACTTTCCGAGCTTCTCTTTTTTCTGCACTGCATTAATGAGCTCCTGGATTCTTTGGTTCCTCGTCTTTACATACAGGCTTGGCCGTCGAGGGATCAGGTTGGGAGACTGGACCTCTTCCTCCACGCCGCCGTGGATCTTGTAGGGCACATCCACAGCGTTGGTTTCCGGGTGGTCCTCCGTGGCGTTGGTGCTGGAGACATTGAGGGGGACCTCCAGGGGAGGCGCTGGTGAGGACTGCCCTGGTGTAGCTACCGTGGACGCGGGGAGGGTGGGCATGAACATGTCGATGTCATTGTGCTTCCCCGGTGGGGGTTCCACACCCCCGTCCTCCGGGTTGCTGAGGTTTCGGGGCGGGTTACAGGATTGGCAGCAGAGCTTGTTGTAGCTAGGGATGGAGCAATAGCGAGACAAGACTTCCATCCTACAGAACATTGACTTGTCGCCTTGGCACTGGCCCTCTGAAAGACAAGAGTGGGAGACATAACCAAACGACAAGGTGAGGGGGACGCGTACCCACCGCCGCCGAGTGCAGATTGCTGGAGGAGGCGTGTGACAGAGTCCAGAGGCAGCACAGAGGCAATGAGCTTGCGCGGACAGTCAGTGTAACCGCAGTGTGTGAGTTTCTGAGCAGGGCGGCACCACGAACCCCCACCTGGAGTGCTCCCCTCCTGCAAGCAGTCCCCAGCAGAACCTACGTTTTCAGCATGTCTCAAGGTTGAGACAGAAAGGAGACCTTTGTGCTCTTTAGAGAGACTCCAAGTTTAGCCTTAAGGGCGGGACCTCACCGGGTTCTTCACAGGACATCACAGGGAGACCTCGGTGTGGTTTTTGTGGCGGGATTTGACTCTACGGCAATCTACCAGCAGTAACTACAACCATATTCAACCCAGCCCCTCAGCTGCAGCCTCACTGTGTGCAGCCTGTTCTGACCTGACATCTCACGGTGTTTCTGTCAGAGGTTTTTCTACTCACTTTTGCACGCCTTTGGACATTGGCCCAAACATATCTGATGCACCCTCTCCTGCCGCGACTGCACCCAACCCATGGCCCTGAGCTGTCTGGCAACTTCCCAGACAAGCTCAAGGCCTTCTCCTGAGGCAAGGCCTTCTCGTGAGGCGAGTCCTTCTGCTCAGCACACACCATTCTTTCCCGCTCAAGAAATTGATCAACCATGTCCCCCATCTCTGTTTACACGGAGAGCTCTGACTCTCTCTTCAGACTTCCCCTGCCTCTCTTTTCCTCAGCTCTGCCTGTGGCTCTATTATTCAGCCAATTGATTCCCCCCCTCCCCATTGGTCTTTACCCCAAATGTCACCCTCTTTTCTCTTTCCCCCACTACCTCATTCTACAACCCAATCCAAGGTGATTTATAAAACATACTCAGTATAAAAATAACAAGTCATTGTCACATCGTCACATGTCCCTCAGGCAAGCACAGTCTGGCCTCTCACAGAGCAGAAAATCCCCCAGCCTGTGGCTTCATGGTTCCCCGCCTTCTCTACACCTGCCCAACTGATAAGTTCACATTCAATTATCAACTAAGGTAACCAGAGCCTAGCTTTTCCATCACCATGAAAGTCCCAAGACAGAGGTATCTGAACCAGCCCCAAAGGTGAGTCAAAAGATATGTTTAAAAAAAAAAAAAAAAAGGAACCGGATACATGGGAATAATGAGAAAGTTCCAAATTGGAAAAGTCTTGAGTTTTAAATCAACAAAGCTGTAGTCAAGAAAAATATAGAGATGCATTCCACCAGAGATGGCCTTGAGCTCAGTAGTGGCCCAAATAAACAGGAAATGTGACCAGCTGCAGGTACTAGAATGTAAAGGCAAAAAGCAAAACAGCCTATGAAGAGAGGCCCAGGCTGTCCTGATATAGAGAGAAGAAAAGCACTCACCACCTACTGGTAAACACACAGGCCTCAGGCTGAGGGCTGAACCCAACAGCAAGGGCGACTGGTAGTGTCTTCCTCAGATGAAGTGTTTCATGGACGCCCAGTATATGAAGAATGTAAAGAGCATTGCGCTTGATGTTGAGGCCGGGGGCCCAGAGCCCCACCTGCTCCCTTCCCACCCCTATTCTGTCTTCTTGGCAGCTTCGGAGGCTGAACAGTGTAAAACCATGGACCAGAGTCCTGGGGACTTTTGGAGTCTTTTAAATAAGAGCTGTGTGACAGGACCCCCCCCCCCCACACACACACACTAAGCGTTGACAAAGGAAGGAGCCAGGCCCAGGAGGCCACCACTCCTGCCACACAGTGATGCTCTGTCCTGTTCCTGTGTCTTCTCCTTTAAACACACAACAAAACTGTCATTAAGCAGCTATCCGTGCCCTCACTTGGCTCACTGTCCCTCCCATCAGAGGACAGCTTGGATCTGAAGTTTCCCCTCAAAGGCTCATGTGTTAAAGGCTTGGCGCTGTTAGGAAACGGTGGAGCCCTCTGCAGTCAGGGACTGCTGAGAGGAAGTTCGGTTATTGAGGGTGTGGTCTTGAAACAGATACTGAACTGCAGCTCTTTTCTGTCTCTCCTTTGCTTCTCAGCTGTCAGGGGGTAGGTGGACATCCTTTGCTCTGTGTTCCAACCATGACATTACCACCACAAGACCAAGCTACCATGGACTGAAAACCATAAACCAATATAACTTTGTCTCAGGTTTCTTATCACAGTGCTGGAAGCTAACACAGGAGCCCCGCCAATTCAGGAATTGCCTGTAGAAGTCAGAGGGCTATAATAGGGTCATTGGCCAGATCCATCCTTTCACCTGGATTTATAAAGTTTTATTGAAACACAGCCATATTTACTGCCATTGATCCCTTTCCCACCATAACAATCAAGCTATGACAGAGGCCAGAGAAGCCCCAATGCCTAAAATATTTGTTGTCTGGCTCTTTGAAGGAAATGTTGGTTGACTCTGGGTCAAGACCAGCCTTGGATTAGCAGTTGGCACAAAGATAGTGTTCAGATAGTGGAGACAGCCCTGAGGATTTGGGTTCCCTTCTGCAGGATGCTCTGCTTCCACGGGCTTACCAGCTAGACTTCTCTGTCTGGTTTCCTCTGACTGAGCCATAGAGCTTCAGTTGTGAAAAATTATAGCAGGCCAAGGAGTGAATTAAAAAGCCACGGGTTAAAAGCATGGTGTGCTAGTTAGTACCAACGTGTCAGTCGGCCCTCTGTGCCTACAGGTTCTACATCCTTGGATCCAGTTAACTGTGGACAGGATTAGGGGAAACACTCCATCAGACAGACTCCTTTGTGGTCTATTATTCCGTAAAGAATGCAGTAAAGCAACTGTGTATGCAGTGCCCACATTGTATTGGGAATTATACTGGGAACCTGGAAGTGATGCAAAGTCTTTGGGAGGATGCAGATACTATATGCAAACACTAGACCATTTTATTCCTAGGAAGCAGCCACCTGCAGGATTAAGGGGTGGATACAGTTCTTCCTGAAAGTCCACCAGTGGTAGTGTCTTTTAAACAATACCAATGACCAGACATGCTCCCTGAGATAAAGGAGCTGTCAGTTATACCTGCAGCATGCTGGACTGTGTGTCCTGAGGCTCTCTGGCTAGTGAGAGGTTGTCAAAATAATTTTAGTTTTATGATCTTTGATCCTCCATTCTGTTCCCAGTGACAACTAAATACCAAGAACTCTCGTTACTTTTTTTTTTTTTTAAATAAGATCTCACTGTATATACTAAACTGGCCTTGACCTCGAAGAGATCTGCCTTCCTCAGCCTCCTAAGTGCTGGGATTAAAAGCATATACCACCAACGGTGACCAAAACTACTGGCTTCTTAGGAATGACGATAAACCATTGAGAATGAACACATTGTCCATAAAGTCACCTTAAAAGCTAAGCATGGCCAGCCCTGGCTAGCACTTGGATGGGAGGCATGAACTCATCTGTATACCCCTCCCCCGAAGTCTTGGTGGTATCTGAATTCCATCTGGATCATTAGCTGCTTCCTGTTACTAGTTCTCTTGAATGCCTTTTAAAACTTATCATTTGTTTTAGGAGAGAATTGATAGTAGTGTCATTCACGGAAGAAAAGTGCCATAGATAACTTCAAACATGAACAGAGAGAAAAATCGAAGTCAGCTTTAAAACCAAATTTGAATCCCCCAGTCTCTAGTGGGATCGTCCTGCACAGAGCTCTAAGTGAGAGAGAAAGTAAAGTGTGACAGATAGTGGAAAAGGCACCGGCAAGAATTTCTCCCCTGGTGTCATAAAGGGTATTGCTTCATGAAGGGCTTGCTGGGTGGGAGCAAATTCAGCTTAGCGAATGAATGGTGGGCTCACAAACCCATCTTATCATTCTAAAGCTCACTCAACTAATTTATAAAGTGAGTGGCACCTTCCCTCCCATCAAGGGCCTTAGATGTTGCCCTGGGCATCCTGGGCCATCAGGAATATTGATGCAGGGCTCCCTTAGAGGGTAGCTAAACTTGGACTCACCTGTGGAGAAATGGACTGAGGGATGCAGTGCCATTGACACAACTATCCTCAAGGCTCCTGTTTCTCTGCAGCTATGACCCTTTTGATTAACAAGCAGAGCTGTGGGTGGTGGACATCTCTGTAAGTTGGGGCCTGAGCTTGGGCTGCCAATCTCATTTCCTAGATGCTGGGCTATCTCCTATTGTTCTTTTTCATGACCCCTTGAGCTTTCTCACTGCTTTCTAGCACAGATAAGCACGAAGCAGGAGCCCCACCCATAGGATGAGGCAGACCGAAGGTGAAGAGGTCCCTGCTGAATCCTGGTCTACTTCCTGGTCGTTGTCAGTAGATGGGAGGACACAGGCCCTGTGGCTACTGAGAGCAGATCTTGGGAGGCACAGGCAGACAGGGCGTACACACAAGCACACACGACCACTGCCTTGCTTCTAAACTGACTTTCCCAAGACTCCCCTCCCCCCATCCCTTGGCTGATGGGCAATTGTCTTTATGAGCAGGCATCTCAAGGCAGGGCGGTGACCAACCTGACACCACATTTCTGCTCTGATCCCCCCAAAGGGAGAAGCCATCCCGGGTAGCACCTAGGAGCAGAAAACCTAGCCATTTCTCCAAGGTTCTCACTTAGCACTGACAGCTCAACACCCAGGGTGGAGTGCAGCAGCCCTACTTTGAAATTACTTTTTTTTGTTGTTGGTATATGTGTTAGTGGAAGATGGGCCCTAAACACCTCTGTTGGGCAGGGGGGTGAGGTGGGGAACAGCGAAGTCACTGGAACCAGAAACCGAGTCATTAATGCTACAGGATGGAGCCATAATGGCACCTCAGGGCTGACTGTCAGGAAGGTGAAGGGAACAAGCCACCAGCTGACCAAACCCAAGCTCCCAGTTGAACTGAACTTTTATTGAGTTTATTTGTGGGATGCATGACAAGACGTCTTTCCATCATTAGTAAGAATAAAAGGTTATTTTCACAGTCACTTTGGCACACGCTAATGTCTCATGGAAAGAGAGAAAGAAAGAAAGAAAAAAAACAGAAGAGCAATGACGACAACGGAATCTACGTAATACGTCATTAAGTACATACAAAACACTAATAAAATATCCCTGATAAAGCAAAGTGCGTACAGACAGGAGGCAAATGCCCAGGACCGTGTCGCACCGTCTGCAACCGCGCAGGTCACTCACATTGCCTCGTCAAAGTTGGAAGTTAACAGTCGTGAGAGGATTAATTTGCAGTTACACACCAATTATTTACATAACAGTAATTAGTGCCAGGGGGAGTAGGAGGAGGCTTGGCTGCGTGGTCCAGCAGGAACGAGAATTATTAACAGATGAAGGTGGCTGGGGCCGGGTGGGACCGTCGGTTGGGAGTGCTACATCGGTCACGGCTAAGGACCCAGTTGTGTCACCCTCTGGGTGTAAGGCCGCGCTGTGGGAGCCCCTCGAGGGAGTCTCCACAAAACAGTCAGCGCCAACTGGCCAGGTGGGCATCGGAGGAGGACCCCTTTTTGTCAGAGATAGATGGAGTGCCTGCTGAGTCCCTTCACACACGGGTAGCTCAGGGAGGGAGCAAGGCCATCTGGATTTAGAAACCTTACCCTTGGCAAAAGGTGGGCAAAATGGATGGGGTCCCCCCAGATCTTCAGTGCCTGTCTCCTACTCGGATCACATCCCCCATCTAAGGCTGGGGTTAGCAGCCGATTCTGTTAGCTTTCAACTTTAAGGCATCTTCTACATAAGTGTTTCTAAGCCAAAAAAAAAGAAAGAAAGAAAAAAAAAAAGAAAAAGAAAAAAAGCAATAAAAATTGAGGTATTCTGTAGTTGTTTACACTGGTAGGTGAGGCACATCCATATCTGTCAATCAGTCAATCGTCAAACAATCAGTCTCACTTTAAATCCTCTGAAAGGGTCATAAGCACACGACAAGAAAAAGGCCATTGGAGCAAATGGACAGAGAATGGGAGTGGTGGTGTGTCCGGGGTGTCCCATCCCGGGGGGACACATCTCCCTGCCTCCTCCTCCGTATGATTGGACCCCCGAGAGGACAGGGGTCGGGGCGGGGGCTCGGGGGCAAGGGCCGTGTAGGTTGGGTGCAAAGGCCGACGGAAGCAGGCCACGGTTTCACAAGTCGGAAAGGACACACTCAGCAAAGGGCGACAGCAGCAGCGACAGCAGCAGCAGCCGGGAAGCTCCTGACACCGCAGGAAACTTGGGGTCTGTCACCCCGGCACGGGAGACGCGAAGAAAGAAATGCACACCTCGGAGACCCCTGTGGCCTCACCTCAGTGGTGGGTGGCGTCTGAAAGGGGATGGGGCTGGCTTCCCCTTGGAGTTGACCCGCAGCTTCAGCCTGGAGGAATGTGGCCCAATGAGGCGGTCGCCATGGCGAGGTGGTCACACTCTCACACAGTGGCCTCAGGCCCCTCCGGCACCACGACAGATCTTTGCCCCTTTACAAGCCATCACAAAACCAGGTTCTGGCCCCCTACAAGAGGCCAGTGTCCCCAGACCAGGCCTCCTTGAGGCTAGCCCTCACTTGCCGCCACCACCAAGTGGTACAAGCTCGGGAGGAGCAGGCCGAGCACACAGGCCCGGAGAAAACAGATTCACCCGAGAGAGCGCTCAGTAGGAGTCAGGGAAGCTTTCCATAGAGAGAGAGGAGGGGAGCCCAAGGCAAGCTCCACAAGGCGCAGGGCATGCACTGGAGGGCAGAGGCAGAGTTATAAACGGGTCGGTTACTTGACGAGATCTTCTGGATGGGTGAGTCAGGGTCAGGCCGGGACAGCCACTGAACCACGTAGCTCTTCTTGGAGGGATCCGAGATGTTTCCTAGAAGGAAAAGAGGAGGTTGCAGCTGCCAGGGCACCTTGAAGGACCCCTCACCACACGCATAAACATGCATGCACTCAGGCACGAGCATGCACAGCTTGCCTCTAGGCATCCTGGGAGTGCTCAAGTTCAAATTCACCTAGGCAGGACAAGCCATTTTGGAAGAAAAGCAGACTTTGATTGCACCAGGCCCCCACCTCCCCTCCCTAGACTGTTGCATTCGGGGGGGGCCAGGGGTTGCACAGGGCTTACGAGGACAGGGCGCAAGCCTGCACATCCTTGCTGTCTCGGGCCGCTCCTCCCGGCAGACACCGAAATTGTCATCTGCAGTGCGGCAGAGTACTGGCCGTTCCTGGGTGCCGTTGCCACAGGTTACCGAACACTGCAGGTACAGAACCATCAATCAGGGCACCTCCCATACTGGTCCTCAGACTCAAAGAGCTGGAGCATCCCATGCTCCCCAGGCCTGGGAGATGGTGTGGGGCAGAGGGTGGGTCTTGTCCCATGGGGGGCTGCCCTGGAATGCGCACACCCATCTCTCAGGGCTGCTGTGGTGCTCAGCACTTCCGGTTCCGCCCTTCTTCCTGTGGTTCGGATTATGAACTGAGTAAGTCCTTCCTTTCCACAGTGTGGTGGTTCTAAAGAAGGGATCAAAACCTACTGGGAGGCTTCTCCTGGCCTTTTTGGACTCCAAGAATGGCGTGGAAAGGCCCAGATGAAGAATACAAGCAAGTATTTGTAAGATTGTGGATGGAAGGTAGCCCAGATAGAAATGGTTAAGGCCGATGGCATTGGATGGGGCCTGGGAGGTGGATGGTGCGGTTACTGAGATGGCATAGGTAGAAATATCTGCCCAGCCCAAGGAAAAGAGGCAATCATAAAATCTAACAGGTGTCTGTATTGTTATTTGTGCTAGTGGGTTAAATGATACGGCCTTGATAATCACAGGGCAAATAATAATAAACATTATATAGCCCAACATACTTTTTATTTACAACAATATCCCATCATCACTTTTGGGTTTATACCCTAAGGACTCTAAGTCAACACACCACAGAGGTCCCTGCACATCTGTGTTTTATATCTGCACCAGGACAGGAAATGGACCCAGCCTACCTGTCCATCCACAGATGCACACACAGAGAAAAAAGTGGCCTATAAGCATATGTTTCTGTGTGCGGGGGCATATCTGATGTGCAGGTATACATGCATATGGAGATCTGAGGCCAACATCCAGAGTCTTCCTGAGCACCATTCCCCTTACCATTGAGCCAGGGTTTCCCATCTGAACTCAAGAGTTGGCTGACACAGCTAATCTAGTTGGCCAGCTTGCTCCTGGGATTCCACCTCTGACCCTGAGCTCTGAAACTATAGGTAGGCTGCTGTGCCTAGCAGACATTAACATGGGTGCTGGGGAATGCAAAATCAGGCTACACGCTTGCATAGCAAGCGCTTTAACCACTGGAGTCATCTTTCTAGATCCTACACGTTGGAATTTATTCAGCCATAGGGAAAAACAGAATCAGGACATTTGCTAAAAAAAAAAAATTAAAAAAGTTGATAGAATCAGAGATCGTAGGAAGTATAATAGGTTGGACTCAAAAAGACAAATTCTGTTTCTGCCCATATGTGGAAGTGTGTGTGTGTGTATGTGTGTGTGTGTGTGTGTGTGTGTGTGTGTGTGGGTCATGACACTCTCAGGAAGTACTGTTTGGGGAGAGGGCAATGGGGGAAGGTAAGTTAGAACCAAACATCATGGCATGTGTGTGTGAGAACGCCATAACGACTTTGTGTGCCAACTTCCAAGTAGAGACAGGATAATTTAGACAATGGAGGAAAGCAATGCCGTTTCAAGGAGAGGATACAAAGTGTATCTGCCCACCACCCTCCCTGCGCAAGGTACGGCACCTCAGTATGGTAGTGGACAATGCTTTAATACAGTTCTCTAGCTGGAGGCTGCTGAAGGCCCGGGAGAACGTGCAGTGGGCTGGGGCTCCTGCAGCATCTCTGATGCGGCCTCGGGAGCTTTGGCAGTCTCTGCTCTAACCTCCTCTCTCAGCATAAGGCTCCAGTATCCTCTATCCCATGACCCCACATCCCTGCCTGACCCTGGGGCAGAGCCAGAGGTGCAGTCATACCTGATTCCTGGCTCTGCGCTTCACTCAGCCTGGCCATGCAGCCTCACTGTGTGTGAGTGTGAGTGTGTGTGTGTGTGTGTGTGTGTGTGTGTGTGTGTGTGTGTGGCAGGGTGGGGGGAGGGAACCTGGGATTCTCATGTTCTTCACATTCCCAGGTATCAGCCTGTTTGGAGGATGGCTCTTGTGCAGTCTCTAGGGACCTAACTCATGGAAGGTTCTGGGTGATAAGAAAACTCCTGCTTGCTTGAGGCCTACTAGTTTTTCCAGGTAGTGTAAACTAGCTGTATAATTTACACATGATAAATATCTGCTTTCCCTCCTCCTGGGATCTGAGGTGCATCATCATGTAGCTCGCTCCCTGACGGAAATCCTGGACTTCCGTGCTGTGGCTCCCATGGGTGCCATGAAACCTGAGCTGTGGCCTGGGGGACGGGAGCTGTGTCAAAATGGGAGTGTGCTGTCTACCTCAGTCTTATCCAAGCTCAGTACTGGGGTTAAGGGCATGGGGCCAAGAGAACAGCTTACCTGGGACCAGGACCCAGCCCGCCACCGCCCAGGGCAGAGCTCACGGTTGCAGGCCCTGCGGCTCTCGGGCCGGTGGTCATTGCAGTGTTTGGTGTGCACGGAGCGGGTGGTGTTGTTGTGCAGAGGTTGAATGCAGCGGACGGAGCGCACCTGCATGCCGCTTCGCCCACAGCTCTGACTACAAGGCTCCCAGTCACCGGTGACCCACCTGCCAGGGAAGAGTGGCAGGCGGTCAGGGAAGCAGTCTGGCTGTGGTCCCAGTGGGCAGTAAGAAGAGAGAGGTCGGTCTGCTCCCTCTGGCGGCTGAAGCGTTTCCTCATTTCACAAAAGCACTGGCCGCATGTGCAGGCTCAGAGACCCCCCCTTCCCCACCTGTCAGAGTCTGGGAGGTTCTGCTGGCACTAGTGGACTGAAGGGTTTTGCTACCCGTTTATCCCCTCAGGGTCCTGGTCCTGAGCATAGCCTCATCTTCTGATGGTGTCATGAACCCTCCTCAGCAAAGCTTAATAACACTGGACTCCCAGAGCCTCTGTCCCTGCATGTCCCCCTACCCCATCATCTTCCCCGACCTGGACCCAGAACCTGCCAGGGTCTGGGGGTCTGAGGATCCACGCTGCTGCTTAGAAGCATCTATTTCAGCATTGTGAGCCAGCCGGGGCCCTCTGAGCCTGCCCCAACCCAAGCCTTAACACATTTTGCCTTTTCTGAGATGCCCACGGGGCTGCCATTCCATGGCTCAGAAGTGGGCCTGCGCCTTTAACCTACTGGGTGGTATGGGTGAAGAGCCCGACACCCCACGAGAGGCCAGGCCCTGGGGCTTCTGGGATGCCCGACTTCCTCCCTTCCTCCATGGTGTGCCCCGCGCTGTGGCCCTCTCCCAGCACTCACACAGGCTGGGAACACTCCTGAGGGTTGCAAGCTCGGCGGATGGCTTTGGGCTTGGCCAGGGCACTGCAGAAGGCTCGGTGTACCATCTTGCTGTCCAGCCTCCGGCGGCAGCCGTACTTAGTGAACTGGGACCCTGAGGACAGAGAGCTTGAAGGGGCTCAATGGAGTGACAGGACCCCCAACAGGGCTTGAGGAGGTGGGGCCTCCACCAGCCGTACCAGCTCCATTCTCATCTCCATTTTGATTTTTTTTTTTAACCTTCCTATATAGTCCAGGTTAGCTTTGAACTTATCCTTTGTCCCAGTACTCCCTCGTACTTGGAATCCTCCTGCCTCAGCCTCCAAGGGCTGCAATCCCAGGCTTGTGCCACCACACTCGGTTCCTCCTCGTCCTTAAAATGACGGGGTGCCTTCAAGATACCCAGCAAGGAAGCCACCCTGCACCCCAGCAGAGGGAGCACAAGAATGCAGGCCCCCTTGATGGCTTCTGAAGTCACAGGGGAGGCTCTGTCCCTGTCCCCTGCATCACTTAGCAATGTGCTCTATTGTGGGGTTGGGTGTCAATCAGGATTCCTCAAGACAGGGCCCCTGGGCCAGCATGGCTCCTTTTTATAACTCTCTTGCAACCTTTCCTGATGCGGATCTGCATGGCTCCTGCAGCCTTTCTCCACGTGGATGCCATTCTTCCCCAAGGCTACTGGGAAATAGCTAGTGGACAGAGCCATGGGGTGAGGTGAGGCGTACTGCTCAACCTCCTACAACACACAGCACCCCACTTCAGGACAGAGAATAATGGAACCTGAATTTCCATAGTACCTAGTGAGCATACAAGAGAATGTAAGCACAGCCAAGCAGCCTGCCCTAGGCTGAGCATCTGAAAACATCCCGGAAAGCAGAGTAAGTGACCCTGATCCCTGAAAGGGGTGGAGGGGACAGTGAGGAGATGCTTGTGCAGAATCCCGAGGGGAAACACTGTGTGTTCAGGAGAAGTGCTTGCTGTGGCTTAGGCAAGGCTGTGAGAGGCCAGTTCTCTGTCCTGCAAGGCTTTCAGGAGCCTCTAAGAGGCGGAGCCTGGTAGGTCATTGGAGATGTGCTCTTGAAATGGGAGCCTGGGGATCCAGCTCCTGTCTGTCTGTCTGTCTGTCTGTCTCTCTCTCTCTCTCTCTGTCTCTCTCTGCTTTTATCTGTCTCTGTCTCCCTGTCTCTCTGCTTCCCAGCCACCTGCTAGGCTAGGCAGGTAAGATGAGCAGCTTCCTCTGCTGTCCATCTGCTCCTGCAATGTTCTGCTTCATTGACATAGCCCAAAGCAATGGGACCAGCCGTGGGCCAGACCTCCAAAATTCTAAGTGGACATACAGTTTTTCTTTTTTATAAGTCGACTACCTTCAAGTTTTAACAGACACATCACCCAAGGCTGGTGTGGCCAAGAAATAGGGCATGGGATGTCACCCAGAGGCTTGCGTGGACCCCAGAGGCCACAGGGAAAATGTTGGCTTTTGTCTCACAAAATGAGGAATGAGGGCGCCTACGGGAGGAGTTACAGTGCAGGAGGGGGCAGCGTCTGGTTTATCCCTTTATTTTATTTTTCCGTGTGTGTGTGTGCATGCTCAAGTGTGTGCACTCTGTGGGGGTCTGAGGTTTATGTCAGCAGTTATCCTTGATTTCTCTCCCATTTTACTTAATGAAGCTGGGAAGAGGATTATCAGATAGAGCCTTAACTCCCCTTCCGCAGCAGTAATCAGCCTGCTGGTGGGATCCATGAGGTGGGGGGTGGAGACAAGGGACCATGGAGGTGGAAATCTTTGAGGTCAGTGGAGACCCCCTTTCCCTCTCTCTCTCTCTCTCTTAGCCCCCAACTCTAGATTGGTCAGGTCTGTGTTTTGTTTTGTTTGTTTTTCTGAATATACTTAAGGAAAATGGCTTCCCAGAAGGGTCCCCGGCACTGCTGGAGTCTTGCTAGTACAGTATGTGTCAGGGTCCTACCAGGCCAGCCCCCCTACCCTACTGATGCACTTCCTGCTGGTGTGATGCACACCCCACAGGCCATCCTGGGGACATTTTTTGCCTGGTGTCTCAAGCACCTGCTGTTCCCAACTACCCACTGACCTTTCCCAGCACGGGCTAAGGTGCCCTTGATGGCACCAACAGAGGTCACTGCTATGCTGCTCCCCCAGATACTTCTCATGTCTGACACAGGACAAAGTCACTGGCCTCAGAGCTGTAGTCTGGAGGGGTCTGTTGGCCCAGGAAGTTTCACCTAGAAGCCCGTTCAAACAGCCCCAACCTCCTCCAGGCTCGCCCTGAGTCTCAGCCCAGGGCTGTCCCACCTCCAATCAAGCCCTGGCACCCCGGTGGTGAGACCCCCCTCACCTCCACCGCAGGGCTTGGAGCAGGGAGACCACTTCTTCAGGGCCCACTCGTGGCGCACAGAGTCATCCTCCAGGACATTGTTGTCATCGACGTTGAGCGAGTCCTCATGGATCATGTACTTGTATGTCAGTGAGATCCGGCTGTCTCCTTCGGGGATAACCTAGGCCCACGCCAACATGGGCATGAATACGTCTGCTCAGCTTTTCATTCTCCCTCTATAGCCAGTTTAGAGGCATCAGGCCGATGGACAACCGGGGGAGACAGACAGTTCCCGGCTTACGCTGGTCATCTTTAATGGCTTTTTGACTTTACAATGGCTCCTGAAGTTTGAAATCTGGGCCTTTTCCCTGGCTAGTGGGGTGTGCTGCAACCCTCTTATGATGCTGACAGCGGCAGTGAGTCCTGGCTGCGGTTTACGTGCAGCTGGTGCACTTTTGTCTGACGTGAATGGGCTCATGAGGATCTAACCTCTAGGGAGAATCCATATAGAGTTTGGATCTCATAAGCTTCTGGTCACAACATTAAAAAAAAAAAAAATTAAGTTATGGGCTGGAGAGATAGCTCAGAGGTTAAGAACCCTGGCTGCTCTTCCAGAGGTCCTGAGTTCAATTCCCAGTAACCACATGGTGGTTCATAACCATCTATAATGAGAGCTTGTGCCCTCTTCTGGCCTGCAGGCACACATGCAGGCAGAATACTATATACATAATAAACAAATAAATCTTTTAAAAAATTAAGTTACATTTTATTAACATTTTTTTTATGTGTATGCACTCATTTGGTACCCACAGAGGCCTGAAGGGGGGTGACAGATCCCTTGCAGCTGGAATTATAGGCATTTGTGAGCTACCCGCTGTGTGTGCTAGGCTACAAATTCTAGTCCTCTGATAGAGGAGTAAGTACTCTGACCTTCTGATCCATATCTCCAGCCCTCCCTCTTTCTCATTTTTGAAAATAAGTTTCCCCAGTTGGCCTGGAACCTGCTTTGTAGACCAGGCTGGCCTGGCGCTTGCTTTAATCTTCTTGCATTGCCTCCCAAGGCCTGGGGTTACAGGGGCGTGACACCATGCCTGGCTCCGTGTGTATGTTTGCTTTTTGACAAATAAACTGTATAACTTAAGCAATTAACTAAAACTAAAAATTTTAAAGTGAGCTGAAAACCCAGCCCCCTCAGGACTCCCTGTAACTGGGAGTACCCTGTACAGCCTACCAGGAGTAGGCTGGTGTGACCCTAAAACCAGGGGACCTGGAATCCAGTTCTGCTTGGACACAATGCCCAGTGTTACCTGTAGCCGGTTTCTGAGCCCTCGAGTGTGAGAATTTCAGCACAACAGGTTAATATATCTCACAGTATAGCTGTGAAAGTCATTAAAAAAAAAAAAAAAAAAGGAACCACTAGAGAGGAGGCTTTGCCCATGGTCACTAAGAACTGGTCAGGGATCAGAGCCCTCACGTGTGGGCCCATGCCCACTCATGTCTGACATGGAGGTGAAGAACATGGCAGGGGAAGAGGCTGCTTAGAGCATAGCCCGAAGACGGCAGAGGAAGCTTGGGCAGCCCATGGCCCCCTGGGGCCGTGTGCACCCGCCCGTGGGCTCGGGAGGCACTCAC
Source organism: Meriones unguiculatus (assembly GCF_030254825.1). Classification (NCBI taxonomy): domain Eukaryota; kingdom Metazoa; phylum Chordata; class Mammalia; order Rodentia; family Muridae; genus Meriones; species Meriones unguiculatus. Next base: position 19,738,663 of record NC_083359.1, read on the forward strand.
CAGCACCGTGATGGTCCCGTGGAGTGGGCCTATGGTCTGCAGGGTCTCCCTGTCATCCTCATTCCTGTACTCCCACTCCACACCCATGGCAATGAAGGATCTAGAATTGGGGTCCAAGTGGTTCTCTTCATTCAGGATGAACTTGCCTGTCTCTAGGTTCTTGACAGCTGAGAACGGCAAAAGAAAAGGGGGCACAGTCACTACCGCAGGCTGCTGCCGGTGGCTAGGGAGGCCACAGGGTTTTTCCCAGCTGTGCCCCACACCCCCCTGTTCTGGGGGTCTGTCCTTGTCACTAATAGTCCAACTTGCTTTGGGAGTCACATCCTGACCTTGGTTGCTCTATGGAGACCAAGCTAACCTCTGCCTGGGACCTGCTGCCTAGCCCAGTGCCCCTCAGACAGGGTGGTCTTCTATCCTTCTGCAAGGATATGGGGCCCTCTCCAGCTGCTGCCAGGGGAGCTCTCTGATCTCACGTTCTGACCTCCCCATGGAAGATGTTTGTTGGAAAGGCCAGGAAATGGGCTGAGTGGAGGGACAGCTGGACCGGGGCTGAGGCATATCTGTCAATCAGGGCTGTTGATCTCGGGAGCCGGCCAAGCAACCCGAGCTTTCCACCTCTGGAGCTCTGCCCATCCCAGAGGAACCAGGTGTCACAGGTGCTGAGACATCTGTGACTCACACAGATGGTGGCTGGTGGTGTCGGCCTCCTGGATGAGCAGGTGTCTGGCTCCCGCAGGGATCTCGAACATTTTGATGTACTCTGTAGGGGTGGAGAGAAAGCCGGATGAGCAGACAGGAAGCCACTCCAATGCACATGCCCCGGGAGAGGCTGGCCTGGCCCTCCAAGGCAGTTCCACCACAGGCGCTTCCAAAGCCTCTGCACTCGGGTAGGAGAAGGGTCGACTGGAAAGCCTGGATGCTCCCCATCCTGCATCTCTGTTCATCTTCAAGTCCCAGGTGTCTCCATGCCACCTCTTCCACTAAACAGTCAGGTGGGAATCGAGGTGCTAGCCATGCTGGAAGTTAGTCTAAGCTGCCTCATCTAGCAGGCAGGCCCCAGGGAAGCCACGTGGACTATCTGGACCTCAGTCCTTCTGTCTGCAAACTGTGTTAGAACCCCATGTGTGGGTAGTGTGTGTGTGACAAGACCAGTGTCTTGTCACAAGGCCATTCCTGGCACATGGCTCCTTGTCAGGACCTGTATGTTTGCTCTGTGGCCTTTCAGAAAGAGGCTTGTCTCCGTGTCAGAGACAGACTGACTAAGACTACAGAGATGTAGTCAGCTGCTATAGGCCAACCCAGAGGGTGCAGGGTTGCCTTAAAACACAGCCTCAGTGCCAGGCTGCTGTGTTTTGGATGTGGCTTGTGGGGTATCACCCATGTGCTAGATTTGGGGAAGTCCCGATGATAGCTATCTGTGGGCAGGAGAGAAGGAGGGATTAAAAGAACAGGCAGCTGTGCATCCTGGATGGCTGAGGGGGCTGACAGGGCTGAGGAGGCTGAGGGGGATGCCCTCTGAGGGCCCCTGACCTCAGAGAAGAGCCTCTGAGGTCCACCTGTAACCCGGGCCTTGTTCTCCCTCCTCCACACCCCACTGCAGCTCAGACCCAAGCCCCTGACAGGTTCCCTTTCCCTTTGTGGCCCTCACAGCCCTGACCCTCAAATAGTCACAAGCCTACACAGAGTCTCAAGGGTGGGGACATTCCAGCCCCAGCAGCACGAGGTGCTGTCAACGTCCCACCCCAGGCAGAAGGCGGGCTTCTCACCTTGCTTCCTGGGTGACCTCGTGAACGTGCCCTTCACCACCTTGCAGTGGGTGTTGTCGCCCCCACACACGCCACACTTGTCCTCCTGCTTGCGGGAGCCGATTACCCCATCACAGCCCACCTTCTGCAGGGCAAGAGCAGGCAGGGAACCTTTGAGACCTCATCCTTGCTCATGTCTGAGTTCCCCCAAGACCCACAGATCTCCAAGACCTGTTCCCTCCCACAGCAGGGATCTGTGTGTGCATCCATTTTTAGCAGCTCCTGATACAGGGGAAGAAGGGCTTTAGAGAGAGGCAGACCTCTCTCTAGAGATGGCCACGATGGGCCACCTGTCCTCTCCTTGCTTCAGTTCATACAGAGCAGCACACAGAACTTCTGCCCTCGGCACCTCTACGCTGCCCTTCTCCGCCCCAGAGGCATCCCTGAGGGCAAAACTTTGGCTGCTTTGTGCCAATGTAGCAACAGTGAGGTTGTGGGATCTATTTTTTTTAAAGATTTATTTATTTATTATATATATAGTGTTCTGCCTGCATGCCAGAGGAGCGCACTAGATCTCATTATAGATAGTTGTGAGCCACCGTATGGTTGCTGGGAATTGAACTCAGGACCTTTGGAAGAACAGCCAGTGCTCTTAACCTCTGAGCCATCTCTCCAACCCCGGGTTGTGAGATCTTCAAGAGTGGAACATAGTGAAAGGTGCTCTTGACATTGTTTTTATAGCCTGCTCACTCCTGGAAACAGCCCAAAGACGCTGAGGCTTGCCTTCTTAGCATGGAGGGCTGAGCCTGATCCCAGAGAACTCATCACCCAGAACCAGAATGTCCGTGGTGAATTGTCTCGATTGTTAACTGATATAGGGAGGCAGCTCACTCTGGGCATCACTGTTCTCCAGGCCTTGGAGGCTGAACAGAGCAAGACAGGATCCCAGGAGCTGGCCACCCCGAGCCTTGGGCCACGCTGCTTTGTGGCACTCACCCTGCAGTCTCCACGCACACAGAGGCTGAAGGCATCCTTGTAGGAGCAGCGTGTTCCGTCATGCACCATGCGCTTCATGGACACCACCTCCCCTGTCTCCTGGGACTCACAGTAGAGGTGGCATCTCTCCTTGGCTGGAAGGGAAATGGCGGGGTGTTAGGCTGGAGCTCCTGGTGCTCTCAGAACTCACCTGGCCCACCCCCCAATCCCTGAAATCTGTGCTCGTGGAGGACACAGAGAGAAAGAGACAGGCGATGGCAGCCTCCTTCCTATCTTTTTTGACTTCTGAGAATTATTTGACCCCGGTGCTAAAGGCCCTAGGAAGAGATTTTCTCAGCTGATCCAGCCAAGATGTGGCTGGATCATCCTCCATCCTCACAGCCCTGCCTCGACCCTGCAGAGGCAGAGGGCTTTCTGCCCAGTCTCCTAGGCGCCTTCTTCAGAACCCTTCCTCACTGTTGATGGCTGAATGCAGCCACTGTGGAAACCAGTGCGGACTCTCAACAACCTCAACCTATGATTCCCACACACTGTGCTGTACCACTCCTGGGAACACTCCCAAAGGAGTCTAAGTCAGCACACCACAGGGACGGACGCCTGCACATCCAGACTGTTCCCACGGCCCAAAGTAGGGAATCAGCTTAGGTAGGAGTCTGTCAACAGAGGGATGGATAAAGAAAATGTGGTATGTTTACACACGCAGTTTTATTCAGACACGGGAAGAAGACAATTGCACTGTTTTCAGAACAATGGGTGGAGCCTGAGATTTATCATAGTAAACTAATTAAGCCTGACTCAGAAAACAAGCATCCCATTTTTCTCTCATATGCAGAATCTCCCTCCCTCCCTCTCTTAAATATGTATGCTCAGTGTGGGGAGGAGAGAACGGAGGGGCAGCATAAGCAAAATATGACAGGCATGTATTAAAATGTCACCGTGAAACCCATTGTTTTGTACAATGAATGATGCTAGTTTTAGAAAGAGAAAAGGGTCATGTTCAGTCAACCAAAGGCATCCAGTCCCAAATGCAACCAGACCCTCTTGGATTCGGTCCCAAGTTCCTGGCACTTTCTTTGTTCAGCATTAATCTGTCAGAAGCAATTGACACTGTGTCACCAGGCTTGGGTCGCCAAACCTGCATCAGCACCTTGGGGGGCACAAGTGCGTAATTCCAGTTGGCACCCCAGGCTCACATCCAAGCCCCATTCCCTGCCCGGTGCTTGGGGTGGGAGACAGAAGCGTGCCCCAGCTTCTGCATAAAAGGGAGAGGGACTCAAACGGAATAGAAGTAGCCTTTTGTAGTCATGTCTTCCACCTGTGGGGTCAACCCACAGTAGACTGAAAATATTTGAAAAAAGAATTACATCTGCACTGACTTTGTGTGCATCTTTCCTTATTATTCTCTAACATACAGATTAACAGCTGTGGTGGTTTGAATGAGAATGGCTCGTTTGAATACTTGGTCCTCAGTTGGTGGAACTATTAATTTTCTCCTTGTTGGAGAAGGCGTGGCATCGGGGTGGGTTTTGAGGTTTCCGAAGACTCATGGGATCCCCGGTGCTCGCTCATGCTCTGCCTCGAGGTTCTAGATCAAGGTAAGCGCTCTCAGCTGTTCTTTCTTTCCACCATCACGGACTTTAACCCTCTGAGACCATAAGCCAAGCCAAATGCTTTCTTTTGTAAGTTACCTTGGCCATGGTGTTTTATTTCAGCAATAGAAAGTAACTAAGTAACTAAATAAGTAGAAAAGTAACTGTGCATTTGCAAAGCATCTCTGTCATGTTAGGTGGTATTAGTCCCCTGGAAGTCTCTGAAAGAATGTGTGTAAGTTATAAGCAAACACTCTACTTTATACGGGAACCTGAGCATCCGTGGAGTTGGGTATCCTATAGGGAGGAGGCACTCTAACAGAGGAGCAATCATCAAGCACTCCTTTGCCTAAAGCTACAAATTTTTCAACACTGTGAGACATGAAATAAATGCCTTTTAAAGCTCCAACTGTTTGGTGCCCAGTTTCTGCCATTTGCAATGGAAAGTCCTAATGTGAGAGAGGCTGCTGTGATGGTCGGTTTTAACTACCAACTTGACACAGTCTAGGGTTTCCTGGGGAGTTTCCCAGTGAAGGATGGTCTAGATCAGGTTGTCCTGTGGGCTTGTGTGTAGGGGATTGTCTTCATTGCCTTAACTGAGGCAGGAAGACCCAGGCCGAAGGCAGGTTGTGACTGGGTTTGGGTCCTGGATCGTGTAGAAGGAACTAAGAGCTGAGTTCATGTGCACATCGGTGCATTCATTCTCTCTCTGCTCTTGACAGGGAATGTATTCGGTGCCCGAGGCCTCGATGCAATCCCCACTATAATTGACTGTAGCCTGGAACTGTTACCTACCCAAACAAACCCTTCTTGTTTGGGTAGCTCTTCCCAGCAACAGGAAAGAAACCAACTCAGTTACCTACCAGAAGTCACCTGATTGCTTTGCAGGGTTAACTTCTGCTCCCATCCCACACACATGGCACCCTGCCACTCCAGCCTCATTCCCCGGATGATTCCTTTAGGAGTTTGTACCCTCTGAGCCTCCACCCCAGCAACTTCTACCAGCTCCCCTGGGATTGAACCCTGGCCCCAGCTCAGAGCTCTTGCTCAGAAGTGGGACCTTGCAGCCACACCAACCAGCACTGCCTCCTGCTGCCGGCCCAACCGTCACCACAGATTTGCCTCATGTAGGATCAGAGGTGTGCAACAATGGCCACCCCTGCCTGCCTCCCCGGGGTCCCATGCCTGGATCCGGCTCACTGCTCCCCTTCCCCAGGGCTCACCATCCCGGTGCTCGTGAGGCAGCCAGTGGTGCTGGGCATTGCCGTGCTCAAAGTACAGGTCCCACTGTCGACACTGCTCCTCCCGGAAGTCAGCCAGGGAGTTGGGACAGTCCTGGGGGTTGCAGAGCTGGAAGTCATAGGCCAGGCCCGAGCAGGTGCGGCCCCCGTTGGCTGGGCTGCAGGAGAAAGCAAAGGTTCCCCTTCTTGGGGCCTCTAGAAAAATATCTGCTCATGGGTGGCATTTTTAGGGAAATCCTTGATTCTCAGGTACGGAGGGGGCAACTTTACTGAGTAAAGAGATGCAGCCCTACTAGGCCCTGGGTAGCCTCTCAGTCAGGTAGGCCTTGGGACATCAAGATTAGAAGGAGCTAGCAGTAGCCGTGCCCATCTGTGCTCTCTTGAGAAGGCAGTATTAGCTGGGCATGGTGGCACACGACTTTGATCCAAGCATTTAGGAAGCAGATGCATACAGATCTCTGTTAGTTCAAGGGCAGCCTGGACTACAAAGTGAGCTCCAGGATAATTAGAACTGTTATATAGAGAAACCCTGTCTGAGAGAGAGAGAGAGAGAGAGAGAGAGAGAGAGAGAGAGAGAGGCATGTTTGCATGTTCCCTGGGCATTCTACCTTCACCCTGGCCTCAAAGCCCAAAACAGTTAATAATCACAGAGTTGTGACTGAATGTTAGGGTTAGGCCTGCCCCATTGGATCACAAATCCCAGAATGATGAGAACTGATTGAGTCTCCCTGCCACCAGGCCCCTGGACACACAGAGCTGAACCTGTCATGCTGCAGAAAACATCTCAAGCAATCCCGAAACTGTGGAATTGCACACACATGAGCTTCTAAGAAGTATCTGGTGTAAGGCTGGGTCTTTCCTCCTCAGAAAATAACCAGCCATGCTCTGTGACTGCCTCACTGACTGGAGAACAACTCATCAGGCCTTTTGTGGCTCTAGCTCTCTGCGTGTGCCTCTCTTCTCAAAGCAAAAGAAAAAGCCTTCAGGGCCGCTCCAGGCGCCACAGTGCTCCACCTTCCCCCCAGGCTCCTGGCAGGAGGACAGCTTAGAGCACCAGCAGAAGGAGGCTCTGGGGGAGAAGGGCTTCATCATGTACAGATCGGGTGGCCAGGCACAGGTGGGATAAAGTCTTGACCCTTCTCCCCACAGCTGTGCCTGCTGATCCGTTTGGCTCCCTAGTGGACAGTATTCGGTTTGACAGAAACAGTGTGCCTGTCTCGGGGGGGGGGGGGGGGCAGAGAATAGAAGCTGCCTCAGTGTCCTGAGACTGGACAGATTGGATATGGCCAGGGACTTGTGAGCCAGCCTGCCCCTGGCCCACTTAGAAGCTGGCAACCAGTTTATGGTTTTTTGTGATGTTCTAGACTGTCAGCATTTTCACGTAAGACAAAAATCTATAAAACACCAGATCGTCCAACACAAGGTAGACACAAGAATGACCCACCATGTGTGTGAGTTGTCACGGGGCCTGCAGGAAAGGAGGAAGGGCCTGGGTACTGGAACACGAGAGGCGGCCTCTAACCCTGTCTCCACCTGACTTAAAAATAGCTGCACGGCTACAAATGTTACTGTCTAGACACCCTAGGATGCATAAGAACCTCCGTGATGGACCCCTCCCCCATTCCCTATCTCTATCCCATATTCTATCCTCCACTCCCTAGGCCAAGAAGGACTGTCTAAAGTGGACCAGGGACCCCAGGGCAGTGACCAGGAGTTGATGTTTCTAGGGTACTACGGGCTCTGAGAAAGAAAAGGAGGCCTCCCTCTGAACCTTAGCTTCCACCTGGGGAGAAATAAAGACTGAAGGTTTTCCCTGCACCTCCCCCAGCTTAAGGCTCTGCAGAAACAGGCTGGAGCCCTCGGCCATGTCAGGCTCTGGGACCCTTGGCAATGAACTCACTGTGGGTTGTCACACTGGCGGGTCCTGAACTTCACACCTGTGCCACAGGTGCGTGAGCAGGAGCCGAACGGAGTCCAGGCACCCCAGTTGCCATCTCGTTTGAGGATGTCAGGGGTCAGCCAGATGCAGTGGCCTTTAAAGCAATGCTAAAAGACAGAAGGGCAGGCCAGTGAGGTGGCTCGTTGGGTAAAGGCCTTTGCTGCTTGCTCAACTGAGTTTCATCCTTGAGACCCACGTGGCGGAAGGAGAGAAATGACCGACCTCCCGTGTTGTATTCTTACTTCCGTGGCACATGCCTGATCCCTCCAAATTAAAACAACAACAAAGACCAAGTCATTACAAAGAAAAGGTAAGAAGGCATTTCCTCGACCCATGGAGGGCACCAGAATTGCTGGAGAGGCCTGCTCCCCTCATTGGGGCAGTGTCTTTGATGGCTGCTCTGGGCCTGCTCTGAAGGCAACAGGGATGGGGAAGGGGGAATCCGATTTTACCGGCCCTAAAGATCAAAGCCCTTATGTCAGACAGGCCTCACCTTGCCTGCAACAACAGGAAGAACGGGATGTCCAGGCCCACCCTCCAGGGCCTTGTCCAGCCTGCTCTAAACCTTCTGTGCCTGCTGCTTATCGTATTCCCAAGATAAACACCCCTGGACAACAATGCAAGAAGAGCAGCATGCCAGGCATCCTGGAGACGGAACAGGTCTAAGTAAACTCAGGTATGGAGGAGAAAGACTAAGAATATGCGAAGCCCAACACTGGAGCAGAAAACAAAACAACAACAAAAACAAACAAGCAAACAAACAAAAAACCCGCTAAATTCCATCATCTCATTCTTCCCAGTGGAGGAAGCTTACGAATCCCTAAGGAGCCTGTGTGGGGAAGACTTCAGAATTTAAAACAGTAAATTAGTAATTCAGTACATTGCAATCCAACAAATGGTTGGTTGATTTCGAACAAGAAAACATATCACTCAAAATAAAGGCAATTAACAGCACATTACCACAAAAAAACATTATTTTCTTTCTTCCTCTGTGTGTGTGCATGTGTGTGTGTGTGTGTGTGTATGTGTGTGTGTTACAAATGTATGTCTGCATGTGTGTGAATATATGTGTGTCTGAGGTTGAGGGTGCATATGTGTACCTGAGTTTGTGTGGGGCCTCAAACTATGAGAGCCATGAAGACGGTTCAGCGAGTAAAGGCAGTTGCCCCCAAGCCTGACAACCCGGCTTTGACCCTTGGGGTCCATGTAGTAGAAGGAGACGTGACATGGAGCCTGCAGTCTCTAAGGAGACATCTCTGGAGTCTGCTTAGAGTTTGAGTGCAGTCAAGGGCTGTATCTGGGCAAACAGATACAGGGCCAGCAGTCATGACTAAGTGATCCTGGCGTCTCCTTCCTGGGCCTCAGCTCTCCCTGCAAAGCCTCCCTCCCTCACTTGAACACGGTGGGGAGGAGACAAACTCACAGTCATCTTGGCTCACGTTCCTGTCAGCTGGTGGACCAGGTAGAATTCACAGGCAGGGAGGGAACCCAGTGGACTGAATGTTTGCATCCCCTCGAATTCAAGTGGTAAAGCCTTAGTGCCCAGTGTGACGGGGTGGGGGTGTGGAGATCTTTAAGTCCCCTTCATGAAACAGATCAGCGTCCTCATCACGGGGGATAAGAGAAATTCTCTCACTCACATGGCGCCCCCTGATGGCTGTGTAGCTTCAAACTGGGCTCCGCCCTGAGGGGCGGGGGAGAGGAGGGGAAATCCTGGTTTCTGCTCATTAGCATATGCCAGGCCCCTAGGAAATGATTGGCTAAGGAGTGAGCATATTATTTCACCTGAACCAGCGAGGATCGGGCCTGGAACCTTGGCTAGGCCAACAGGAAAAGAGTACTTCCTTTCTGCAGACTGGTGGCCAGGCAGTGATCTTGACAAGGGACAAATCAGAGGCTCCGGGCTGTCAAGCTAAATCTCAGGCTGTGCCTGGGAGCCACCAGGCCTTTTGCTGGCTTCAGAGCAAAGTGACCCACAGCCACCCACAATGGGTAGGAAGCAGACTTGAAGGGATGAATCTACTCTGCTGTGTGAAGATAGCAAGTTGAAGGCCGGGCTGGGCTTCCTGACAGGGTGTATCAAAATCTGGGTGGGGAAGCAAGGAGGAGAGGGCAGCGTGGGCCCTTGAGAAAGCTCAAGATCCTCCTTGCAAAGACTGCAGGGCCTGTCTCTGGTTATCATGGGCTTTAAACGAGATGTCTCCTGACCGCCCCCCCCAAGTGCCCTTAATCCTGGCTCACCTTGCCAGGAGCACACATAGTTCCGTCCAGTGGGGGACCCTTCTTTGTCTTGCAGAAGTAGGGGTTGTCCGGGTGGCTGCACCATAGCTGTTTGCAGGGGTCAAAAGTCCGGAACTGGAAGAGAGTACCCTGTTTGTCCGGCTGCCCTCCCTCCCCAGCCGACCAAGCAGAATGCCACCCCTCACCCGGGTCCTACAGCCTGAACTGGCCTGTGAACACGCCTGGGTGGGTGGGTGTTGCAAGCTCCGTGTGATTCCGGGGCCATGAGCGACCGTGAGCATGCAGCGTGGAGGACAGCGCCGCTGGGTATTGCTGGGTCCCCATGTCTCCAGCCTTGGAGGCTGCCCACCTCGGGGGAGCTTTGACAGGCAGCTGAGGGGCAGAATATCCTGCTTGGAAACTGACTGGGCATCCCTACGGCCCTGGGCAGGAGTGGCTGGTGCCTTAGGCGTCATCACCGCAGGGCCCTTGGGGACCCCTCGCTGCGTCTCTACACTCACCGCAGTGCACATCATGTAGCCCAGGCCAAAGTCGAAGCGACATTGCTCGTTCATGGAATAGTGCAGCCCCGGGAGCTGAGGCAAGGCCGGCCAGTCATGGGCGAAGGGATCATCCCGCAGGCAGTCATAGGAACTGTAAGGGGACATGTGTGTGCCACGAGCGACCCTCAGTGGGGGAAGCTGAGGTCCTTTCTGGAGTTACGCTGGTGGGCAAGACTTTATAACCCGGTCTTTAGCTGTCATGCCTCATCCACCAGTTTAAGATTTCAAGACCTGGTGAGGGCAGCTTCTGGGCGCGGCGCCCTCTTGGAACTGAACCGTAGGAGGGGGTCGCCCTTGGGGGCCCCGGGCGGGTACTCACTGCAGGTAGCGGCCGAGCTCCTGCTGGCTGCAGCGGGACCAGTGGAATCGATGGAAGGCAGCCTGTACCAGAGGCGCCATGATGCTGCCCAGCCGCACCTCGTCACCGCAGCGGTTGCCCTGTCCGTCATGCTCCATGCCCAGCCTGTCCGGGGAGCAAGGCAGCCTGGCTGGACCCTCGCCTGACTGCCCCGACCTGCAGTCAACCCTACACACCTCAACTCCAGGGAGGCGTTTCTAACAACCATGGTGCATGGCCCTGACCTTTTCCGGTCTGATCCACTAGAGTCTTGACACCAGAGCTACTCTGTCAGACATCCACCATTCAGGCCCCTAGCTCTGTCCCCGAGGAGGGCCACCATTTCCTGAACAAACAGAGGGAGCAGGGCTGTGTGTAGCCCAGAGTGCCCAGGTTACTCTGTCTTTCCCTACACGCCTCCGCCAGCTCTGCCAAAACCGTTAACGCTTATCCGGGATTCAGTCTCATCTGATGCCCGGAACTTGCACATTTGGGCAGAGTCCTGGCTTTTTGACCCTGGCTCACCCTCCCTCAGAGCCTCGGTGACCCATCTACAAAATGGGGTGAGGCTCTGTCCCTGACCCAAAACTTGAATAGTATAACAGCACCGTGGCTTGCTTATGGGCCAGAGCACTAACTCTGCACACACACACACACACACACACACACACACACACACACACCATGCTTCTTCTCTTTGATTTGATTTGTTCTGTCAGCAGAAAGCTGGCCTCGGGCCAGAATGTCAGGACCACACGTCTAAGTGGCTTTCCCACATAGCTATCCCTCTTAGGCACGGGGAACAGTGATCATCCAGTAGAACATCTGATCTCCCCGTACTTACACATGGCCTGTCTCATGAGCCACCACAAATGCCGAAGAGAAGCCATCCTCATGGTTCAGGGTGCAGCTGCGGACAGGGTGGCACATCCCGGTGACAGGAGCATAGCCTGGGAGGAGACAGAAGGTGGCTCCAGACTCCAGGCCTCGAGTTCTACCCCGGGACAGCTCCAGATCGCAGAATCCCAGATAGGACCCATCCCAGAGCAACCCTACAGAACTCAGGAGATACTTGCCTTGGCAGCAGCCCCCGGCCCATCACTACAGCTTGGTGGCCACTTTGCCTGTCATAGCCCACACTGCAACTAACATCCATTTCCTGGCATCTCGGCAGCTTCCTGCCCGCACTCTCTTGCTGACCCCGGGGACGGACTCTTTCTGCTTCTGTGCCTCTTTTTGGGTCTTGAGTGTTATATCATTGTCTTCCTTCTACTTAGCTGGTTTGCTCTTTGCCAAGTGACTTGAGATAGGTGTATCTACAATTTACTTTCAGCCTTCTTCCTGAAAATAGCTACATGTGTCAGTTTATTACTGTGCTACCTTTATACACAGGCTTTTTAAGATTACATTTGTGTGTGTAGGCATGTGTGTGTGCGCGTGTGCGTCACGACGTCTGTGCGGAGGTCAGAAGACTGCTCGCAGGAGTTTCTTCTCCCCTTGCACCTTGTGGGTCCCAGGGGTCAAACTCAGGCCATCGGGCTTAGCTGCAGGCATCTTTACCTGAAGAGCCATCTCTCTGGCTCTATCCACCACTTCTGATTGCCATTATCAAATATGCCAATGTGAAAGTCTCCCTTTCTCTGAGAAGAAAGGTGAGAGGGAGGGACTGGGAGGAGAGAAGGGAGGGGAACTTCCTACTGGGATGTAAAGTAAATAATTAATTAACTAATGAAGAAAAATTCTAATTTCTACTGTTAAGTCTTCCTCAGCCCATTTTGTGTGTCTACTGCTTAATCTCTAGAGTGGATTTTTGACCCTGGATATCTTGTGAGATTTCCCTGTGACCCAGCAGAGTCTGTTTTGGTATATTCTCACAGACTTTAGTAAAGAGAGTATATTCTTTCATGGTTTACTGGAAGAATATACCAATTAAGTCAAAGTGCTGAGTTCAGATATTTTATATGATACATATTACATCTATTTGTGTTTATATGTGTGGACACATACATGCTACTGTGAGGTCAGAGGACAATGCCCTGGAGTCAGGACTTTCCCAAGAGGGTCCTGGCAATTGAATTCTTGACTTCCAGCTTGGCAGCAAGTACCTTTACCAGCTGAGCCTTCTCGCCTCACCAGCCCTAAACTTTCACATCGTTACTCATTTTTCTCATCTGTTGTTGTATCGGTTACAAAAAAGTGTCTGTTAACATCTTCAACCATGTAGTTTGGTCAGTTTCTTTTTCTTTTCTACCTTTTGATTTTGTGCACATTGAACCCTTGTGCAGAGAATCAGTTGGTAACCTATTCAGAGTTGTTTTTCAGCCGCCAGGGGAAGAAATTTAACCCTGAAGGCCGGACTCGACATGGTCTCATCTTTAGGCTGTCAAGCACTGTCTTGTCTATCCTACTGTTCCCTGACCTTCCTCTGTTCCTCAGGGCCATGGCTCCTGCCTGTCCTGCCCCTCTTCTCTAGGCTAGGCTGTAGCTATTGGGAGCCCCTGGCAGCCCCCTAGCATTCTTTCCCTGTAGCTGAAGGCATAGGGCGAACCTTGCATGCCCGAGGGCCCGAAGTCCTGCCGTGTGAGGAAGATGGCGTGATCGTGGTACTCATCGTGGTCTGTGTCCGGCTTCTGCTGGAGGTAGGCCCATCGGCAGACGTTCTCCAGACTCTGAGAGGGATTCCCAATCTCAATGAGGCTCATGGACTACAGTGGGCAGAAAGAGACGGAAGGGTTGCTATCTGGCAGATTAGGGACTGACCAGGTAGTTGTGCTGACAGAGCCCAGTGGTCCAGGGACCACTCAGATCCCAGCTGTGTCACTCCCATGACTTGCCTTCTATTCAGCTCTACTCTTCTGAATGGAAGAGATGGTTCCTGGTCACTCTCACCCTCATGAGTTGGTCAGAGGCCCCGTTTGCCCTAGACTGTTGGATGGGAAGCTAGACCCCACGATTCTACCCAGACCCTTCTATAGACAGCTTGCATTTGGCAGCTTGCTTCTTTTAGTACTGATGACAAGAGAATGTAGGCATGTTGAACACAAAGGAATGGTCTAGTAATAGTCTTAGTCTAGCCTACGGACAGGGGAGGCAGCCACACCTCGGCCATAGAAACTGTCAGGCTGCCTTTCCCACTTGCCTCATTTATGAGTCAAGCTATTCTGAGGTGTGTTACTGCCACTTGCATACGAAAGAATTCTGAGCAACACACTTTTGTGAGAACCATGACCACCTAGGCCCAGGGCACTGGCTGGAAAGTAAAAGCTAGCAGCTAGCCTAGAGCTCCAGCCAAGTCTTTGAAGATACTGAAGAGTTCAGCCAGGAACATACATTCAGATATCAGGACCCGTGAGCAGGAGGAGAACAGGCACAGAGGCAGGAACCAGGCTGACACAGGGTAAGAGCCAACGGGTCAATACGATGCAGACAGAACCCTTCCCCTGTGCCCAAGAGGTTCTGGGAAGGGGTTGAAAACTCCGGTATCTTCAGTGGTTGTGTCCACTGAACATTGGCTCATGGTGGCCATTCAAGGACAGAGGCCCAGGCTTGCCAGAACAGATGTCTCTGATGGGTCTACGGTTAAAGGTAAGGTTTACAAAGCTCAGTGGGTATAGTGCCAGAGCAGCATACCAAAAACCTGGGTTCAATTCCCAAGCACCTCCCAAACCAACAGTATGAGTTGGCTTGGACAAAAAATGGCTTTAGTAGACAGAGAAAAACTGCACCCCACTGCCCAAGTCACTCATTTAAGAACCTCTGAGTGAAGGCAGTTCCTCCAGGGGACAGGATGCCCTCCCCACCTTGCAGACAGGGCCCAACACTGCAGTGGAAAGACCACCCCACCACTTTGCAGACTGGACGCTGGCTGATTCCCTCTTTCTCCCAAGATGCTGGGCTCCAGTCCTGAGCCTCTCTTGGCAGACAAGGTGATTTCACTGCCGTGGCAGGATAATTTATTGAAATATTGATTTGTGTTTTTGTTCTTGTCTTGTTTTGTTCTCTGCCTGTTCCAAGAAGGCAGACTGCTACCAGCATTCCCCAGCCCCAAGGGGTTTGTGCCATGGGGACAGTTCAAGGGGTGTAGGAACAGCTTCTTAGCTTTGGAATCCCAAGAAAGATCTCTGGAGGGCAGGGCAGAGAGACAGACTTGGGGAACACTGTCCCAGACAGGAGCTATATGACCGAGGGGGACCTCAGGAAGGCAGAACTTCAGAAAACAGCAGCTCTGTGCACCTTGATAAGCATGCAGGCATCCCAGGAAACAGCATTCGGGGATTCAGGTGACAAGGTGTGGGTGGTGAGTATGTGGTCACCCCTTGGTGTCTGGGAGACCACGTATGGCTGGGGCTGTGGGAGTGATTTTAGTACTCCAGCGACCCCTGCATTGGTAAACGCTTAAGTTCCTTCTATAAAAGGATGCAGCATTTACACAGAGCCTAGCACCGCCTTCTGTATCCTTTACATCAACTCTAAATGACTTACAGCGTGTCCCACGGTGTAAGTGTGGAGTGCATGGTTGTTATGCTGATTGTTTAGGGAATAACAACAAGATAAAAGCCTGCATATGCTCAATACAGATGTCGCGTTTCCTCCTGATTATCCTCCATCTGTAGCTGGTGGAATTGGCAGAAGCAGAGCTGTGGGTGTGGAGAACCAACTGTATTTTCTCCCAACCTTTTCAAGGTCTGGCATATCTCAAGCAGGCACCAAGGACCCAAGGGGAAGTGTTCTTGTTCTTACTGGGTCTGGAGCATCCTAGGGGTCACCGAGTGCCCTTTCCAAAGGCTAGCCTGTGACAAGACATCAATATTGCATCCAGTGCATTTTAGAAAGAGCTGGTTCTTGCTGGAGAGGATGGGAATCAGGAAAGGAAATCGAGTGTGGCCCACTGTACTGTCAACAGGCTCAACACTGGGTGGGAGAGGGGAGACATCAGGGCTGGGGATGGGGACAATGAGACAAGGATAGAGGTGGCTTCTGGCTTTGGTGAAGGATGGTAGTGGACATTTGGATACGTGGGGAGTGCCTAATGTCCTATCAGGGAGACTGTGGGGCCTGGTCACAGTGCTGGGGACAATCCATCGTGAAGATGGGCTTTCCTGTACAGTTTGCTCGCCTTCTCCCTGGTTCTCATGGTACAGAATCCAACACTGAACTGATCAAATGCTCCGTCTCAAGGCCCAGAGGCAACCCAGGACCCAAGCTACCAGAGCAGAGGCCTAAAGGCCTGAAAATCAGGTGATGTGCCTTAGAGGCACAAAGAAGTTTTTGCCTCCTTCCTCCGGCCCCTTTTCCTCACCCTATCCACCCTCCATTTATGGGACCCACTAGCTATCTGCCCCACCTGACCTCAAAGACCCCTCTCCAGGGCCTGGAGAGATGGACCAGTGGTCAAGAGCATTTACTGCTCTTGCAGAGGACCTGCTCTTACAACCACCTGTAGCTCCGCTCTGGGGACCCTCAGGTTTCTGTGGGCATCTCTACTCTTGCGCATATACCCACCTCCACACATATACACATAATTTTTAAAAAATTTGAAGAATTTTGCCGGAGGCAGAGAGATATCTGGGACCACCGGCCCAAGCTGGCCATAGTACAGGGCAAGGTAGCAATTGTCAGAGGCAGTCCAGTTGCTGCTGGGCCGGCTGTAGGGAGCCTTCTAGAAAAGCCTGGGTCCCCACTGGGTGCTCGAAGCCACAGCGTTTCTCCTGTATATGCATACTTATGATAAACATTGACCCTTGCAAGCACTTCACAGCTTCTCCCCAGCCCATGTGCATCATGAGTATCTACCTCTGCACCTCGAGGCTTTCATTTCTATAGCAGTCCATCTGATAATGGAGACGGTGCTGAGCAGGAGGGCGCTCGTGCACTGTGGATACGCTGGACAGGGTGATCATTCAGTGTCCAGGCAGGACGGAGTGATACGGTGCCTGATTTCAGCGACTTCCCCGGAAGAGCCTACAGTGTAAACTTCGTCAACTTTTGGCTCCTGGAATTTTCCAGTTAATATTTTGAGATCAGAAGTGGCAGGTGTTCTGAGTGGAAAGTAAATCTGAAGACGAGGGGACTCCTTCCTATTTCTTGAGTCTGAATCTCTTGCGGAAGTCATGAAAGGCTGGGAGAGTTGTCTGTTTTAAAGGCCTTGGCCATCTGTCTCCCTCTCAGCTCTAGAAACAGCCAACACCTGGCGCCTGCTCGCCTTTGCATTGGTTTTTCTAGGGAAGTCTTTGCGGTCCTGTTCTTAGCTGTGCTGGAATGGGGATGGGTGAGCAGGGGGTTGGGGGAGGGGTCGCTGACTGCATGGGCTGGTGGTGCTCCCGCAGTCAGAACAGCAGGGGTCTAGCGTCTGGAGCAGAGGGGTGGCATGTTTGGAAGTGGACGATGGCGTCTCCATTCCCTGAGGCTGAGTGGTAGGTAGCTGGAGGGCCTATCTCCTGAGGCAGTGGAGTCTTTTGTCCTGGGGCATGGCACTTCACAGTGACAACAGTTTCCATAGCTCTGACCCCAGTGTGGAGATCCTACATGGGCCAGGGCCACACCTGGGCCCATGAGCAAAGGCACAGATGTTCTGGTGTGTGTGTGGGGGGGGAGGAGCATCTGACCCTTCCCTGACCACTGAAGAGTCTTGTCTCCAAGCCTGGAAGCAGAGGGGCCTCCCAGGAGGACCACTGAATGCCCCACAGTGACCTTGGGAAGAGGGGGCATCCCTCTACTGTGAGCTTTGCTACCCCAGATGCCTGTTTCAACAGGAAGCCTATTGTCCCACAGGTCCTCTCTAGACACACCGCTTGTTATACAGGGCCGAGGCTGGCCCTGTGCTGTTCATTGGGCATACATGCTTATCACAAAGGGAATGAATTAATAAATGGACGAAACCCAAATATACACACGCTGAAGAGTCAGGCTGGGCCGGGAGGGGAGTGCAAAGCCCAGAGGCTGCAGGAAGGATAGAAGCTTCTAGATGAAGAGGCTGCCTCTGGGAACATCCCCGGGAACTTCTGGAAAGGGATCACCAGCAGGAATGGACCTGAATGCCAATGGTAACAACCATCTTCCCAGGTGCTCAAGGCCTGCTGCCTCTTTGAGGCCAAGCCTCAGGATATATCTCATTTAAACTGCACTGTAATTATCCTAATTCCCAGGTGAGAAACTGCATCTCATGTCACTAAGTCACTGACTCCAAATCCCACAGGTAGGGTGAAAGTCCACCTCTGGACAGCAGGCAAAGGAAGGGCAGTCTCCAGAGATAACCACCAGGTGGCGCTGCTGCTACAGGAATGCAGAGTCAAGGCCCCGTGAGCGAGGCGGGCAGGCTAAGGGACCTATTCTTGCTCCTCCAGATCTGGCTTGCAGGTGGGCAACCGTGGTCCTCTCGGCGCCAGACACAGACTCCGAGGTCTCACCCTAGACAAACCAATTAAGACTTGTGCAAAAAGTTGTGTTCCAGACGCTGCTTTCTGACACTCTGTTTGCTGTGGACTGAGCTGGATCGCTTCCGCTCTTCCCCCCTTCAGTCAAGGAGACAGGAACGTGGGATCTGCTGCTTGGAGGCCAGTCTCAGTGCCTGGCAACAGGGAGGCTCTGCAGGCTGGGTGCCTCCGTGTGTCTGTGAGCACACAGGCCACACACCCGATCCCAGGGCCCTGGACGGGTAGCCTGGAGGTCGGTGCTGTGCTGTTCTTGGACACTTTGACTCTGTCCTGGCTCTTCTGACACAAAGTGGTTGGGCTCAGCCCAAGCACCAGGCCTAGAGCTCCGGGGCTTTCCCCTGGGACAGTGTGGGAGGGACATGCAGTTTGCAATAGTTAATGTTCACGCCCGTTTGGGAAGCTATAATGACCTGGAAGATCCACCTTTGAGCAGGCCTGTGGAGGATTGCCTCGACTCTGTTAACTGGGGCGGGAGGACGCACCCACCGTGGTGGAACCGTTTCCTGCCTAGAAGCCTGGAGAGGGCAACTGAAGGGAGCTAAGTTACTGGCTGCTCTTCCCTGTGACCGTTAATGAGGCATGACCAGCTACTCCAAGCTCTCGCCACTGGGACTTTCCCCGCCAGCCACGATGGACCGTAGCCTGGAACTGTAAGCTGAAATAAAACCCTTTCCCTTAAATTGCTTTGGCTAGAGTATTCTATCACAGCAACAGGAAGAAACCAAGACACAGTCGTAGCGGTTCAGGCTCCAAGGAGATCTGGCTTCAGCTGGTGCCAAACCCATCCCAGAATATCCTGACCCTGAGAGGCCTCAGGTTAGCCCTCCCAAACAGGCAGGGAACGAGGAAGCATGCGAAGGGGTGAGGCTCAATATTGCTGACCTTTGGGGCCAGTTAATCTGCTGGGGGGGGGCAGGCGTCTCCCAAGTTATCACAAAGGGTCTCTATACATCTCTGAGTTGGGAGATAGAGTGGCAGAGTCTACATGGGTTGGAGGCGTTGAATTTGGGGGAATGTCACAGGGGAGCTGGGGGCAGCTCACCCAAGGCCTGTGCTCCCTAGCCCACCAGCATGACAGCGTCTGGCTCATCCTCTAGGGACAAAGTGGCTGCCATGTATGACCTTCGGTAGATCACTCACCCCACGGAGCCACATCCTTACTGTCATATGGACATGATGACAGTGGCTATGGGTGTCCCCTTATCATCAGGGGCTGCCTACCAGGACCCCAACAGGATGCCTGAAACAGTGGGCTGCGCCAGGCTCCGAGGAGACCATCATGCCTCCTCCCTGGGGCATTTCCCTATGACACTGTGTGACAAGACCACTAAGGGGGAGTGACTAAGACGCACAGCGTTCTGAAAGCTACGTGAATGTTTCTCTTGAGGAGAAAGACATCTGGACCACAGGGCATGGATTCCCGGAAGGAGGGGCTGTGAATAAAGCCAGCTGACTCCATAGGGAAGGGAGGTGAAAGAGGTACAGCCATGTGGGGGAGGGGCGTTCTGACAAGTGAAACCCCAAAGACTCCCCTCCCTGTCTCCCTCTGTCTCCCTCTCTGTCTCTCTCTCTCTCTCTCTGATCTCCATGACTGCAGTTATTGCTGCCATGTGCTGAGATTCCACAGATAGCCTTTTATTGGTGAACCCAAGGCTCTGTGATGTTAAATAACTCACTCAAGACCCCACAGGTGCCAGCGGGCTGGCCTGAATGCCAGGCACAGGGCCCACAGGCTCTGTTGCTTCAACACAAGGTTCGCTGTATCCAGCCTGGCTCTCTGCAGCCAGGGAACCCCCCCGAGGCTGGGGTCTTCTGTTCCCAACTGTGGCATGGAAAGTGGTGTGGGTGGCTCAAAGGCCATGGTATAGGTACCTCGTAGAACTGCAGGAAGAGAGAGGGCGGGAAGGCATGCCCTTCTGAGAAAGCCAAGCTACCAGAACAGGGTTCAAAGCTGAGTGGGCCTCGTGTCGTGGTCTAAGGATTGAAATTCGTATGTTGAAACCTAATTTCCAGTACAATAGTATGAAGAAGTGGGACCCTAGGGGGTCATCGGGTCAGGAGGACAAAGCCCTCTGGACTGGATGGCTCTCTCTAGATAGACCCAAAAGCATCTGGGTGAAGAGCTGTGCCAAGGATGAGTAGGGACCTGCCATTACGTCTTGCTCTCGTCAGGGTGACAGGGGGCCTTTCCCAGGCTGAAGTGTAGGCTGAGCTCGGCTCTCCAAGGTCCCTGATTCGAGGCTGTCTGGAAGAAGACTACCTTTCATGCTAGCCCCAAACTCCTCTCTGGCCTTGTCGCTGTGGGATACATGGTGGGAATGTGGTATCGCTGGTCCAAGGCTTTGCCGTGGAGGTCTTTCCTCAGAGCGTGGCTCTGCCCTCTGCTAATAGACCAAGGATGCCTGACCTTTCACCCAAACGCTGACAAATTCCGACAAGCATCCCATACTCTGTCTTGAGCTGGCCTTAACAAGATACCTTATGTCCTCGGAATGTCCCCAAGTCTCTCATCTCCATTTCCTTTGATTTCTACCATCCAAGGAAATATTTAAAACGAGAACGCTTGAGTAGCTTTGGTTCCTTCTCAAAAAATCAATTGAAAAGCCAGTTGCTATGCAACCCACGAGCGCGGCTGGTGCTGTGCTCCCTGGCTGGTGGCATATTGTATAAAATAAGATAATCTCTTCTGCTTTATATATATATATAAAAGAAATGGAGAAAAATGTTGTTTTAGGAAAAACTTGAGATAACTCGGAGGCCTCCCATAAGCTAGAGATAAACAATATGCCACTCATGTAAGTATAGCCAGTTGCACCCCTACGGGAGCCTGGTGGGACCTGGAGACGGGGCTGGGAGGGACCAGGACCCGTTTCCAGTGACACTGGGTGGACAGTAGGAGCTTCCGGCCTGCACCACTTCCTGTCAACGACCAGGTTATTACCTCACAAACCCCAGAGTTGCACTTTGACTGGTAGGCACAGCTTAGGACCTCCTGTCTACAGCCCCCTTAGTTTTGTAGGGCTCAAATTCTTCCAGAGATAAGGTCTCATTCCTTGTATTAGTTACCCATCCTGTTGTCCTGTTGCTGTGGCAAAACGCCCAACAAAGGCACCTAAAAGACTAAAAGGGTTTATTTCAGCTCACAGTTCAAGAGTCCGTGAAATGGGAGGGAAGTCCCCACAGCAGTAATGTGAGGTGGCTAGCCCCAGGGCAGCCACAATCAAGAAGCTCAGTTTGCATTTTCCTTGGTTTTCTGCCCAGGACCCCAGCCTATATAAGGGTACTGCTCACACTGAGGGTGGGTCCCCAAACCGCAGTTAGCCAGAGACCTGTTAGCACAGTGAATCCAAATCCTAAACAGCTGACAATCAAGCGTCACCATCACAGCCTCTGGGAGGAACCCAGGGGTCCCTCCTTCCCTGCTGAAGGCCTTCCCAGGATTCATCTGTGTCTGTGAACCATGTCTTACCCTCACAGTTCCATCCAGCAGTCCAGTTTTGCTTTCCCAATCCCTGAGTCTATGTGGGATGCAGAGGGGTCAGTAGACCCTCAGCCTCTTTGCCCTCAGGTCTCTGCCTGGCCACTCTGCCCAAGGTCTGCCTCACTTCATTGTGTTGGCTTCACGGTGCTGGCATCTTATCTGTCACTTGACAAGGAACAGCTGGGCTGCTCTTGTTCCTGCACGCCCCAGAATGCACTCGGGAGGCCCGAGCTCCTGAGCTCGGAGTACATCTTGTACAACCAACCATGGCACTCTTTGGAGACCCCGACACAGAACCTTGTTGCCAGAGCTATGCAAGGTAGAGTCTGCGACCTGGCCGTCCACACAAAATAAATGCAGAAATGAGAAACTTTCATAACTAACAGGAGGGAGTGAGATTCTCGGGAAATTTATGGAGTTTAATCATAAAAAAGCAGGGCTTTTTTTTTTTTAATATCTCGGGCTCAGCCACATTTGCCTTTTCTAATAACTCACCCGCAGGAGTTATTGGTGTGTGCTCAAGTAGGGCTAGAGGCTGGATTCTGGCTTGGCCAGGCTCTGTGGGCCCTAGAGGCTAGCCTGGAATGAAGCAGCCCTGTTTTGTGTTGCCTGCGGCCCCCCCGGGGGGGGGTATAGCTTCTCTGCTCCCCACTGCCCACCCGAGATGCTGCTCCTGGGCCTGCTGCTGGGACTGTTTGCCCAGAGGCAAGCACAATGCCTCCTACTGTTTATCTCCACACTGTCCTCCAAGCGTCTGTTAAGTCTGTTAAGGTGACCTTAGGGTGGTAGAACCCTTTGGAGGATGAGCCTAGTGGGAGGAAGGTAGGTCACTGGGGTCATGCCTTGGAAGAGGGTGGTCCAACACCAGTGACCTTCTCTCTTTGCCTCCCAGCTTCCTCCTAGCTCTGTTCTGGAGGTAAATACCCTCCGCTTCCTCCATATTCCCTTCCACGCTGTTCTGCCAATGGCACTGAAACAACAGGCCGAACAGCCACGTCCCGAAACCTCTGAAGTCATGAGCGCAGTTGCGTCTTTCCCTTCTTTGACGTCATCTTCCTCGGGCATTGTGGCGCAGCTACTAAAAGCCAACACTGAGCCCCTCCACATGCAGCCCAGGAGCGATATATGCTCATGCCAGCCCCTCTACACCCGCTCTCCAGATCGGCAGACCGGCGCCACGTCCTCCTCACGTGGTCCCCTTGTCTGCACTTCTACACCCAGGAGACCAAGATTCCCAAGCTGGATTTACTTCCTGTTACAGTCCTGGGGGGGGGGGAGGTCGTTCCAGAGACTAGGGCAGCAAGCTGTCCCTGCACCATCTTGCCACAGGACATACCTGTTCTCGAACGTTCCTGTTTCTAATGAAACCCAGAACCATCGCATCAAATATCCAGTTATTGACCTGGAAAAGCCACCTCTTCTTTCTCAGTCTTTCTAGAAGAAACTGTGTGTGTGCTTGTTTCCCTGTCACGCACAGCGTACCCTTTCTGTGTGTTACATGGCCGTCTTGTACTGTCTCAAAGACATATCTGAATTACTGTGATTCAGGGGACCTTAAAGAAAAGCTTGTATGTATTCGTGAGAGTCTACTTGAGTAAATGCGCACTGGGTGCAATCAGGATCCCAGGGGTCAGAAGAGGGAGTTTGCCTGGAACTGGAGTTCCAGTCACTCGTGAGTCATCTGATAGGTGCTGGGAACCAAACCCGGGTCCTCTGCAGGAGCAGCAAGCCCTTTCTCTGAGGCAGAGAACTTTGTTTTCTCAATTAGCCCTGCCGTGCAGGTGCTGTTGGGTCACAATGTTTGCATACAACATTTCAATCCAAGTCAGAAGGTCTATACGACGGTGGTCCCATGAGGTGACATTGCCTAGCGACACCACGGCCATCTTAGGCTGAGCACGCTGTGATGTCAGTGCAGTGACAAAATCGCCTACTTTCACATTTCTCAGGATCTGTGCCCACTAAGGGATGTGACTGTGTTTGTCTTTATCACTAAAGTTTAACTTTATGGACTTCACAGTGGATTCCCTTAGGTTTTAACAGCAGACAACTATAATTTTTATTAGTTCCACACCATTTAAATCTGTCTAAGAGAGTAAAACGTTAGACTCAACAGTGTGAGAGCCACTTATGTGTCAACAAACTTCCAAGTCTTGATTGTTTTCCTGTGTGTGTGTGTGTGTGTGTGTGTGTGATGTACATGCGGAGGCAGGAGGTCAACGTTGGGTGTCTTCCTCAATTGCGATTGTTTTCCTGTGTGTGTGTGTGGTGTCTGTGTGTGTGTGATGTACATGCGGAGGCAGGAGGTCAACGTTGGGTGTCTTCCTCAATTGCTAGCCACCTTATTGAGTCAGGGTGTCTCCCTGGACCTGGAGCTCTTCGGTCTAGCTGTGTTGGCTGGTCAGTGATCTCCAGGGATCCCCCTGTATCCGCTACCCCCCTGCTCGGATTATGGACACATCCCACCGTGCCCAGATTGTCCCTAGACATATGCTCAGAATCCAAACTTCTCTTGTTTGCTTGTTTGCATGGAAGGACCCGCTTACTGCCAGGCTTACTGCCACTGCCTTCAAAGCGGCATCTTCCGAAGCAGGTCCTGTGGAGTGTCTGGAGGAAAGGGTTCCACCGAGAAACAGGTGTGCAGAACGATGTGTCCCAGTGTGTCCCACTGAGCTTTAACACACACACCTGGGACATGTGTGTGGGACAAGTCTCTGGGACACGCTGCCACAGGGAGCACCTGTTTTCCTTTGCTTTAGGAAGGAGCGCCGTCTGCCCCCCTCTTTTCCTGCGTGAACATCTATTACCATTCAGCTGTACAGAACACCTTTGGGGAAGCTCAGTTCTTTTCCCATCTTTAACTAAAACGTTGGCTGTCCAGCTCTCGTCCCTCAGAACTTTTCCTCAAAGTTTTGAAACCAGGAGACCCTCCCGGCTTCTATGCACCCGTCACCTTTGCTCTGCTCGTCTGTCTTCCTCTCACCTAGGATCTCTTTCTCAGCTGCCACCTCAGCTGGCCCATGGCCCAGACAATTCTCACCTCTATCGCCATGCTCCAGGTGTCCCTGCGGGATCCCAGTCTATATGATAACCTATCCTGGCACCTAGATGGGGTAGTGTCAGGCACCTCCAATGCCGCTCACCTCAACTGAACTCATGAGCCTCTCCTTCATCAGCATCTCCTCCTGCGTTTTCTGTCTTGAGTATGTCAGTCAGTCTAGTCCTCATGATTTCAGAGGGATCTCAACCTCGACCATCTATTGGGCCCTGTGACCTGACCACATCAGTGTCAGCATCTGCTGCCTCCGTCCTGACATTTTGTTCTCCACTATCTGCTGTTCTCTGTCTCCTTCCGGCACGAGCTGGAAGTCTTTCCTCCATTCAGTGCCTGGACCATGAGACAGACAGACACTCTTCAGGCCTAATAAGATCCATGGCTTTTCCAGCACAGTTCGGCAACAAACCCCACAGTTTTTAAAGCTTTCTTTTTAGCTAGTGTGGTGAGGACCAGGCAGAGCCTGCAGCCTGCCACCGACCCACGGAAGGCTTTCCTTCTTTTCTGAACAGATCATGTGTATCACAGAAACGGGTGGGTTGAGAACATTAAAGAAAACCCCAACCAATCAAAACATAGAGTTGTAGGTCCCGTCCCCCACTGAGACATCTACAAAACTCCACGCCCAAGGCTCAGGGGGCTCCGCAGAAGAGGAGGCAGAGAGTAAGATTATAAGAGCCAGAGGATCAGGAAGTTTGCCAGGGGACTGTCTCCTACTAGTTTCTTAAGTTGAATCCACGAAGTCTCACAACATGACTGCCTAAACATGAGCTGAACAAGGCTGCAGACTACTCAAGATGCTAACGTGTATTGGAGGCAGACACAAGGCCTCAACCTACACACAGAACTATAGGCAACTAAGGAACGCTAAGAGCAGGAGAAATAGTCTTTCCTATGGAAGAACACACACCAACTGGTTATCTAACACCAAATGGTCAGCCCTGAGAACACACATACAAGTATAAATTATTCAGCCTGAGCAGTTTATACTTAGGTATATATGTATATACATATATGCATATAACAAAAGTTAATGAAAAAGATGCCATGAATTTGAAACGGAGCAAGGAGGGGTATATAGAAGGGTTTGGAGAGAGAAGTGATATAATTATCACAAAAATAAATTTTATAAAAGCAAAAAGGAATATAAAATGCACACAAAAATTAGAGTTTGTGATTTTGTGTGAAAAGAAAATGGAGGAAAAGTCAAGGGCTTCACCATCTTCAGCTTGAATGATCCACATTTGCTGGTGTGCTCTCACCCATTCCAAGGAACTATCAATAAAGGAGAAGAGAAAGCAGTGCATGCTCAGCCTCTCTCAGTGTCTGTGCGCAATATGAGTGCATCGCGGCTGTCAAAGGCAGCGTGTCCATGGTAGAGTGCGGATCGATTTTCCCAATTAAATGGAGGGATTCTCGTCTCCATCCTTCATGCCAAAAGCTTGGAAGTCCCAAGACAGCTGAGGATCCTGGCCAAGATGGAAGAGCTAGAGTGACAGTCCAGGAAAGTAAGGCTGGCTCCCCCAGAGGCAGGAGGAGAGCTTCCTATTGCTGTTATAGACACCAGGACCAGAGGCAACTTAGAAAGGAAAGGGTGTGTGTGGCTTACGTGTATAATCACAGTGGATCGTTGAGGGAGGTCAGGGCAGGAACTCAAGGCAGGGACCTAGAGGCAGGAACCTAAGCGGAGACCATGGAGGAAGACTGATCACTGACTTGCTCCTCATGACTGACTTGTTCAGCTTGATTCTCTTATACCCTCCAAAACCTATTCAGGGGGCGGGGCATTGCCCAGGCAGGCTGAGTCCTCTCATTTTGATTATATGTTGGGGTTCGCTGTGTGAAGGTGTGTCTCTTCATATTCGGTTATTGATTACTAAACTGGCAGAGAGTTAAGTGCTAGGCCACTAGCCAAATCTCGGTATTGTTATTTCTATGGCCCATTACCAGTCTCATATTTTGCAAACATTAGCTCTTCCTCGCTTGCCTATTGGGTATAATAAAGAGCTGATGGCCAATATCTGGGCAGGAAGTAGAGAGTGGAACTTCTGGGAGAGAGAGAATCCCCGGGAGGAGAAAGCAAAGGCGGGAGATTTGTCGGATGTGAACAGAGAAGCAGAGCTGGCCAAGGGGCAGGACATGATACCAGGCTTAGACGGGTTAACATAGAAAGTTGGCTGGGAATTTGCCCAGCTAAAACACCTAAGCTTTAAAAATACTAAAAAGCCCCTGTGTAATTATTTGTTCTGCCGGTGGGTCTGAGAAAGTTTGGTGAACCAACGTGGAGCAGGAATTTAGGCATGTAATCCAAGCTTAGGACACTGGATTCAGGCATTAGAATGTGGAATCAGACAAGAGTACCCAGGCAGAGCAGTGCTCTGTGGAGCAGTGAGCAGTGGCAGCTGCCAGCGGACAGCCCCTTTTCATCCTGCCCATTGCCAGCATGCCGGCAGCAGTGCCCATGAGTGAGTGGGGCCTGTTAGCAGCAGCATCGTGGAGGGAGGGGGTGCCAGAGCCCCAGTACACGCCCATTGCAGTGGGTGGAGAACACTGAGGTGAGTCAGCCAGGACCTTAAACTGGCTGCAGGCAGCAGAGCCAGGAGCACCTTCCCGGAGCCACACACGGCTATGAAGACGAGGGGTGTTGGTATACTTAAAGGCAACACCCAGAGAAAAAGTTTAGAGGAAACTTAGATAGATAAATATTTAGTTTAAAAGCAGTAATAAATAAATAAAAACTAATGTTTTTAAATGTGCTTAGGTGCTGAAGAAAGGAAAGAAACTGGGTTTAGACAGTCATAGAAAAAATATTATGTTTAAATAATAAAGTCTCTGAAGGAAGGAGAGGGTTAGAAAGATTTAAAAAATATTTTCCATGTTAAGAAATGAAAAGCGCTATGGCTGAGGGCACTTGGACCCCATTTATTTTGTTATGATTGTCAGCATAGAAATAATACAATTATTATTACAATTATTATTACAATTTTCTATGTCCTCTTTAAGAAAGATAAGAATAGAGTAGACTTAGATAATGAGAGGACTGAGAGATGGAATGCTAAAACACAAAAGGTAGAAACAGAGGAAGACAAAAGGTTCTTCTTGATAGAAAAGAAGGAATTGGTGGCAGCTGGAACTCAGAGCTGTATGTCTGCAAGCTGCCTTGTCAGCTCTCTCTTCTAAGGACCCACTGGCACAGAGCAGCAACACCTGAATGCCAAAGAATGATGGACAAGGCTCCACTTCTAAGACATGAGATAACACAGGTGGCCCAAAACTTAACATTTTCTTGTTTCTTTGCTTGTTTTTTTTTTTTTCTTGAGTTTTTAAGGCAGGGTTTCTCCGTGGAGCCCTGGCTGTCCTGAAACTCTCTCTGTAGACTAGGCTAGCCTTGAACTCACAGAGATCTGCCTGACTCTGCCTCCTGAGTTCTGGGATTAAAGGTGTGAGCCACCACTGCCCAGCTTCTTTGCTTGATTTTTGTTCCAATGTTTTTTTTTTTTTCCTAATAGCAAGAATAACTCATTATATTAATTGGCTACAGCCCACAACTGGATTAATTACTCAAGAGCTGGGTAATTTATTTCAAACCTTACAAGGTGATTTGGACTTAAATGGTCCAAGAAAATTAGCAGCTGAGGCTGAGAGAAAATTGGCTCTGGTAGAAAAATTATAGGATGCACACACGGCTGAGTTGATTGTGAATGAAAGACTATTGCTGATTCCCTTCCGTAGAAACAGCTCAGGAAACTAGGTAAGACATGAATGTCTGCATAGCCAATGAATCTCATTGGCTACCTGGTCTTCATGGCTTATTTTTATGTGCCATCCTTTCATATGGCATGGATGGAGATTTATATAACAGTTCAGTTATGCAGTCTGAATGGACTTATAAAGATTGACAGATGCCTTTCACCTGCGTAGACATAGAACAGAGAATCATCTTTAGCACACTACACATTTCATACATATGTCAATGCAGAAATGTACCTACAATGTTACATGTGATTTCGGAATGAAAAAAAAAAAAAAAAACAGACTCCAATGAAGACAAGTAACCCAGATGATCCAGCCCCACAGATTGCCTTAGTTGCTGTTTCCTCAAAAATTGCATCCAAAATAACTTCAAAATGGCTGGCCCGATTGGTCCAGCTCATAGACCACTTCAGTCAGGACTTCAGCTAAGCCCTATCCTATAGAGCCTGGACAGCAAGTGAAACAGACAGCTATCCCAGGACTTGGCCCATATCCCAATTTGCTTAGGATCCTCAAAAGATGCCTTTGCCCCCAGACAGCAGGAAGTAATTTAAGAAACATCACGCCCTCATTCCTGAGAATCAGGCTGGGTCTCTTTTGGTCATTTGGTGGGTTATGGATGTTTGTTGTCATTTTTTAGCAGAGAGGGTTACAAGTTGTTATTCATCATGGTCAGGGAGGAAGCAAAGTAAAGGACATTAGATTCAGAGATTTCTTTCTCTCTCTCCCTTCTATCCTTCTTTTTCTCCTATCTAGTGTTAGGTGGCAAAGGGGGGGAAGAGGATGAAAAGACAAAAAGGGATGAAAGGACAAAAAGAATGAATTATTGTATTTCCTTGATGGGAAAAGAAGAGTAGATTGTTGTATCTCCTTTTAGACTAAGAAAACATCAACAAAACTCAAATATTTTAGATTGCTATGGATTTTTGTATATTGATAGAAATTTGAGGTTGTATTTGCTACAACATAATATATGTGTTTCAACTCTTGTTTAAGGTATTGTACACTTGCAACTCATTTAAAAATGTAATATAAAGTTCTAGTCCTTAGAAACTACTATTATAAACTGTTTAGAATAATAAAAAAAGCAAGTTAGTTAGTCACCTATAAAAATCAAACTTGTAGTCATGTTAGATACTAGTTTAGTTAATTACAGAAATAAGCTTATTTAGCCTCCTGTATATGTTTTCAAAGTTAAGCAGAAAGCAACCAAAGCTAGAAACAAGCAACATTAAGATATACTTTAGATAGACTATTAAGATATACTTTAGATAGGTAGGTGGTCTTCAAACACTGCAGAGATCTGTGGAATATGGCATTTAAGATGTTTTAATAATAAAAGTCTTTTATGACAGAGAGACATATCACCTCTTGGCAGCACTACCATTCTACTCCAAAAAAGATAATGGGCACCAAAAAACCTCTACATGGAGCTTGCTTCAAACGTAGCAAAGCTAGCCACAGGGCAAAAAAAAACTGCCCTTGCCTCGACTGTTGACAGCATTCTGTCAAACAGTGGACAAGCAGGACAGTAGGAAGTCAACTGCTGAGACAAGATAGGACGATCCTTCAAAATTCCTCCTTCACAGAAAAGTCTGTCAGATCTTCTGGGCCTGGCAGCTGAAGATGGATGCCCCAGAGACACAGAGGAACGTTGGATGACTGTCCAGTTAGCCTGGAAGTCTCTGTTATTTTTTTAGTTTTAGAAGCTGCTTGCTCCACGCTTTTTGTTTACTCAGGTGAAATTTATCCTTTTCAGGTCTCTAATGGAGTTGAAGACTAGATAGTAATAGTTTTAGAGT
The DNA here is from genome assembly GCF_030254825.1 of Meriones unguiculatus. NCBI lineage: Eukaryota > Metazoa > Chordata > Mammalia > Rodentia > Muridae > Meriones > Meriones unguiculatus. Next base: position 19,768,817 of record NC_083359.1, read on the forward strand.
TTTCCTTGTTATTAGATTAAAAAAAAAGATTAAAGACATAAAAGCTTAAGTTGTAAATGATCATCCTGAGTGAGGTATCCCAGAAGCAGAAAGACACACATGGTATATACTCACTTATAAATATATATTAGGCATATAATATAGGACAAACATACTAAAATCTGTACACCTAAAGAAGCTAAGCAAGAAGGAGAACCCTGGGTAAGATGATCAATCCTCACTCAGAAAGGCAAACAGGATGGACATTGGAAGAGGGAGGAAACAGGGAACAGGACAGGAGGGCCTTTGAAAGACTCTACCCAGCAAGGTATCAAAGCAGATGCTGAGACTTATAGCCAAACTTTGGTCAGAGTGCAGGGAATCTTATGAAAGAAGGAGAAGATAGAAAGACCTGGAGGGGACAGAAGCTCCACAAGGAGAGCAACAGGACCAAAAACATCTGGGCACAGGGGTCTTTTCTGATACTAATACTCTAACCAAGGACCATGAATGAAGATAACCTAGAACCCCTGCACAGATGTAATCCATGGCATATCAGTGTCCAAGTGGGTTCCCTAGTAATGGGAACAGGGACTATCTCTGACATGAACTCAGTGGCTGGCTCTTTGATCACCTCCCCCTGATGGGGGAGCAGCCTTACCAGGCCATAGAGGAAGATAATGCATCCAGTCCTGATGAGACCTGATAGGCTAGGGTCAGAGGGAAGGGAAAGAGGACCTCCCTATCAGTGGATTTGGGGAGGGGCATGGGAGGAGATAAGGGAGAGAGGGTAGGGTTGGGAAGGGATGAGGGAGGGGTTACAGCTGGGATACAGATGAATAAACTGTAATTAATAAAAAATTTAAAAAAATTTAAAAAGCTTAAGTTGTTTGGGATCTAAGAAAGTGTGTTAGGGTCTAAGAAGGTGTTCTAAGGTTAATTAATGCAAGTTGTGAAGGTTAGAGGATGTGAAAGAAAGTGATTTAGGTACAGAACTTTGGCCTCACCAAGATAGGCTAGATAGTGAATCCTTTCTTCAAGTTTGCCAAATACAAATGGATTGGACATTGTGGATGTAATTTTTATCTGATGGTTCTCATAATTGTTTTTATTGCCTATAGTTTATTAATGTTAGAGAAAAAGCCATTTATTGGACTAAAAGAAGGAGATGTTGGGTACACTGTATGAAGATGTGTCTCTGTTTATTTGCTTGTTGATTGCTAAGCTGGTAAAGATCTAAATGCCAGCCTACCAGCTGGGTCTCGGTGTTGTTATTTCTATGGCCCATCACGGGTCTCATATTTTATAGACATTCGTCATTCCTCAATTGCCTATTGGATGTAATAAAGATCTGGCGACCAACATCTGGGCAGGAAGTACATGGTAGAACTTCAGAAGAGAGAGTGTCTCTGGGAGGAGAAAGCAAAGGCGCGAGATTCATCAGGGGGATGCTGAGGTAACCAGACAGATGTGAACAGAAGCAGAGAGTTGAGCTGGCCACGCAGTGGGACACAATGCCAGGTTTAGTCAGTTAAGTGAGAAAGCTGGCTGGGAATCTGCCCAGCTAAAATGCCTGAACTTGATAATATTAAAAAGCCTTTGTGTCCTTATGCACACTGCTGACGGGTCAGAGAAAGTCCCGCCCTAATCTCCAACCAAAAGAAATGCCCTACAGACTTGCCCAGAGGTCAATCTTATGGAGGCATTTTCTCAGTTGAGGTTCCCCCTTTGCAGATGATCCTGGCTTGTGTCAAGTTGACAAAAAGCTAATCAGTGCAAGACTGTTGGGGCGCCCCCAGCAGGGCTGGGAGAATCTCCCCACAGCTTCCTGGTGGAGCTGAGGGCTACCCGGAGAAGTGTGATTGTAGGTTCTGTTGCAGTTATCATGCAGTCACTTGGTTTCAGCCCCTCCCCCAACTGAACACCCAAACCCATGGGGGCACAAGTCCCTCGTCAAAACAAGTCATCTGCAGTTGCAGTTCTGATATTCTTCCCAGTCAGTTTACGAAAGCATTTTCAAGGGCAGGGCTTGTAGCTCAGCTGGCAGAACGCTTGCTTAGCATGCACGAAGTCCTGGGTTCGGTCCCAGCAACACATAAAGACAGGGGTGTTGGCACACGCCTGTATCCCAAACACTTGGGAGATGGACACAGGAGGATCAGAAGTGCAAGGTCATCCTTGGCTACCTGTGAGTTTGAGGCTAGCCTGAGTTACATGAGACCCTGTCTCAAAAAACAAAAACAAAACAAGCAAATAAACAAGACCCCCCTCCAAAGCAAACTTTTCAAAGTGGTTTGGTTGTTTTTAAAGTTGTAAGTATTCTATTCTCCTCTCACCTGTGGTCATACTCACTGGTGCACATTGCCTGGGGGTTGTTTGTTTGTTTAATTGTTTGTTTTTTCTCGAGGCAGTGTTTCTCTGTGTAGCCTCAGCTGTCCTGGACTCCTTTTGTAGTCACCAGGCTGGCCTCGAACTCACAGCGCTCTGCCTGCCTCTGCCTCTCTGAGGGCTAGGATTAAAGGCCTGTGCCTCCATACCCAGCAGGCTTTTGTTTTTACTCGTGGAAAATTCCCTGACATTTTCATCAGGACTTACACGTTTGTGTCATTTGAAAGTGTTCTGCAGTTCCACAGAAAAGAGACACATCCTTCTGTTTGACAAGGAAACACAATAACCCCTGCTCTTGCTTCATCCCCCTAATCACTATGACTCTAAACATGCAGATCTTAAAGAGCTTGAGGACAGAATTAAACATCCCCTCAGTTAGCTTTTTGCCCATCTCTCCTTTGTGCCTAATAGCTTTCTCTGGCGCATTTATGTGAGCCGAAATAAATCCTTCCTTAAATTGCTTTTGTCAGGTGTTTTGTCATAGGAACAAGAGTAAGTAACCAATCCATCCTTAGGTCTGGGGAGGGGGAGGGGCTCAGCAAGAGGAATAAGAAACAAAGAAAAAGGAAAAGATAGGGTCAGGGGGACCTGGTGGAGCTAAAGATCTGAGGTCTGATGAGAAGAGACACAGGTTTTAGATACCGTGGGTATACATGGATCCCTGAGGCTGGGATATCAGAAACAGTGTTAGATACAGCAGATAATTCGAGCAGTTTTTTCATAAGAAAACCAACCATCCAGAACCTGAATCCCTCAGCCACCTCAAAGAGAGAGTTTTAGACTCAGCTCAACCTCATTTCAATCTGTCTCCACTCTGGGCTGCCACCCACCTGCCCTAATCCCTCACGGCTAGTACCAGCCCCTTTGGGGCAGCTTTGTTCGAGTCTGCTGAGACTCTACAGTGAGGGCTCCACTGAGCCTGCTCGCTGCCTCCCTCTGTCCTGTGTTCAGAGACTACAGCGGGTGTTCCTTGAATCCCGGTGTCCTGGCTGCACCCATGCTATCTGTACCTCAGCCTCTTGGGTCCACCTTATTTTCTGCAGTGGGAGGACCTACCAGTGTGTCAACCTTACCACACTGAATAACACAACCTGCATCTTCCAGTAAAGGGTCAGGGGTCATGGTGAAGGGTACAGGGAGTCTGTGGAGGTTGGGTCTCATGACGTCCTGCTTGTTATAGGACCATAGGGTGTCCAGAGAAAAGGCGGGGGGCGGGTATGGAGGAGCAAACAATCTCAAAGGAGGGCTAGTCCTCATTTCTGGGGCTCCATTCATGCCAGAGAGAGGAGGGCTCACCTTCGCGTGGCTCAGCAGGATAATCCTCACCAGCACAACGTTGATGTGGGCCCCCAAAGACTCGTCATGGTAGATCTCATTGACCTGGAAGACAGCCGGGGAGATGTCAGCAAGAACCGCGGGCCAAAGACCGGTTCTGGCTGTGCACCCTGTATCTTGTCCCTGACTTCCCCGCCCCCCATTTCCCAGGTAAGAACCCAGGGTCCCCACCTGTCTCGTTTTCCTTGCATACTTACATCCAACATCCCATCCATCTAAAACTCGATCCACCCCTCTGTGGCCCTCCGCAGCCCTGGCTGCTTAACCACCTGCCTGGGTTTCCGAGGTGGCCTCCTGAGACATCCCACTTGCCGGTCCCTAGAGTCTTTCGCTCAGAGCTGAACCTGGACCACAGGGCGCATGCGCAGCCTCCTCTGACAGGAGCACGGCATTCCTTTCAGAAGCCGTTCCTGGTTGCTGCTGCTCACTGTGAAATGCGCACATTGCTGCAACCCACGCTCCGTATCCCACAAACTCCACATTTACGTGTTCAGCCAACCCCAGATCAAACACATTGGAAGGAAAGGTTGCAGAACGTGTACAGGAATTTTTTTTCCCTTTCTCTGTCGTTTCCTTCTAAACGATATGGCAACTAGCTTCATGGCATTTGTGCCTTACAAAGTGTTATAAGTAATGTAGGGATTACTTGATGTATGTGTGTGTAAAGGTTAAACGCAGACACGACACACATTTCTCCTGGGACTTGAACACCTGAGACGGTCCCAGAACTGAGCTCTGCTGAAGGATGCTACACTAGGAAGCGTGGGCCACTTTGGACACGTGACTAGTTCTACTGTCGGCAGGGAGCAGTTATCACTAGGCCTCTTGCTCTGCCTGTCTTGTTCTGTGTCATGCCTGTCATGGTCTTCTTTTACATTTTGACCAAATTAAATTTTTGTGGTGTTTTTCTTTCCTTTTTTTTTACATTTAGAAATATTGTCCTGGGGGCTGGGGAGATGAGTTAGTGGCTAAGAGTGCTTGCTGTGCAAGCATGAAGACCTGAGTTCCAATCCCAAGTACCCACATGAAAGATGGCCTTGCTTACACCTGTAACCCCAGTTATACATCTGGGCCTTTGTACACCCACACACAAGCTCATATACCACCCCCTCACACAGAATGAATGAATAAAAACTCTATTCTTAGCACGCATTTGTAGCCCTCCCCAGATGTCCACAGCACGAAAGGACAAGGGATATGAGGAAGAACTCCCATGCTCTGTGGCATGGCCGGCCACCACCATCCAGAAACATATGTCAGGCTCAGGGCTGACAGAGGTTTCCTTGCCTCGGGGTCACCCCCATCTTCCCGCCTCACACTCAGAACTTTCTGGACTAGCCCTATCACGGCCCCCTCCTTCTCTAGTGGAGAAAATGCTATTCCTTCCTGAGGTGCAGTCTAGAGTCACCCCTTCCTGGAAGGGGTGCTCCACATCAGACCTGCTGATATGGAGAACTGGCACTCCATCCTTCTCAAGCCCCTGTACTTCCCCTCCTTGGATGCCCCTACCCCCAGCCCCGGAGCAGAGCAGCATGTGGCCAGCAAACATTTGCTGAAAGGAAGAAAATGGGTGGAGTTACTGAGGGGAGAGGTGAGGACCAGCCACACAGGCTGTCTGTATGCAGACTGGACACAGGGGACGCCCAATGAAGCCCTCGGTAGAGAGGCAGGCATGGCTGAACTGTACCAGCCAGAGCCCACCACACCCCAGTGTTCAGATTTTCTTACTTGGGCAACTGTAATTGCTCGCTCTAAACAGAAGAATGATGCCTTGGGAAATCTGAGCAGAATGAGGAAAATCAAATCATCATGGTGACGGATGGGGTGGAGAGGGACACAGGGCTTGGGAGACTCACAGCCCAGTGGCTGCTGCTGTTACCACAGCTGTGGATAGAGATGGCACCAATCAGAGCACAGAGTTAACAAGCTCGCTGGTCCCCAACCAGTGCCACCTTCTGTCCCAACACATAGGCGGTCAGGAATTTGTGTGCAGCCAGGCAATTCCTGGTTATAAGCTGGCTTCTGTCCTCTTGTCCTCCTCTCCTTGGGAGAAGGGGTGACAGGATCAGAGCTGCTGGAGCATGGTTGATGTGGCATCATGGCTCTGTCTGTGCACTCGTCTCGAGTCCCCTGAATGTGCCATCTGTCTGAGCAGCATGGCACTACCTCCGAGGAGCATCAGCTAGATACCCAAGCACCCACCTTAGTACCTGCAGCTCAGAAAGCAGACCCCAGGGGCTGTGCCACCTCGCCCAGGGCCCACCTCACCCACTGCCCACTGCCCACTGTCCGATGTCTCCTTTGTGACATTAGAGTGAGGATCCGATTTCCACACACGTGATGGAATGGTGTTTATATAAACCCAAACTGTGTTTTTCATAGTTGGCAAGCCATGTTGCCCCACTCTGCTCCATGAGGTTTGGGGAGTGGGTGGAACGCCCCTAAACCACTGGCACTGCCACCTCAGCTTTGAGGCCCAATCTAGATTTTCTCTTTCACTCTGCTGAGACAACAACTTTAAAAACCAGAGCTTTTACTTAAGGAAGAAAGGGGTTTTCTAGTTTTAATTGCTTTATCTATGATGAGCAGGGCTCACAGGTCACCGGGGCTCACAGAGTACTGCTGAGAAACACAGCTGGGAAGAGTCGAGGCCCTGGAAGGTCCTGCTGCAGCGGGAAAGGGCAGAGGAGTGAACGCAAGCTTGCAGCCTTAGCCTTTAGGGTCTCTTCTGAAGGTGGGGGTGGGGATAGGGCCAGTACAAAGCAGTCACCAAGGCCAAGACGGAAAAGCAGAGTGCACTTGGACCCCTTGCTGCCTGTCTTGGGAGAGGGACAGGCTTTCATCCTCACAGGCTCCAGAGAGGGCCTAAAGATATGCTTGGGTAGTGAGCAAGAGCCAGGGAGGTCAGCTCCCAGCCATGAAGAGCAGACGCCAGGGGTCACCTGAGCCTCATGGCACGAGGGCAGAGTTGTTGTCAGTTTACCGGGAGCTGGGGCACTGCCATGTTTTAGAGGGAGCCCAGGGAGGCCGACGTGCAGGAGGAAAGAACAGGCCTGCAGCCTGGCTGCTGAAGCCAGGGTGAACTCCAAGTACAGGTCCTCAGTCTCAAGAAATCATGGGACAGGCGTGTCCGGTACAGCGCACAGTTTTCTAATGCAGGGACAAGGGTTGTACTGTAGAAGTCAGTTATGCATCACCCCATTCACAGGACGAGATTCTAACCCCTGACATGATACCTTTCCGAGTAGGACCTTCAGAAATCATCAGTTAGGTGAGGTCAGGGGTTAGGGTCCTTGTGATGGTATTGACACCAGAGAGCTATCCCTCCTCTTCTCCTCCATCTCCTCCATTCGAGGACACAACGAGGAGGTGGTCAGATTAGCTGGCAGTCCTGTCCTTGGAGCTGTCAGTTTGCAGAGCCGCAGGAGACAAACTGGCTCCTGGGTGCTTTGTTAAACTTGCCCCGTCAAAAGAGTCAGGGCTGCTGTGGTTTGCATCGTCAGTGTCCCTCAAAGGCTCCTGTACTGGAGCCTTCGAAAACTGGCAGAACCTTTTGGGTCAGGGGGTGGAGCCAAAGAGAAAGAAGTTAGGTCATCAGGAGCCTGCCCCTGAAGACACTAGGACCTGGGTCAGTTTGTCTGTCTCTACTTCTGTCTCTCTCAATTGCTCCCTTCTAGTCGCCATGGCGCGAGCTGCTCTGTCTGTCACACATGCCCAGTCATGAGGTTCTGCCTTTCTACACCAGAGGAAAGGCCAAGTGACCATGTTCTGAAACTTCTGAACCCATGAGCCCAAAGAAACCTTTCCTCTTTATAAGTTGAAAACCTCAGGTGTTTCATCACAGCAAAGGAAAGTTGACTAACAAAGGGTTTAAAACTTGACCCAGCTGAGCATTGTTCCAAAGGCTTCTCAAGTCCTAGACTGGGTGTTGGGAAAGGTAACATTAGATAGAACTAAAGCAAGCCGAGTTTTCCCCGTGTTTAGGTTGTGGTGTGTCAGTGTTGACCCCACCATGTGTGTGGATCTGTAGCTGAGTGACAGGCCCTCCTTAGGTTTTCAGTGGGACATCTCAACATGAGCCGGCCACACTGTGGGCTGAGTCACTCAGGAACTCTGATCTGGCTTCTCCCTCACCACAGGTCCAAGGCAGGTACCCAGGAGTCCCAGCGGAGAGTGGTTGGTCTCCCTGTGTGTCAGGTGAACAGGCATGGAACTGCCTTCCTGAGAGGCGGTAGAAAGCCACCCTCCAAAGCCACGGGGCTTGCTCGGAAGCTGCCAAGCTGAGAAAGCCCAGCTAAATCAGCCTGACCAACTCCATGACGGCCTTCCTTTTCTTGCTAGACAAAACAGGCCTAAGAGTTACAGAAACACACACACACACACACACACACACACACAGAGAGAGAGAGAGAGAGAGAGAGAGAGAGAGAGAGAGAGAGAGAGAGAGAGAAAGGGCAACCAATCAGAAAGAGCCAAGACATCTGGCCTGGGGAAGAGAAGGTTGCTTAACTAAGGGTTTGAAAAGCACCTGACCAGAGTCACATAGCCTCCATGGGCACCAGCCAATCCCAATTGGAGTCACACAGCCTCCGTGGGTACCAGCCAATCCCAGTGGAGGTTACATAGCCACAGTAAGAAAGGCCTTTCTGGCTTCAAAAGGGGCCTTTGAGCTCCTCTTGTTGCTGCTCCTTGCTTGTAAAGGTGGTGGCTCCAGCATGCTGGACTTCTGCAGAACAAGTGCCCTTTGTGGCTACTTTAGTCTGGGATCGTTCTTCCAGCGTATTCCGGACCCTAACAAAGCCTGCTCCACAGCTGTGATGGTGATGAGAGCTTGGAAGGAAAGTCACTTTGCTTGTCACTGAGCAGACACCTTAAAAAGACAGCTTGACCGGAGTTCCCCAGGTCTTCCTTCCCGACTCTCAACACTGCCCTTTAGTATGGTCACCTGAGTGACTTCACCCTTCCTCTGTCTAAAACCCTCAGGGCTCCCTAGTGCCTTTGGAGGCAGGCCCTACAGGGACTCAGGATGGACCCACCTGGCTTCCCCAGCTCTGAGCTGCTCTCTTCCAGGGACCCCTGACTTTCAACTGCCTTCTTCCAATGGCAGTCTGTCAATGTACACACACACAAACACACACACCCCTTCTGGGGAAAGGCACGTGCCTGGAATTCCCAAAGCCCCTCTCCAGCTCTGAATTCCTCAGATACCTTAAGAGAATTTGAAGAATAAAAAGGTTGGGGGTTGGGTGAGTACCCAGGAGGCTGGCATTTACTCCTTTACTTGAACTCCTTCTCCAGGTCTTCCTACTACACTGGAGGGAGTCTGAAACATCCTTACATGATGTCAAGGTCAGGAAGGTGGAGCTTCCTCCTTTAATCCTCTCCTTGGAGCCCCAGCCCTACCTCAGGGCCATTGCACTAACCTCACCTTCCCTAGCACAACTGTGAAAAGCACTATACACTATACAGTCCCTAGTAGGTTTTAAATAGAATTGAGGATGGATGGATGGATGGATGGATGGATGGATGGATGGATGGATGGATGGATGGAGTATATGGAACAGCAGGCTGCCTAGCCTCCCCTCCTACAGCCAGCTCTTCCTTCCCCTCCTTCCCCAGGGCCTATGTGCTAGGGGAAGCAGCACATCTTTGCCCAGACTTCAGGGGGAGGGGAAGAAACCCTGGGACAGTGTCCTTCAGCCCTGTCTTTAAGAAATTGATCTTGGGGCCTCTAAGCCCTGTGGGGAAAAGGCTCAAAGCTCCAGCCCTTCTCTTGTGCGCTGGAGGCCAGGAGCTGGCATTTTGGGGAAAATGCTTTGTGATGTGCTTTTTGTTTATGCAAAGAGGCAGCCAAGTTTCTGCTCTGGAACAGACTGGGAAGGACCTGGTTCTGCCGGGCAATATCAAAGTTTGCCCAGTTGGTGGCAAAGCTTCCCTGAAATAACAGTGAGCCCTGGAGGATGGCCTGAGGCTGGGCAGAGAACTCCCTTCTGGAGGGGACTGGGGTACAGAGTGGGGGCACCTGTCCAGGAAAGGGCGCTCTTTATGGAAGGGCGTCTGCTGGCCCTGCTGCTTGGTACACAGGCTATGGGAAGACTTGCTGCTAAGATCCCCCATGCCTCTAAGTGTTGGACAGTGGACAATGTTTCCTGTCCACCTGGAAAATCTAGAGAGCAAAGTAATCTCGGGGAGTTCCCGGAGGGTATGGGAGGGTACAGGCCCTGAGTGGCTGCTATGCAAAGCCCTGAAGCAAATAGAGAAGAGGCCAGGTTTAGGCTTCCAGGGTAGAGGCTTGGGATAGAGTGAACACACCAGAATTTGGGGGAAGGCAAGATAGTGCACCCACAGTCACTGGGAGCTGGGGGAACAGCTGCTGGCCTCACTGGAGGAATACTGGTATTGGTGTGTCTCTTCTGGAGCATACATGAGCACATCAAGTGGACAGTGTGGGACTGAGGAGAGCCATGAAGCACAGACAGTAAAACTAGAGGTGTGTGCTCCTCCTTTAGCTCCCAAGTACCTGAACATGGTGATCAAGATAGACCCCCAAACTCATCCATGGTTTGGAAGTCCACAACCCCCAGGTCCAGGGGGTAACTTACTAGGCAAAGGACCATGGGTGAGGCCCAAGCTACCTCACTCCTATGTAGGCTGTCAAGGCCCAGGACCTCCATGAATACTGCTCAGCTCTAGGGTGGTGCAGAGGACCCAGACATAATTGCAATAGAAACTCCCCCACGTTGTTGTTAATAAGCAAAAGAAACTGCCCAGGCCTTGGCCTGGATTTTGGGGGTGAGCAGAGGGTGGGTCTAAATCCCTACTCCCAGCTGCCCTGACCTCAGGAGGACCCTACTGCAATCCTCCTGTACAACTCAGAACCATCTTCCTCGCCGTGTTCGGGCTTCAGTTTCCTCAGGTACAGAGAGGTAACTGTGGCTCAAGCTTGTTGTGAAGATTGATGCAAAAATATTTTTAAAGTGTCTAAGAAGATCCCCCGCGCACACAGTACTGTCAGTGAAGCTGTCTGGCACGAGAGAATCAGGTAATGGGAGCTGTTGCTTTGCATCCCAGAGTTTGGCCCCTCTTGACTTCAGCCTTGGAGAACATTGAAGCTTTGAACCCTGCCTCCCATTTTCCTGGTCACACTAGAAAGGTAAACACCCACTTTGCCACTCGTTAAGTCCTGCTCAGAAGAATGAATACTGCTGGGGGAGACAGGACATTCTGATCTGCTCCAAGAGTGAAATATTTCACACTAATGCGTCCTGCCCTGAGGGTTAGCCCAACTGAACCTGTCAATCGCCTGGCTAAGAGACCATCCCTCAGGCAGGCTGATTCAAGCTAAAGAAAGGGGAGGAATAATTACCCCTTTAATTAGAGAATACACCCATCTTTCCCAGTATCCCCTTCCTCAATGCAGTTGCTGCTGAGACACAGCCATGGGACTTGGTGAATTTTGTTCTAATTCACGGTCCTTAATTCAGAAAAACATAACTTTCACTTCTTCTTTCCTACTCTTTCTCTGTGCAAAGCCTAAGCGTATTCTTCCTGGCACTTTGAGGTTTCTCACGTTCTAGCACTAAGCTCCATCGCCACCCCCTGCCTCCACCAGATGGCTGTCTGTTGCCAGGTAGCTGCTTGCTGGCCTCCCCTGCTAAACATACCAGCCCAATGGGAAGGGCGCGCTTTCTCTCTTTCTCTTCTTCATGTCCCTCCTCCCAGTGGCTGCCAAGAGTTCAGGTTGCTTGCTGTTGTTTCCCCCCATTCCCACCCCCCCACCCCAAGCTCATAAAACTATCCTTGAAAGCCAGGCAGTGGTGGCGCACACCTTTGATCCCAGCGCTCGGGAGGCAGAGGCGGGTGGATCTCTGTGAGTTCGAGGCCAGCCTGATCTACAGAAAGAGTTCTAGGGCATTAAGGGTTACACAGAGAAACCCTGTCTCTAAAAGCGAAAACAAAACAATAATAAACAAACAAACAAAAACTATCCTTGATCTTCCACTGAGTCTGTTCTTAAATTCGTTCATTAATGAGACTAACAACCCAAAAAAGGGTCCTAATTTCCCTGGTGACCCCCCTGGAGGGGTCTCAGAAAACACCAGCACTTGCTTAAGATGTTTTACCACAACCAAGAGACATCTGCTCTCCTGGGGTCACAGCCGTCCACACATCGTCTGTGGGCTGACCTGCCAGGCAGGGAAGTGTGGCTGCTCCTGAGGTCACAGGACACAGAAGGATATAGCAGAGGGCCCGGAGCCTTCAGAGGCCTCTCAGCTACTCTCAGCCCAACTGGGAGGAAGGTTTAGACATGACAGGGATTTTTAATCCTGCTGACAGTCACCTCAGGAAGTTAAGTCTCTGGAGTGCTATGTGGGGATGGATGGATGGCCTCCCTGAGCACACAGACTGGGGGTTCAATGTGGCACTCCGTTTCAGGATGCAGTCTCATCCCCTACGTGCCAAGACCTTGGACTACCCCTGACCAGACTAGTTCCCTCCTTCCCACACTCCTGGCTGTCTCGGCCTGTGTGGTGCAACTGTCCCCAATGACTTGAGCTCTGCCACCGGGCTCCATTCGGGCACAGCTGTGTAATCTGAAAACAACATATTTTTCATTCCTCAGTAAACCAGATTCTCCTTCTGCCTGATTAGATTGTGACCCAAGGAAAGCTGAGGAAAATGACACCATGTGCCTGAGAATGGCCTCAAGGAAGTTCCTGGGTGGTCTCGGGAGTAGAAAACACTCTGGTAGATGAAGGAGAGAGGGGAGATGTTGTGAAGTGGAAAGTGAGACCAGAGCTTGGGGTGCCCTGCTCTGCTCAGCGTCCACTCCAACCTTAGCATCTGACATGGACATATCCAGAGGCCTCTGGGCTCTGCTTCCCACAGCGATGAGACCACATTGTAAGAGAAGAGTCTGGTCCCTGGATGGTGCCTATGAAGCTTAGCCACAGGGCCCGACCTATGTCTTGAGTAAAACAGTAGGATCTAAGGCACCATGGTTGTCTCAGCCCTAGAGAGGTATATGTGTCACTCAGAAGCTCCTATCTAGTCTGGGGGAGGTGGGAATAGCCTGGCATTGACCTTGAAGAGGCTAGAGACTGGAAGGCACATTAATTTCATCCCCACACCCCTTTCTACCCAGTATACCCGAGGAGCTCAGGTGAAGAACAGCACAAAATAGGGATGACTCCAACAAGCCTCTCCACTGCCATTTGGGCCTGGTGATCCGACATGAAGCAGGGAGAGAAACTGGCCCACAGCACAGACCCAGAAGAGGCAGAGGCAGCTGTGACTAAGGGCCTTAACCCGCACCTTGCATGGTGTCCCTGGACCCCAGCAGAGGGATCCTGAGAAATTCATAGAACATGGCGAAACTAAGCTTTGTATGCTCAAGCTCATGGTAAGAGTAGCCTGCTATGGACATGTCAAGGTGCTTTCCAACACCCTGAATGTAGCCAGAAAGATGATCATTTGAGCACAGCAAGAAGCAATTGTCTTCTGGCACCAGGTGGATCAGGAATTCAAGGTCATCCTCAGCTACATAGCAAGTTCAAGACCAGTCTAGGCTTCGTAAGACCTTATCTCCAAAATTTAAAAAAAATGATAAAGGACATTTAGTGTAAACCTACTATGTACCAACCCTTTGTCAGGGGCTGAATGTGCAAAACTGAGTAGCCAGTGTTCTCTGAACCTCTCATAAAACTTGGGGTACCTTCGCTAAGAATCCCTACTTCTAAGACACCTCACCCAGAGGAGAGGGGCCTCAGGGATGTCTGACTACAGTTCAGTACAGGGACAGGGGACACACCATGGAGGGGTTTGAGCACTGTGACAGCCCACATCTGCCCAGACGGGAAACCAGCCAGGAAGACTGTCATCTCTTCTGTCTGGCTCAGCTGTCACCTCTTCGCTGGAGCCTGTACAAGACAAGCGCAACAGCCGCTTCAAGCTGTCACCAGGGAGTGATGAGGCTTGGCCCTCTGTGTCCATCTACGGGGACTCTGACTCCTGCTTTGACAACTGTCAGCTCCCCATGGGAGCCAAGGACAGGCAAACTCCTGGGCTCCCTCATCAGCTGTCAGGAGGTATCAGAGGAGGGGAGGGGTGGGGAGATAGATAGGGAGTGGCTGCCGGGATGCAGGGAGAATGACAGGAAGAGGCTGAGGCAGAGGTGAGGCTGGCCCCTGGTGCCCCCATCCCCATTCCAACGCTGCTCTTCGGAATGTGAGCTCTGTGAGGGCAGAACTCCATTGGCTTACAGTGACCCTTCCTCCACCTAGAACCTCATGGGGGTTCACAACCTGAGAGCTCTGATCGCGCGCGCGCGCGCGCGCGCGCGAGAGAGAGAGAGAGAGAGAGAGAGAGAGAGAGAGAGAGAGAGAGAAATGAGAGAGAGATGGTAACGACAACATTAGAACAGAAATATACAACAGATAAAACTTCCACGGCAATGCCCAGGATAAGATGGCGTAGGGTAGAAGGGAAAGGCAAAGGGTTTGATAGGGGATGGCCAGTGCTGTTGGGAGACACAGAACCAAGGCTAGAACAGGCCTGGCCCTTCTTCTGAGACTGCTAAGGAATTCTCCTCCTTCAGGTCAGAAGGGTCAGGGAGGACCATGCAGAGTCAGGGAGCACCATGCATGCATGGTCTACTCCATCTTCCCACAGGCGTGTGACTCAGTTGCTGTGTAGGCCTGCTGCTCAACCTCTCTGAGCCTTTGTATCTGAGAAAGAAAACCCCACAGGGCCACTAAGGGACAGGCCATCAAGTACCTCTGTGCAGAGGGCTGCCCAGTGCTAAATTGCTGTCAACGTGATTTCATTCTCTTTCTTTTCTGTAATGAAGTAGGAAGCCCCAAGTTTCTAGATGACAAACCAACTTCATGTCCTGCCTCCCCTCCCCCCCTTCAGAGCCCCTATACTTCAGCCAGGTCCAAACTGTGCAGGAGGAAAGAGATGTCCCTGGGCCTTCTCATGTGCTTTGCTGCCAGCCAGACTCATCTGTGTTAGGAGCTGGAGAAGTCATTGAGGAGCCTTCCCTGATGCAGCTACCCCTGGGAAGCGCAGGCCTCATGATGCCTGGCTTCTGCTCACCCCACGTCTGTGCACATGTGAGACATTTAGAACAATGCCCACAGCAGCCCTTAGAGGTGAACTGTCCCCACATATGGGACACACAGGGACTATGGTGACAATTGCCTGCTTCCGTCTAAGCCAGAGGGAACAAATCAGGCTGGCTGCCCTCTAGCCTGGCGGACACCACAGCTGTGCCCGGACTCACCTGACAGTACAAGCAGTTAGTTGCAATTTGTAGCTCAGACTGGAAAATGATTAGGTTTTCCCCCGCGATTCCCACCTTCCTTTAAGAAGTCCAGACCTGGCAAGGGCTTGGCGGATTATTCCTGTACAACCACAAGTGAGCAAAACCGAGGAGGCCATCACCAGGGAACATGGTTTCTCCTGATCTCTGCTATGCCCCAGAGCCCACAATCACCTATGCCCACCACTGCCTGACATCCAGCAGCACCTGGTCATATGGCTCTCTTATGGGTTCCATAGGACCAGAAACAGTGTCCTAAATCAGTTTCCTGTGGCCCAGGCAACACAGCCAGGTAAGAAAGGGAGCTTTGGATCTCCAACATTCCCTGCTTTGCTCTGGCCAGCTCCTACACTAAATGTGTCCCTCCTGTCTGGGCAGCCCCACGTTTCAGTGTCTCTTTGTTGCAGGAAGTGGAGCCAGACATGTGAATAGGGTGATGCCTTCGGCAGGCTGCTTTGCAGTTCACAAGATTTCCTCCCCCTGATCCTAGCACAAAACATTCCTGCACTGCCCCAGCATTCTTGAAAGCTGGTGAGCAGCTGATTGTTTACAAACCCTGGCAAGGCTTCGGCAAGTCAAGGCCAATTTCTGGATTAAATTAGAAAAGAAAAAGAGGAAACATATCCAAGTCTTGGCACAAAGAGGTTGTTCATTGAACACGAGTTGTTTCAGAACACACTGTGCTAAGGTCCGTCATCCTGCCGGGAGGAATCAAAGGGTTCAGCCTCAGCTCTGAAAGCACAGGGGCCTCTGGGACCCATGTTCTCTACAAGCGTAAGGAATAGGCCTGCCCTCAGTGGAAGGGCAGTTCACACAGCTCAGAGACTGCTCTTGACCAGGAATCTACTAACCTGTTTTCAAAATGGAGAGTAAAGCCAGTTCATTCACTCCTTTCCAAAGAATCCTCAAAATGACCTCAGAGAACCTTTGAGGCAGTTAGACTAGCTGGAGAGAGAGGTGGTATTGGGTAGCCTGGGCTACGAGGAGGAGAAAAGTAAAACTCAGCTTAAGGGTGAGGTCAACAAGGTGGCCTTCAGGAAAGGGCTGCTCCAGCTTCTGGCGGGTCAAAGGATTGACGGCGGCAAGGGAGAATTTGTCTGCTTGAGAGTTCCTCAACATGGCAAATCAGATGCTCTTTCAGAAATAAATGATTTAATTACCCAGAAAAAAAAAGACTTTTCAGGCTTTCCTACCATTACTTCCCAGCCTGCATTAAATTAGTGTACCTTTGCATTGTTTTGTGTTAGAATCTCTGATTTAAAATTTTCATGTTTGGGCTGCTGATTTGTTTAATAATAATAATAATAATAATAATAATAATAAATCTTCCAATGAATCTTGACATGGAATTAGGACCGATTTTCCATCAATGTCTGAAATGACCCTAAGCATACTCTGTGTCAAGATGACACCTCGTGGTTTTTAGCATTCAGGCAACCTGCTTCTCAGTTGCCTAGTAACCTATGATGTCATCATGTCGCCACCCACATGGTCCTGGGATAAACAGGACTCCTGTGTCTTATCTCTCTTGCTCTTTTATTTTTAATTCTTTTCTTTTTTTTTTTAATATTTATTTCTTTATTTTACATATGAGTGCTCTATTTGCATGTACATCTGCATGACAGAAGAGGGCACCAGATCTTATAGATGGTTGTGAGCCACCATGTGGTTGCTGGGAATTGAACTCAGGACCTCGGGAAGAGCAGACAGTGCTCTTAACCTCTGAGCCATCTCTCCAGCCCCGCTCTCTTGTTCTTGCTCTCTCCTGTTTTCTGTCAGAGTGCCCTCTTCCCCCACCATGTCTCTCTCCCTCTCTCCTTCTCTGTCTGTCTCCATCTCCATCCAATAACCCTCTTTCATATAATATCTGTTGTGCGCATCTTCTCTAAAATGATGACAAGGGTGTCATTCTTCTGAGCCCTTCACCATGCAAGACTGTTGGTGGAAGAAAAGCAGTGACTCTTGAAAGTTATTTTCTGACCCCCACCTGTGTACTTGCTGTCACACACACACACACACACACACACACACACACAGAGACAGAGAGACAGAGTAACTGAATGAAAGGAAAGTAAATAGAATAGCAACAGAAAAGTATTAAGATGCCACAGTTGTAGCTATAAATTACCACACCTAAGAATGAGGCATGGGTCTGTTGGTGGGGCAGACACAGACGATGAGGCCATATAGAACACTCCGGCATAGGAGACTTTAACGTGTGCATTACCTGTTGGAAGATTTGACTTTTAGGCGCCTGGTCTAAGGAAATAATTAGGGATGAGGGACATGAGCCAGCTATAAGGATGTAAAGTGGTGGGTGGTATGCCTGACCTCCAAGAGGGAAATGCATTTTCTCTCACGGACGGGTCACATAAATAATGTTACATAAAAAACACAGCCTTCGCACTGCAACATTCCACGCTCATTAAAACAAAGTCATAGAGAGTAGCTTCGGAGAGAAAATATGGAGAGATCTATATGAGTTCGCTCTAATCTTATGGCATAAATAATATATTATCTGTGTTAAATATAGATACTGTTTTAATGAACTGAGAGAAAAATACTTTTCTGAACTTAGGGAGGGAACTGGGGAAAGTGGGTCTGGCTGGCAGGGAATGAGTTAGTAGGTGGTGCCTGAGGGTAAACAGGTCTTGAGAAGTGACCAGCACCCCCCCACACACACCTCTTGCCCTCCGGTGGGTCTGAGATGAAGCAGGGGTGGGGCCAGATTGACAAATTCTCATTTTCCAGTGTGATTTGAACAAGATGCTCCCTGAGGCTCATGTGCTTGAATGCTTGGTGCCCAGCTGTCTGTGCTGCCTGTCTGGGGTAGTTACAGAGCTTTTAGGAGGCGGGGCCTTTTCAGGGGTACTATAAGTGACCCCTCACCCCTATACCAGTTAGTGTACCCCAATAAAAACTCACTGCTTCACTGGGTTGGATTTTGTTATTTTGGTCTGCCCTGTTTCTTTTGGGAGTTGAGTAGGCCTGTGTGCGTCGCATCTCTCACACAGCACTCAGCTCAGTGCGCAGCTTACTGCCCAGGCTTGTCCTCCAGCTGTGGAGCCTGCTATCACTGGTCAATGGCCGCCTGACCCAGGGTGCAGCGGAAGCCTTCCCAATGCCACATCTAGATATGCACTCTCCTAACTGAGCTACATGCCAGCACGGCGCTACGCTGATCCCTGCCTGATGCTATTTTGGTTCCAGCCTTGGGAACCCCAGGACCAGATGTGGACTTAGAAGAGGATTGTGTCAAGCCACTGGCCAGGACTTTGAGGGCTATTTGGGGTTGCGGTTTGAGGTTCACAGACCCACAGTCACCCAGGCTTACTTAGTAAATGGTGGTCAATTTCAAGTTCAGAGGAACAGCAGGCTTTCCCACCGTGCAATGCTCAGGACAGTTGGCACCGGCCACGCTGGCAACTTAAACTTCAGTGCTGATTAATTACAAGTCATGTCTCCAATATCGTGGCTACTATCAAGTTGACAAGTGCTGTGGGCTGGGGATAACTGGGAAGACACATCATTGGTGGGGACATGGTTGATATAGCAGCTGTGGAAAACAGCGTGGTGGTGGTTTCTTAAAAGTCAAACATAGAATTACCATATGATTCAGTGTTTCCACTCCTGGGTCCGCAGCCGAAGGAATGCAAAACAGAGTGGTGGACAGAAATCTGCAAGCCATGTTTCCAGCAGCCTTATTCACAACAGCCAAGAGGTGGAGGCTTCCCAGGTGCCCATCAGTGAATGAACGGATAAGCAAAACCTGTCTAGATACACTATAGGTCTTATTGAGCCTCAGGGAGGAAGGGAAGATTGGGCATTCCCTTGTCATTCTAGCACTCAGGAGGCTGGAGACAGAAGCATCATGAATTCAAGGCCAGTTTGACATTCATAGGAAGACTTGTATCAAAAACAAAGCAAAACAACAATAACACACACACACACACACACACACACACACAGAATTCCAACATGTTACAGTATGAACAACCTTTAGACTATCACACTAATTTAAATAAGCTGGCTCCCAAAGGACAAATATCACACAAATTCTGGGGCACATCGGTCTGGAGTGATTAAATTCAGAGATCAAAAGCAGAACTATGGCAGCCAAGACCCAGGGGACTAGGTGAGGAGGAGTTAGTGTTTAGTGGTGGGAGGTTTGGCTTTACAAGATGAAAGGAGTCCTGTGCATGGATGGTGTGAGGTTTACATTTCCATGTGAACGACCTTAACGTCACAAACTGTGCACTCAAAAATGACGACAATGGCCTGTGTATTTGAGTTTGACTCTAAGGCTCTCACCTGCTTGGCCAACCCTCTGTATTCCTAGCTCTTCTTTCACTTCTATTTTGATTCTTTTCTGTTGTTGTTTGGATGGTTGGTTTTTGTTGCTGTTTTTTCGAGACAGGGTTTTACTGGGTAGCCCTGGCTGTCCTGGGACTCATTCTGTAGACCAGGTGGCCTCAAACTCACAGAGAATCCACCTGACTCTGCCTCCCGAGTGCTGGGCTACTTTTGTTTTGAAACAAGAGCTCACTAAGCTGCCCAGCCTGGTCTTGAACTTGAGGTCCCCCTGCTCCAACTTCCCGGGTAGCTGGGATGATAGGCCGGTGCCCCTAGGCTTGCTGTTCTCTCCCATCTTGTCATCATCATTTAAAACAGGGCTACAGTTGGACCATGGGGATGTGTGCATGAATGAAGCTTGTGGAGAGAGTTTTATATGTCCTCCAACGAGCTCTGTGATACAGGAACCTCCACCAGGGAAAAAGGAGGGTTTTCAAGCCTCTGCCCCATAAAGAACTCCCAGCGGATACCCCACTTCCAGGCAGGGGACCCTGAAGAGTCCTTAGGAATGTGCTTTCTGTGCTGTGGTCACTGTCATGGGAGCAAAACCACATTTTATCTGGAGTTTGAAACCGCTTTACCTTACTTAGAGAGAAAAAAAAAAAAGCCCATTCACTTCATTATGTTATTTAAACCAGTACAAGAGGGAACTGACCCTTTTTAATGATGGGAACACCAAGGCTCAGGAGACTGGAACCCCCCATTCACGTGGACACACCAAGCCTTTTTAATTCTGAGTCCCACCCTACCCCTATGAGTCGGACAGCAGTGGATCTTGGGGGAAGACTTCATCTTCTGGAGGCTGATGAGATTTGCCTATGTACTGGTCTTATAGGCTTAGCGTGAATATTTCCTATTGCACAGAAAGTGGCCAGCCCGGGCCTGGCACACAACCACACATTGGCAGATCGTTAATTGCGACAATTACAGCTTTATTTATTTGGGTTGTTACTATTATTACTGTAGCCATAGCTCAGGGGTTCATTAACTTCAGTAGTTATGCTTTTTATTATAATTAAATTAAAGGTACTTTTCAAAAATTGATATGAGATTAGCATTCTCCAAAATGAAATACAAAGAATTTTGCAGGGGCAAGGTGGAGGTTCAGAGAGCCAAAGTCGTCACCAGGGCAGCTTAGAGGAGGGTGGCTCAAGCGGCAAACTCTTTCCCACATCCAGCCCTTTCACTTCCTCCCTTCTATCTCCCTTCTATCTTCTCAACCAGGACCCTCTGGAGGCTGAGCTATGCATCATCTTAGCTCCCAGGGTCTCACCACCTGACCTAGTGAAGCTGCAGACGCAGAGCCCATCTCTGTATCTCTGTGTCTCTGCCTGCCCACCTCCAGCTAGGTCCTCCTTCACAGCAAGCAGCACACTGTAAGTTCACCCTCCTTCCACAAAGCACCCCCTCCTCCTGCTTCTTTTGAGAGGCACAGGAACGCCCAGAGCTTAGTCCCTTTGCCTACTGCTCACCTCCTATCGGGGTTTCGGGGGAACGGAGAAGATCTTAGCCTGACAGTTTAGCTCTGCCCCATAAGGCCACACCCTAGAGTCCAGCCCAGTCCTCCAGTCCTCCCTCTGTCTTAGTTTCTTTTCTCTGTGACAATACGCTCTGACAAAAGTAACTGAAACGAGAAAGTTTATTCTGCCTTGCAGTTCAAAAGCACAGTTGGTCATAGTTGGGGGGGGGGGAATCAAGGCAGCAGGAACTTTGGGCAACTGGTCACATCCCAGCCACAATCAGGAAGCGGAGAGGGGTGGATGCCGGTGCTCAGCTCCCTGTGCGTTCACACAGCCCAGGATCCCAGTCAGGGATGGCGCTAGGAGTCTCCCACCTTAATTAACGAAGTCAAGATAATATCCCGCAGGTGTGCCCACAGGACCAGCTCCCAGGTGATTCTGGGGTATGTCTCCTTGACAATTAACATGATCCATCGCACACATCTCCCATCCCAGTTTGCTAACGTCCTAGTCTCTGATTGGACCCGCCCATTGGCCCACCCAGCCACCACCACTCAGTCCCTATTCCAGCCCAGTTTCCCCCGCTCTCCTCAAGCCCTGCCTCCAAGAGAGACTGGTCACGCTCCTGTTCCCCCGACACCCCTCCGCCTGGACTCACGATGTTCATGAGTGTCAGCAGGTACTTCTGCACGTGCTCCTTCCCATGGAACTGCACCACTGAGTCGTCCACGCCCAGCAGGACTTCGATGTTGAAGTCATCGTCCGTAGCATGCCTGCGCACCCTCCGCCTCGAGCTGTTGACACGCTCCTCCAGGACGCCCAGGGCTCGGCTGAGGCTGTCCAGGCTGCCCCGGGAGGCTCCTGGAAGGAAAGGAGACCTTTGGTATCAGCCCAGCACCCCCTGCCGGGGGCATTACAGAGAGACAGAGCCCATTTGGGTACAACTCATTTACCAGCCAGGTATCAGGGTGGCCTTAGGGTGACCATTGTCTCATATAAAAACTCTCAGCACTGGGAACGTGGGTTGTTGCGCCCATTCACAGAACAAATAGAAGACCGGAGAAGGCCAACAGTGACACTCGAGGCTAGCGGCTCAGTGGCTTCAAGGACAACCCCCCCCCAGTCCCCCAGTACCCAGCATAGTGCATCAAGCGCCATGGTGACCTTTTGACAATGACAAAAGCACAGCTGGCACTGAGGACAGACACAGGGAAAGGTCAGGAGTGACTGGGTAGTGCCAGCCCTTATCCCATGGCCACACTCACACTCCCCTAAAGGGCTAAGGGCTGCCCAAGTGTCAAAAGGCTGTTGTACCTACAGGCTGGCGTTGCCTTCTGCTGTAACTGGAGAAACTGAGGCTCAGCCCAAGAAACATGTGTCTGTCATACAGTGTCTCCTCACCTCTAGCTCTCCTCCCAGAACTCTCTCAATCTTTCAAGGAATGGACAAGTCTGATTCCCATATTCTGGGTCAGGACCTTCATGCCTGGACCCTTCTCCACCAAGGGATCTTTGCCCCCAACCCCAGTGTTGATGGAATTGCTCAGAGACCCACATAAGTCCCTCTCACGACACCTCCTACAGTCTGCCCTGGGAGGAAACTACCTGCCTTCCCCTCAATGGTCGGTACCTGGCTAGACAGTGGTCATGCTGAGAAGCAGGGCCCGAGGGGTCTCAGCTGAGGGTAAGGGTCTGCAGCACCCTCAGGACCAGGACGCCATGCCCACTGCCTCTACAGCTACGCTGTCTGCCTCGAGTCCCATCTGTTTCACACCGCTGAGATCAGACATCTGAGGGTAGTCGCTCACGAAGACACGAGGCAGCTTGGCATATGGTCCCGTTCCCTGCCACCCAGCAAATCTCTCCACTAGTCACACACTGGGCATCTTCAGTACAAATTACTGTCTCCGTTTCACAGATAAGGAACCCTTGTGTGGCAGACAACAAAACAAATGCTTCATGCCCAGCAGTTTACATTTAACCGGGCAAACTGACAGTGTAACACACACACACACACACACACGTACAAACCATACGTATACATACATATGTATATATGTATACATATATGTATGAATATATATATATATATATATGTATGCTGCCTGCAGGCAGACACATATATGTTAAAACACACAAATGCACATCTATACTGCATAACCATATGCTTACACGTGCATACAATGCACTTACATGCACACATACACAAACGAGGCAGGCCCTGCCCAGGGCTACCCTAGGCACGGGGAATGGGCCAGCCCTACAGGCAGGGCCCGTGCAGAGCTGAGTGTGTGGCTCTGCTCAGCTGCCTGGAGATGATTCAGGGCCATCCCGACGCTTCCAGAGGAGCCGCCTGGGACTTAAACCTGACACAGGGCTTGAAGGATTGCTGCTCTATTTTCATGCATTTATTTCTTTGCATTTTCAGCGAGCAGGGACAGCTCACCTTCAGAGCCACCTTGGGAAGCAAAGAAGATGGTAATTTCCACAGAAAAAAACATCGTCCCTGGGGAAGGAGCTGGACGCTACCTTCTGCCCTTATTTGCTCAGGGTCACACAGGCGGCCCCAGGGGAAGAGCAGACCCAAGAGTACTCCTTGGAGTTACGAGTTTTTTTTTTGTTGTTGTTTTGTTTTGTTTTTTAATACCTAATTTTGTTCACAGCATTTGAAACTTGGAAGATTTCACATTGGGAACCATCGAGAGCCCTCAGTTTCTCTTGAGAAATAAGAGATGAGGCCATCCTTGGTTCGCCTAGGTGTGCTGAGAGAGGGCACGTAGAGACCCGGGTCACCAGGGAAGCCAACTGTCAGCTTGATGACTTCTTGGGTCCTAAAGGTCTCAGAGAGTACCCTTCTGGCCCTAACCCCCTAGGCAGCACACAGTGACCCCTTCGTGCGTTTCCTGTAGAGGGACACCGGGGTCACTGTGAGGCTGCAGCCGGCCTGGGGCACATCTTGAAGCTGGGCTGCCAAGTTGGTATAGTTGTTTAGGCAAACCATGTGCCCCGGGCCCATCAAAAGCAACAAGGCTTCCTAAAAATGCTTCGGAAGCACCAATCTCTCCTCCAGTGTGGTAACTGTTGTTGCTGACATCATTCTCAGCCTGATGATTTTTTGGGGGAGGAGTCCCCAATATGCTTTCCTGTCGCTTTGATAAAACGCTGACCAAAAACAATTTGTGCAGGAAAGAATTTGTTGGCTCACTGGTTCTAGGTTGCTATTGAGGAAGGCAAGGCAGGAACCTGGAGGAAGGAGCTGAAACACAGACCATGGAGGACCTCTGCTCACTGGCTTGCTTCCTGCTTCTGTTCAGCTTGCTTCCTTATACAGCTTGGGAGTGGGCTGGGCTTCCCGCCATCAGTTATTAGTCAAGAAAGACATTCCCATAGGCCAGCCTGACGGAGGCAATTCTTCAACTGTGATTCTCTTTTCCCAGTGTATGAGGATGGTAGCCGAGATTAACTATCACAGGGTGTGAGTGACGGGGCATTTTGTTTTAGAACACCTTCTCCAAGACCGTTGGTAAAGAGGTTCCAATCCCAGGGCCAGGTAAATGAGCCAGCCCCTCCAAGCAATCTGACTCCTTCAAGCCCCAGGTCTATTCCAGCTAGCTCAGGACATAGCAGGTAGACCAACGCAATGGAGTCTTCTGCCCCCAGGCCTGGGACCACATGAACCCCTCCTGCCATTCTGTGACCTTACGGGAGTTGGCAGCCAGGTGGATATTCCACCTCCTCAATCATAGAGACCACCCTTGTTTTCCTCACGATGGTCATGACTTTAACACAGGCTAGGCTCTGGTCCCGGATATGCCAGTCTCTGCCAGGGAGCTCTGGCCAGCATCAAGTTCCCAAAAGGTGATAGACCAACTTCCCAATGGTCTTACTGACTGCAGCTCTGGCCTTCAGGGCCTACCCAGCTATAATGTGTTGCCAGCTTGGCCTAAAGGCCTTTGTTCCACTTATTCCTTGGCCCGTAGTTCACGTGACTGTATGTTCCATCCTTATTCCTAGAGCAGGCTGGGCAATGAACTGTCAATGCTGACCATCTCCTGCTGAGTCAGGAAGATACTGCTGCCTGTAGTTTCTCTTTACACACACACACACACACACACACAATCACAATCACAATCACACACACACACACACACACAAGTCACCGGTTCCCTGAGGGGAAGGGGGGTGACAGATATTAGACACAGAACAGAGAACAGGGTCCCCAGCAGCCATGCCTGTTTGGCTGACCCTTCCTCTTCTGTGTGTCTATGACAGGAGCTTATCTTTTAAATGAGTAAATAAAAGATAGTTGGTTCCTGTCACTCCCTTGCTTGGGGACCCTTCCAGATAGCATCTGGAACTCTCTTTGCTTTGATAAGGATGACACAGCAGAAACCATATCCAAGGGCCCTGGTCTGAGAGTCTCTAGATGGCAAAGAAAAGCTGCTGAGAGCAGATCAACAGCCTTGGAGAAAGGATAAAGGCAGGGGAGCAAAGTTTCGAGCTAGGCAAGACTGAGGCAGTGGCCAACCCTTCCTATGTATAAGCTCTGTACAGCAAAGGGGGCTGAGCTCACAGGCTGAGGGCTGCATCTTTGAGTATCCTCAGAATGGCCTATAGGAAAAAGACACAGGCCTTCACTGGGACAAAACTGTGTTCTGTTCTCACAAAGAGCACAGGCTCCTTGCTGTTCTCACCTGCCTCTGGCTTGTCCCTGAAATGTCTCAAGAGCTGAAAGCGTCACCCCCAAAGTAGAGTTATTGAGATGGCAGAATCTTAAGACGTGGGGCCTAGAGGAAGGTAATAGCATCACAGAGGCTCCAGACTCATTAAAGAGCTAGTGCCATCATATGTTAATGCGGCAGGGCTCCTGGGACTGGGTTATCCCCCTGGGGGACCAGTTGTTAGAAAAGAGGGAACCTGGACTCTCATTTTGGCATTCTCTCTTGTCCAGCAATCTCTTCTGGAATACACTTCTAGCACATGATGCCATTTGATGTGCTGTGACACAGCCAGGGGGCGCTCTTGCCACTAATTCAGCACTCTGTTCGAACTTTTCATTCCTCAGAGTGATGAGCAAGATAAGCATCTTTCCTTAATAAATAACTCAACGTCAGGTATTTTATGATAGTAGCCCAACATAGGTTAAGACAATCAACAGGGAGCAATAAAATAGCAGAAAGATTGAGTTCATCAAGCAAGCCACATTGCCAAGGGGAGGGGCTGGGTCCGGAGCCCAGACCTAGACCTAACACTACTATTTTTTCCTTAAAGAATAATGATTCTGAATCTGGGTATGTAGATCAGTTGGTCTAATGCTTCCCTAGTTGTGTTTGATCCTCTCAACATTGAATAAAATGTGCACAGTGGTGCACACTTGTATTAACACTCAGAAGGTACAGGCAAAGAATAAGGGAGTTCAAGGTCACTCTTGGCTATAGAGAGAGTTCAAGGCCACCCTGGAACACATGGGACCATGTCTATAGCAAAAACCACCACCACCACCAACAACAACAAAAAACAATCATTCTTATTTTAGATGTAGTGTGACCTTGCAATAAGAATATATATCACAGGGCTGGAAAGATGGCTCTGCACTTGAGAGCACTGGCCGCTCTTCCTGGTTCCTGGTTCAATCCCCAGCACCTATATGGCAGCTCACACCTGTCTGCAACTCCTGTTACAGGGATCCAACAACCTTGTACAGACATACATGAATTAAAACACCAAATGAACATAAAATTAAAACAACAGAAAAAATATGCCACAGTTAAGTGTGGGTATGCTCCCCAGTATATATTTTTGTTTGGTCGATTTTCAGACAGGGTCTTCCTCTGTGTCCCAGGCTGTCCTAGAACTTATTCTGTAGATCAGGATGTCTTTGAACTTCTACCTCTGCTTCCTGTGTGATGGGATTGCAGGCATGCACCACCATGACCAATATTGTCAACATGGCCTAGAGGATACCCTGTAGAGGAATTTTATCCAGCAACATGGCTGTTCTGATTATATCCAAAGACCTTCTAGGTCTGTGTGGCCCAGCTGTAATGCAGACACGCCTTTAGTATACACATTTAGTCCCAAACAATGAAGGTTAAGTTAGTTTGTAGAAGGAATCACCCATGTTTGAAAGTAACAATCTGCCTGAGTGGCAGATAAAGTGACAAATCAGAGAAAGATTTGGCAGATTGAGCCAGAGATAGGATATGCCCAACTCTCATGAGAGCAGAGAGGAAAGAGAAGCTACATAAGAGCAATGCAGAGAAATGGGGGCGGGGGGAGAGAAGAGGCTGTTTTACTAGGACAATTGTACAGAGACAGGTTGCAGAGAGAGAACAAGCTAGACACAGGTGAAGGCAGAATGAGCCAGAGAATGAGAAGGAGTCAGAAGATTAGAACAGACTGCCAAAGGCAGTATGAGGCCAAGTAGAGCAATTCCGTCAGAAGCTGAGAGAAGCCCGTTTGAATCCGTTATCTTGGAGAGGAGTTTGAGCCAGAACAGCTATGTTGAACCAGCCATCCAGAGTTCAGAAAAAAACAAAAATAAAAAACTAGACAGAATGAGCATATTCAGCAGTAAATCTCAGAGGCTGAAAACATTGTAGGCCTCGATTAGATAGTACGGAGGTCAGAAGCTTTCAGGACTAGGCTTAGGTTAGCAGACAAAGGCAGTAAGCCTCTGAGACAACAATCATATCAGGTGAATAAAAGATACTTTTACAATACTCCTTGTTCCACCAGCACAAGGGCTGGTTTGGGAGAACCAGAGCTGGTAGAAAAGACACCTGCGCTCTAGTCTGTAAAGCCAGAGTGTGACACGGCTGGGGTCAGTCCTGTAGTACAAGGGTGCCTGAGGCCTTGCAGGGTGCAGGTCTACGCAGGCGCCTTTGCTGGGCTGGCCTCTTCACATTTCTACCCTACGTTAGCTCATGACCATTAGCTCATGACCATTCCTGGGGGAGATCCCAAGCTGCCCAGCGGGAAGGCAGCCTGAGCCAGCAGTTCTTG
The DNA here is from genome assembly GCF_030254825.1 of Meriones unguiculatus. Classification (NCBI taxonomy): domain Eukaryota; kingdom Metazoa; phylum Chordata; class Mammalia; order Rodentia; family Muridae; genus Meriones; species Meriones unguiculatus. The sequence goes on from NC_083359.1 coordinate 19,796,659, forward strand.
CTGCCTGCCTTCTCACTGGGCTCAGAGCTTATGGAGGAGGATCTCCACTCCTAATGGAGTTTGGCTCTTAAATGACTCACAGGCTCGTATGGTCAAGACTCAGGCTCCCTCCCGTGTCATTGTTGGGAGATGGTGGGAACATCAAAGAAACTGGGCCTGGTGGAAGGGAGTAAGGTCGCCTGGGGTGCATCCCTGATGGAGCGATTGGGATCCCAGCCCCTTCCTGACTCTCTCTGCTTCTTGGTGACCCTGGGATGAGCAGCTTCCTCCTGTACAAGCTCCCACCATGGTGGAGCTGCCACAGTATAGCCTGAAGCAACACGGCCAAGGGACCACGGCCTGAAAACAATGAACCTGTGACCCCTGTCTGCTTTCTAAGTTGTTTCTTCCTGGTATTTTGTCACCTTAATGCAAAGCTTACTGACACAGTCTCCGTGTCGCCTCCACAGCCCTCACTAAGCACTGCGGACAACAGGAGTAAGTCATGGCAGGGGCTTGTTACCCATAGAAGCACACTGTTCCAGAGTCCAGGGGAAGACCCTGCTGTCCGTTCCCTCTGGAATGACTCCCTATTTCTCCCATCCATCCGATGCCACTGAGATGTCACCTTTTTATTTCATCCTAAGTTCCAAGACTCTCCTCCTTCAACTCCTCCCCAAAACAGAATCCTCTTCCCCTCCCTTCAGCAGGAGTGACAATTGGGTCCAGTTCTAGTATCTTTTATGGGTTTCCATTGGCATCTACTGCTTCTCCACCCTTGGATGAAGACCCCTGGAAGGCAGTGGCTGTGGGGTCGGGAGGCCTCAGCTTTCCCGGTGCTCCATAGAAACCCTGGGGGTGGGAGGCCCCAGAGTCATGGCAGAGAGATGCAGCGGGAACTCGGGACCCCGCAGAAGGGCAGCCGGTCTAGCAGATGAGGCAAGGGCATGTAGGGACAGGAAGATAAGATTGGTGGGTGGGAGCCAGAGGGAAACATGGTGGCCGGAGAAGTATGAACTGGAACAGGAGCCAGCTATAAGTTACTTGCATGAGGGAAAAACCGAGAGAAGAGGGGCAAGGCGAATTAAAATGAATGGAGTGGAGAAATCACCCGTGTGTCTTGTAATTGGCAACGAAAAGAAATGAGACATCTTAATGTCATTCGTGGGATATAATAAAATTGGAGCTTTTCAAGGGGCTGCGTTGCTGAGGCAAATGGAGCCTGAAGAAGATATGACAGGAAAACCTGCTGCTCTCACCAGCGCACCAAGTGGATATGAGAAGATGAGGGCCAGTTAGGTGTGGATGTTCACACACTTTTTCCAGAAAGCAACACACAATTTAGAGGAAACGCAAGGGGTGGACAGCAAGGATTTGAATCCATCAGACAATCTAGTGTTCAAACCACCAAAACAAGCAGACAAACAAACAAACAACCACTCTTTTCATGCATGTGTAGAAGACACTGAGACACAAAGAAAACAACCAGAAGCAACAACAACAACAACAACCAAAAAACCCTGTGTCTTCAGTGACTAATGCTGAAACAAAGACAATTACAGTAAAAAGAAAGGCCTTAAAACCTTTAGTTCTAAAAAGCATCGGTTAAGTTGAAGGCATAAATTTCAACATCCGGCTCTAGTAGAGAATGTGATGAATAAAGGGATAGCCAGAAGAAGTGGAAAAAAATGGCCAAAGGGAAGTTTGGATACTTGTATGGGAAAGCCCTTCCCAATCCACAATCTACCCTTACAGGAAATGAGCACGCAACAATCAATAACTCACTTGTCCAGAACGACAACCAGCTAGAAGATTGGATTGAAGGAGGGGAACCTGTTAACCAAAGTGCACGACCATCATAATGCTGAGGAATAAATAAAAATGATGAAGGTGGAAAGGCAAGCAAAAAGTGATTGAACACTCTCCAACATTAAAAAAAAAAAAAAAAGAAAGTTCATAATAAATGAAGAGAAAAACACAGTGCTGGATTGGAAGTTATCCTCATCCAAATTAATCTATAACTTTATCACAATCACAGAAGAATCATTAAACTCTAACAAATTCCAGAACTTACTTAGAAGATGTGTGTGAGAAAGATTAAAAAAAAAAAAAAGGAGCTCCTTCAAATTAAGAGTCTATATTACAAAACTACATTCACTATCAGAGAGTATGCTAGTATCATGAAATGTACCAAGTAAACTGTCCAAGGACACACCCAGACTTCTGGTTAAAAAGAGGGTTGAACATAAACACATCACTAAACTCCTCTCTGGACTCCATCTGTCTGGGAAGTGTCTGTCAGTCAGGCACTTTTAATTTTAAAGTCCCAAAGCTATAAGCCCAGGGCAAGCAGAAGAGAGACAATATCAGAAGCTGGGAAGCAGGAACGCTTCTCATGCTAATAAACTTGATACATTCAAGTTGAGCCCCAGGCTGGTATAGAGAAGAGCCAGGATTCTTCCAGTGTGTGCCACGGTCCCCCAAAGCACTGACATTGATGTATCAAGTATCATACAGGAGTGGGGTGGAGAGCCCTCCCACGCGACATGAGACATGGGCTCTCCCCATGTCGCGTGGGAGGGCATTGGTCTGGAGGCTTCCTTGAACACATATAAAAGGTCTCTCGGATGCAATCACCTGGCGTGGTCGAGGGTGAGGGTGCCATTCTAGAAACAGGAGGGCTCAGTGAAGGCCCACTTCCCCAGTTCATCCCCAAGATGCTGGTGGCCAGATATTCCCTATTCTAGATAGAGTGTGGGGGAGCACCCTGAGGAACCAAAGAGCAAAAGGAACCCACCTATGTATGCCGGGTTTCCAGTCATCATCTCTACCTTTACAAAGGAGACCACCAAGGACCACCAGCTCTCTGTGGGTGCCTCTGACACGGAACATGGAGACCAAAAATAAAAAACAACACAACACAACAAAACCTCACCGGGAACAGGAAAGGGGGCGTGAGACCACAGTCCCTCCACCTGCCTCTCTCCCTGACATCATCAGTCCAGGGTCTCATGAAGCCCTCCCTGGACAGACCTTATAAATACAGTAAGATCTGTCATCTCTTCCAGAAAGTCCCATCCTCCCCATCACCCTGCAGCTATGAGCAAGTCCAGTCCCCTTGGCCCCACACTAGGGACAACATTTAATTATAACTTTAATGTTATCTAGTGCCTTCTTGCTGTGTGACTCCTGTCCAGCATAGGTCATGTGGTATGGAGTTTGGCCACCCACCACAAAAATCAGTACAAGTCAGAAAGTCATGCAGTCCTCTGGAACTGAAGGCAGTTTCCTTCCAGGGCCAGCATGCTCTCCACGGCAGCTACCTTTTCTAATGAAGTGCCTTTTGGGGAATGGAATGGAAGGAAAGTGTTTTCTCCCTCACATGGCTACCTCTATCTCTGAATCTTCTCCTACCTCAGCTCCTCATGGCTCCCTGTGGTCATGATGTGGTTTCATGCCAGCATCTTTCTACAAACCAGCTTTAATTTCCAACAGAGAAAAGAAGTGGAGTGGGAAGCCTGTGTTGGTATCCTCTGAATGCTGAGAGGCGACGTTACATACTTTAAACAAGAACAGGAGGAGAACATTAAAATGAACTCCTGGAAATTAAAGAGAAAGGAAGAAAGAAAGAAAGGAAGAAGGAAGGAAGGAAGGAAGGAAGGAAGGAAGGAAGGAAGGAAGGAAGGAAAGAAAGAAAAAAGAAAGAAAGAAGTGATAAACTCAATGAAAGGACTGGAAAATGAAGTTGAGTGCTTTCCTATAATGTGAAACAGTAACTCAAAGGCAATCTGAAAACGACGGTAAATTGAGAGGCTTTGATCATTTGTGATCCATCCAGAAGCTTTGTAAAGAGCATGGAAGGCCAGAGGGGAGGATATCAATCATTCTAGAAAATTCCTCTAATTGGAGAGTGTTCCCGGTTGAAAGGATTCATCTAGCACCCAACAAAATAGACTAAAATGGACCAAATGGTTATAAAATTTCAGCAGACAGAAGAGTCTGCAAGCTTCCACATAGGACAAGCAGGAATAAGCAGGTGGCAAAAGTAATAGGCAAAGAGATGGACTCAGAATGGTTTAGACATCACATTCTTCTAATGCAGCATTAGAAGAAAAACAACGAAGCAAGAAAAGATCTGGAATTCTGATGGAAAATAACTTCAGTCTCACACCTAAATTCTCAATGGAGTACAACACAGGGATAGAGAGGTTTCCAGAACATTCACCTGCTGGTTACTTCTTCTGAAAAAGCTACTGAAGGAGAGGGCCTGCCCACCCAAACAAAAGACGTGCCCAAGAAAGTGTAAGAAGCAAGGTACAGGAAACAGGAGAGTCAACCCAGAAAGGGCAAGATGGAAGATGATGCTGACAGCATGCCTTAAGTGTTGGAGAGATCTGACCAGCCTTCGGTAACGAGACCCCAAAGATGGACTCTAATGACCAAGACCCCTACTTCTATAGAGCCATTCTCTCTCTCTCTCTCTCTCTCTCTCTCTCTCTCTCTCTCTCTCTCTCTCTCTCTCTCTCCCCCCACACCAGTGCCATAACCGTGTGGTGTCAAAACTATGAGCTACATAAACTCTTTGGTTTTATAAGGTTAGCTGCCTCTTGTGAGGCAAAATGACTAATACAATCCAGTATGATAAGAATGGAGTCACAGAAATGCTAGAAAAAATTGCTCGTCTATAGTTTGTGTCCCAAGTGCTCTTGTGTAGTCCCCGCCTTCACTGTCATTTGCTTGTGAGACACTGGGATGTGCCAGATCTCTATTGGCGAAGCAAGGTGAATGGATGGAAGCTTCCTAAGGTGCTTTGCGCAGAGGGACCGTACCATGCTGTTGGCCCAAGGTATCATCTGTGCAAAGTGGAACAAATTTCTCCCTTCCCCAGGGCTCAGGAAGAGCAGGACCTACTACACTGCTTAGAAAAAAGAGAGGTTTGCCATGGTGCACATGTAGAGGTCAGAGGACAACATTGGGTTTCGTTCCCTGTTTTAGGTGGCACTCACTGCTGCTTACGCCAGGCTGGCCCATGAGTTTCCATGGAGTCTCTCTCTGCTATCCGCCTCCCCATAAGAACAATGGGATTGCAGGTGTGTGCTTTTCTGCGCTTGGCTTTTTATGTGCGTTCTAGGGCCTAGAACTCAGCTTACCAGGCTTGTAGGTAGGCGCTTTTCAACCAAGATACCCATCTCCTCAGCCCATCCCAGCTCTTCCTGCAGGGGATTTGCAGGGGTTTATGGTCAGGCCTTAAATCCTGGGTAGCGACAACCTCACAGAACGTACCCTGTGGCACCAATCTGGGCAAGGTCATCCTCAGGAAGGTCAGCCCTCTGGTCGTTAACTTTAAAGACATAATCACTCTGTGACTGCAGATTCCCCCAAAGATGGTCATTAAGATAAAATATGTTTACCTAGATGCATAATTAGGGCACGGCAAGAGGCCCTGTCTGGCAGCGGGTGAGCGCTTTGCGAGCTCTTTGGAGGCTGTGGAGGCAGAGAGCAGGCTCGGCCCCACGGGGGCCATCAGCACAGAGTCCCACTGGTGAGTTTTATTAAAAGGAGCTCATTATGGTTGTTTCAGCCCAGTCTTTATAACTTTATTACCGAAACCTGAATTAATTTCTGCAACTCCAACAGACGCAGCTCATTCTGTGTCATCTTTATGACTCGAGGTGGAATGGGAGGGTGGGGTGGGTAGGGATACTGGTTCTTGAGGACAGCTTCCATTGCAGGTCTCTCAGAGGTAGGGGCTGGAAGCTCTTTTCGTTTCCACAGAATGGGTATCTGGGGGTCCCAGGCCCATTCTACCTTCCCAGACTTCTTTGGGGACAAAAAACAAAAAGAGGCTCTGGAGAAGCAGAAGGAAACTTCTTCGCCTCCCTGCCTATGGTCAGGCTCTTAGATAATGTTCTCCTAGGGCACTGGATGCTTCCCAGTGGGGGACATGGAGCCTCCTGACTGCCCTGTTGTTTTTGCCTTCTCAGAGCTCCAGTGACTGGGGTAGCACAGTGAGCTCCTCCGTACTGGGTGTTCAACCTTGTTTTGATCAGTAGCTGTCTCCCTGTCCAAGCCTGGAGGAAAACCAACTGCAACCAAGCTTTATTCTGAAACCCCCAGCTTCAGAAGTGACCATGTGCCCAGCCAGGGCCATGGACTCAAAGAACAGTGCTGTTGTATACAGGAAGCTGCCTCACTGTGCGATTCCAGGGAGGCGTTTTCTTTCTGTTCTCCAGAGCTGAGACGCTGTGATGGTTGGTTTTAATTGTCAATGTGACACATTCCAGAATCACCTGGGAAGGGAGCCTCAGTGATGGACCGTCTAGATTAAGTTAGCCTGGGAGCATGTCTTTGAGGGCTTATCTTGATTAGTGGGAAGATCTGCCCACTGTGGGTGGTGCCATTCCCCAGGCAGGGAACCCAGTATTGCATGAGAGTGGAGAAAGTAAGACTTCTCTGTAACGATGGAGTGTGATGTGGGCTTGTGAGACAAATGAGCCCTTTCTCCCTTAAGTTGTTTTCGTCAGGTGACAGGAAAAGAAACTAAAACAGTGATAAGCAGGTGCTAAGGCTGGGTATGGTCTGAGTGTGGCCCCCAAAGGTGCGCCACCGTGTGGTGGAAGCCTAGCCCCTGCATGGCTACCCAAGAGTTGATGGGACTCTAATCCATTATGGAGGTGTTTGTCACTGAGGCCATGGCCCTTAGGAGAGACAATGTCATTCATTGAGACCGAGTTCCCATGAGAATAAGTTCTGATGAAAGAGCAAGCCATGTCCCTGAATCCCGCTGACTTACTGCCTCCCTGGGGACCCCCTCTGCCAGTACTCTCCTTTGGGAGAGAGACCACCAAGACAGGATCACCTGAGAAGAAAGCTTTGAGACAAATAATCTTTCTTTATAAAGAGACGAGTCTCAGGCTCTTGTCATAGCATAGAAAATGGACCCTAACAGCACGCCTAACACACCTCTGACTCCCCAACTTTCTAGTTCTTGTAACCACAAGAGTCCCAGCATGACCCCACACAGACACCACCATGTGCACTGACCTGAGTTGGATAGTTTGGCCAAAGCACCCCAAGATAATTGAGGTGTGACAGTCCCTCTGTTCTAGTCTTTCACTTCTTGTTTTCTCACGGAGCCCAGTGTGGGGTGGGGAGAAAACCTGCTCACCTAAAAGGTGGGCCAGCATCCCCCTGAATACATTCCCTGGGGACATGGCACCACAGTGTCTCTATAGCAGTGTGGACCCTCTGTGCCGGAGGCCCAGTTCTCATATCTTCCCTCCGGTTTTATTTGCAGCAGTGATGGGTGGCCTACTGTTCCCAGACCTCACCTGAGGTGACAGAACACCCCTGTCCCACCTGCCACCAAGTGCAGCTGACTGTTCAGGATACGTACACACACATTCTCCTCCTTCCATCTTCTGCACCCCACCCCTTCAGCGACCAGGTTTGTGGAACACCCCCCACCCCAAGAGGCTAATTGCCGAGAGGCCAGCAATGGGTCCTGAATGTGTCCCTTCTAAAGCAGGGACCTGGGACCAGCCTTGGCCAGGAGGACACCAAACTTTCTCTCTGCCAGGGCAGGGAACTGGCCCTGGGTTTTCTTTTCAGTGTCTTCCCAGCACAAAGCAGCCAGATGGCGGGAGCCAATGGAGAGACTGGCAAATGACTGAATGAGAATATTTACTGCAGTCTTCAGAACAGAACACAGACACCCACAGGCCCCCGTAGAGATTCCCCAGATCTCATCTAGAATGCAGAGGAAGCAGGAAACTGGTAAGTGAGGTGCTGTGGACCACCGTCACAGGCCCTGCACAGCTAGAGCCCTAGCCTGCAGGTTTCCGTCACACACAGGCTGCGGAAGTGTGGCTCGGGGAGGATGATCCTGTGCTCAACCCAGTGCATGCACTGGAGACCCTGGTGTGGGCCTCAAGCAGCTTCCTGGACACTGCCCCACGAGGCCCTGAGGCGGTCACACTCTGCATATCCTGGATACCCTGAGGACTGCCTGCCTCACTCATCTGCCTCTGCACCTCCATCGGACTACCCAGCTCCAGGCATGACACCTTTGTCTGCCCAGCCCTACTCCAGAGCCTGCCTCTCCTCAGCCCTCAGGGCTGGCTCCTTTCTCCCCTGGAGTCTCTGAAACCGTCCCCAGTCCAGCCTCACTCCCTCTGTCATGGCCTTGACATGGGCCTTCAGCCGGAGTTGATACCAAACCTGTTGATGGAGTTCTCAAATCCGAGTCCCCTCTACCTCCTGATCCTTGTTCCTCTGACCCTAGGTCCTGCAGGATTAGTCCTGCATGGCTTCTGCAGGAGCTTGAGCTCAGTATATGCAGGGAGTCTCAAATGCCAGAATGCCATTGGTTCTCCATCCCCAGCCCAGGATCAGCTCTTCCTCATTCCCCTGCCTCTCCCATTCCCCCCTGGACCTGCCCAGAGTCCGGGCAAACAGAGGAACTGGCTGTCCTGGCTCTTCCTGGCTGCTGCTGGGGATTTGGAAGTGGTACCACAGGGCGGCTGCTGATTCCCCACAAAACTGAGACGAAGCATGCCATTAAAAGATCCCCCAGCAGGGATGACCATGAGGATGACGGTGGAAGGATGGGCTGAAGGCACCTTCTGCATCAGGCATGCATGGTGCTGGGTCCGACATGGTTTATCCCCTCCGAAGCTCATGTTGTGACATTTGGAGACCCTGAGAGGCAGGGCTGACGGGGCCTTCTCAGTGTGGTTAGGGGTCCCCCTCACGGGTGGGTTCACCCACACATGTCACACATGAATTTACAAAATCAGGCTGCTCCAAAAGCCGCTTTGGCCCGGCCACTCCAAGGTCCCCTGTCTCTGGCCATGTGATGCCCTGCCCCAATTGGGCACTTTGCCAAGAAGGAGGTCCTCGGCAGCTGTGTTCCTCAACCTGGGACCAGATTGTTATTAGAAACAGAAAACGGCAAGAACGGGGCTGCGGGGGAGAGGGGGAAGGCTTTGCAAGTGTCTTGTTAAAACTGATGCTTGTGTGTTTTGTTTACAGCTGCCCTGTAGGGTGCAAATGGGGATTCTGTCGGACAGATGTAGAAGCAAGCCCAGCAGATACCGCAGGGGCCCAGCAGTGTAGGGTGGCCCTGTCTGACTCCAGCTGCAGCCTGGGGTATGGCCCTCAGACACTGACGGCCCTCAGCAACTGCCTTTGGACCCAGTGGACATCAGGCAGCTGCAGTCATCAACACCTCTGGCTTCGCTTGGGGCATTGTCTCAGGGCCAAACTGTAGTGTCCCAGCAGCCCGAACAGCCAGCCACCTGCTTTTAGCCAGAGTGAAATCAAGGCTGGCACTGTGGCACATGCCGGAGAAGCCGGGGCATGCTTTTGTGAATGGTGTGTCCCTCAACCCCCCAACAGGCCTCGCAGCTGCCTTCTTGGTGTCTGGATCACTGGAATTTATCCGTTCATTCATCAACCATTCATGCATTCATTTGCTTATTTCTGGACAGGATATGATGTAGTCCAAGACGGGCTCAAACTTCCTTGTAGCTGAGGATGACCTAGAACTTCTGAGCTCTGTGCCCCCATCACCGGAGTGATGACATTGTAGTCGTGTGTCACCACACCTAGCTTATGCTGTGCTGGGAGCAAACTCGGGACCTAGTACATGTTAGGCAAACACTCTACCAACTGGGCCAGACCACAAGGGACCATTCAGTGGATGGTGTTAGTAAGACATGGAGGTCTGCTTTCAGAACTTCTGAGTACCATGAGGGGGTGGGGTTGGGTGGGGAGACTGGAGAGCTCCAGAGACACTGGCTCACGGGTTGTTATAAACCAACTCCCTGGGGGAGTCTCCCCTCAGTGTGTGTGTGTGTGTGTGCACAAACACTGTGTTGTAGTTGGTTAGGAATGGCCTCCATATTTTCATGAGTTTGAATGCTTGGCCCATAGGGAATGGCACTGGTAGTAGGTGTGGCCTTGTTGGAGTAGGTGTGTTCTTGTTGGAGGAAGTGTGTCACTGTTGGGGCAGGTTTTGAGGTCTTGTGTGCTCAAGCTATGCCCAGTGTGGCACATAGTCTCCTTCTGCTGCCTGTGGATCAAGATGTAGAACCTTCAGCTCCTCTAGCACCATGTCTGCCTGCACACTGCCATGTTTCCTGTCATGATGAGAATGGACTAAACCTTTGAAACTGTAAGCCAGGTTCAATTAAATGTTTTCTTTTATAAGTGTTGCTGTGCTCATTCTGTCTCTTCACAGCAATAGCACACTATCCAACACACACTGGGACATCCCAAAGGTCTTATGTTAAAGTTATTTATATAAAACTTCTCAGTTTCTCTCTTAACCCGGCCATCACACAAATAATTGAGACTCTTTTATATTTGTTTAATAATAAGCTTCACAACACAATAACTGAGCAGTTTTTACTCTATTCTTAATCCCCTAAGCTAATTTATCTTCCTCCCAGTGTACATCCCAGAGATACTTGTACTTTGTAGCTTTTCTGGTCCAGCTCTTCTCCTAATGTCACCTGGACCTCTCCTGTGGCTGAATCCCCTACTTCCTCTTCTAACTCCTCCTCCCCTGGCTGGCAGGAAGTCCAGCCCTACTCTCTCCCCTGCTCAGCAATGGGATGTAAGCTGCTTTATTGGCATATCATGGGACAAGTAGGGAGAGTACTTACACAACACTAAGACATAAAATTCTCAGAACAAGGATTGCAATAAATAAGGGTTACAGAAATCAGCATTTGAGTTACACAATAATCTTATGCCTACATCCTCACATCACGCAAGCCTGAGTCATGTTAAGATTTCTGAGGGAGAGAGGGGCCAGCTGTTCATTTTCCTTCATGCCCCTCTCTGTCCCTGACCATGAAGTTAGGATTAAGTAGTGTCCTCACTCCTCTCACTCATGCTGAGAACAGCAGCAGAGCAGTTGGATACACCTGCCAGTTGGATACACTCTCTTGATTGACAGTCCAGGAGACACATGGTACTCTCCCAGGCCCCAGTGCTTCCTGGAATGACGGGGAATGGGTGGCAGAGTAGGCAGCAGCCAGATTCCTTGGGTCTGCCCCAAAAGTCCCACACGGAGACCACAGGCAGCTTGTCCTTCTCCTGGTCCGTTTCCCACATCCTGCTAAGCCCTAGACACTGAGACAACAGGGGGAAGCACCCCACCCCCTCTCCCTTGGAGTGCCAGGCAACAATACCCTATCCCCAAACTGTGTCTTACAGAGAGCCCCATGTGGGGCCAAGGCCATTCTCTCTGTCCTCCTGGCCCTCCCTCTTCTTCAGGCAGCAGGCATTTGGGTCTGGCTCTGAGCATCCTCCCCAGGGTCTGCCTCTCCCATAGGTGAGTTTCAAATGCAGACAGGGATGCTAGCACTGGAGGCCCCTTCGGTACACTCCTTCTCCTCATCATTCAATCCCATAGGTTCTGAATCTGACACATTTGTCTTCCCTGCGTGAATTTTCTTTCCTAAAGAATGTAAGGGTGGTGGCTTTTCCATGCCATGTCGGGTCCCACCAGCCCTTCTTTCATAATGTTTCCTGCCTGAGAAAGACCTGGGCTGTGGCAGAGGAGGCGAGCAGGGGCACCCCTACTCCCACAAACCCCGGAGGCACAGCCGTGTTGCTGGGTGCTCTGAGCCTGCCGTCAGCCCACAGTGTTGACCAGGCTTAATTTGATACCTCTGTTTAGAGAAGGAAGGAAATCAGAAATCGGAGCCATAGCTGAGTCCAGTGAATCTGATCTGCAGGGCAGCCTGGAAGGGCTTTTCCTAACAAACAGGGAGGGGATGGGAGCACAGGGGTAGAGGGGTGTACATGCTGCGAGTCCAGATCCCAGCCCTGCCCTAAGAATCAGGGGAAAGGGTGGAGAGAGCGTCACCCCTCTAGCTGAAGATTGCCAAGCCCAGTTTTTCAGCCCAAGGCTGCAGAGGATAGGCACTGTTAGACAGGTCTCCCAAAATCATGATGGTATGTTTTCGTTTCCTGTTTAAAAGCTGATGTGGCCATGCCAGGGAGCAGCAGGCATGCTCCCTGGGATATTGAGCTTGTGAGTAAAGGGTCCTGTGCATGGGGTTGGGGGGCCCAGTCTCACAAAGCAGGGCACCTGCTCTGACTGTCCCTAAAGCACAAGAGGGGCCACCAAGAGCCTACAGGACTGAGCACCAGTCCTTATCCTCTGTGGGGTTGGTGGACTGCGCTCCAGAGGAACTAGCACAGAACTGCCGAGATGGAGTGGGTCCAAACCCTGGAAATCTCAAACTTGAGATTTAAAAATCTTATCCTGAGAAAGGAAGGTGTGGGACAAAGCTCTCTCCCGTGTCTGTGCCTCAGGAGCACGTGACACAACCCCCAGCTGGCTACAGGTGGTCAGTCGCCTGAGCTTGTCACCTGTTATCTTTCCCCATGCAGACGGAGCATTGCCAGCATCCTAAGGGCCAGCCAATGAGGCGCATGCATCCTCAAAACCCCTCCCCACTGCCCATCTACTTCATTAGAGGACGTCTGTGACCGGCCGTTTATTCTGAGCTGTAGCGCTGGGGGAAGAAAGGCCTCTTCTCCTCGAAGAATTCATCGATGGACTCCGGACTCGACTGCCAGCCATGAAGTAACAGCTGAGCCTCCTCAAGCTTCTGCTGCTCACCAGCAAGTCAGCGGGGTCACTGCCACCGCCCTTCACACCACCCCACCACGGCAGTGCCCCGTAGCCAGGTCAGGCCTCTGTCAGCGCCTGGATCCATTTGGGAGCACAGAGCTCCCCACTGCTACCTGGTCTGGTACCAACAGAGCAGTAATACTTATTTCGGAGAAAATCTCCTTTTTCCCACACTGAGCTGGAGGTCAGTGACGGGAAGGACCTTTCCCATGCTCGCTAGGGGACCTTGCGCTTCCTCGATCGATTGGGCTTGGGCCTCCCGGCAGAGACATGCGCACTTCTGGCTCAGTGGCACCAGGTCGTCTCAGAAGATGCAGAACCACACTCCTCCACACTCCTGTCCTCTCTCCCCACTCTGGAGCAGGGGGCGTCCACCCCAGAGCCCAGGGCTCAGCCCTACCTGCTGCGTGGGAACCCTCTTCCTTCCAGGACCGGCCCTATGTTCGGGGCAGTTCCTACCTACCTGCTTCAGGCCCTGAGATGAGCCAACCCAGCGCCCCCAGACCTACGCTTCTGCTTCCTGTCCCTTTGTTCACTTTCCAAGGAGTTCGGTAACTTCCACTTCATCACGGTCCTCTGGGGGTCACGTGACCCCCGCCTATCACCCCCACACTCAAGCTCACATCCGGTTGCCATGCTGATACTCACACTCGTTTTTACACGCCCACCCACAGAGAACCATTCGTGCCACCGCAACCGCAAACGTAAGACAACCCTGCTCACACATACTTACACACACATCCAAACATTCATTCACTATATACTGTCACACACAGACATACGCAGTGACACACTCCTTCTAGCCTACCCATGCTCACACTTGCTTATGTACATCCTCACATGTGAACATGTATGATCACCCTTTCTTACACACCACGAATGTATGCACACATGTACACACACATATACACACACACACTCACACTTGCTCCCACACATGCTCCCTGAGGTAAATTCTTGGAAAACCTAAGCAACTTCTGACCCCTCTTCCAGGTTTCCAGGCAACCACATGAAGCTTGGTGAAAAAACAACTGGGCCAATGAAACCTGTTGGCCGAATGGAAAACTATGTTATCCTATGCTATGTCTGAGAGAGCAGAGGCTGGAGAGGGTGGGAAGAGGCTGTAAAAGTGAAAGCAGCTGTGGGTGGCCGTCTCTCTCGAAGGAGTAGCCCACCTGGAAAGGAGGTGTGTGTCTCTTCCATGACCATCTTGTAGGAGAGGAGGCCATGAGGTTTAGCAAGACAGGGTGAGTTCTGTGTGGCTCACTGTGGCTGTGCAGTGGGTGCCTGTGTCTCTCTTCCTTGAGAGAGTGGTTGCCATGACTCCCAAGACACTGGTAACCCACCGGTGCTGCATGCCTCTGGCCCCATGCCCTAAGCCAAATGCAACCTTCACTCAGGCCTCCCAGACCCTTGAGGTCCCTTCAGAGGCAGCTGCATGGACTCAGTGCATAGCACCAAGAGGGTGCACTTCTAAAAGTCTCTCTCTGAGCCAGACACTCTGTTTATGTCCCGAGCCTACCCTCCGTGTTTCCAGGAAGAAATACGCTGTCTTCCCTTCCTTAAAACAGGCACTCCTCTTGGCTTATCTTTTGTTTTTTTGTTCTTAAAAAATATTTTGTTCCCATAGAAAAAGCCATGTGGGAGCATGACCTCTGGGTTAGGGGAGATGAGAGCCTATGTGGTCGGGGCAGGCTGCTTCCAGCCAAAGGGAACAGCAGCAACGGGCAGGGACCCATCCCTGTGGCTGGGCCTCCTTTTTGTGTAAGGAGGCCCAAAATCTGGGTTTTGTGGCTCAAAATCTGGGTTTGTGCTACTGCCTCTGATTTTTTTTTTAAAATCTTTTTTATTTGAATTTTATTTTGAGACAGGGTCTCATGTCATGTGGGCTGGCCTTGAGCTCCTGTCATACTCAAGGTTGGAACTTGTTTCAAGCTCTCAGCTGTTGGGATTACAGGCCTTAGCCACTATACCCACCAATAGTTCTGATTTTTTTTTCTAAACTTATTTTGCTGGAGTGTGTGTGTGTGTGTGTGTGTGTGTGTGTGTGTGTGGTGTGTGCATACAGGTGCACTGGCCCATGGCAGGTGTTTTTCTTTATTGCTGTCCACCCTATTTTTTTGAGGCGGGGTCTCTCACTGAACCCGGAGCTTCCCATGTAGCTAGGCTGGTAGCCAGTGAGCCCTGGGAATGCTCCTCTCTCCACTACTCACCCCCAACCCCAGCATGGGGTTCCTTGGCCACTGTCCCCAGCTTTTATGTGGCTCTAGAGATCCAAACTCAGATCCTCACGCTGTATAGCAGGCACTTTACCCACTCAGCCATTCGCCCTGGCCTCTAATTTTAAACGCTGGCAAACACTTGAAAAGGGACAAAGCAGAGCACTGCTTAGGAGAACAGAGCTGGCTTCCCAGGTGTCCATCTCTTGAGTGTCATCCTTCTCCTTGCCTAGAGAGCCTCAGAGAATAGCCATCCTCTGAAAGGCCAGAGCAAGCCCACTGGTCCTCACATTAGCAGGAGCTTCTGGGGCCATACCCCACAGCCTGCTTATTTACCTTCATTCTCTCCCACCCTGGAAGATAGCACAGAGTAGCCGTGATTTATTATAGAACCCTTCGCAGGTAACCAGTAAACACTTTGGTTCTGCACACAAGCAACAAACCCCTAGTGAACAATAGACTTCTCTTTCACGGGGCCTTGGGCAGGGATCCATCCAAAGTTATACGTACTTAAATACATAACTCCTCCTGTGTGAAAAGCTGCCAAAAATCAATAAAAAACAGCCCAACAATCACAAAGGGAAGTAGACAAATGGAACGAAATGGACAGTTTTCAGAAAAGAAGGCCAGAACTGCTTTTAAATATATGAAAAAAAAAAAATGTTCGGCCTCACACTTTATAGAAGAAATATGCCTACAAGACGGTTAGGATCCAAGTGTGTGAGGTAGGGTCATGTGCCAGGGGAGAAATGCACCAAACAAGCCTCCTAGAAAGCCAATGTGCTCATCTCTACCAACATTTAAACTGCTCCTGGTTTAGGCCTGTCAGTCCAGCTCCTCCAAGGCTGAGGCAGGAAGACGGCATATTCAGGGACACAACTTAGTGATACTTTGTCTCAAAGTTATAACTAAGTGTAGGTCTGGATGCTGTTCTCAGTTCGGTACCCAGTGCCCGGCACTGCATGCATAATCCCTCCAGCGGAAGAATTTCAGCCTCTGAGTGTGTTCAAACAGTGGGCAAAGTATGGAAACACTACAGGTGGCATTACCTGAATGAATACTTAAAAAACCAAACCCAAACCGAAAACCTATCTCTGTGGCGGGTGTTCAGCCACAGATGTCATCTGGACCCGTCCTGCCCTCCCGCAAGGCTCGGGAGACATTCTCGAAGAGGGGGTAGAAAGAATTCGAAAAAGAGCCAGAGGCTGGGGAGGAAAGCTGGGCATGATATGGCTGTCATGACACGTGAACACGCGGTAGCTATCTGCGCAAGAGCCGACCAGTTAAAAACTCCAGCAGGGAGCGGGACCTGGGTGAGGGTGAGCTGGAGGGAGAGCTCGGCAGTTCGGTGTTACAGCATGGTCTGGTGCCTTGTGTTTAGTTAATTGCTTGTCCCCCGAGATTCTTACTGCTCTCCCAGCAAACCCTTGTGTGTACTAAAGAGATGCTGTGTAACCTTGTCTCCAAATTACTCCCAATTGGCCAATAAATGCCTACACCTGGGCAGGGCAGAAGTGAGGTAGGCTTAAAGGACAGAAGATCGTGAGAAGGAAGTACAGAGGAGAGAGAGAACAGGAGAGGAGGAAGGAGAGAGTGGAGCTGGCATGGGTTAGTGCCAGGGCAATTATGGATGGAAAGTATCCTAGTTAGGAATAATTAAGGTAAGTGGCTTGGGACATGGGGCTGGGATGTGGGCCCCACACCCACATACACATGGGTGGCACCACCTGGACCCAGTGGGTTAAAGGACAAAAAGAGAACACGGAGTTGAGCAGGACGGGGTTGGGAGGGGATGGGGTGAAAATGACAAAGCTGCATCTCATACATGTGGCAAACGTCCAGAGTATACTTTGAAATTAAGCTGAACTCAAAGAAGTCAGTACACATCAGTCAGGGTCTGGCCAAAAAACTTCCACATGACGGGAGTCTGCGCAGATGGAGGTGGGCAGATCTGTAAGCTCACATGCACACACAAACACACACACACACACATACACACACACACACACACACACACACACACACACACACACACCTAGAATATCCTGAAAGGACAGACAGACAGGAAGCACTAGTTGCTTCTTGAGGACAGAACTGAGACCAGGGTGGCCAGGTGAGTACAGAGCAGCCAAGTGAGGATGCAGAGGCGGCAGCAGGACACAGCTGTTAGCAGCTTGCTGTGGGCCCTTTACAAAGCTGCAATGCATGCATCCATCCAAAAAGCCAGCCACACGCCTGCAGGGACAGCCAAGAATCTCAGTGAGCCAGGCCTAAGCCTCACCCAAGAGAGGGCCAGGAGGCCAAGGGATTCCTCTGCCAGTGCTGGCTCTTGGATGCTTAGGGGGAGCCACCAGCACTGCCAGTCTCAACTCTAGAAACCTGGGATGGTGATGGTACCCACTCCTAGACCCGCCTCAAGCACAGAAGACGGAGGCGAGAGGCTGTGGGGCCTGCTCCTGATGGACAGGATACTAGAAGGTCCGTGTGGGTCACTACACTCAGGTACTGGAGTTGCACAGAATCAGTGAGCCATGTAGGTGAGAACTCCCGGAAAGACACTGTCTTCATGCATTGAACCTTTAGCTCTCCAAAGAGCCTTTTTTTTTTCCTACCTTTGTGTCATACCTAATATCTGATAAACAGATAAAAACCTTTGGACTGTATTAACACACTATTTGCCAATGGAAGAGCTACGGATGATATGGTAGAGATTCCTCAGGCTGCTGTACGGTCCACCTACAGTTTCCAACAGGGTATTTTTTTTTTAAATGCCTTGATTTATAACTCTTTTGGTTCTGTTACTACAAAAATTCCATGAAGCTGCTTCCCTGTTGGAACATGGAAACTGGGGTGACCTAGCTCCGTGTTCCTGGGCCATGGCCACTCAAATTTGGCCCTAGAATGTTTTCTCAGAGCCCAGGAGAGAAGCTGACGCCGCCTGGGGAGGACCCAGAGAAAGGCAAGCTGGGGTGCCTTCTACCTTTCCCCCCAGACAGGCTGAGTGAAAGGGGGATCCAAAAGGGAAAAGTTCCAAGAGCAAGCCCATGTGGTGAGTGAGGAGAGTGATTCTGGCCGTAGAGGAAGGCAGGAGGGAAGGCCAGAGGAAGGCCAGGCTACGGGAATGACGCCTTGAGGATGTGGAGAGAGACTGACGGGCTTGATGGGGAGAGACCGGAGGAGATTCTGAGCAGTCTGCAGAGGTGAGGGGATGTGGTGTTCTTCAGAACAGCCCTGGCTCAGACCGGACGGGGAGGGAGCCAGCTCATTGCAAACCAGTAGACAAACCCACAGAGCCACATAGCTGAGAGACGGAGTCCTGTGGGATGCCAGGGGGGGGGGGGGGAGGAGAGGACACCAGTGTGACAGGCTAACCCGGGAAGCCCTTTCCTGTGCCTGGGGAGCTCACTGGAGCCACGTGGGAGGGAGAGGAGGCTGTTCA
Source organism: Meriones unguiculatus (assembly GCF_030254825.1). Lineage (NCBI taxonomy): Eukaryota > Metazoa > Chordata > Mammalia > Rodentia > Muridae > Meriones > Meriones unguiculatus. Next base: position 19,814,951 of record NC_083359.1, read on the forward strand.
AAGGCGTGCAGATCCTAAGGCATCTGTGGGCACTCACTTGACAGACATGCGCCCGCAGCATGCTCAGGAGCAGGATGAGGGCCTGAACCCCTGCAAGGCCCTTGTGGTGTGGGGAGGCCTTGGATGTGAAGCTGCCTTCTGGGATGAATAAGAAAAGAGCATCAAAGCGGCTGCTGGCGCTCGTGCCAGGTGACCAGGGAGCTGGTATCGATTCGCTCTCTCAGCATCCTGTCTAGACACCAGCCAGGTCTCCAGCCCTCCCAGCCAGCAGGTGAGATCAGGGCACACTCACCACAGCCCCAACCTGCGCCAGGCCAGGGCTGCACCTCTGTTTCCTCCCCCTTCCCCCGGGGTCCAGTGGTCAGCCTGAGTGCGAAATGGAAGGAGTTTCCACGGTGTGGGTGATGACCCTCAGCTCATAGGTTGCAGCCTCTGCTTTGTGTCTCTCTGTTACCTCTTTTGCCCAAAATGGCAAAGTCTGGGACCCAGAGATGCACTAAACCCGAGCACGCTCCCCTTGTCCCAGCTCATTGTGCCCGGCAGACCATCACTCAGCCAGCCCCACTCCTCAGCACCCACGGTGGCGTATACACAGTTCCCTGTGTATGGGAGTGGTACCTTCACTCCCATTACCACGTTTGACATCTACAACATCTTACTAGAAAGCTAGGGGCCCATTCGATGAAGGGTGTTGAAGGCCCAGTCGAAATAGCAGCAGCTGGCCTAGGATAAATCAGGAAAACTGAGGATCATGGCTGAGAGGCAGTCTTGCTGGGATCAGAGCCGTGAGCCTCAGTTTCCCCGCGTGAAAAGTAGGCATAACGGTCCTGGCAATGGGCCCTCAGAGTCAGTGTTCAGGGCCCATGAAAAGCTGAGGGGAGGGGCGTAAAGGCAAGGGCTGCCTTGTGGCCTCCTTGTAAAATACTCAAAATAGAGGCAGCAGCACCCAGAGACTCAAATTCATGCGGCTTGAAACTGAGCCAGCATGGGAGTGGGTCAGCAGCACTAGCTCACCCACCCATCTCCATAACAACCAGGTCAGTGTCACCCAGCCTAGGCTGCAACCAGCGCAGCTTTTCCTAGGGTCCTGTCCCCCAATGGGGGGCTCAGAGGTTCCCACAGTAAACTGCCTTCTGCCAGCTGCTCTTGAAGTCACCTCCAAGAGGAAAGCCACGCTTCTGCTCCAAAGATATCCCCAGGCAGGAAACGGGCGGCAGGCACCATGAATGTTTAATTACGCTAATTGTCCAAGTTCAGTTCCCCCCTCATTCCTTAAGTACCTTGTGGGAAACTGTGATTAAGCGTGAAATGGCTCATTTCTACCATTCTCTCGCTCAGAGTTCTACGTTGGCTGGGAGCCGGTGCCAGTCTGTGCCAGGCATCCCTTGATAACACCTTCTCATTTTTTCTCCCCTGATTTCATCTTCTGACCTTTTACTCTCGACGTCCTTACCCGCTTCGTCCTGGGCGTCTGGCATGCAGCAACAAAGCACCGCGGTTACTTAACCGGAGCCCTCTCGTGGAATCTACTTTTGACTTTGTTCGAAAACACTGTAATCAAATCCCTGAGAGGCAGGATCGATACTCCGGGCTTGCCAGAGGAAATCTATCACAGGACTAAGTGGCTTAGTGAGAGAGGAGGTCCCTGTGGGGTGGGGAGCACAGAGCCGGAGGGGTGGGGCAGAGGACTCTGGCGTGCAGAAGGGCAGAGCAGGCAGGAATGAGTGGCTGGCTGGGCATGGTAGTGGCTGGGGCCTGTAGGTGGGAGGAGAGGGCACGTAGCACTGTAGAGAGACTGAGCCAGGCAAGTGGACAGCTGCAGGATGAACGAGTGAATGCGGCAGGCCCAGGTGCAGGACAGCAATGCAGGCCGACGGGCCTCACAGAGAGGTGGGTGGCTTTGCATACGGATCACCAGAAATGAACCTCCCTATCAGGGACCCGGTGGCCCCTGAGGCAGAGCTCTTCCTGTGGGTTCTGCAGTGAAAAGCACATGTTGGTCTTCGGGCCATGAAGACCCGCACCACACACTGGGAGTGCTCAAACATACAGCAACCAAACATCATGGCCCAGGAAGAGTGTGTGTGGAGGTTCACAGGATGAGCCTTGGAGGAGAGCAGGGGCTTAATAACTCCAGCCTCTGCTTCCAGTTCTGAAATCTCCACCTGTCAGGACTTGGTGGGCCTGGCTGGGGCCACACACAACTGGGTGTTGGGGTGTGTACATATTTCCCTTATACCATGCACTACTTAAAAATGCCCCCTGTGGGGATGCAAAGGAGGCTCAGCTAAGAGCACTGGCTACTCTCTTCCAGAGGGCCCGGGTTCAACTCGCAGCACCCACATGAGGCTCATAACTGTCTGTAACTGTAGTCCCAGAGGACCTGACATCCTTTTCTGGCCTCCATGGACACCAGGCTTGCATGTGGTGTACAGACACACAAGCAGACAATACACGCATACAAACAAAACAAATTAAAAAAATTTAAAGGTCCCCTATTTGTGTGCTTGATTGATATCAACTTAATACAAGGGGGCATCTCCATAAAGGAAACAAATCCAAACGGCTTGGCACTTCTGAGTCTCTGCTTGTATCCTGGCAACTCTTTACTCTTTCTCATATTCTAAAACAAGTGAGTCCCAAAAGCTTGAAATTCAAGAGGTCCTTCTTCAAGCCTTACCCAAGGTGTGTCTGTGTGTGCGTGTGTGTGTGTGTGTGTGTGTGTGCATTTGTGTGTGTGTGCATTTGTGTGTATGTAGCTACTCATGGAGGCCAGAAGAGGGTACCGGATTCCCTGAAGCTGAACATACATGCCGCTATGAGCCTGATATGGGTAATGAGAATGGACTGGGGTCTTCTGTTAGAGCAACAAGTGCTTTTAACTATGGAACCACCTCAGTGCTGGGGATGTGGCCGGCTGTAAGGCTAACATTTCTAAGGTCCTGAGTTCAACCCCAGAATAACAGAACCCAAATTTGTGGAATTGAGCAGGCATGTTAAATGCTTTAAGCATAAAGCTTTTAGAAAGAATGGTGGACTAATGAAAGCAGCTGGTAAGAGGCAGGGCACCTTAACGTTACTGTGTTTACTGTGTCGGATCACAAACTCCTCATGAGGTGAAAGGGTCACAGACCCTGGGGTCACAGACTGTACTTTTATTTGGGTCCAGAAAGCGCTTCAGCTCCCTGTGGGGTCCAGCATTGGAACAGAGCAGAGCTCAGCAAGCAAGCTGAAGGGGAAGCTGTTTCTAGGGGAATGTCTCCTGTCTCAGGTCACGTTTGTCTGTATCTGATTCGTGTCAAACTCTGTATCCAATTTGAATCCAGATTTCCATGTAATTCTTGTAAATTTAGCAATTTCTTAGGAAATTAAGACAGTTAAACAAAAGTAGACCTTTACTCTAGTCTTGCATTGGGTCTCTGAAAATGCGTGGATTTTATCTCACAGAATAGTCAACAATTTGAGCATTCCTAACCAGGAAATCCAGACTCAGAAAACACTTTGAGTTCTTCTCAACATCCACACAGGAAAACGCCATCCCTGGTGCTGGAGAGATGGATCAGTGGTTGCAAGTGTTTGCCATGCCACCTTGAGGACCAGAGTTCAAATGCCAGCATCCAGGAAAAAGTCAGGTGCCCCACCCATGCATGTAAGGAGGCTCCAAGGAGGGCAGAGGCGGAGACAGGCATGTCCTGAAGCTTGCTGGCTTTCAGCTTTGCAGAGAAATGTGAGCCCCAGGTTCAGCGAGAGACTTTGGCTCAAAGGAATAGATAGAGCATGATAGAGGAGGACGCCTGACGCCCTCTCCTGGCCTGAGGACATGCACTGGTGAGCGCGCGTGCGCACACACACACACACATACACACATACACACACACACACACACACACACACGTTCACGCACAAACCTAGATTAATAAACAAGAAATCTTAGTTTCAAAGAAAGAAAATTACAGCTGTGATCTCTGATGATGTATAGCTGTTAAACATACAGGCATTAAAAATACTTCACAAAATAGCCCAGGCTCTGGATACAGCTGTACATAAAACATAAATAAATTTTATGTGAATACCTTGATCTTTTCCCTGAGGCATGTCACCATGGAATGCAAAAGTCTTATCTGAAAAAAATAAAACCTGCAATCTGAAACGCTTCTTCTCTTGAGCATTTTGGATGACGGATTCAGCAGCTATCTTTTAAAAGTAGAACTGATGCTTCCAGGAGACAGCTTTACATAATCCCAGGCTTCTGTGCCCCCATGACACTCCATTCTGTAGTTAAATGAAGAAACAGCATTTCATCCGGCGAAGCAACTGTATTTGTGAGAGATCGGACCAACCTTAGTATAACCACAACTTCACGGGGCCTGGCTGCTACCATGGCAACCGTTTGGGCTTCCTAACAAGGGGTCACATCACTCTTAAACTGACTCAGGCATTGTTTTAAGCAGCCAGTTCGTCCTCAAAGCAGGGCTACAAGTTAGCTACGATTATCTGCCGTCTGTGGAACTTGGGGAGTGACAACTCAAATCCACAGCCACTAAAATCTCAGGTCCCAGATCGGAAGCCTGAGCATTTCCCTGAATGTCGAGTCCGAGTGCCGTTCCAGTCTGTCTTTCAAGGGGCTCTCAAGTGAACGCTAACCCTTTGGGTAAGTTACTGTAATTGTTTTTGGATTAGTCCTCAATTCTCGATTTGGAAAACAGGGTAACTCGGGGCACTATTGGGAGCTGTGAAGACAGTTCCCATGTGGAGTGCCTGTGCGGAACCAGCACACCCGGAAGGAGCCTACACGATTTGCCGGTAATGGTTATCTTATTATGTCTCTGACGATGCTGCTAGCACAATCTGTTACTTAAAACATGGAAAAGAGCTGCTAAGCGGCAACTCCCACGATCAAGCTTACACGCAAGCTTATGTTTCTTTCATTAAAGTTTCATGACACTCCTATGGCTCCAAGTGTTGATACTTTAAAACCTTTTATTTATTGGTCTAATTGAAGTCACAGAATACAACATTTTTTTTTTTTTAAACTTCCTGGAGAACAGAAATGCACAAACCACCCCTGGCTCTCGAGTCTAAATACATCCCAGTAGAGCTTTGAAAGGATAGCTGGGGCAGGGGGGACGGATGGGCACACGGGAGGCTTGCTGTTCCCAAAGCTTGAGTTCCCTAAGCTCACGTAAAAAGCCAAGGTGTGCTTACAAGGTAGGCGTGTAACCCTAGCACTGTGCTGGGCAGAGACAGGAGGATGGATGGGACTTGCGACCACTCACCAAAGTCCAGGTTTGGTAAAAGCCCCCGTTTCAAGTGAAGAAGGCAGAGAATGATAGAACAGGGCGCCCTATGTCCTCCTGGGCTCTACCACCCAGCTGGCTGCAATCACCGTTAGATATGCCAAGACTCTGAGGTGCCAAGTACAATGGGGCCTGGTGTCTTTCCCTACCCTCGTTCTGGCAGGTGTCTCCTCTGCACATGTGAGAAGTTGGTAATGTTCAACATCTTCTGCCTCAGTTCTCTGAAGCGTAGGCCCTCTCCTGTCTGCCATGATGTTAGGCCTCCACATGGACCTCTCCCCAGAGGCTGAAGCCTCAGCTCGACTTTGCCTCATCATTAAAATCCCCAGAGTGGTTGCTAGAGCAGGTGAAATGTGAGTCCCCCTGTCTGTGTCCTCCTGAGGGGCCTACCCCCTCACATCACCTCCCCACCCTACTCCAGCTACCAAGACATGCATGGCTCCTGTCCTGTACTTCCCTAATACCTGCGCATGCTGGGGGATGCTGCCTGCTCTGCCCAGCGTGTCCAAACCCTGTCCTTCCTGGATGCTATGGCTTGAACGTAGCCTCCACAGTCAGTGTGTTGGGAATTTAATAAAAATCTGTATGCCAATTGTGTCTGGAGGTGGGGCCTTTGGGGGAATGATGAGGGTCAGCTGGGGTCATGGTGAGGAGGTGCCCATCATGGTGATCTTATTAGAAGAGGTACTATTGAGCTATTACGCTTACTCTGTCTGGCCATGTGAGCTTGTCCACCATGTTATGGTAGAGCAGGAAGGCTCTCGCCAGATGCCAGTACTGTGTGGCTGAACTTCCTAGACTCTAGAACCTCGGGGCAAATAAACTCGGGTTTTCTTCTTAATGTGTTATCCCATCTGCAGTATTCAATCATATAACAGAAAGTGAACCAACGAAGTGGCAGACTCCTAGTCAAGCTTTGAAACCATGGCTCATTGCCCCGCAGTTGCTTCCCTGTAGAATCTAGCGTAGATTCTCCCAGCGTCTAGATTTAATCTCCTTCCACTAAAGCTTAGATGCTGGGAACTATAAATCACCCATCTGCAATGCTCTGTCACCAAGACCATGTGCTTCAGGGAGAGAATATGGGTCAGACTGACCTTTGGGCTAGAGCTCTGGCCAAGCGGAGGCTTGAAGCTTGGAATGTGTGAAATGAGGGGGGCTGGGTGAAAGGAAGAGGACCAAGTGCCTTTGCATGTGTGCCCATATTTTGTCAACTGTGACAGCCTCAACCGAAGGGATTTTGGTCCCATCATGCCCCCATCAAAGGGCTAGAGTAATGCTCACATGCCAGATTTCGCCTTAGGAAAGGCATGGCCTGAGGATGGAGGTGAGAACATGATCACTTCTTCCTGGACAGAAGACAGAATCCAGTTTTGACAGAATCCGGTTTGGTCCTGTTTGTTGCTGGGTCCCTGTCCTTAGATAGAGACTGTGCTTGGCCTAGAGACCCGTCACATCCTGGCTTCTAGTTGCACAGCCTCCTGCAGGATATTGAGAGCCAAGAGCGAGAGGCAACTGACTCTCTCTATACTGGGTTTAGAATCTTCCTTCCCTCCAGGCTCAGGACCCATGTCACTCCCTTGTCTCTAAGAACATAAAGACAGGAACAGAAGGACATCAGTCCCAATTGTCCCAGCCACTCCCATGAAGACACACAAGGAGACTTAATGCCAGTTCTACCAAGAAATGCAACCTCAGAAACCCTTCTGAGGCCCTTGGACCTTAGCAAGCAATACAGCGAGCTGTAGAGACTCTGATAAAGGGTCTCACTCCTCCATATCTTCTGCGGACTCCCCAGCTCATGTTCAGAAGCCTGATCCTCAATGGAATGGGATGGGTGGGGCTGAGGCAGGATAATTAGATGAATGGGCCAACTGCTGGGTGGCTGAAGTCTGATGCAACCAACCGCAGAGCATGTGACCCCTCCAACAGTAGATACAACAACAGCTCAAACAAGTTCGAAACAAGCCAGCCAACCAGAGGAAGCCAACTGTCCTTTGCCTCATCCTACAGCTCACGAGCTTTGCAGAGTCGCCTGCTCCCATCATGAGTCTGACACCATGCCACAGCAAACAACCCCATGTGAGGACAGAGGAGGGGAGTAGCCCTAGTCTGGAAAAGTCCAGACCCATTCCTGGAAGTCTCTGCCTTAACTCATGAATAATCCTCCCTTCCATTAAAAATTGCCATAAAACTGCTGTCCAAAGTTATATACAGATATCCCGTTCTTAATCTCCCTCTCTCCCTGTCCTGTCCCTGTCCCTCTCCTTACTTAAATCTGTATTATCAGCTTTTCTTAGGTCTGGAGAGAGTGCTTAGGGATTAAGAGTACTGTTGCTCTTGTAGAGGACACAGGTCCAGTCTCCAGCACTCACTCGCTGGCCTCTGTGACACCTGCACTCAGGTGCACATAACTCCCCTTGCACACATACACACGTAATTAATTTTTAGAAAGGTATTTTTGTAATAAATTCCACCTGTGTTTCCTGCTTCCTTGTCCTGGGATTTTTTTCTGTGGTGGAGTCAAGAGTCCCTGTGTCTCATGAGCTTAGAAGTCTCTGAGAAGAATCCCTCAGGCTGCTTCAGCAACAGCACGGAGAGTGTGGACTGCCAGTGTCTGGGCCTTCGGAAGGTGCTTAGATACTAGAGTGAAGCCTCATGAAGTGCTTGCATGAAGGGAACCCCAGCAGGCCCTTTTCCTCCCACTGTGTAAGAACTCCCACTGTATATGAACAGTGTTTACCAGGCATCAACCAATGCCTCCATACCAAGCTTCCCAATCTCCAAAACTACAAGGTACATGTCTGAGTTACCCAGACTTGGAGGATTTTTGTTACGGGAGTGCGCGCTGCTACTCTTTCGGCCAGTGTGAGCCAAACCATACCCATTAAGTATGGATTCACAAGTGCAGGGCAGCGCAGGACATTGCTATCTGGAGCTGGGAAAAATACACAACAATCAAAATCACAGTGTGTGACTTTTCTGTTGCTGGAATTAATGAAGGTGAAGCCTGTGAGGGACTTCCGTGTCTCCACACAGAGGCTTTCTGGGAAATGTCAAGGAGGGATAGGAAGCAGCCAGGAACACCTGCGTCCTCTGGTTTTGACTTCATCTCTGAGATTGCCAAAGCCCAGAAGCCAGAAGCTAAGAAGGCACCTGAAGCGCACGGAACAGCTTAGCCGGCTGCCCTCACAACTGGAGACATTACAGAACAAATACTTAGCCAGACCTTCCGGAGGCCTCCTCCTCACCCCACAGATGTCCTGAATGCCCCCCCCCAACAAACACCCTCGGCCTGGGTGCACAGAGAGACCTTGGTGGAGCTGAAAGGCAGGAGCTAACACTGGCCCTCCACTCACGGTGCAGACACTCCCTGAAAGCCTGGAGGAGCCCACGAGGGAACTGGAGCAGCCCTGGTTCCCAGGAACACCCTGAGGGTGAAGCAGCTGATGTCCTCTGGGAGCCCAGTCCTGGCTTCCCCTGTTGGGAATCTGTGACTCATCTGCCATCTACTTTCAAAGTTAACAGTGCAGAATTTTGTCCTGTTTATTTTTAATTGGCACGAAAGCGTTGTAGCTGGTTGTGGGCACGGGGTGATAACGGGACACGCTGTGTCTCTGGTTAAGGGGCTGATCTCTGGTCATCCTGCATACCACGAGTCACAGTCTAATCAGAAAAATTAAACTCACCAGCTCCCAGAGCACTCCTGATCACCCTGGGTTGGGAACCTGTGAACTTGTAGTTCTTTATGGACCTTGTAATATGGATATGGTAAGTGCGTGCCTGTAAAACCAGCCCTTGAGGGAGCTGAGGCTGATGGATCATAAATCTGAGAAGGTCTCAGGCTGTTCATCAGGATTCTAATTTAACAAAGTAAATAAATAGATTATAGAAAGTTGTCGTAAACGCTAGTCACCCATCTGTGCTATAGAGTATACTAGAACAGCCAAGGCTGGAGAGATGGCTCAATGGTTTGAGATCTCTGGTTGCTCTTCCAGAGAGTCCAGGTTCAGTTCCAGCATCCACATTGTAGCTCTCAATCGGCTGTAAGTCTAGTTCCAGAGGATGTAATGCCTTCTTCTGGCCTCTGTGGCACTGCACACACATGCATATATGTATGTATATATGTATATGTATATGTATATGTATATATATATATGTATATGTATATATATATATATGTATATGTATATATATGTATGGCAAAATACTCATACACACAAAATAAAAACAATTATTTTTAATTAAAAGAAGAATGCTCCTGTCTATTTGGCAACTGTTGTCCAATCTCGCTCTTTCCCTGTCCCGTCTTTCTTAGACTCTAGTAATCTTTTCTTTCCCCACTCTTCCTCCTGTCTTCCTTTTTTCTTTCTCCCCTTGCTCCTTTCTTGCTACATAACTCAGGTTGGCTTTGAGCTCTTGATCCTCCTGGCTCAGTGCCTTGAGTGCTGGGGTTACAGGCATATGAAACTATGACCAACTAGCTGGAATCAATCTTCTCAGCTGCCACACAAGTGACAGAATGTCATCTTTCGCTTTCTGTGTCTGGTTTATTTCATTCTCTGTAATGCTCTGTATCCATGCTGCCAACAGGGATGAGTTTTCATTCATTTTTCTATGGTGGAAAAAGTATTCCATTGTATTTGTGTACTGTAGTGTCTTTAGTCTTTCCTCCCACTGATGAGCATCTGATTTGACTCTGTGTTTTGCAATTGCAAATGATGCAATGAAGATAAGGGTGCAGATGTCTTTTTGATAAGCTGGTTTGGCCTCCTCAGACACACACCCAGTAATCACTACCTACAAGGTGTTGACGGACAGCTAAATATGCTCCAGGGGTGATAACCAGGGATATTCATCAGAAAGCCTAAATTAGCTACCTCCCTCGTTGCTGTTATCCATACCTGAAAAGAAGCAGGTATTCCTCCTTAAGGGAGGAAGAATTTATTTTGGCTCACAGTTTGAGAGGGTACAATCCATCATGGACTATGAGCCAAAATCAACCTTTAAGTTGTATTTGTTAGGGCATTTCATCACAGCAATGAGAAAGGCAACTAACTCACTGGCCCTGTGTGATACAGACCTCTGCTTCTGCCTCCTGTTCCTCCTCATTCATTCACCTTATTTCTGACACTCTTGACTCCTCACCCTTCTTCCCTTCCCCTTCACAGGTTCTTCCTTCTGCCTAGCAACTCTTTCCTCTGATACCCCCTGGGCCCTGTTTCCCTCCCTTCACCTCCATGCCATGCAAATCTTCGTGCTTATGTTGCCTTTTGGTGAAATCTATCTCCCAGCCTGTCTTGTCCCTGGCATTCCCAGTTCCCCTGCTTTCTCTTTTCTTCCCTTTCAAACATCTCGTGTGTGTTCTGTAAGTGATCTGGAGGGACGATGTTGAGGTTTACAGCCTAACCCTGCTTTCTGATCTGCCCAGAAGTCAACATAATCCGCCTGCCACAGACCTGAGCTGCTTCTGCCCCCACGCCTTCTCTGCCATGATGGATTGTACCCTCTCAAACTGTGAGCCAAAATAAACTCTTCTTCCCTTAAGAAGTCATGGGGGTGGGGTCAGAAATTTGAGGAGTCTGGTCACACTGCACCCACATTTGAGAAGCAAAAAGAAATGATGCTGCGTCTAGTCACTTTTTCCCCTTTTCATTCAGCCCTGGATGCCAGCCTATGGAATGGTCCCATCCACACGAAGGGGGAGTCTTTGAACCTCAGTTCATCTAATCAAGAACCCCCTCACAGATGTGTTTCTTTAAGATGCTAGATCCTGCCAAGCTGAAAACATTAACCATCACTGTTAGTGGATGACAAAAGCATTGTCTTCTAAACTGAAGCAGAGGCTGCTGAGGGGTCTGAGTGCTCGGGCACACATGAGCTTGATAGAAGGTATCAAAGAATTGCTGGCTGAAGGCCCAGGGTATAGGATCCTGTTTCTAGCAAATCCCAGCAAAGACAGATCCACAGAGACAGAAAGTGTATCGGTGTTTGCCTAAGGGGTGGAGAGATAGGAATGAAGGCTGACTGCTAACATGTGGGAGCAGTAGTGAGTCGGCCATAATGATGGTCAGAAACTCTGAGAAGATGTTGATGTTTTGATTTATTGTATACTTTGGGTGAATTGATTGGGTGTGACTTATGTGTTACTAAGGCTGTTAAAGAAAAAAAAAAGAAATTAATCACTGATTAGAATAGGCAGGGAGGGGAAAGGGGAAGAGAGAGGAAGGGAAAGGTAGGAAAAGGGAGGTCATTACCGCCTGCCAAGAAAGACAATGGTGGTGGCTGGGCCCAAATGATAGAGTGGTGGAGCTGATGAGAAGTCGTCAGGCTCTCGTGCATTTCGAAAGACCAATAACTTTGCGTATGTGTGTATTTTATTAAGTGTGTGGAGGGCAGAGGGCAGAGACCAAGCCTGAGTATCGCTCCTCAGGTATTGTCTACAGGGTCTCTCTCTGGCCTGGAGTTCACCACATATGCTATGCTGGCTGACCACTGAGTCCCAGAAATTCACCTGTCACTGCCTGCCCAACACTGGGACCAGTCCTGGATTTTGTTACAGGGGCTGGAACTCAAGTCCTGAGGCTTATGGAGCCATACTTCGTGGTTATTATGCTCAAACGTATTCGTGTCCAGAGGTCCATCAACATGCACTTTCACTTCCAGTTGAAATATTTCTTATCGTGACAAGGGGAGCTACAGAGCCTGTGCCTCGGCATGTGGCAACACCTCAAAGATGGGAAGAAGAGTGATGACCACAAGGGAGACTAACATCCAAAAAAGAGCACAATGGTTAGAGACCAAGAAACTGTAATAATGTTCTGTAAAGCACCCCATGGCATATGATGGAAGGCCCTGTCACATACCATGAATAACTAGTGAGAATCAGACTGTAGATTCAAAAGCAGCGAAGTCATCAGTGACCTTGGAGAAGATGGCTTGGGCAGAATGATGTCTGCAGACATGATTTTGAGACTCAGGGGATTCAAGGAATGGAGATAAATGGAGACAGTGACCACTCTTGTGGGAGTTTTATCTGTGCCAACAGGAAAAGCTCAGACGGGGACAGTGAGATGTTAGAGGCATGCAAAGAGAAAAGACAGGAAAAGCCACCTGGACAGGAGCCGGGGGTGGAGGGTATTTGCTGATGGCCACCTCTGTGACCTCAGCAGAAAGGCTAAAGGGTCCTCTCCACCAGGTGCAGGGCTGGTAGAAAGTTTTATTTTCAACAGGACTTTCAGATTGTCCTGCAATTGTCACAAAATCCAGAGAGCACTTGCAAGAATGGACGTGTGCTTCAAGATGAGGCAGCTGGACAAAGGATGACAAGACATCCACAGGATTAGCAAGGCAATGGCATCAACAGGGAGCAGGTCCTAGCTAGATGAAGAGGTTCAGAACTACAGGTACATGGGACCTGGCAAAAGAGAGCCAGAGAGTGTTGTACTGAAAAACACTGTGCAGAGATGGGGACCAACGACCAAAGGTCACTGCCCTTTGAACATGGTCCCTACAAGTTCACGTGTGTAAAACATAATCACCCAAATCATATGTTGATGGCACTGGGTGGGGCCTTTGTTAGGATTAGGTGAGGTGATGAGGGTACCACCCCCATTACGGTAAGAGTGGCTTTAAAAGAGGAGGAGGAGAGGCTGAGCTAGCACACTTGCTCTGTCTCCCCATGCAACAACCCCATGACCTTATGAAGCAGCTGCAAGCCTTCACCAGACACTGCTGAGTGCCAGCACTGTGCTCTAGGACTCCCACCCTCCAGAAATGTGAGCCAAATAAACTTCTGTCCTTCATAAACTACCCAGTCTTGTGTATTTTTGTTATAGCAACAGAAAACAAATTAAGACAAAAGGTTTGAGGAAATAGCGTCATCAAAGAAAAAGTCACTTGGTGAGTCTTTTCTAGAAACTTTGAATGATGTTGCCATGGTCACACCGGTCGGAGATTTGGCCAGACCATGATTCCATGACCCACTGAGTTCCCGAGGCACATGCCAAGGGGTAGATTCCGTTGCTTTGGGAAGGGAAAGACGCCTCACACTGTAGGCCTTGCTGCCTTTGATCCTGGCAAGCAATGCCAGTACAGTCACCAACAGAGGTCTTGGTCACTGCTGTGGACACCTGAAAACTGATCCTACTTGGAGCCTGAGCTCCCCACAACTTGTGGAAGTTTCATCAGTAGGTGAAAGGGAACACAGGGTCCAACTCTCCTAAGCAGAGGACAGTCTCAGTGACTGTTGGGTTTCAGTGTAAAATGTTCCCCTCCGGCCCTTACTTGAACTCTAGCTCATGGTGCTGGTTTGGAAGGCTGTGGAAGGTTTTGCGCCTTGCTGGAGGAAGAGGATTGCTGGGGCTGGCCTAAAGGTTTGCAGCCTGACTCTGCTTCCTGTCTGCTCTCTGTCACCTGAATGCATCAGCAATGTGACAGGCCGCCTTTCCTGTTGTAGTGGACTGTATCTTAAACGGCAAGCCGAAGTAAGTCTCCCCTTCCTTCCATTATTGCTTCTTGTCAGGTATTTCATCACAGTAACAAGAAAAATAACTCACAGAATGAGTTTGGATTAACCCAGGAGGGTGTTTCCAGTTTAAGGTAGAAGAGGAAACCTAAGCGTAATTAAATGTGATGCAAAGGCTCTCTATGAGTCTTGGTTCCTGTCTTAGTTAGGTTTCTATTGCTGTGAGGAGACAGCATGACCAAAAGCAGCTTGGGGAGGAAGGGGTTTCATTCATCCTACACTTCCAGGTAACAGTCCATCACTGAGGGAAGTCGGGCAGGAACTTGTACAGAGCAGGAACTGAAGCAGAGTCCATGGAGGAATGTGTTTACTGGCTTGCTCAGTCTGCTTTCTTATACATTTCAGGACATGAACGTGGTAGAACCAGAGGCCACATACCACGGTGGGCCCCGTCATTGTGTCCAGAGGGACAGCAGGTGAGATAGAAGCAGCACAGGGTTTGTATGTGACACAGATGAACGACTGAAGCCTGCTGTCCCAGCCAGCCTTTTGTAGGCACACGCTGCCAGAGTAAGAGCTCAAGCTTGCGGAAAACGAGGTAGCATCGGGTTGACAATTCCCATCATCCAGCTTGGTGAGTTGGGTTTGTTATTCTGCACCTCTGTGAGTCAGAGCTTTCAGCCTCAGTGTCATCCAGAAAGTCAGAATCAATCTGACTCTCAAAGGTGATGTGAAAATCGCTGTGTCGAAGGCCACTCTGCAGTTTCCATTTATGAAGGTCCAATGACCACAGTCTCCTTGGAGCAGTTTACTGCTTGGGCACATCCTTTGACTTGCACAATCTGCACTCACTTCAGGTTTTTTTTTTTTTGGAAGAGTTTATTCATTTTTGCACAAGGAGCGCAGTCAAAAGAGATGGCTCTTAAGAAGTTTGATTTTTAAGTTCTGAGTACGTCAGAGAGATTTAGAGTACACACAGATTAACTGCAGACGCTCCTCTGCCCACAATGGAGCCTGACTAACCCTTCCTTACTAAAACTACTCTGGGTTACAAAACAATATGTCAAGCCTCCTGAATCTCCTAGACCAGCAGAGCAGCAGCCTGCAGAGTGCAGGCTTTTCCCCTTTGTGTTCCTGCGGCTGGAGGGAGGGGTGGCTCTCTGCTGCCTAATCTGGGGCAGGAGCCAAACGCAAATTCACTATCTTCTCTTTTTTCCTGTTGACGGCGAGTATGCGTGTGTGTGCATATGTGTTTCCAGAGGTTGACTTCCTTGATCATCCCCCACCTTACATATTGAAGGGGGGGGGTCTCTCACTTGAACTCCTCACTGGCCTGTTTGTAGCCAGTTTGTTCCAGGGATGCAGCACCAGGGTTCCAGGCAGGCCGCCATGTCTGCCCCACCTTTGTATGGGTGTCTAGGATCTGAACTCACTCCTCACACTTATGCTTACGAAGAGCTCTTGACCCACCGAGTCATCCCCCCAACCCCCAAACTATGCAGGGATGTTGTCTTTTATGTCATCATAAAAATATCATAAATCAAAACAGTTGTAAGGGAGTGACTGCTGGGTGTGTAAAATTGCATGAGTACTTATCTACATGTGTTTTTAATGATTATTTTATTTTACATGTCTGAGTGTTCTGCCTGCCTGTATGTAATGTATGTATGTATGTGTATTATGTATTATGTATATATGTGTACCACATTTGTGCATGGTGCCTGTGGGGGTCAGGAGAGGGTATCCAATTCCCTAGAACTGGAGTTACAGACGGTTGTGGGTGCTGGAAACTAAATCCAGGTTTTCTGCAAGCACAGTGGTTAGCTGAGCCACCTTTCTACCATGCGTAATTTTTAAAGGGAAAAATGTGGGCCACTGTGATGGCTTGACTCCCTCATCTTGCTCACCAAAGGGCCTGCTTCATCTGATGTGCCTTTGATGGGTGTGTACGTAATATCTGGTCTGCCCTCAGAGGGCTGCAGGGAAGGGCCCATAATCCAGAGCTGGTTAGCCGTGTTTGTCCAGGGAGTGGACATGTAGTCTAGTCAAGGTTTGTCACGTTTAGTACTAACTGGCAGACTCTAGAATCACCTGGGAGACGGGTCACTGTGCATAACTACGGGAGATTTTCTCAACTTTGTTACCAGAGGTGGGAAGACTGTGGGTTTACCCACTGTGGGTGACACCATTCTCTGGCTTAGATCCAGATCTTTACAAGTGGAAGAAGAGACCCTAACAGAAGTCATTCATTCATTCCCCCTCTGCTTCCTGATTGTGGATATGATGTGACCCAATGTTTCAAGTTCCTGCCTCCGAGACTACCCTGACACAATAGACGGTACTCTTGAGCTGTGAGCTGGGGTAAGCCCTTTCTCTTTTAAGCTGCTTTTGTCAGGGTAGGAGAAGCAGCAGCAGCAACAACAACAACAAAAAACTGAGAACACACAAACACACAAACAAACATAATCGTCCTGCCTGACCTGTAAAGCTTGTAGTGAAATCTTAAGAGTCGCTTATGTGGAGCAGCTCACCAGGATCTCAGGAGGAAGTGTACACAGAAGAGGGCCAAGTCAAGAGGGAAGAAATGTTGTAGCTTCATTCTGTTACTGTAACAAGTGTTATGACCAAGAGTAATTTAGGGGAGGAAAGACTTTATTTGATTTACACTTCCAGGTCACCGTCTGTTGCTAAGGAAAGACAAGGCAGATCTTAAACAGGAACCTGAAGCAGAAACCATGAGGAGGATGTTTGATGGCTCACTCAAAGGCTCTTGCTTTTCTAGCTTTCTGGTACAGCCCAGGACCACTTGCCCAGGGAATGATGTGGTCCACCGTGGACCGGGTCCTCCCAAATCAAGCATCAGTCAAGACACCTCCCCACAGAAATGCCCACAGGCCAATACGATCTGGGAAATGCCTCAATAGAGACTTTATTCTCAGGTGACTCTAGGCTGTGTCGAGTTGACAGTTAAAGCCAACTAGGGTGGGGGAGACTCAGGCCTTGGCTTTGATGTAGCCTGGGCAAGCTATGCTTGCTGTCTCACTCATGTGCCAGCATGGTTCTTCCTGTGATATAACTGGATTTGGGTCTTCAACAGCTACACCTCATTAGACCCTGACAAGTACAGTGTCCTCTGCTTTGAATATCACCTTGGTCCTATGAAGAGCTTTCAAGCACCAAGGCCCCAAGAGCTTCATTCTTGTTACAGGGGCCAAAGAACCCCCATGGGTGAAAAGCAAATTAAAAGAAACAACTTAAACTCTGCAGTAATTGTACTAAGGGAATACAGCAAACGAACAAACACCGCTTCTCCAGGAAAATCATTAAATTTTGGTAAGAAAACCTCAAGAAGAATTTGAGGCTTTTGTACTTAAAAGCTAGAAACTGTTTCTTCTTTTCTGTTTCTAATTCTCACTAGTTCACCTTAGAAAAAGTTCCATCTGTTGGGAGAATGATGAGAGAAGGATAGGAGGAAAAGACGGATAAAGGGAGGGATGAGGGGACGTATGGAAGGAGGAGGAGACGTATGGATAGGGAGGAGGAGAGAGGGGAGTTCATAGAGGGGATAAATTTGGGAAAGGAATTGAGGAATAAGACAGATCAGTGCTAAAGACAAGAGAAAAAAAACCGAAACAGTTGGTGAAAACTTACCACATTTGAGAAAAACAGTCAATAAACTTCAATAAACTTCAAACACAGTAAATGCAGAGATCCCAAGACATCAAAGAAAAAAACACTGAAAGGCAGAAATTTTGCAGAATGGCAAGACAGAATGACTTGTGGCATAAAAGGGAGCCCCATTCAGCTAGCAGTTGATTTTTCATAAGAAGTAACAGAAGACAGGAGACCATGAGACAGCATAGGCAGAGCAAATGCTGTCCACCAGGAACCCAACGTCCAATAAAACTGCCATTCAAAGGTGAAATAGATTGTCCCAGATGTTAAAACAGGAGCGAATTTGTTGTCAATAGACCTTACAAGACATAGTAAAAGAAAGTTTTAGGCTGCAAACCCCAGTTGTACTAGCTGCTTTTGTATGTCAACTTGACACAAGCCAGAGTCATCAGAGAGGAAGGACACTCAGTTGAGGAAACACCTCCACAAGATCCAGCTGTAAGGCATTCCCTCAATCAATGACCATCGGGGGAGGGCCCAGGCCATTGTGGGCGGTGCCATCCCTGAGTGGTGGTCCCAGTGCTCTAACTGAGCAAGCCAATAAGCAGCACCCTTCCACAGCCTCTGCATCAGGTCCTGGCTCTAGGTTCCAGCCTTGCTTCAGTTCCTATCCTGACTTCCTCCAGTCGTCTGAATAAACTGAATAAACCTTTCCTTCCCAGCTTGCTTTTTGGTGTTCATGGTGTTTTTTTGTTTTGTTTTGTTTTGTTTTTTTTAAATCACGGCAATAGAAGCTCTAACTAAGACACCCAGATAATAATAACTTGGATATACATGTATACACATAATAATGATAATTAAATTAATTATAAAAATAGCACAAATGCAGTTCCCCTCTTTCCTCAACTGACTTTGAAAGCAATTAAATAAAACATACATGTATAAATGTACCATTGGGTCTATATCATATAGGAATACAAAATATTTAATCTTAACAACACAAATGTGGGTGAGGGCAATGCTACACTGGAAAATGACACCAGGTGGTAGCTGAATCCAGAGACATAAAGTGAGCTGAAAACTGCCAATTAAAAAGGTCATTGTATCAAACTATAGGACCTTGCTCTTCTTTCTCAGATTCTTTAAATACCAAAGTATGTGAAGAAACGATTATAAAACAAATTCTCAAGCATGTAATATGTAGCAGGCAGCATCGTGGTCCTTCAAAGACACCAAGGTCTTAACCCCTAGAATCCGTGAATGTGTGTCGTTACATGGCAAAGGATGTGCATGGTCATTCAGGTGTGCAGACATTTTCCTGGATAAGCCAGGAAGGACCAATACAATCACAAGTGGTCCTAGAGAGGAAAGAAGGATACAGAAGAAAGACCTGGAGAGGCAGCAGCAAGGGACATCCTTGGCCTGATGTTGTTGGCTTTGAAGATGGAGGAAGAGCCTCATGAGCCAAGGAATGCAGATGGCATCCAGAAACTGGAAAGGCCAAGGACACAGATCCTCCGTAGAGTCTCCAGAAGGAGCAAAGTCCTGCCAACTTGATTCTAGGTCAGCGAGACCCACTTCAGATTTCTGACCTCAAAAGCTGTGTAAATTATATTATACAAGCCACTAACTTTACGGCAACTTGTTAAAACAGCATTGGAAAGTTAATACAAGACGTAGAACCATCTCAGAGAGAGGGGTGGTGGCCATTCTAGGGAGGGATAACATTCTTTACCTCACTGGTGTCCAGTTCCTCCCTGGTTCTGATAAGTGAAGATGTATATGACACTGGAGAGGGTGTTACCAACATGACAGAATGGGAAATGACAAAACTCTTCCATAAAAGCAGAGAACAAACTGGTAAATCTGTCAGAATCAACTTTCAGGGAATGCCAAATGTTAATCAGAAACGTACAAAGAGGGATGATGATGAGTAAGGAAGATGCCGGCTCTCCGTAACAAAGTGCTGTGTGTGTTGATTCCTGATTGCCACACCCGAATCTCCAACTCACGAGGTCCATACATGTGGTAGCCCGAGTTACCAACACAGTTGGCGGTACCAGAGAAAACAATAAAAACCTTATTCCCAAAGAACTGCGGTCATGGGTTTCTCCAGAGGCTTGGTTTGTTTTCTCTGACTAGTAGTTCTCCCAGAGCTGAAGTTAGTTCCCTGATGTTTGTCAAAGGAATCTAAAGGAAAATAAATTCCAGCCAGCTGGGGCAAAGTTCAAAAGATAAGGCAAGAAATGTGATAAACAAGTCCAGAAGCCTAGGGGAAGAAGAGGCTAGAGGAGGCAACTTGGAGGATCTGAACTTTGGAAAGTTCCCTGTGTGAATAGGGAATCCAGGAGGCCATATGCGTGTCTATAGAAATAGAAAATTTCTATTTCGGACGGAACAGGGACTGGAGAGATGCCTCCGCAGTTAAGAGCACTAGTTGCTCTTGAAGAGGACCCAGGTTCAATTCCCAGCACCCATATGGTGACTCACAACTCTCCCGGACACCAGTTCCAGGAGATCTAGCGCCCTCTTCTGGACACTACAGGCACCAGGCGCACACACACATACATATAAAATAAAAATAAGTAAATCTTTATAAAAATATATTTTTAAAAACCATCATAAATCAAATAAACCTAAGAGACACATAGAATGCTTCATACTTTCACAGCAGAAGAAATATCATCTTCATGAAAACAAATCATTCTCTGCTGTAGACCTTATGTCAGGTCACAAAACAAGTTTAAAGTATTGAAATCATACAAAGTATTTTTTCCAAACTGGGAGGAATAATACTGTAAACTAACAATAGGAGAAAAACTTTACAAGTGTGTGAGGTTTCAATGACTAATATACTCAAACAATTTGGACAAAGAAGAAATTGTAAGATGAATGAGAACATCTATTGAGATACTCATGAAAACAAACCTACAATGCAACCACAGCTCAGGGAGGCGACACAAAGAGCCCAGAGGGAAGTTACAGCTGTAAATCATTATAATTAAAAATAAGAAAAAGCTAAATCAAAACAGCTTTACACCATAAGAAACTAGAAGAGTAAACTAAACTCAGAGCTGGAAAAATATTAAAAATATGAACAGAACAGAGGACAATCAGTTCTTTAAGAAAAGTCAATGAAATTTTCTACAATAAAAGCTTAAATTCCAGAAATGAGAAGAATGGGATGGACAGTATTAGCAAGCTTGCAGAGAGAAAAGATCAGAGAACACACTGAGTAAGGACACTGACACACTATGCAAGATGAAGTTAAGAAGTTTCTAGGAACAAACTAAGATTGACTGAAGGAGAAATAGAAAAACTGAGCAACAGACCGAGAAAGATATCTTAAGACAACTACAACAAACCTCCTTTGTTAATATAGTATAAAAAACTCTCAGTAATACACTAGCAAAATGAATCCAGCAACATATTAAAGGGAATACAAGCTATAACCAAGTAGGGTTTATCCCTGGAACACAGGGGTGAGTCAATATACAAAAATCAGTCCTTATATTATACCACCTTCATAGAGAAAAACAAAATACACTATACAATCACCTCAATTCATACAGAAAAAGAATTTGAGCACATTCAACATGACTCGTGCATGATTAGAAAGAAACTAGCCATGGATAGAACTGCCTTAGCTTGACAAAGGGCATTCCAGAATAGTCAAAAGTGAGAAAAGTGAATTCAGTGGTAACAACTGAATGCTTTTTTTTTTTTCTACAAAGAAACCCACTTTTACACTGCTATTAAACATGTTGCTGGAAGTTATAGCCAGAGCAATTAGGCAGGAAAAAGAAATTAAAAAGCATGCAAACTGGAAAGAAACATTAGTAAAATCCCAAGTAGAGAATTAGTTACATACTCTGCTATACAACCACAACAAGCAAGTTCCAGAAGAAAAGATGATACTCCAGGAGAGGGTTTCTTTGTTTCCTTGTTTCTTTGTAGCAGTTTCGGGGGAGGTTAGTCAGTCTCATCTTATGAGCTATTTGTGTGTGGTATATCTGAGAGGACAGGGTGACTGTCCCAATCAGCTTTAACTGCCAATTTGACACAGCCCAGAGTCACCTGAGAAGGAAGTCTCAGTAGAGGGATTTCCCAAATCAGAGTGGTCTACGGACATGTCTGTGTGGGGCTGTCTTGATTGTTAATTTTGATGTAGGAGGTCCAAGCCCACTGTGGGTGGCACCATCCCCTGAGTAGGTGGGCCTGGCCTGGAGTGAACCAGCAGGCAGCATTCCGCTATAGTTTCTGCTGTATCCTTGACTGGGAGTGAGTTCCTGCTTTGACTTCCTTCAGTGAAGAACTGCCACCTAAAAGCCAAATAAATGCTTTCCTCCCCTATGTTGTATTGGTCAGAGTGTTTTATCACAGTAACAGAAGAGAAATTATGATATTTTTAATATCTTAAGTAGTAACTTTTACAGCGCCATTTGTCTTCATTGAAACTGGCAATTTTGGGTTAGGCACAGTGGTCCTTGGAAATTAGCTATAAAGCATCATATGTTGGGAAGTGTTTGTTAAAGTGTGGAGGTTTTCTTCAGAGTTTAGCAGGGGTGTGGGGTAGGGATGGGAAGTAGTTGGTGTTACTGATCCATCATAGTGATATAGGACCACGTGGCTTTAAAAGGCTTGGGAGGCATTGTGCAGGGTGGAGTGGGTGGCTATCTCAGGGTGCCAGGACAGTGGCATTGCGTGAAAGCTGAGAGCTCGTTGGTGGTGTGGGCTGAAGCCAACGCTTGGATAACCATACGTTTCTTGGATCAGAAAAGTCTGTCTAAGAGAGGGGGTCTTGGAGCACACCACCAGTCATGCCCCTTGTCCTGCTCTGGAGGGCAATAAGATATGTCAGGGAAAGTCTGCCCCTGGAGTCTAGGAGCCATAGGTTCCTGCCCAGCGTTGAGGCCACGGAGCAATGCCTGGGGGAGAATGAGGACTCACGGATGCAGTGTTCCTTTGGGGGGACAATGTAACTGTTTTAAAGTGGACCCGTTCTGTAAGCAGGTTCCTCATCTGTACACCAGTCAAAAGGGTTTGAAACACATTACAGCCTCTCAATAGCACAGCAACCACGGACACAGCAATGGACGCAGCCACGCACTGTACTAGGTGCTCCGAGTCGTCGGAGGTTGTCTGAGGCACAGGGATGAACCTGGGCCGTGTGCAGATGTCTCCGTGTTTTATAGGAGAGACTCAGATTTTGGTGTTCTCAGGAGTCCCTAGACCAACGCCCTGCAGCTATCATGAGATGATTATATTCTGAAAAACATAAATTGTGCACCTCGGATGTCAGAATCGCAGCTTAGGTGAACTCCAGCTCAATAAACCCATCACGGAGAGAAAAGAAAAGAATGGCCTCTCCTTGATCTTTTACTCCTCAGAACCACTTTCAGTCCGCCTCTGGCTCCAGGTGATATTTTGTGGGTCACTGGGTGGCTGCCCATACTTTAAGCACCAACTGACAAACCACAAACTATTCATACATTAAGTAGTTTGTTGGCCTTAAAAAATATTAGTTAACCGCATGTAAGTGAGAGTTTCGTGTGTGTGTGTGTGTGTGTGTGTGTGTGTGTGCATGTCGGTATGCATGTGATATATTTTGTGGGTATGTGTGTTTCAGAGCCTGTGTGGTTGTCCAATAACAACTCTGAGCAATCCCTTATCTCCTAATTTTTGTCTGTTTGTTTTGGTTTTTTGAGAAAAGGTTTCTCTGGGTAGGCTTGGCAGCTCAGGACTCACTTTGTAGACCAGGCTGGCTTTGAACTTGCAGAGATCCATCTGCCTCCGCCTGCCCAGTGCTGGGATTACAGGCATGCTCCACCGTGCCCGACTGCCTCTTCTCTCCTACTTTTATGTTGGCTCTGGGGATTAAACTCAAGTCCCCAGGCTTGTGCAGCAAGAACCTTTACCTGCTGAGCCATCTCACAGGCCTCCAGGTCCTGTTTTCTGCTACCCAGTGTTCCATGGTTCAAGACCCTAGAAAGCCACTTAGTCCTGTTGTCACCAAGAAGAAGAATAAGAGCTAAGTAACCAGCCTTGAACAACTGCTCTTAATTAGGCCTGCTTCAGGAGAGACAAATGTCACACTTGACCCATTCATATGAACAACCACTGCTCATACTCCCATTGTCCACACACACCTTCCATCTTGCCCTGACTCATGGCTTCTTCCCATAGGGTCCTGGACAGGAGGAACCCTGAGATGTTCCCACTCACACCAGGGAGACAGGGCAAGACCTTTTGACCATCCTGTTTCTGTGTTTTCACTCACCCACCCCCCACAGAGGCTCAGCCAGCTCTGGAAGCCAAAAGGCATCAGAGAAGCCCAGGTTTTAGTCCCAGTGTCTCCCCTTTCTAGCTGTGCCATCTCTGAGCCTCCTATAGCAACAGATGAGGGTTCTTCTAACTCCCCCAAACTCCTGGGAGATGATGACTGTGAGAACCACATCCACGTGGTATCGGAAGTGAAACTGTTCAAAGCCAACCCAGCCAGGTAGGATTTGAGCCTGTTGCACTTCTGGCCAGTGGGAGATCCACTTCAGCACACAGCCAACAGAGAAAATGACCCTGCAGCCTCAAGATGTGGTACCCAGGCATCCCTCAGCACCTCTCCACATTAGGAGTAAAGCAGGTAGGTCAGGTCCTGAGAAGCCCCAGTCCTCAGACAAAACAAAACTCCACACTCAGAGAGAGATGGATCTCTGTTAACAAGGTATGAGTGTCATCCCAAGTATCTGTCTGTGACCTGTGCTGGGCCACCAGACTTGGCCCTCCAGCAGGGGTACATTTTGGGCATTATGGGAAACAGTGTGGGCATTTCTCAAAAGGTTAGACATTCTGTATTTTATTTAGCTTGTTTCACTTCACCCCATGTCTTTGTTGTTTCATCAGTTTTTCTGCACAAAATTATACTATGTATAATTCATATATGTTAATGTTGTAATTGTTAGTTTTAATTGTCAGCTTGATAACAACCTGGAATCATCTGAGAAGAGAGTCTCAGTGAGGGGTTATCCACATTGGGTTGGTGTGGGGGCATGTCAGTTGGGGATCATCTTAATTTAACTGATGCAGAAAGATCCAGCCCACTGTGGGCGGCGCCATTCCCTAGGCAAGGGGTCCTGACCGGTATGAGCAGAGAAATCAAGCTCAGCACAAGCAAGCAAGCAAGCCTGCGAATACATTTATACTTGTTTCTCTCTGCCGTTGACTGTAGATGTGGTACGACTAGCTGTCTGAAGTTCTTGCCTTGGCTTTCCTGCAATGCTGCACACGGTGCCAGGGGATTAGAATTAGATAATGTCATCAGGGTAGGTCCCCGAGTTAGAATCCTCGTGGCTTTATAACAGGGACAGAAGCCAGAAGGGACATGCATGTGCTCCCTGCCTCTTGCCCTGTGCCTCCTGTGCTCCCCTGAGACTCTGACAGCAAGAAGGTCATCACCAGATACTGCCCCCTTGATCTTGGACAAGAACTGTAACCTGGAATTGTATGCTGAAACAGAATCCCCGTTCTCACCTAGGGTGCTTTTTGTCAGGGTCCTTTTATCACAGCAACAGAAAGGAAACTAAAGCCAGTATTAACCTAAAGTGATTTTTTTTTCTTTTATCTAAAGTGAATTATGTCCTAGAGGGTTAATCAGGAACTTACCTTGAGCCCTAGCAACTCTCCTCTTAGATATAAACCTCAGACTAAAGCAAGGAGATGGTCACACACAAACTTGTCCATAGTGTCCTCTGAGGAGGAGCTGGCTGCTCTGTCTGTTCTCCCACAATTCACACTGCAGCTGAATCCCCATTGTAAAGCACCAAGAAGGTAGATATTTAATCTGGCTGCAGTGCACAGGGCTGGCGCCCGGGGAGATGGTTAGGACTAGATAGTGTCATCAGGATGGATCACCTGGTTAATGTCACCGGGTTAGAATCCTGGTGGCTGTATAATAGGGACAGAAGCCAGACGGAACATGCATTTGCCCCTGTGCCGCCCTGGGACTCTGCCAGCAAGAAGGGCATCACCACAGGCCAGACTAAGATGCTTCCCTTGGAACGTATCCAGTCCGTGTTAGTGACAAGAGCAAACAGACTCAGACACTAACCAGAGAGGAGAAGGCCCAGGGTGGAGACGCTATGTGCAGAGGCAGCCCAGGGGGCCAGGGAGCAGTCACTGAGAACAGAGGCCTGACCCCAAGCACATCGCTGCTGAGAACTGAGCTGGGCAAGTTCCAAGTGGACTCTGGGGTTCTGAATGAATCACATGTGTCACTGCCAGTGAAGTCCCAGGGGAACAGTTCCACCCTATGCTGCTTCTGAAGAGGCAGGACTCAGGCGCCAGGTACGGAGGCCAACGGCAGCCTCCAGACCATCCCCTACAGCCTGAATCACAGTTTTTGAATTCTGAGATTTTTGGGGGGCTGGGGACATAGCTCAGCTGTAAAGTGCTTGCTTAGCAAGTACAAGGACTTGAGTTAGACCCCCAGAACAAACCCAAAGAAGATTTGCATGGACATGTTTATAAGTCACAGCACCAGGGACCTACAGACAGGCGGATCCTGGGACTTTCTGGCTGAGCCCCAAGCAAGGGAGAGATCCTGTCTCAATAAACAAGATGATGGCTGTCCTACACACACACACACACACACACACACACACACTTCTGAAATTTCTGGCAGAATTACATATTTCTCATTGAAAAAAAAAAAACACAAAAGATCTGTCAACGCTGACCAGTACCCTTCTACCAATAACACTAGCCAGCGGGGAGGTTTGTGTTTTGCCCACATGTCTGGGCATTGCATTCATGCAGTGCCTACCGAGGCCAGAAGGGGGTGATGAATCTCTTAGGGCCAGAGTCACAGATGTTTGTGGGCCCCCATGTAGGTGCTGGATTTTGAACCCAGGTCCCATGGAAGAGCAGCCAGTGATCTTACCATTGAGCTGTCTCTCCAGTCCTGGAAGATAATGCCTTCTACATCCTTTGGATTAACCCTCAAGTTCTTGGGAGTTGGAGACTGCCCCTTTTTCTTTAGTCATATGAATTCCCATCTAAATTTTGATATATAGTGTTTTTTATGATCATTGGATTTCCTAAGTATTTTCCAGTCTCCCTTGCTGGTTTTTAATTTAAATAATTTCATAAATTATTTAAGAGATCTCCCCTAAACTTCCAGATTATGGGAAGTTGTCCTGGGAAGGAAGGTGGGAGGAGTCTTGTTAATTTCTAATTTTGAGGCATAGCGGTTAGGAAGCAAGATCTGTCCCATAATCATTTGTTGAAATTTCATGAGATTTGAATTTGAGCAATAGATTTTCACAGTGCTGTACATATGCTTGAGAGAAACTCAAGCAAAAATTCATCTGTGTCTGTTAAAATGAGCCAGTTGCATCTGTTATTCAGAAATTCCTTATCTTTGTTGACTTTTTTTTTTTAACACACTTAATCTAATACTAATTAGAGACACAGAGAGAAAAAGGCCTCATGTCTCCTCAAAAGGATAATAGACTTGGCCCTTTCTCCACCTCGGGAAAGGAAAGTTTACTTCAGATTCATGGAGGCCTTTTTTATCAAATGAATATACCTTTGCAACCACAGCCTCGTCTTGGGGGAAACGAACCTTTTCTCATTAAACGCTGACCTGTCTCTCCCTCACCACGTCTCCTGTCTCGAGTCTGTTGTCTGGGATTGATAGGCCGACACGGCTCAGCTCTGCCTGCTGGATATTTCTGCCTCGTTCCTGCACCTTCAACCTTTTCTTGCCTTTATGCTTTGTTCTGTGTCTGGTGATAGCGTATTGCAGCTTGGTTTGGGTTTCATCTTGTTTATCTAATATAATACCTCCGTCTTGGGCTGCAGGGCTTCATGTTCTCACGGCACTGGCTACTGAGAAATTTGCATTTGTTTTGCTCATCGTAGTGTATGATTTCAGTGTGTCTTAGTTTTTCAGCTTCTTCGCCCCTCTCTCAAGGCCCTCTTTGCCCTGGAGAAATATATAGCACAGCTAGCTGTGCTAGCTGTCCTGATCCTCGTTCCCGTCCAGTGACACATGTGCACACATGTACACATGCTGAGCCCAGAATCTGCACATCTGCCCCAGGTCAGCTGCTGCAGGGTTAGCATCCATGTGGGATGTTTTCTCTTTGGGATAAAGATGTGAGGAATGATTTCTGCAACTATGTCCCTTATTGATTCTGCATGTCCCAGCTGGAGATGCTCACGGGAAAATTAGGGCCCTCGCCAACATGCCTTCTCTATGGGGGCCGTAACGGTCTGTAACGGTCATGTCAGGGCCAGCAGTAAGCTCACTCTGGGAGCTTAGAGGTGGCTACCCTTTAGGCAGAAGCCTGGCAGACTTGTTTGAGGGCAGAGCCTCCTCTGTTGCTGACTGTCTCACATCCCTGAATGCTCCCAGGAGATGTGTGTGTGACGTAAGTCCATTCAAGAGAGATGGAGGGTCTCAGTAGACTTTATCCCAGTTTGGCCACTGGGATGGCAGTCAACATGGGTCACATGAGGAAGTCAGGAGAAGGAACCCGGGACTTGGACAGGAATGTTGCTCTGAGACACAGTACGGCCAACCGCTTGGCAGAGCTAGGGGTACAAAGAAGTGTGGAAGAGAGTGGGGTGAGGTTGAGCTGCTCTGGGCCTAAAGGAAGAGAGCCAATAAGAACAGTCACGTGGGTGAGCAGAAGCCTCCTGCACACAGCTTCCTGGTAGCTGGAGAGGCGAGAGGGAGTGACTACTCAATGGGCAAGAGGCTTCCGCTTAGGGCGTGAAAATATTCTGGAACTGAAGAGTGACACAGAATAGACATCCTGAAGAAGATGGTATTGTGTTGTGTTTAAATGGCTACCATGTCCAACCCACAGGCTACATTAATTATATATAGCCAGTGACCTAAAAGGTCCTGAGAAAGTAAGTAACTCATTGGCTAAAAGACAGACAACAGAAAAACGCATGGTTGGGCAACCCCAGACTGTAAGCCAGGGACTCAATGGAGACCACAGGATCTGGAGGAACAGAGCACATGCTTCTCCCTAGGCACAGGACAGCACCTCAGAATGGCCCAGTGAGGCCACACAAGAGACTAATGAAGGCTGAGTGCTGCCAGGTCCCCATTTCCTACAAAAATCTTGGATACTAGCTTTGTTTGCCCTTCTGATCTGCTTTGAATCTCTCATCTCTTTTCCCTCCCCCGCCCCCACTAGGATGAGGGTGGGGGTTCAGGGGCTGGAAAGGGGTGGGGCAGTTGCAGAGGGGTGGGATAGGTGGGGGTTGGATATACGGGAGGTCAGACAACAACATGTGCTCTCTTCTTCCTCCACATGGGTCCAGGGATGGAACTCAGTTCACCAGGCTTGGTGGCAAGCGCCTTTACCCTCTGAGCCATCATGCTGGCTCCATGTTCATTTTTTTAATCCACGTGTGGAAAACAGAATATAAGGTATTCTGCCAGTCCATGGCTGGTGGTTCTGTCTTCTGAGCTCTAGAACATTCCAGGTGCACAGATTTTTCCTTGAAGGGTCTCTGTCTACGTTAGTATTGCTTGAATGTGTCTCCTTAAAGAACATAGTCTCTTTGATGTAATATGCTTATAGTGTTTAGACATGAGGCCTCTGGAGAAAATGATGGTTAGTGGCCTTACAAAGAAGATGAAAATTCAAAGTTAGGCTGCTTGCTCTGCCTTGCATTACAATGGCCTCTGTCATGATGCTGTGAACTTCTAGGTTTCCTATTTTCCAGAAATAAACCCTATTTATTCTTCTTTATAAATAACCAAGTCTTGAGCATTTTGTTACAGTAGCAGAAAACAGACCAAGAAACAGGCATGAGGAAGTGGGTAGAGAAGTTCAAGTGTAAACCAATTGGCAGGATCTTCCAAGTTTGCCTGTTGATCCAGCACACTGCCTTATCCATAGAGCCAGAGGACAGCCATTTCAAGGTTTGGCTAGTATTATCACCAGCTTTAAAGAGGTTCCTGAGATTTACTGTAACCAGGAAAACATCAGTTGCTCACACCTAAGTTTTGTTCAGCTAGTTAGTAGCATGTGCCATGATTTATTCTCTTGTTTCTTTCCTGCACTTATTATAGGCAGAACCCAGATTGTACATACTCAATGCAAAGAACAAGGCATTCACAAATGCTTGCCAAAGGACTCATGAACAAGTGACTAGAAGAATGAAAGATGGATGGATGGATGGATGGTTGGATGGATGGATGGAATGAATGATGGATGGTGGATGGGCGAAAAGAAGAAAGGATGCATGCATGCATGGATAAATAATAGATGGACTGATGCATGGATGGATGCATGCATGCTGAGGGGTATGGGTGCATGGCTGGATGGTCCACTTTCCTGAGGCAGCAGCACTGCTGTTACCTGGTTTGGGATGTGGGTCTACACTTGAGAATACCGAGAGCTAGAGCTGCCCTTAGATCAGCCTGGCCCCATCTTCTCCCCTATCTCCCATTTTCTCCCCTTCCTGTTCCTTCTCTTGAGAGCCCTGCAGGGCCTGGCTCAGAGGCAAGTGAAGCTCAAGGCAGTTCCAGCTCCCAAGACCATGGAACCAAGGCTCCCCTTTCTCCTTTCAAAAGGCAGCGGGTTGAGAAACCCTTCTCCCTTAGAGCCAACTCTCGGCCACTGTTGAGTCACACAGGATCCATGAAATAGTCAATCCCTTGTCTTCTCTTGGGATATCTTCATGCACAGAGAGAAGGAAGGTGGTTCTGCAGGAGCGGGAGTGATGTCAGGAGTGTGTCTGACACAGTACCCTTTAGCCCAACTCTGCTGGCTGGTGAGCTTCATCGAGCCTCTTTACATGGGTACTTCTGAACCCAGGAACTGGCTGGTATCATACAAGGCAGTCTGACTGGGCTGGGGGCAGGGGGAGGAGTCTGCCTCTACACCCACCATCCTAAGCCTTTTTTCCCCTTTACTTTTCTCACACTCTTCTGTCACTCAGGATTTGCCCTCTGAAGTGTCTGTCTTCCCAGCCAGGAAGACCCAGAAAGCCTCCTTCTGCTCCCAGGTTATACTGGCCCCAGGGTTCATTCAGGCAGGAGCACAGGTCTATTTTACCCATGTGGCAGGCGCAGCGGCCAGCACAGCTCAGGGCACAGTGAGTTGCCAGTCTCAGGGTGTCCAGTCTTGTGGCCTGTCTTTTTGGGCCATAGGTACCCATTGGGGATAGGTTCCAGGACTTTCTTCATAAGGATGTTTTATAAGCCTGAGGCACTGGCTAAAGTTCAGGGGAGCAGGATCCACCAGAGAAAGCTCAGACCCGAGTGTCCCAGACCTTTAGCTCAGGGAAGTTTGTCAAGGCAGCACACTTCATACCTGCACTTCCCACCTGGATGAAGACATAGCAGTGAACAAGTGTGTGCAGGCATTCATGTGTAGCACACACACACACACACACACACACACACACACACACACACACACATGTTGTGAAAAGAGAAAGGGAGTTAGAGGTGGAGACAGAGACAGAAAATGTGCGCATGTGATTACCAAATCAAAAGTAACCTTTGTCCGGGAGTCTCAGTCTCCATTTCCAACCAGGGAGACAAGGCCATAGCATACAGAGAGTAGAGAGAGAGGGGCTGTGTCCACCCCCTCCAATAGAGGCAAAGAACTGCTGTCTTAATACAGCCCACAGGTACATGTCCAGGTGTCTGTCATGCTTTCCAATCTTTCTGGGGACAGTGAACACTGGCAATTTAAAGTAAGCTCCTGGCTTTAACGCATATGCGTGAAGGTTCTGAAGACATTTTATGAGCCAAATACAATTTGTTGGGGAGGGGAAAAGAGGGGAAGGAAGACTCAGGGATTTAGCCTGTGAGCTGTGGGTGGAGGATGGCTTCAGTCTAACACTCCCCTCCCTCAGTTTTCCAAATGAATAAATTGAGGCTAAGCCAGAGCCAGGACCCAAAGAGCCAAAGCCAAGCTGAGCTCCCCACTGTCTGCTGTAGCTCATGGGACATATTTTAAACACTAGACTCTGGACCCTACCTTCCACTGGGGGGTTAGGATGTGACTTGTCTAAGTAGCTTGTCACTTCCAGGGTGTGCGAAGAAACCTGTCTTTTCCCAGTCCAACGAACTGGGTCAACTCTGAGCTCAGCTTTGGTAATCAAGGCTAACGCTTACAGATTGCAGCTCAGAGCAAAGGGGTACAGTCCTGTGACCTTCCCTTCAGGCCTTGGGGTGGACATGTGGCAAGATTCTCTTTTGACTGCTGTGCACTATTTACACCTCACGCTGCAGGGTCTGAACAGTGTCCAGGCATGAGGGTCGAGGACGAGCAGGCAACCAGAGAAGATGAAACTCGGTCCCCTGGGCTCAAGTGCCAAATGAAACAAGCACAGGCTCTGTCTGCCCAGCCCTGCATTGCCTGGCCAGAGCGATGGAGTGGCCTCACGTTGCCCTGGGCAAGGCAGCCTTTCATTTCCAGAGGGCTGGGGGCCCATCCAAACCAAACGGCCACCCTCGCTCCAGCCCTCCCATCTCCATCCAAGGTTCTGTCCAGCCTGGATGGAGTGTCCCCATGCCCTGCCCCCGCCACTTCTCGCTAATGCTCCACAGATGGGCTTCCTCCGCAGCCTCCAAGAAAAACAAGACAACCGCAGATTTCTTTTCACAGAAACGGAACCACTGGAAAGATTTCTCATGATGATCCCAAAACGAAATAATTTTTTTTTCCTAAGGCACATTTTAACTTAGAGACAGCACCAGCCACATTCAAGGGGATGGGTTCCTGACTGCCACCTGAGCACAGCGGGTGTGGGTGAAGGCCCCCAGGCACCATGTAACAAACACGCTCATTCAGCTTGGCCCATCGTTGCATTCGTTTGTTTGCTTGCTTGCTTTAAATGAGCACCAACATTTGAAAAAGAGGTTTTATGTAAAACTGTGATTTCCAGCCTCTCTTAAAACTTCAGGGGTTTTCCTGATGCACCCACTATATCCACCCATGCCCCTAGACCCAGCCCACTCCACCCACTGCCCACCTATCCTCACAATATCCACACTTACCTCTTCAACCCTCTGTGGATTCCCAATCCCTGGCTCTGGGCAATCTATCAGGGACAAATCTGTCAATGGGAAAGTCAGAGCTTTTCTGAGCCCAGGTGTTACCTCCAAGATCCATATGTCCCTGCCTGTAACTGCCCATGGCCATGGGCTCCTGGAAGAGTGGACAAATTCCAACATGATGGAATTCCAAATTCCATCATGCCTCCTGCTCCTCATCTGAGTCCCCAGTGAGCCCCTCAGCACTGAACTCCATTCAGTTCAACTCTCTGAATCTCATTCCTTAAACACTGCTGGAAGCTCACGCTTTTGGTCTGGAACTCTCAGGCAAACTCGAGGACCTTACCCATCCCAACTCTTTGACCTAACCCTACCACTTGTCAAGTTCACTTGTTCTCCCCAACATGGTCTCTCCATCCCTGGCCCCAGTCCTGCCCTGCGAACTGTCAAAAAGCTACATATCAAAAGATTGGATACGGGTCCTGAAGGCACAGCCCACAGAGTCCCTGTAGTCAAGCCAAAGAGAGGCTCACGCCCCAGGCAGCATTCGTGACAGCTGGGCATCTGCAGATGGACTCAAACATGTGTCCAGAGAGACTCACACAAAAGCCTTGAGGAAATGTCCAGCCTCACAGAGGCCTGCCCAGGTCTGCATCCTGGCACAGAAGAGAGGACTCCCGCAAGCACCAGCTTGGCTGGTCTGCAGGGCCTGAGACGGGGGAGAGAACTGAGCCACCTCTCAGTCTCCTTCCCAGCCTGGGGTGATCCTGAAAAGGAACGTGAGCCTGCCTGATAGGCAGCATCATCCCTGAGCGACACAGGAGTGGCCTGCCAGGCCCCTACTACTCTCGTCACCTTGCTCTTCTCCTAACACACAGCATCCACGGTCCAGGCCATATACTCATCCTCAGAGCAGCCTCCTCCCCATTCACTGTTTCTTCCCTCACCCTCCTCCATGGAAACTTGACCATGTCACTCATTGCCTGGGCACAGAAGCCCTAGCCCAAGACTGAGCCTACAAGGACCACTGAGATTTGCCCTTCAGGCAGGTCCTTCTAGCCCTCATCCTGCTCGCTTCCCAAATAAGTAGAGTACAGTTCTACCCATTTCTTCTTCCACCCCAACCAAGACAGGATTTCTCTCTGTAGCCCTGGCTGTCCTAGAACTCAGAGATTCGACTGTCTCTCCCTTCCGAGTGCTGGGATTAAAACGTGTGCCACCACCACCCAGCAAAACCCTCTCCGCTTATGCTCCCAGCCCCTTTCCCCCTTTAGTGACCTGCCACCTATATCAGATTTCAACACCAGCATGGCACTGCCTGCCATGGTTTACCCTGCGGACCAATGGTTCTCAACCTTCCTACCTCTATTCAGTTCCTCATGCTGTGGTGACCCCTCCAACCAAAAAACTTATTTTTGTTGCTATTTTATAACTTTAATTTTGCTATTATTATGAATCAAAATGTAACTATTGGATATGCAGGATATCTGACATGTGACCCTGTGAAGGGGTCATTTGACTGCCAAAGGGGTCATGACTCACAGGTTGGAAACTGGGTCTCAGCAGAAGGGTGCCCCAGATCCTCGACCCTAACCACTCTGGGTCCTGCTATGACAAACAACTCCATGAATATCTGTGTGATGAGTTGAATGAATGAGTGAACAAGGTTTCCATGAGTTGAATGAATGAATGAATGAGTGAGTGAATGAATGAATGAACAAGGAATATGGTTTCCATGGGACCGTCTATGTCCAAAGACAATGGAGTAGAGATAAGTTTAGCTAGAGATGGCAAGGCAACCATCCCAGCCCCTACCCACTGCCGCCCTGGCTTGTCTCCTCAGTTCCACAGTATCTCAATAGAGGCTGAGAGTCAGAGCATTGCCATCCCCAGACATCTCTGACAAGCTTGGAACAAGAACATCACCTGAGCCTCCTTTCTTGTCCTCAACAGGCCTGTGATGTTCGTTCCCAAACAAGTTCAGAATTAACCCTTAGAAAGTCTGGACTCTTGGGCTTGGAAGAAAGGGAGCCAGCATTTACTGGGGTCCCTAATTTTGGCCACTGTGGAGTGCCCAGTGGTAGCCTTAACTTCAGAGTCTGGACCACAGCCTCAGGAGGCCACAAGGACGAAGCCGGCACAGAACGGGGTGATGACTAGGACCAACTACGCTGTCTGCAAATGAAAAATGCAAAGTACCTTGTGCAAAAAGCAGTTGGGCATTCCAAGACAACGGCTAGAGAGTATTACAGCATGTGTGGGACCCTTCTGGTCTGGGGCCTTGTGGGATCGGCAGAACATCCATGAAGCCAGCCTGATCACTGATGAGGAGATGGGGCAAATAAAGGTGCCTGAACATCCCATGTCACGTGTTGCCAGCAACCCACCTCTGCAAACTTAGGGACCTGCGGCCAGGAGCCAAGGAGCCACAGAAGTGTGGGCTGCATCCTGGCATCGCCGTGATAAAAGCCAACCTCTCCAGCAAGGCTGCAGATGCCTACAAGGGACAACTGTGCTTCGGGAGTCAGGACGGCATGGTCAGGCTTTCTAGGCAGCTCCATTCATCCTTTCTTTTCATGGGTATTTAGGCGCCAACTGCGTGCCAGCTGCTGGGCGCGAGGCTGGGAATTCCCGACAAGCGAGAGAGCCTCACAGCTAATGTGCCCCGTGACCTGCAGACGTCCTCGCTCAGCCTCGCTGGGCTTCAGCCTCTGCAGCTCTGAAGCAGAGAAGCAGGCCTGGTGCTAAAAAGCATTTCAGGTATGGCCAGCCTTCAGCTGGGTCTGAGCCGGCTGAGTTTTGCTTGCCCAGGCTCAGAGCTGGCCAAGAGGGCTCTGCCCAGGGCTTCAGCAGCCCTGGGTTACATCTAGGCCCAGTCCTCCAGGCCCCGTACAGCCGTTGGCTCTAAAACTACATTGTGACCCTATGACCTATGACCCGGACAAGTGTTAGAGTCTCGGCTTCCTCATCTGTAAAGTAGACACATCTGTAGCACCAGCCAATCCCAGGGATCATTTCAAGAATCCTGATGGGTGGGAAGCACCTGAGAAGGCGCTTGCCGGATGCTACTGGGTCCTTCGTCACCTCTCGTCTACAGCCCCAAGCCTCGGTTCACTCCCCCACTGCCAGGACAAGCCTGCAGACGAAATCACATCCTGATTCCACTCACTCATCCTCAAGCGAGTCCCTGAAGTATATGCCCTGGAGGACTCGGCCCCCAGGAGACAGGGAACATCAGCCCCAGACCCCTGAAGAAAGATAGAACAAGCTTTTGTTCAGCGCTCACTACCAAAACCAGAAACAGGGGATGACAACACAGGGAAGAGCCTCATATCAAACTCGACAGAGCCATCATCTAAAGCAGATAAAAGGTGGATCCTGAGACATGAGGCCAGGAGAGAAACCAGCGAGGAACTTAAATGGAAGGGATCTACAAAGGCATCAGACAGGGGACCGTTCATCGCTGAGAGTAAAAGACTCGCAAGCTAAAGCAAGGAGCAGCACCATTACATCTGGAAGGCGGGATACTGAAGGGGTCAAGCCTCCGTGCTGCAGGGGCCTCGAGAGCCTGGCGTGGGGAACAGGCTGGGTCCTCCTGAGTGTGTGCTGGCACTCAGAGCTTGGGCTCACAAGCCAGTCGCTCAGCAAGCGCTTGCGGGTTTGATGCTCAGAGCCAGGGCGGGGGGCAATTTCTGGTCCAGGTCAGCCAGTGAGGGGTCAGTCACAGTTGCCTATTCAGAGAATAGAATCCAAGGCCAGCTGCCAGGGTGTCCCCAACTCCAGTTTTCAGATGAAGCCACACCATGGGCCAGGGGTCCCTTAGAACTCACAGGTAGCCTTGGAGAGCCTCTAGTCAGCCCTGCATGAAAGTGTGGATGGGCACCAGGGATCTGTCCGAAGCCACCCACCCACCTGCAGACTCGCATAGGTCCATCTTCCTTTCACTGGGTGACAGCCACCCCAAAGTAGCAGGCTGGCCAAGGCAGACACAGCAGAACATCTGTTACCCAATGCAGGAGGCTGCAGGAGTACCCCAGAGCCTGCCGTATCCCACTGGGGTCCCTGGGTCTCACCCCACGAATCCAGAGTCAAATGGGCTTGGTCCATGGCCCAGGAAAAACAGCTGTCACTGATCCAGGGTTGCAGAGAGAAATTACTATAGAATGAGGATGGCAGGCCTATTAGGAGCTCTGAATGTATTAGCCAAGGCTATAACAAACGCTCAGACATTAGCCAAGGCTATAATGCTCAGATATTAGCCAAGGCTATAATGCTCAGAGAGAACACGGTCTCAGGGCTGCAGCCCAGCCTGTTTCCTCTGCTTGGAACACTCTTCCCAGTACTAGGCTTCCCCACCACGCAGGTCTCAGTTTAACTGTCTACACCCAAGACTGGGACACAGCCCCCTCCTTACCCACCTCTGTCCTTCATCTCAAACCCTGTAATCTTCCGCCCACTGTGTCTCCCCTGCCAGACTGAGAGCTCCAGGAGAAAAGGGCCCTGTTCAGATTTGTCTGCAGTTCTGTCTCTAGCGTGGGAGATGAACACAATGGTGAGCTACTGCGAGAAGGAATGAAGGAATGAGAATGTACACGAGGCACCAAACAAGGGTGCCCTCTGAGCTCTTGTCAGGCTCCCTCAGGCTCCTGTCTGAGAAGTGTTTCCGCTTCTGTTGACTGTCACCCATGATTTGGAGAGCAGCATCCTCTTTAGGGGTTGCTGAGACCTGCAAGGTCCGCAGGGTTCCATGTACCTCCCCACCTAAGCCAGCTCCCAGACCCGTTCCCTCCCAGGTCCCAGCCCAGCTTCTGCAAACTCGGCCTATCCTGTAGGCCCTCGCCTGACCAGGCCCTCTTCCAGGTGTACGTCTTCCTGTCATGAAGTCACTCTGGCTAGACTCCTCCCACCAGCCCTCGACACATATTCTGAGCCTACTTAACCCCTCTATCACTGTGACAAAGCACTTGAGGCAAAGAAAGGGCTTCAGAGAAAGAAAGGTTTACTTTAGCTCACTGTTTCAGGAACTTCTGTCCATAGTCCTTTGGCCTGTGGCATTTGGGCTATGATGGCATTATTGTAGAAGTTTATGGCAGAGATTGCTCTCTTCATAATGTCCAGGCAAAAGAAAGGAGGGCCAAGAGGCTGGGTCCTAGTGTACTTTCCAAGGGCACACACTCAGTGATCCAATCTTCCCTACCAAACCCCGCCCCTTAAAGGATCCACCACTCACAAATAGTGTCACATGCTGACAACCACGAGCACCTGTCCAGACTAGGGCACACTAGGACCAGAGCCAGGCTGAGTCCAGCACTGCGGTGAAGGTGTAGCCTGACTTCGCTTAGTGCTCATTCTCTGTACGCCTGAGCTGGAATGGGTGACAGCACTCGGCAAACCGGAGCAAACCCTTCCTCCTCCGGTGAACCGCATTTGCAAGGGAGGCAAAGTTAACCAGAGCAAGATGGGTAGCATGAGTGAGGGCCGGTGACAGCTGAACTAGGCCTTGCGTGACAGGAGGCCAAGTGCCAGGACAAGTGTTTCAAGCAGAAGAAGGAACTGCAGGGGCTGCAACCCTGGGGATTGCATGAGCTCTGAGTTCCAAGACCTAAACTAAGAAGCCAGACCAGACTACAGAAGCCAGAATAGGGGTCTGACCGTGTTTCCCCATTTTCACCCTTCCACCGCTCCATGATGCTCCAGCTTGGGCTCAAGAGAGAGGGTGTGATTAAAGAAAAGAAAAATAAAGCCCTAGAGGGGGAGGAGAGAACCAGACACCAGCATTTCCACCTAATTGCATGACCTTTCCCCAGCTCGGAGTTCCTGCAGGGCCAAGCTCATAGTGCTGCTTGGGATTCATTTCAAAGAGAAATGGGTCAAGGAAAATTGGAAATTTTTATAGAAAACACTTCAGGCTTGAGGCTGGCTGAAGTGCCTGCTGTCCTGCTGAGAATCTCAGGGGGTGTCAGGGCTTGTGGTCAGGGGTGTCCAGCTGCACTGGAGGGGAAGGGTTCAGATCTTGGGTCCCAGTCCTGTTTGTGAGCCCTTTTGGTCTTTGCCATCATGGTGGCTGACTGACTTAAGAGCTGCTGTTGGGACCCTCTGAGTCTCCCAAAGGCCCTTTTCCAGGAGCAGTTCATAGATGCTTGCTGCCTATGCCTCTGTAACACACAGAGCCCACATGTCTTTTACAGTTGTCCAAGGGAGGCACCAGGTACACGGAAGGGGCCTAGCCCAGCCCTGTTGTGTGGTGTCTGTGTGTGTGTGTGTGTGTGTGTGTGTAGGCCTGAGCTTGATGTCAGGTTTCTTCTTCAATTGATCTCCACATTACTTAAGACAGAAGGGCTGTCACTTACCTGGAAGCTTGCCAATTCAGCTTGCCTATCAGCAGCCTCCCCCAGGCAACCTCTCTGAAACACATGATTACAGGCCAGGTACCAGGTCCACCTCATGTTTCATAGGGGGGCTGGGTCTGGACTCCATTCCTCACACGTGTGAGGCATATCCTTTATTCACCCATCCATCTCCCTAGCCCTCCAAGGGATGGTCCGAGTAGACCCAGAAAATTCCATCCCCAGCACAGATCCTACCCACATGCAGAGCTGTCCCCAGAGACATCCCATGTCTTCCAGGAATTGGCATCTGCTGTATTGGAGACCTGCAGAGAGCAGACCTGGCGAGCCAAAGGCCAGCAGAACCAGCAGACGCGGCTAGCCTTATTAATTAAACTCGGCACACCTGTGAACCGAGTGCTGCTTCATTTCTGAGCTGTGTGCTGTCTGGAAACCAGCGTGGTCACTGTGTAACGCCAGAAAAGCTCTTTGGGGGGACATTTGCAACCCAAATCCAGGGCAAGCAAGGCAAAGTATCGATTCATTGTGTCTGGAGAAAAGACAGCAACAGAGAATGGACAGCAAGGGCTGAGGGGGCCTAGAGTTCCAAGAAAACATCCTGAGAATCTTAACCCAATAGCAAGACAGGGAACGATCTTGTCTTATCCCAACAGTTAAGCATTATACCTGTTTAGAGATGGGGAAACTGAGTCACAAGGGATCGGACACCTTACCCAAGGCCCTATAGTCAACCATTCATTCAGACAGTCAGGGTCTACCCATGTCCACTCTCCCCTATACCCTACATAATGCTGTGACCTCCACCAAGCTGCCCACGTGCCCCCGTGCCTCCCACAGCTGTGAAAGCTAAAGCAACGACTTGAAGAGCTGCCGGTCATTTTTAAGAACTGCCTCTTGCATCTTGAGTTGGGGCTACAGCCAATCCAGGACTGAGGTTGTCATCCTCTAGTGACATTGGTCATCTACCCAAAAAACAACAATCCAAGACTTCCCCGGCTCACTGTCTCCTGGTGGTCCTTAACACTAAACCAGTTCCCACAGAATCACAGAAGGAAGGAAGTGAGGGAGGGAAGGCCAGAGGCACACGAATGGTTAAATGTAAGCTGGAGACAGAAGAGAGCAACCAAGCACTCAGGACTGTCAGCTCCAGTCAGGCAGGGTTCCAGGCACAGACTGTTATGAAGACTGACTCTTGTCCCCTCCCCCATCTTATCTTTATTGAGGGATGAGGTGGGGCCTGAACGGTTGCATGCATGGTTTCTGCCTTTATAGCCTCGGAAGAATGGCACTCCCACACTGTAGACCCCAACCCACAAAGCCAGCCAGGCCAGTGGCCTCGGCCTTGCCAACTCTGCCGACACCTCTGGCCCCAGACAATGCTGGGCCTCAGGGAATGTGCAGCCTCCGACTCTCCCAGAGCCAGCCCCCGCCCACCCTTCCCAGTGTGAGGCCACATCACCACCCTGGCATCTTCCAATGTTCTCCCAAGGGCCCAGCCTGCAGGACAGGCGCACTGCTGCCTCTGCCAAGGATGTGGTCAGCTCTGAAATACGCCTCCCTGTGGCCAGGCCAGCTACCTCAGGTTTCACAAGTAGTACTCTCCTTCAGTCCCCAAGCTGCAGGAATCAGGGGGTGGGCAGAACTGAGAGGGCATTGAGTCCAGTGCAAAGAGCTGACCATGGACAGTATGACAAAACAGAAGCAAAAGGGTCACCACACAAGAGAGCTTGACCCCACGGCTCTGGCAAGAAGCTCAAGAAATGAATTCAGGTAAAAGGGTCCTGGTGTATGAGCCAAGGCCAGAACTCAGTCCTAAATCCAGCCAAAGGCCTCTCTTCACCTTCCTCAGTGACCCCAGGGTTCAACACTTGGACAGTGGCTTAAATTATTACCCCCAGAATGTTCACAGCTTATTCCCAGAACCTACCACTGTTACCTTCTAAGGCCAAAGCAACTGCCTATGAGATTAGAT
Source organism: Meriones unguiculatus (assembly GCF_030254825.1). Lineage (NCBI taxonomy): Eukaryota > Metazoa > Chordata > Mammalia > Rodentia > Muridae > Meriones > Meriones unguiculatus. The sequence goes on from NC_083359.1 coordinate 19,855,683, forward strand.
TGAACACCTTGGGATGGGGAGCCTCCCCAAGATTATTTTAGAGGGCCCTAAAAGCCGTCACAAAGGCCTTCACAATGGGGAGGAAGAGGGAGGCTTGTCTTCAGCCAAAGAGGAGGAAGTAGCGTGATCACAGAGATCAGCATGATGCAGCCACAAGACAAGGGAGACAGGCAGCCACCAGGCAGATGCTGGGAGAGGCCAGGAAGTGCTCTCATAGACCCATCTTCTAATTCCAGATCTCCAGAACTCTGGGAGACTACACTATACTGGTTCAAGACACTGAGTTTGTGGTGCTACTGCAGAGGCAAAAAGGGAAGAGTGGTGTAAACATTGCAGGACCAATAGGACCAAATGGCTCCCTCATCTGGTTGTTAGCAAGTCTGCGGCCCTCCCCACCCTACCTCCTCTCAGGTCTCTCAAATCTCCTTCCATGATCCCCCAACCTACCCAGACTTCACCTTTGACTAAATCCTCTACCTGTACCTCACATCCAATGAAACTGAGTCCCGGTGATTTGGCCTGCCCGTGAGTCCTCACACCTCCTTTCCCAGCCAGGGGCTGATCCAGACAGCCTCTGCTCTATTCCCCATACCTCTGTTCTACCCCACCCCCACGGCATCCCTACCTCCAACCTCTAGCACACTGCAGCCTGAGCAGGCTCGTCAATGTGCAGGATGCTTGGTCAGGTCCCAGGGGACCTTTTATGGATGTCCACGGCATACAGGACACTGCTCAGATCCTGGGTCAGCTGGAGCTACAGCCCCTACCAAGCCCCTGAGCATCAGCGCTGCCCGCCCCCCACACCCTACTTCGCCCTGCATGGCTCCCTGCAGCCTGGAAAACTCCCATCTGAAGTCAAGGAGAGGTAACACGATGAGGTAGGTCAGGAGGGTTTGGCTTCCCTGTCCAGGAGAAGGGCTGGCAATGGGCCAACAGGTGGAGACTTTTCGGGTCACTCAGCCACGTGGAGGAGCCACTTGGTGCCTGCGCCTCATCCTCCCTCTGCAGGCTCGCCTTGGCAGCGGCATGGCAAAGCAGCTCCTGTGGTATGGAGCCTCCTCTGCCCGTCAGGGAGGACACCCAAGCCTGACAGCAGCGGGCAGAGGCCTGGCACCCGCTGCTTCTGAAGAGGAGGCAGCAGCCAAGGTCACTGGCACAGGACTGTCTGACTTGTCTCAGCCCTGGGGCAGAGTATACATCTGGGCTTGAGGGTACAGCAGCCCCAAAGCAAGTCCCCAGGGCAGAAACCACCTGTCTGGGAGACCCCAGGAAGCAGCCCGATGGGGAAGACCAAAACTGCTTCAGCCATGGCCAATGGGAGGGGCCTGTTTTATTTGGTCCATATGGTGCTTTTCCAAAATTTGAAGCCACATTTTAAAACACTGGAGAGTTCTCATAAAAATTATTGTCTGAATTCTCTTGATGCTAAAATATTCAGCTGTTCTAATCCATGAGGCTACCTATGAGAGCAAGGTCAAGAGAAGGCAGAGCCTTTGGATGGGATCTCTGGTTCTGCCCTGCGCCAGGGACAAGGCCAGGACCATATGTCACTGCCATTGCTTTTATCTTTACAGAGATTTATTTTTTTTGTCCATATTTATACTGGAAGTAAAGAAAGGAGATTGGGAGTGTAGTTCAGGGGTAGGATGCCTAGCACACGTGAGGGTCTGAGTTTAACCCACAGCACTGGGAAGGGGCGAAGCAGATGACAGCTAGAATAAGAGCGGATTCTGCTGTTTGCTGCCGTCTCACCCTTGCAGCTCTTGCCTCGAGGGCGGGGCACCGTGCAGACACTGAAGGAGAGATGGCAGATCTAGACTAAGACACAGGCATCTTCATGGAGTCTCAGGTTCGATGCCCACAGTGAGCCAAGCTGCTCTGTGTATGTGGCCTCACTGGCCTTCCCAGGTGTGGGGTGACGTCCGCTTGGGCCTGGGGCAGGTTGCTCTTGCATTCGGGCGCTCCACCAGAGTGTGATACACTGCCCAGGTCCCACCTCCTGCACTTAGCTGAAAGGAGCTGCTAAAGAGAGGGAGTTCTGACTCCTGTGACCCGTAACCCGTCACTGGCACCTTCCATGACAGAATAACACTTGGCAGATGTGACTGGATCAAGGATCTTGAGATGAGGGGGAGGTGTTCCTGGGTCACCCAGAGGAAACTTAAATGGAATCAACCTTCCAAGAGAGAGACAAAGGGAGATGAGACACAGGCACGGGAGAGGACAGTGATCTCTGACCTCTAAAGTGTGACCTAATTCGTGTCTACCCAGCTAGTGGTGCACTTATGCTTAAAGGTGAGTCACGAGCCAAGATCACCCAGTTCCAAGTGCAGGGTGGATCTTTGGGCTGACCCCAGGCTTCAACTGTTGTCCTCACCAGTACTGGTTCCTTTGTCAAGATCCCTAGACAAAGATGGAAGCTGGGACAGGGTCCAAGGACAGACCCAGAACTCACATTTTCACTGACAGGTAAGTTTTCGCTTCCCTGGGGGCTTGATTTCCACTGCCCCTCCCGATCAACACTTATTGGAATGTCTTGACACCAATGAGAAGCCTGAACTCTCATTGGGAGAGTATGGTCTTACAATCAGGGACAGAGGCCTAGGGCTTACCTTTGGACCGTTTAGTCTCCTCCAATGACCATACTCCATCTACTCTACCCTCAAGCCCAGCTTGATCCTAGCCTGGACAATTGGCCTTCTCCAGCCTGCATCCGTCAGATTCCTGCCAGATCCCTTGCTTTGGTTTCAGTGTGTCTCTCTGCTGGCTTCCCTCCTGAAGAGGTAATCTCTTACCTCAACATGCAATCCTGCCACTGCCCCTCAAGTATTCTCTAGAGACCTAACCAAAGGATCACCTGATCTCGGACTTTCAGCCTCCAAAAGTGTCAAGAAAACAAAACTCTTTTTTTTTTTTTTTTTTTTAATGAAGTTACCCTGACTCGGGTATTATATTATAATGAACAATGCATAAAATTGACGGATTAAGTGCCCTGGTGTCTGAGTCTACTATGTGCTGCTGTAACAAAATACACGAGGTAGGAGTTGAAGTTTATTTGGCTCATGAATGTTCACTGGCACTGTGCTAGTGTCTTCACGCAAACTGCCTTGGTTGAGTCACAACACAGTAGAAAGGCAGAAAGGCTCTGTGAAAGTGATCAAGCATGTGCGGTGAGCTCAGTTTAGAAAAATCTGTTCTTGTAAGAATGAATTCACTCCTGTGAGCCTGAACCAACTCCAGGAGTTCCCCAGCTGAGGGCAGAGCCTCCACAAGCTAGCCCCACCTCCTAAATGCTCTGCCTCCTAAGATGGGGGTAATGGACCAAGCTTCCAGAATGCGTAGCTTTGAAGACACCCCGTAGAATCTCCGATCCATATACAAGCAAAGCCTTTGTATGGAGGCCCTGGGGTCCTGGTCCATTAAGCTATGCTGGCTTTCTATGCCCAGCCACAGGACACAGGTTTTATAAGTCCCCCAAGTGCCACTCTGTGCCTTGTCAGGGCCCAGGCTGATGGAAAGCTGAACCGACTGAGGTCACTCTGGGCCCTTGGCCCAGCTCCGGCATAAACTGTCTGGACCCCCTCCAGCCAGTGAGTCTATCTTAGCCACGGGCCATTTGGGAACTCTCAGACACATTCAGGGGGATGGAGGGTCTCATCATGCTGACACTGGATAGGGAGGCTTACACCCCAGAGTGTAGTCCTGAACAGCCCAAGACTCCCGCCTACACACACACACACACACACACACACACACAGTCTGAGCTCCCGTCTGGAGAGCCTGGGCTTGTAGCCTGAGACTGTGGCCTTGCGATCAGCCTTGGACAGGTTCATCTCCTCCTCTAATGACTGATGGCCAGGCCCCACCCATCCCACCTTCCAGCTCAGCTTCATCCTGACCAGGGCAGTTGGCCTCATCCAGTACCATCTGGGGTCAGTAGTTCCTGGCTGATTCTGAGTTTGAAATTCCTCTCCTGTGTTCTTAGTTCCAAGTTCTCATTAGGGATGTGCGTATAGGATCTTGAGGCAGAAGGACGACTCAAGAGAAGATGCCAAAATGCTAAGCACAGTCCAAAAAAACAAAACCAAGCCAGCTAGACCACTGGAGGAAGGGTTCCAGGCGGGAAGATAAGCCCAATATGGAATCTGGGATCGGAGACACAAGCCAAGGGCACCCAGCCAGCTCCACAGTGCAGGCTCCACCTCACCCTGCCTGAGCCCGGGGGTGGGGAGAAGGAGGCCAGAACCACCCAGACTCTTCCAACAGAGGCCAGCCTACTGGAAGTAATACCAAAGCCAAAGTGGCTGGCCTTGAGCTCTCCAAAAACCCAGACTTTTCTAACCCCTATCAGCTGTTATAAGAGAACAAAAGTCAACTTTGTCCAAAGGCAGGTGGCTAGCAAGAGGGCAAGGCCAGGGGAAGGCCTTTCCTCCAGGTCTGGGGAACTTCCTGCACCCATTTTCCCTCCTGCCCTTCAGAGCAAAGCCCAAGGATGGGAGTGAGGCTAAGGCTTAGGGAAGGCTCAGCAGGTGGCCCCCAGAAGCCCAGCTTGACAGCTAAGGTAGATGGCGATTCATTACCAGGGAAGAAGGGACAGCTAGAAATATTGATTATCTCCGGGGAACACCAGTGAACCGATGAACAATTCCTTTACTGAGGTGCCTGACTCGGTGCCTCAAAATTAGAACAGTGCCCTGCCAGGCTGTGCCCAATTGATCTGTCAAACCAGAATGTCAGAAGGGACTAAAATAAATGAGCTGGGGCTGCCTCGGAGCAGCAGGACGATTTCAATAAATCATAGCCCAGAGAGGGGCTCACCAGTTAGGGGATCCAGGCTACTGACTAGATGCCTACAAATGTGCCCAGTCCAACATTCTGGGCCTCTCCCCCATCGCTGTTGCCACCTTTAATGGCTTTCCTCAGCCTGAGGTCCAGGTCCAAGGCTGAGGGCTAAGTACCCAGCTGCCCAGCTGCCTGGCAAAAGCCAGGCACAGGCAAGGAGGCCTCCTCCACACACCAGGACCCTCTGACCTGCGAGTGTCACTTCAGGTTCTGGCCTGGACCTCTCCACACAATCCAGTACCCCAAATCCAGAGACCTCTGGGGAGGCTCAGGCTATCTCATAAGATTTGTGAGGCCACAGCCAGGTGGCCAGCCAGTCACCCAGGCCGCTCAATAGGTCTTCCCATATCCCTGGCCCCAAAGCACCCTGTGATTCTAGGTTGAAAAAGATAAGACCTCGTGACTGCAAGTGGACGACGTGGAGGTTTGCTGGAGCTACTCTGGAGTCCTTTCAAGGTGTGTCCTGGGGAGAGGGTTCATTTCAAGGTGTTCCCTGAGGGTGGGAGGTGGGATATATAGAAAGAATGCTCAGGGCCTTTTCTTCCAAGTGACCAGGTAAATTCTGGGATGAGAAGCAGGCATCATCAGACTGTGGCAGTACAGGAGCAGAAGACAGGGGCTGTCTGGAGGACACAGGACGCTGTCTGTGCTGACGCAGCTCTCTCCTGTTCCCCAGCATTCGCAGAAGACTGCTCGCCAGACAGCCCTGCCTAACTTCTGTGAGGGCCCTAGACCTGGAAGCAGTGGGGATTCCCACTATTGATTACTGGTATGTACTCAGAGCCCTCTGCCTCAGCACGCCAGCACACCCCTCCCCCCCCCACACACACACCTATGCCATGCATCCAACCAGGCAGGCATCCAGCCAGTCAGGCTGGGGCTCAGCTTCAGCCTCCAATCAGGCCTGCAGAGGGGACTGGGTTTTTCCAGATGTTTCCTTGGGAACCAGGAACAGTCCAGAGACATCCAGGGCTCCCCACCCAACGTGCTCTTCTGCAGTAGCCTTACCTGTGTCCAGAGCCTGTGGTCCCTCCAAAGGATCGGGTTTGGGAGTGGGTGGTCGGCGGTACACCACATGCACTCGGCCTTGGTCAGCCTCCTGATCCTTCTGCCCCTTCTCCAGGGGCTCGATGAAGAACTCCTCCTCCTCCATCCGGATCAGACCAGCCTGCAGAGAGAGGCAAAGTGTAGAAGTTCAGACTCCTGGTGCACAGACAGGAGGGAGAGCAGCAAGGAGGGTCCTCTGAGGGTACTATCTCCTTCTGGGACATCCTAAAAGCTGGGGGACACAGGCAGAGGGTCCTCATCTGCTCAGACTCCACTTGGAGACTTCCTCCCCACCCCCCCCCGGTCACTCAGAAGAAAAGATGCTGAGCCCTGTCTGGGGAGAGAGTGCCTGATCCCCTCTCTTCACCTCACACCTCCATACACCTTCCAGACAAGTCTTTCTAAAGCCCAAAATGTCAAGAGCAGCCTGAAGGAGTTCAAGTACAGAAGCAGTATGGGCTTGGAAGGACATAATGATGCATCAAATACAGGCCACCTCCAGAAACAGAGTCACTCCAAGACACAGGTCAAAACCTTAACAGCCAAGAACTGAATCTACCCATGGACGCGTTCAGTTCAGTCCAAACAGTATTTTGGACTGGGTGGATGCTCTCAAACCGACTATGTAGCCGAGGCTGACTTTGAACTTCTAACCTCCTGCCTCTGCTTCTTGAGTGCTGAAACTAGAGGTGTGTGGTACGCTGCCCTAACCTGGGGAGTCAAACCCAAGTCTTTAAACATCTTGGGCAAGCTTTCTTCTAACTGAGTGGCAGGCCCAGTCCATGCCACAGCACAGATGTGGGGGTCAGGGGACAATCTCCAATGTCTCCCCATCTTGTTTAAATGGGGTCCCTTTGTTGTCTTTCAACATCACTATCAGGCTAGCTGATCTATGAGCTTCTGGGGGTTCTCCTGTCTTCCCCTCCCACCTTCCCACAGGGCGTGAGAATTATAGAAGCTCACACTAGCACACCCCGCTGTTCGTGGAGTCTGGAGATTTGAACTCAGGCTCTCATGCTTTGCCCAGGAAGTGGTTTTACTCAGTGTGCAACCTCTAAAGTGGCAAGCAATACTGTTTAGTGAATCCAACCACTAAAATGATGAGCTTTCACCTTGTACAATGAAACTGCAGCATCTAGAGAGATGATGGCTCAGTGGTTAAGAGCGCCCACTGCTCTTTCAGAGTCCCAAGTTCAGTTGCCAACACTCGTGTCAGACTTCTCACAACATCCAGGAACTCCAGCCCCAGGGGAGTCAATGCCTACTTCTAGCTTCCAAGGAAAGCCCATTCACATGGACCTAGCCTGCACAGACACGTGCGTACCCATCACTAAGAACACATCCAAAAGTAAAACATACAGGGTTTCTCTCTCTATCCCTGGCTGTCCTGGAACTTGCTGTGTAGACCAGGCTGCTCCTCAGACTCAGAGATCCTTCTGCCTCTGTCTCCCAAGGGCTGGGATTAACGGTGTACATGACCACCGCCCCACTAAAGAGACGGCTAGACTCACAGCCGAAAATATAAAATGTAAATCTTCAAGAACAAGAAACTGCCACTTTTCTTGGAAAACATAGCTCTGACCAAATGAAGCTACACACTCCCTGGCCATGGCCACCTCAAGCAGACATACACACCCTTGTGGCTGGCCATAATCCTATGCCCCCTCCCCTCCCTTTGCACACCTTTGCCATAAAGCCAGACTCTATAGCAAGTATTGGCTGGACAGGGCTTCCTGCTCTTCCCTTCTGCCTGCATTTGTGTTCTGTGTCACTCAAGACTCTCAGCCCGCACCTGTTTTCAGCCTCACAATGGTCGCTAGGTGGTGTATGAACTTGGTTGAGCCACTGACCCCAAATTTGCCATACACTAACATGGGAGTCCCTGCTCCCATCTTCCACCTGGGCCACTTGATAATAAATGCCTGTTCTCTCTTTGATCTCAGGCTCAGAGCCTCCCAAAGATCCTTCCCTGACGCAGCCACCTGGTGCCACGCAGCTCGCCAGCCCCACACCCCAGGCCTCACATTTTGTTTCTTTGGTCTGTCATCCAGGAGTCAAAAGTCTCACACTGTCTAGCCTGGGGATGTAATTCCTCCACACCACACAATTATGACCCACAGGAAATTTTCACAGCTCCGCATAGTTGTTCAGATTTAAGAAGCAGGGGCGTCCATGCCAATGACAGAGCTTCGGGTTCTCTCGGACAATCAGAAGGGCTGGTGTTTCTGTTGCTTGAACTTAGCTGGTACTCGCCAGGGCTCCCTGACCAGTTCCCAGCATCACCCATCCAGATGCTCAGAAACTACTCATCCCCCCCCAAACAACCCAAAAGTCATCTGTCACATCATCACCCTGACCTCGAGGGACAGAGTAGATGGACAGACCATCCACCTGGTGTAGGGTGCTAGATGCAGCCATACACCTGCTGCCTTCACCTCGGGAAAGCCCAGGGGTCAGAGGTAAGTGCTCACTGGGGAAGAGTGGTAGCAGCAGTTACAGTCACAGGCAAGGGTTGGTGGGAGGGTCAGTTAAATCGAGGATAGCATCAGGCCCAGACTCAAGAAACAAGGATAAAGTCTAGCTAAAACCGTGCCAACCCTTCCTATCAGCCAGAAAAGTTGGAGAGGAGAACCATGTGTAGGTGAGGGACACTGAGCACAGAAAGGCCTGAAGAGAGGGACCGCCATCGATGGAACAAACTCACTGTTAGGGTGGCTGGAGATCTGGGGGGGGAGGGGGTAAAGCTCTTAGCAAGGAATGCAGAGTAGGTCTCTGTGTGGGAAGGAAAGAGTAGTCGACAGCCTGAAAGCTTCCGGACAGGAAAGCCCTCCATGGAACTCACAGCTGCTGTTACATGAACAGGATGAACGGGGTAGACTCGAAGAATGTAAGTGGGTAGCAAGCTCAGAGCAAGCTGTAGGTGCCTGGGAGACTGGGAGCAAGGCCTGGATGAGGCATACAGATTCCAGGAAAACGGGGAAGTCAAATTTGGAAGAATGCTTGGGAACAGATCTGATTCTAAGAGAGAGATGTCAGGTCCAGAAGTTATTTCCAAATCTGGAGTTGGTTGAAAAGTCCTCCTACTCCTTCTCCCCAAGTCTTAATCACAGGTGGTAGAATGGGACTCTGCAGATGGGACTAGGCTGAGGCTCTGCAGCTTGGAAGACTGCCCTTACGGTCAGCGTGGCCCTAAATACAACCATGCGCCTACCGCCATATGAGAGGAGGCAGAGGAAAACAGGGCATCAATGAGGCGATGGAGACGTGATCCTGGAGACAGGTCAACATGCTGCAGCCACAAGGAAGATCAACGGCCACACAGAACTGGAAGATGGATGTGCTCAGCCCTGCAGACTCCTGGCGTTTAAGTGGGCTATGCTAACTATAGACTTTAGCCACCAGAGCTGGGAGAGAATAAATTTTGATCTTTGCAAGGCATTTGTCACAGCGGCAGCAGCAAGAAAGAAATCCTGGGGCCAAATGGGTGGCCTGGCGAAGAGGAGTCATTCTGAGAGACGCAGAAAGAGGAAAAGCAGGGGACCATCAGGGATTCACTGTGTACATGGCAGGGAGGGAGGCCAGGAGGCCATGGAAGTAGAATAAAGTCAACAGAGTGTGAGGGATGAGGGTTTGGTGGGAACCGTTCAGGCCCCACACTTATGACTCATCCCTGGGTCCCAGGGCACAGCCAGCCCTGGTGGGGACCAAGCAAATGCTTGCACACTGAGTGAATAGTTGACCCACAAGCATCAGGACATGTCCTCTGAGGGACGCATGATGGTAAGGACAAGGGTGCGGTCCCTGTTCGCTGGTGCGTGCTGAGAGTGTTTATGACAGCAAGAGTTACTTCCGTGCATGGTTCCCATGTATCTGGTTTTAGAGGAGACGGGCATCTCAGATCCAGCTTTATTAATAGAAGCCTTTGGATGAGCATGGGAATTAACCCCTGTGTGGTGAGCAGGGGGCAGGCTAACCCTGAGAGTCTGGCTTGCTGGGTTCCTGCACTCTTTTTCTGGATGTGTAACCTCAGACAAGATGCCAAAGCTCCCTGGGTCTCCAGTTCCTCAGCTGTAAGTGTGGTGGGTCTGTCATCCCTCCTCTACCAAAATTGTTAGAGAGACATGAGGCCTGGGACATCCTTAGAACCAGTGCCTGCATTGTTGGTGGGCCTCGAGTCAAGCTATTTTATCTGTACTGCTTACTTTCCAATGGGGAGACTCAGAGGATGAAGAGGCCTTCCGAGGATGCACACCGTCTAGAAATCAGAGCTCAGGCTTCCTGGAAGGGGTTTGCCATAGAGGAATCCTGGGAAAGGTGAGTCCTATTGAAGCAATTAGAGAGGGACACTAGGGCATCATGTCTGCACAGAACAACCTCCCCTTCCGGAAAGATTTGTATCCCAGGCTGGGAGACATGTGCAGTGTAACCCTGGGCCCTGCGAACCACACCTGACCTGGTGAGGAGTCGCCATGTTTGGCTGATGGATGTCAACACAGAACAGCTTAAGGTCTCCCTTCATATCACAGGTCAGACTCTCTTCTTCCACAAGAGGAGTGGAAGGTCACAGGGCTGAAGTGAGGCCCCGTGTCCACTTGATGTCATGACATCATGGCCTGAGCCCAAGCTGCTTGGCTGGGAACCCTTTCAGTTATCTCCAGGAAGGGCACTAGAATCCTGGGTGACGTGGTCCTGGGCGTGTCCCTGTGTTCAAGTGCTCCTTCAGCAATGGTGCAAGGGAAAAGACAGCTGATCCACTTAACATCCGGGAAACTGGAGAAGAGGGGAGCTTCGGCATCTGGCCTATGGTCAAGCCACCAGATAAAAAGGATGCTAATTGCAGATAATTGTGAAGCCAGTGCACTCAGGGTTTCTTACAGGGCTGGAGACTTACAACTTGCTCTGGGATGGAGGCATTGGGCATGTTTCTTTACAGTTAAGGATTCTATACACCATCTCTGTTGGGTGCTGTGAAATGCACACACATACCATACGGATGAACCTGTGTGGCTCTTAGGCCCCTCACAGCACTGAAAGGCCACCACCTGAGCACCACAGTCACTCCCAAGATAAGTGACCACTCACCTCCAAACCCAGTGAAGGACCAGCCTCCAAGTCAATGGTCACCTATCTCTAAAACCAATGTGAGACTACAGTGGGAAAGTGTTTCCAAGGCCAGTGGGTGGCCACTCCGCAGAGCCTGACCCCACCTGGCAACAAAGGATAGCCATCCCCAAGACTAATGGGTGGCCATCCGACCCATCATGCTGAAGTCCAACACACGACGATTTCTAAGGAGAGATGAGCACCCAGGACCAGAGGTTGATGGTGAGAACTGCTCTCGTCAGCTTTATGGGATTTAGAATTACCATGGAAACGAGCCTTTATGCTGGTCTGCGAGGGACTGTCTAGATTGGGTTAAGTGAGATGAGAAGTGTTATCATGTGTGGTACCAGGTGTGGGTGCTACCATGCCACACGCAGGAGCCCTGGCATGAGCGAAAAGGAGAAAGAGAGGGGTGCACTCGTGACTCTCCGCTTCCTGACCCACAGCCTCAAGCTCCTCCTGCCATGACTGCCCTGCTGTGATGGGCCACACCTCACATTGTCTTCCAGGACAAACCTTTCTTTCCTTGAGTTGATTTCGTCAGGTGTTTTGTCATAGCAACGAGGCAAGTAACTAATATGCCAACCATCCCTGAACCTGAAGGCCAGTTGCCTTCCCCAAACAAAAGGGCGACCATTTTGAGGTGACTCGCTGATCACCCTGAAGTCACCAACTGACCTTCCCCAAAGACCCCTGACCTGAATAATGCCACACAAGGGGCTCATCCCAAAGAAAGCAGCGTTCATTAACAGAATGCTGGAGGAGCGGCAGTTTAGTATGCATCCCTGAGACAGCTGTCTAAAACCCAGCAGAAGAAAATTGACAAGGGAACAAGGCACACACTATGAACTAATTTTCACTGTTTTTTTCCCCCCAGGACTTTGATTTCCTGCTGCCAGTGGCAAGAGTATCTGTTTTTACATGTAATTTTTATTAATAAAAATCCGTTCCCTTTCCCAACTCAATAAATATTAAAAAGATCTCTCAAGCACGCCAGCCTGGTGAGGGCTCTGTTGGGAGTCTGCTGGTGGCCTGTGTCCTACCCCATGTCTGTCCAGCCTGGTGTCTTGCAGAAGGTTTGGTACCCTGGTCCCAACTGTCATTCAGCAAGGCTGTGATTGTTTGTCAAACCCAACCAGGCTTCTTACTGTGTGGCAGAAGCAAGCTTCCAGGGAGGACTCAGTCCCATGCCTCAGCATCACTGCAAAGGCCCTGAGACCAGCCATACTTTGGACACAAAGCCAAATTGCCAGTATTCAAATCTCAGCAAATTACAAAATGAGACTCGACCTCCCTCCTCTGTGTCCAGCTCCTTTGCTATTTGACTGATGGTGAAGCAGATACTGGAATAGAAATTAAAAGTTAAAAATGCCTTACAATCCAAAGGCTACCCTCTGCTACTTTGAATTTTAATGCATGTAAAACTCTGATAGGTTCAAAGCTGGATTATTGTAGGAAATGCAGGGGGCCTCTTACTTGCATTGGCAGAGCTGGCTGCTCACCCTTGGTGCCTCCTCGCTTGGGAGCCAGAGGCTGCAAGCACCTCCTATGCACCCACAAATCCAACCATGTCTGTGGCTTAAACTCAGCATTTCTGCAACTTCCAGCACAGAGACTGTCATGTGTTTGTTTATCAAGAGAGAACAATCAAGAGAGAACAGGAGCTGGGATGTAGCTAAGTAGATAGGAGTGCTGGCTCTGCAGGCAGGAAGTCCTGAGTTTGAATCCTGCAATCCCAGGATGGGGGGGAGTATAGGTAGATCCCGAGAGCTCACTAGCAAAAGCGTGTCTCAAAGCTTGTGCACACACAGTGTGCACACTGCACCTGCCACTCCCACACACTTACACAAATACGAAGGGGAGGGAGAGGGGGATAGAAAACGCAGAAAGGACGGTAAAGAAAGGCTGATCCAAATCTAGAGGGAACCTGGCGTGGACGGAACAAATGGCAGACTGTGTCAACTTCAGCTCCCTGCTGTTCTCAAACTCACCTTGTTCTGAAACCGCACACACGTGCGCACGCACACACACACACACACACACACACACACACACACACACACCACGCACACACGCACGCATACCTTGTTTGTGCTTGCCACCAGAACCCTCCAACATGAATGGGTCTGGCAAGATTGCTGCCCATAGAACTATGAGCTCCTGGGAGGTCCAGTTGGACCATCCAGCAGTCACCACCCAACCTCTTTTCAGCGACAAGCCCAGCCTCCTGCTGGTCTGACAGGAAGCAGTGCAGCAGATCCACAGATCGGAGCTGCCATTCCTGTGGCACTTCTTGACAAAGCCTGCTCAGTCTGGCCGCCACTTGCCCTCTCGGAGGCCGGGGTAAGAGCAGAACAATCCTGGCATCTCTGTGGGAAAGGGGCTTCACTTCCCTGAGGAGTTACGAAGTTGTGCATTAGCTGTGACCAAAATACCTGAGGGGGCAACGTAAAGAGAGAAAGGCCTATTTTAGCCCACGTTCCCAGAAGCCTTAATGCACACAGTTTTTCCCCATGTACTACCCAGAACTTCATGGAGGCAGAGGCATCCTTAGCTCGAGGGGAACAGGAAACAAAGAGTAAGGAAGGGGCTAAGGACAGGAAGACCCGGTATAACCTCCAAAGACACACGCCCAGACAGTCCCCACTCAAAGTTTCCAGAACCTTCCACAATAGCACTGCTGGCTGAGGAGCAAGCATTTAACACGCAGGCTTCTGAGAAATATTTCCTGTTCAAATCACAGCATGGCTGCACCTGATTTGGGCTACTCCCTTGAAACCAGAGAGAGGACTTTTGGTCTAGCTCTGCATCTGGCAGTATCTTTGCACATTGATCTCCACTTTTCTAAACAGTGGTTGACAGCTGTGTGTGGAAGGGGTGGAAGCACAATCCATCCATCGTGTTAGAAGTCACCTAACTCTCCCTACCCTCTTCTACATACCTCTAACGGCTCCTGCTTTGTGCCTTCTGGAGCAACTCCTTCTGGAAAGATCTATAGTTGAGCAGCTCTTTACTGGAGCCCATGCTTGCCCAACTCTCTTAGCATTAAAAAAAAAAAAAAGTCTTTGTTTGTTTGTTGGTCGTTTGGTTTGTTGGGGGATGTGCACATGCCTCAACACACATGTACAGGTCACGGTTCAAGGGACTGCACTCAGGTCATCAGGCTTGTGCAGCGAGCACCTTTACTACTGAGCCATCTCGCTGGCCACCCTGATCGTTTGGAGTAAACAGGTGTGGTCCTTGTCAAATGCCAACCGCTCTCCTCCTTCTTCCTGTGGAGCAATTCCTGTTCATGTCTCTGTTGGTAGCTCTGAGGGAGCTATGGCAGAGCCTGAGCCTCCTAGGGCTGACTAGAAGGAGTGACTCAGACAGGGTTGTCTGAGCTCCACAGAGCCCTGAAGACAGTCGGACCTTGTTCTCTCTCTGGACTTCACTTCGTGTCCTCCAGAAGTTTTACTTCTTTTTTGACCTAAACTGGCCCAGTGTATTATTTTTATACAATTGTGTTTGTTTCTCAACAAACACACCTGGTTATCACCCAAATAATTGATACGTGTTACATTACTTCAACAAGCTTCACAGAACAAGAACTGAGCAGTTATTACCCTATTCTTAACCCTCTAAGCTAATTTGGCTTCCTCTCAGGGTACATCCCAGAGATATTTGCACTTTGTAGCTTTTTCTGCTCAGCACTCTCTCTTGATGTCTACTGGACCTCTGCTGATGGCTCCATCCTCTCCTTCCTCCTCCCCTGGCTGGCAGGAAGTCCTAGCCTATTCTTTCTCCTGCTCAGCGACTGGCTCTAAGTTGCTTTATTGGCAAATCAGGGGACAATTGGAGAGCAGTGTTTATACAACATTGAGACAGGAGATTCTCAGAACAAGGATTGCAACCAGATATGGAGAGGCAGGTGTACAGAAATCACCATTTAAATTGCAGATAACCTTATGCCTACACCAGTCAGTTTCTGGGGCTCAGATGAAAAGGCTGAAAAAGTTATGTGCCCCCAGTACTTCCCCTAGTGCCCGATGGGGTGCATGCTACGTTGCACTTTGAAGCGCCAGGTGGAGGGAGCAGTGGGCAGAGAGAACCGGACATGAAGCCAGGTGACCAATTCATCAGTCCTCTCATCTCTCCTGCAGAGCTGAGGAGTCAGGTCAATGACCTCTGAACTAGGTGCCTTTACCCCTCTGTGAGCCTCACGGGACCAAGCACAGCTCTAGCGGGAGGGAAGTGAACAGGAAACTAGCACACGGAAAACCAGAAGCATTCCCAATTTCCCTGCTACCTGCAGGATGAGGGCTAAGTCATCTCCCAGTGTATGAGGCCTCCCACAGCAGCCATCCCGCTGCACAGAGAGACTCCTCACGCATCCTTCCCCCTCTACGCCTGGCCTTCCTTTGCACCTCAATGCTAGTGGCACTGCTCTCCATTCCCAAGGCTCTTGGTGTCACTGAAGAGACCCCTGTGAGCCAGACATAGGATGGAAATTCAAACTAAAAATCCTACAAGCAGGCAGAATGCCTCATTTGCAGAGGCCTCTCGGGCTCAAAGAAGTTAAGCCACTAATACAAATTTCCCCGCAGGGAACAGGCAAGCTGAGACATAGCCCTGCTTCTCCCACCCCTGAGGAGAACCAGCATAGACGGGCATGGAGCTCATCAAAATGCAGCCGCTCTGCAATATCACCATGATTTTTGTCTTACCGAATTTTATTAACTTCTAGCCAAATACCTTTATCTGCTAAGACCTTGAGTCTGAACTGTGATCTCCACCCATCATGGGAAAAAAAAAAAAAAAAAGGATTGTAGTGACTGGGGAGATGGCTCAGCAGGCAAAAGTGCTTGCTATGCCAACTTAAGGACCTGAGTTCAAATCCCTAGAACTTACATAAAAAGCCAGGAGTGGCTGTGTGAGCCCTGTGTCCCTGGACAGGTAGATGAACAGGGTTTGGTGGCCACCAGATTAGCCCTGGGTTCAGAGAGAGTCTCAAAAGGATGAAGCAAAGAGCAGGGCACCTAGCATCTTCCTCTGGCCTCTGTACACGCACACAGACCCACACAGGCCTGGGCAGCAGCATGCACATATGCTCACACACACGTACACACACAGGAAATAACAGAGTGCTGAGACTCGCCTTCACTTAAACAGAAAGCTTAAAACGTAACTGCAAAGGGAATAACTTCTCGCTGTAGGTTTCAATACTGTTTAAAACACGACAGCTTTATGGAACCGTAACTCACAAGCCGCACAACTCATGCATTTAAACAGTATATTGAACGCGTCCAAATAAACCACTCCCATTATCAGTGTCACTGCACCGCCCTCACCCCGAAGGAAGCCCACATGCGTCAGCCGTCATCTCGCCGCATTCACCCCAACTCCTCTGACCCTAATCAGCCTTTCGTTACCTTGGCAACCACTCATCAACGTTCTGTCTCTAGGAACGTTCCTGTCTTGGATACTTCCTATACACGAAGCTATGCAATGCGAGTCTGTGGCTAGATTCACTCACTGTGTCTGATGCTTTTAAGGTTGACTCCTACTGTAATCAGTGCTTCCTTGTTTTTTTCACAGCCAGGCAATAATTCCACCATATGTATGTGCTACATTTTATGTGTCCCATCCACTATATAAGGGACATTTGGGCTGCTAACAGTTTAGAAACCTAGGGTTTCTGGTGGGTGTCCTTCCTCTCCCTTCTAAGTGCAGAACCTTAGAACCTTGTGCAAGTCAAAGCCTTGGGCTGTGGGACACCCCAAGGGTCTTGTTTCTCTTTTGCTGCTGAGAGGTTTTCTCAAGGGCTCTGACTCCAACCCTGGCCATTGCTCCTCACTTGTATTTTATTAAGCCCGGACATGATTGTGTGTGTGTGTGTGTGTGTGTGTGTGTGTGTGTGTGTGTGTGTGTGTGTATGTGTATGTGTGCACACGACTTCAGGTGTCCAAGAAGGCCAGAAGAGACCGCTGGATCCTCTGGAGCTGGAGTTACAGGTGGCTGTGGGCCACCTGAGGTGGGTGCTGGGAACTGGAGTCTGGGTCCTCTGGGAGAGCAGGAAATGTTCTTAACCCCTGAGCCATCTCTCCAGTCCCTCAACATCAGTTCTCGATGAAAGGGAAGATCACAGGTTTGAGGGACAGGAACTGATCCCTATATCTGTTTCTCTGTGATAATTAAGATTACAGACCAGAAGTCTGGGAAAGAAAACTATGCAACTTAAAAATAGTTCATATTTAATTAATCTAACACATGAAAGGGAATAAGATGTGCCTATCCACCCAAAAGAAACACACTCACACACACACACACACACACACACACACACACACACACACACACACACAAAGAAGAAATAGAGAAAAGCAGAGAAATAGCTTGATTGCTTCCATCTTCCATGGATGGGTTAACAACTACCAAAAAGTTACAAATGTCAATTAATATATGTTTATTTAAAAGAAAAAGTAAGATGGGCATGGTGGTAATGGCCTGTGCTCCCAGCATTTGGGAGACAGAGGCAGGAAGATCATGAGCCCAAGGTCGTCCTTGACTACAGAGAGCTCAAAGCCAGCCCAATCTATGAGTCTCAAAAACACAAAAACAAAAAGTAAACACTATTTAAGGTCACGAAAGTCACCACTAGAAAAACTAGTACAAACCTCCCAAATCACCGAAACCAGGCTGCATAGTAAATTTGGAAGGCAGACAAAGCAAAAACAAAAACCATAAATCAGAATGCGTAAGTCACACGACAGAACACAATAGAGGTATCGTGATAAATACAAACGGTGAAACTGTTTTAAAGACAAGAACCTTCTTAAGGGTGTCATTAAATTTGTAAGTGTGTGATGAGCCACGGGGATTTCTGGGTGACCCATGGGTGTCTGAGAAGGCAGCTCCTGTCTGTGGAGAGTGAAACTGCACCCACCTCCATACCGGCTATGCATGTAGTTGACAAGGAGAGTGTGGCCTCCGCCTTGATCTATTTAAGCTCAAGTATTGGCCTCATCCCTGCTGACTCTCAGGCCTCTCTAGGTCGCAGTGGCGTGGGAGTGGAATGAGGGTCGATATACATAGTTAAGTGAGGGTGAGAAGCTCTCGTTGACATTACAGTAAAAGTGACGTGAGAGCTGCTTGCAAACATGGAAAGAAAGGTTACTGTTTAAGGCTTGAGGTGAGTTTCTTGACTTTGTTGTATTTTTAAATGCATGTGTGTGCACACATCTTACACAGGCATGCATATGTGTAAATATGGGTGTTTGGGGACCCAAACTCAAGTTGTCCTGCTTTTGTGACAACTGCTTTACTCCCTGAGCCATCTGCTCAGCCTATGTTCTATTTTTGAATTTTTTATAAAGGGCATAAATATCAAACAAATAAAATTTTTGAAGGAAAATAGGATAAACGAGACAGCAATTAAGGGTGTCATACGGGGACTAGGGCAGGGGCTGGCTAGCCTGCCCCTCATGAAATCAAGTAACACCCCCATGGGACCTGGACTCCAGCCTATGAGGATCTATAATGTCTCACACTCAGGCCCCCACAGCCAGTTCCCTCATCCCTCAGCCTCCAGAGCCAGGGACAGATAGCTCCAGGAAGTACAGCCAGGCTGCCAGCGCCAGCCAGGACAGGAGGGGTCAGGGAGTCAGGCGCAGACCCTGAGACCACAGCAGGCCTGCCCATCCATCACAAGATACGACACTTGTCCCTGCCAGATCTTCCCGCTGACATTTCCCAGGTCTCCATCAGCATGAGGACCACGTCGGGGAATGTCCCCAGTCGCAAATTAACATTCACATAAATAACGGAGCGCCCGCCACTAAGGAAGAAAAATGAGTCTTGCTGCGGGAACATTTGCCACACCATCAAAAAGTGCAAATTTCCCTTCTGAACTACCACAGCTTACCAGCTGGGCCACGGCAGACACGGCCTTGAGGTGCAGGGTGCAGGAACACACGCGCTGGACGGTGTCCAAAAGCTGGGTTCCACAGCCCCTTGTCTGGGCTGGCACCCAGCTGGGGTAGCCCAGGCTGGTTCAATCCGAAATCTCTATGCAGCCATCATCTGCCTCCCTGGAGGCCTGCACAAGCTTCTTTACTGACTGCGTCCTGGAGGCCAAAATATGTCTGCCCAGCCTACGTGATCTGGTCAGTGGGCTGGGCTGGCATGGGCCCTTGTCTAGGTGTGCCAATACATTACTTTATTTGGGGGGACTGAGGAAGCTTTATAGGTGCTAAATACCCAAAACCAACATACGCATGGCCAGTAAATAGGGACAAAGTGTCACGGGCCACCTACACCCACAGGGTCCAAAGACCTATAGACATTGTTGCCTATACCGTGTGGGACACCTCCTCCCCCAACAGACTCAGCATTAGCAGATAAAGCCTTCAAGGACACACTCCAGGACCTCAGGGCCTGGTGAGCTTAGCACCACGGTGTTGACATTTGCTGCAGGCTCACCTCACCCACAGTGGTTCTATTATATACCCAGGAGCAAGTCACTCACAGGAGACCACTACCCACACCACCTCGAGAGGGCCTCTGTGCTGGTGTGTGTGCGCTGCCATATCCAAGTGCCACCCATGGGTGGCGTAAGCAGCACAAACTCAACCCCAAAGTTCCAAAAGAGGAAGTCTAAGGCCACGGTACCAGCATGTTGGCTCTTTCTGAGTTGCGCATGGCTTGTTCTACCTGGCTTATACATGGCCATAGTCTTCCCTTGTGTGTGTCTGTGTCCTGAGCTCTTCTTCTCGGGACACTGACATCATTGATCATCAGCCTCCCGTTTTAATCGCTTCCTTAAAGATCCTCTTTCCAAAGTGAGGTCAGGGGGCCTACAGCAGATGAACTTGGAGGAAAGGCAAGAGTCAGCCCACACTGTCACCCACACAGAATCCACACATGCCACACAGATGCCACACACAACACACAGAAGACACATACAACACACAGATGCTACACACAACACACAGAAACCATACACAGTACACAGAAGACACACATAGCACACAGAAGACATACACAACACACAGCACACAGAAGCCACGCACGACACACAGAAGCCATGCTAGTTGCTGGAGGTAGCACCACCGCAAAGCTACCCTTGGGCACCAAGAAGAGGTCCTGGACAGGTCACTGTCATTTCCCTGAGCATTAAAATCAGACATATAAAAAAAGCCACAACTCTAACAAGATCTGAGCATCCCAGAGATGGTCACCTGGAGCCTGATCCCTCCAGAGTGGAGCATTCTCAGGGCACAGAACAGTAGACAAAGGCTCAGATGCTGTACGGGCCATGGGCAGCAGAGACAAGCCCAGCTCCACTGTCTATGAGTAGTGCCAGAACCCTACTCCAGGCTCCATGCCTAGGGCCAGCTTGCAACCAGCCCCTTCCACCACTGTAAGGAGGATGACTTTGTCTCTAGAGGTGTCTAGGGCTCCTGCTAAGAGATTCCTTATGTATTCACATACCCCAGACTTTTCTTTCTAGGGATCTCAAGGTGGAGGCCACCCAGCAGCTGGAAGCCGTGGCTCCAACCTTGAACACAGCTTGCCCCACAGGGGACCCTCTCTCTAAATGGCAAAATCAGAGAGAGCACTCAATGCTGGAAAGAGAAGCAGGTGGCCGTGCCCCACTGCTTCCCTCACAGGCATCTCCAGGAGGTCAGAAAGGGTATGCGAACACCAAGGGCCCAGGGGCCGGGTAGGTGGACCAAGGCTGGCTGATGGGTAGGGAGCCCGCAGCCTCGCCTCCGACCGAGAATGTCCTTAATGTGGGGAAAGGTGCTGAGTAGTCCAGGTCCCAGCAGGAGGCAGGGATGCTGGCCTATGCCACAGCAGTGAGGAGAAAATACACTGGCTAAGGGATGCGCCCACAGAGGTGAGGGTGAGCCTCACCTCACTTTCTCACTTCTGCAGAGAAAGTGCATGAGGGGACCCAGGCTGCCATTCTGCTGTGGGGTACGGGATCAGCCATTCCTCTCCCTAAGCCTCAGTTTTCCCAGAGAGAGAGAGAATAGAGTGTTTTGGGGGGTAATGCTGAGACACAGAGAAGATATACCTTCTGCTTTCAGTGTGCCGGGGTGCCCCGGTCTGAACATTCTCAACGAGCCTTGACTTCAACTTGTCACTGCGGACTGTCACTTCCCTGGGTCCCCGAGGCTTGAATCCCTCTCTAGGCATCTCTCTCTCACACATATACCCAAGAGCCTGGTGCCCTGCCCAACTTTGGTTCCCTTCTGATCCACCCTTCCTGCTCTTGTCTCGGGGCTCCTCAGTGGTATCCGGGGCAGGCTGACCGCCGACCGTCCTCTGCCCGCCTGCCCAGCTGCCACTCTCAGGCTAGGCAGCCCTGCCAGGACCCGAAACTGTCTGCTACCTCTTCTTGTCCAGATTTCCCAAAACAAAAAGCAGGCCACGCCATCTGACGGAAGAGCGCGTCTGGTTTATTTATGGGAAGAGACGGGACTGTCAGGGCCAGGCTGTCTGGTTTGGGGCCAGGCTGCTCTGTGGGCCTTCAGAGGCTGCCCATCCTTCAGAGGCTGTGTCCTCATCTGGTGTGTGGTGATCTGGGGAGAATGTGAGAAAGCAGGACTTCTAAGCACCAGAGAGTCCTCACTGGTGACACTGGGATGTTTCTTCATCCTAGAGAAAACACGGCAATACGCATGGACCAAAGGTCTCTTCTCTTCACGGGCTGCCAGGGAGACTACGCTGGGAGACAGAGGCAACTCCCGGGATAGAAAAGGTTGCACCAGGAACAAGCCCTTGGTTGCTCTAAGCCAACCACCACCACTCCCACAGACGCCCATGGCACAGCATGGCACCCATGCAAAGGCCCAATTCTACAAAAGAGCTGAAAGCGCTCTTCAAGTGTCCAGGGCTCCAGAGAGACACTTCAGTCATAAAGTGCTTGTCCCACAAGCATCCGAATCTGATCCCTGAACACATATGAAAACACTGGCATGATGGTGCTACATACTTATAATTCCAGTGTAAGGAGGGGACAGGATCCCTGGGCCTGGCTGGCCAACCAGCCCAGCCTACCTGATGAGCTCCAAGCCAGTGAGAAACTGCCTCAAACAAACAAGGTGGATCATGTGTACACATGTACATACATACATAAAGACAGACAGACACACACACACACACACACACACACAGCAGTATAGCCAAAGCAGTGATCTTGGACAGAGCTTCTTCACCTGCTCCATCACTCCTCTCCTCCGACCTTCTACCGTGCTATGGCACAGCTTTTTCCTTGCTGCAAAAAACATGACCACGCCATAGCCATCATGAAGCAGAGACGACTTCGGCCTCATAGTCACAGCAACCAAATAAGCAGACCAACACAGTAATAGCTACAGAAAATAATAGCCAATTGTTATTAGTAGTCATATGAATGATCGTATGTGTGGCTATTAATATTCCCTACAAGGAGAAGAAAGCCACCAAACACTCAGGTGGAATTCCACCCACCACTTCCTCCAGCCTCCTGGGGGCATGTAGTCTTAGAGACAGAAGGGTGACAAGAATGTACAGGAAATAGAAGGCTAACTTAGGGCTGGGCTCCATGACGCAGCTTCATGAGGTCATCATCCATCATGGAGTAGGACTTCTGTGGTGAGACAGATGTCTGGGGTCACCCGTGCTCCTGGAAGGATCCTCTCACCTATGGCCCTGTAACTCAGACCAATACATTTACTGCTTGGCCAAGCTCGACTTGGGACTTTGGTCTGCCATTAGCGTTCCAGGCTGAGCTGACATTTGTTTGTGTTCCCCAGGAAAGATGATACAATGCCTGCCTGTGGGTCCTAGTGGGTACCATCCCCGCTATCCCCTGTCTCAAGATAGCTGGTGACTGTGAGATTGTCCCCAAATTCAGAGCAAGCAGCATTATAAGTGAGCTGCTCCTGATGGCCAGCGGGTGCTTCTTTCATGAACATGGGTGGGACCCGGCCGCCGGGAGGTGCTGACTCAGGGTTTTGGTAACTCCTACAGAATGAGTTCAGGATGCTGGCCTGCAGTTGCCCAGGACTTGAATGGAGGCTGCGCCTGTGGACCATGCACGAGAGCACCAGCTCTCCTCCATCTCTGCTCCTGTTTCAGTGGTGTCCCCAGGCTCTGACATGTACACACAGGGTGAGGGCAGCTAGCAGGTGTCCTTTATGTGTGCCCTGCTCTTGGCTCCTGGGCAGTGCTCCATGCCATCTTAGGAGAGTCTCCCCTAGACTGGTTGCTTCCAGAGCTTTCAGAGCTGTGGCAGTGCAACGCCACCCCCCTCTTCTCCCTGTGTCCTCTTTGGTCACAGGGATGGTGGCACCACACCCTTAGGCTGGACCCAGAAGGCTAGACTGCCTAACACAATGGGGTGTGCGTGGCAAAGCTCTGCTCAGCACTACATGATGATACATTCAAGGAGGACAATGGAGGTATCCTAAGGACGGCAAGAAATGGGCAGCAGGGAGATGTACCGTCCTTCCCTTACGCTAGAAACCTCCAAATAAGGAATTTAACATACCCAGAAAAAGGAGAGGTGGCTCATCCTTTCCTGGATTGTCTGGGTGTGACCTGCACTGGTAGCTATCACTAACAAAGTTCAGGAGTGATTTTTGTGGGAGCCATGGATGCCAGTGTTCCCAGGGAGGGGCTCAACGAATGGACAAAGCCAAAGGAAAAGCTGCAACCGGCACCATGCAGACAAAGTTAGGGACCACAGTGGCAAAAGCTGTCAGCTGCATCTCCACGCAAACAGGTTCCAGAGAGTTATACCTAGCGGAGGGTTAATGGTGTTACTGTCCCTCTCCCACCACCGCCCCGGCTCTGGGAGGTATGAATGTAAAATTAGCCAGAAACAGCACACCCAACACTACAGGACAAGACGAGACAGTTCCTGGATCTGCACACTAACAAGGACCTTCGTGGGCAATGACTGGGCAGGAAACAGGAATGTCAGCACCTCTCCTCCTCTAGCCCTCTAAATCTCTATTGATTCATGGTGCCATGGCCCACGTGACTTATGAATCGTGCTGTGCATCTTTTAATCAAAGTGTCTATATAGGAAAAATCCCTGCAATACCACAGAGAGAGGAGAGAGAGAGAGAGAGAGAGAGAGAGAGAGAGAGAGAGAGAGAGAGAGAGATGCCCTGGGTGAGTCTCCTTGGAATGTGCATCTGAGACAGCCCCAGTCATGACTAGAGGAAGCACAAAGTCCTGATTGCTGCTTACGCAGTTCCAGGGGTTCGGTTTGGATCCTCCCAAATCCTCATTTCCCAGCCATTCTAATGTCCTGAGCCCAGTAGCTTGACTTTCCTTCCCTTCTGTTCCTATGACTTGGGTTTGGATGGTGACAGCTCCATCGAAAGAAAATCCCTCCTGGGCTGGAGAGAGGGTTCAGCGGGTGTTTGCTGTGCAGGCACAAAGACTGGGGTTCAATCCCCAGCACTCATGTTTAAACACACACACACACACACACACACTCGTGCGCACAGAGGACTGTCAATGATGGCATGCAACACTAGTTCTGGGAAGGTGGAGACAGACAGATTCCTAGGGCTCACTGGTCAGCTGTCTGGGTGAATTTGTCAGCTCTCAGTTCAGTCAATGATGCTGTCTCAAAACAACAAAAAAAAAAAAAAAAAAAAACAACTATGTGGATAGTTCCTAAGCAACAATCCAGAGGTTGACCTCTGGCCTCCATACGCACACACACATATTTAAAAATCAGTGAAAGCCTTCTATGCTCCTAGACATTGTCAGCTCAGCCAATCAGCTTATATTATACTCACTGCGTTGCAGAGGCCTGTGACATCTTCCCTGGATGATGACAGCTGTCCATCCTGCAGTCCCATGATGTCATCTAGTGACACCCATGGCTTCTCACTCCCAGCACCCCCTGTAAGTGCTAACCCAGTCTCCTGTTCCCAGGGAGGCCGCCTGGCCCCACTTTCATCTGCTCTCGCCAGAGAAGGGACACATTATTCTTCTGCTTTGTCCTGACAGGCTCACACCTGCTTACAAAGTGCTAATCTTCAGCAGAGAAGCTGGCACACTCCTTGGTCCTCTAAGTAAGTCAGACGAATGCTCCGACTCGCACATTAGGGTTCTTATTTCAGGAGGCTTTGTTTATAGTTCAGGATTAGACTTGAAGCAAAAACCCGCATTTCAGCACGGAGCATGAGTCCCCTTTACCTTCAGCGGCATGGAGCCTTAGACTTAAGACAAATTCACGACACAGTCTACCCTCACCAGGGACTGGAATGTGCCAGTGGCTGGTAGCTATTAGCCCAGGACACACATGGAACACAGCCTACCTATCACCAAGGACAACAAAATAACCATGGGTGATAGATAGATCACAGCCCAAGGCAAGCATGGAGCCCCACCTTCTGTTACCACGAACAAAGAAGATGCCACTGGCAGCAGATCACAGCCCAGGACACAAAGAGACATTGACTTTCCATTACCACAGACAAGAAGGTGCCAATGGCTAACAGACCGCAGCCCAGGACACACAAGGACATCAGCTTTCCATTACCATGGGTAAGGATGTACCAATGTCCTGAGAAAGCACAGCCCAGGACAGGCTTGGACACACACCTTTCTGCTATTAAGGGTAACAGCATATCAGTGGCTGCCAGCTCACAGCCCAGGGCAAGGACTGCCTCTCACCATGGGCAAGAATGTGTCTAAGGCACCATACCATAGCACAGAACACTCAGGGACATTAGCTTACCATCATCATGGTTGAGAACATGCCAATAGCCTGAGAGATCCTAGCCTAGAATGGGCGCAGGAATTGGCTTCCCTGGTGGGCTTTTTTTCTGTGTTGCTGGTATATTACTGTGCTGACAGAATATGTGGGACCCTGTGTTGCCCAGACTTCTCACTGCTGTGACAAATACAGAAGGGGTACCATTTTTAAAGTTTATGGCTTATTTAGAGACAGGGTCTCACGTACCCTAGCTGACCTTGAACTCACTATATAGCTGAGCATGACTTTTGAACTTCTGGTCCTCTCTCTTCCACCTCCTGAGTGTTGGTATTTCAGGCATGCACCACCATGGTCAGTTTGATAGACATGCTTTAAAGGGGCTAAATGCTCATTTTGGCTCATGGTTTCAGAGGTTTTAGCTCATTCCAGCTTCCTATACATCTTTGGGCCTGAAATGAAACAGAGCATCACAGCAGAAAAGGCGATGGAGCACAGATGCTCACCTCATGGCAACCAGGAAACAGACAGAATCGGGAAGAAAGGGCCAGGCAACAAGTACAACCTTCAAAGGTCTATCCCAGCAGCCTCCTTTCTCCCAGCTAGATAGCATCTTCTAAAATAGTGTCCAACTGGGAACCAAGCTGTCAGCATATGAGCCTCTAGGTGGAGGGTAGGAGAGGGTGACTGGGGTAAATAATTTCCTATGCGAGCCATAGAAAGAAGCTAGAATCTGAGCTGAAAGCCTAGAAACACAGCCAACCAGCGCTCTTCCCCTGGCTCGCTCAGTCCCCTAAACAGAATATCTGTCACCTGCTGAACCTGAATCTGCCTCTCATCAGTCTTCTTTCTCCACCCAAGCACATGCCTCATCTTCACCTTCCAATCTTAAGCGATGAGTCTGTGTCCCCTTTCCAAGAGCCAGTAAAGCCCCCTTCCCTTCACATGCCCTTCTCTGCAAGCTGACCTCTGCTGCTCTCCCTCCCCACACCCGGCACCCACATCTTCTATTCCTTTTCCCAAAGGCCACTGGGGACCTTCATATCCACCTCTTTTGGTCTCTCTCTGAAGCCATGTTTCCATGGTATCAGGGGCAAAGTGTTCCCTCTTACTTCATTGACCCTATAACACAGACTACATGTTCCCTTCAAAAGCCCACTTAACATTTACAGAAGCTGAGCAAACACCAGCAAATGAAGCAATTTCCGAATTCTCCAAGTCTCGGAGCACCCAGGTGGCCTCTGTGCTCATAATTCAGGGTGTCTGATCTGGACCAGGACATCCCTGCCGAGTCTCCATGGAGACTAACTCTTCCTTTCTTACTAGAGCTTTGACAGCTGTGGAAAATGACTGAGGTCCTGTTGCTAGGGATCTGAAAATATGTCCCCCTCCAAAGTCCATACGTGATGATATGAGGAACGTGGGCCCAAGGGACATGGGGAGGTACCAGGAGCCCAGCCCTCATGAAGAAAAACCCAACAGAGCTTGCTTGTCCCATCCACTCTATAAGAACAAGGTGAGGAGCTGTCACTATGAAACAGGAGTTGACTAAACAAGTTCATACCTTAACCTGGGACTTCCAACTTCCAAATCTGGGAGAGATTTGAGAGGCCTAGTTCTTCAACAGCCCAGATGGGCCAAGACAGCCCAAGAGCCTTGGATGCTGACTGGAAGATGCTGATTACCCAGAGGGAAGGAGAAAAAAGCTACAGAACTAAAATGGAGTCTCAATACACTCAGAAATGTTTGATGGGAAGAGTAAAGTGATGGGAAATCTGTGCCAGCTAGAGAACATGAGTCACTGCATTAGTGAAATTTGAATATATAAGCTAACAAGGTCTCATCTCAACTTGCAAAGATACTGAGTACTCACAAGAAATTAGGATGACAGCTTAACACAATAAAACTCTACCATTTGGGAATTCTTTAAACTGTCCCATAAACAGTACTTAGATTAAGAGAATCAAAAGCACAAGTACTTTTTAACATACTGATATTAACAATCCAATATATCAGCATGTCTGGGTGAGACCAAAGCTGTCACCAAAAGCAAATTCGTAGCCTCAATGCTTCACGATTGTAAAACAGAATAAAAACAACAAGGGAACATTAAAGAGTGACTTCCACTCTTAAGGATCCTTTCATGTTCACTGAGCTCACCTGGATTATCCAGGATAATAATCCCCTCTATTAAAGTAAAATAACGAACTACTGTCACTTCATTGGCCATCCTCATCCCCAACACCATCGAATACAGCACAGTCAAGAAGAGAGAAAGAGACCAAAAATATATCAAAAGTAAGTAAGATAATAAAAGTGGCATGAATAACAGGATATCATGTATAAAATATTTATATGTGTCATTGGGTGAGAGAGATGGCTCAGTGGCTAAAAGTGTTTGCCACTCAATGATGGAAGCCTTGTAACCTGAATCTGATCCCCAGGACTCATGTAAAGGTGAACGTAGAAAACTGACTCCACGAAGCTGTCCTCTGACCTTCACATGTGTGCTACTTCCCATACAACAATAATAATAACAATAATAATAAATTAATATGTCATGAGATAGATAATGGTCACCAACACCCCAGTAGTAGCTTTTGAGTTTTCATTGCTGATGTAACATCCATAAACTTACTGGTTGAAAACAATACAAGTTGTTCAGTAGCTCAAAAGTTCAAAAATGAGTCTCCTTAGGCTACGATAAAGCTTGAGGAAGGGTGGGCGTGGGCTGCGATCCTTCTGGAAGCTCTGAGGAGTACTGATCTCCTCTTTTGCAGCTTCTAGTGACCTCTTTCTTGCTTTCCTTGGCTCGTAGTCCCTTCCTCCACCTTCAAAGCTGACATCTCTCAGTCTCTCCTTGACTCTGACCTCTGCTTTTAAGAATCCTTTCTTGTTCACGGAGCTCACCTGGATAATCCAGCATAATCCCCTCTCTTAAAATCAAATAATGAACAACTGTCACTTCATTGGCCATCCTCATTTCCCAACACCGTCTAACACAGCATATTTAAAGATTCCAGAGTCAAGGACCTGAGCATGCTTGTGGGGAGACCACACTAGCTACTCCAAAATAGGAAAATTTATTCTTTTTTTCTTTCTGTTTTCCTAGAGTTATTTTTCTTATACAAACAAGTATTTTGTATGCTGGGGGAAAAAAAACATGTTTAATTGTTTTTAAATGTGAGAGATTTGAAAGGGCACAGAGTGCCTTTTAGGCACCTGTTGATTTGCTTTTCCCACCTCTTTTTCACTCTTCTTTCTTCCTTGCCCTCTTGCCTATGACCCGCCTGAGGACAAGATGGACCCTTTTCATTTCTGTATCCCTAGCACTGAGCACAGTGCTTTTGGTATAATAAGCTTTCAAAAATACTTCTCAGACTTAGGACAAAACCCTTTACAAAGGGGCCCTGGTTCTGGAAGAATGATGTGCATGCTCAAATATGCACTTTAAAGCTGAGATCCAAATCAACACAATGATATTATTTAAGCACCCTCATACATAAAACCTAATTCGGAAACAGTCTGGGAAATGCAAGCCAGCAGACAGATAAAGTGTTATTGCTCTGGCCCTGGAGAAAACCTCTCATCTCTACAGAGCCAGAAGAAGAATGAGAGAAGTTGGATGGCCCCACCGGCCACAGGCAGGAGTGTGTCCCCCACCGGCGCAGTGCCAGCTGTGAGCCTGGGCCTCCCCAGGCTACAGACAGCAGCTGCCTCTGACCAGACCTCCCCGCTGGGCTTAGCCTCAAGCCCATCACCCTGGCCAAGCAGGATAAACCGGTCCCTGCTACAAGAACATCACTCTGAAATGTGCGCAGAAGCTCTGGGGGACTTGCCTGCCCGTTCCTTCCAGAAAAAAAATAAAGTAAAGTAAAATAAGAAAGCAAAAGGCATTGCTAAGAGGCCCAGTGGCTTTGTCTTCGAGATTGCTTTTGTTATTTCGTTACATTTATTCATTCTCGAGTGTCTGTGCGTGTGCATATGTGCCACAGCAGACATGTAGCATCAGAGGGCAAGCTGCAGCAATCTTTTCTCTCCATCCTCCCTGCGGGTCCTCGTCAGGCTTGGCGGCAGGTGCCTTTCCCTGCTGGGCCATCTCACCAGCCCAAGTTGTCTCCTCACTGCTGTGACAAGATAGGTGACAAAAGCAACTTAGGTAGGGAAGGGTTCAGCTTTGGCTCACAGTCTGAGAGCACACAGTCCATCGTGGTGGGGAAGGTGTGGCAAAGGGAACATGAAGCAGCCGCTCATGGTGGGTCTGCAGTCAGGAAGCAGCTCACTTTGGTGCCACCAAGGTGAGTCTTCCCACTTCAGTTACTCCTCCGTAGCAGCACCCTCATGGGCTCATCCAGAGGTAGGTGTTCTAGGTGGTTCTAAACCCAACAAATGGACAGTCAACATTAGCTACCTACCACGGGCTGAAGAAAAGAAATGGACCCAACTAAGACACACACACACACACACACACACACACACAGACACACACACACACACGTATATATGTGACATATATAAATATATATTTTTGTGTGTGTGGATATACACATATTTGTGGAAAAGATGTGATATTTTAAAATGTACATAGTTTGTGAAAAGAGTCAAACTAGCTAGCTTAGCCAACGCTGCCCCATCTTACCATTCTGCTGAAATTATCTCAGCTCTGTTCCTTTCAGGCTACGTGGCCTTTCCCAGACTGTTTTCCGCCTATAAAGTGGCACAGAGCAGCCATGTGTCACTCAATGAGACACATCCTGATAAGTGCATCCTTAGGCACATGCACCATTGTAAATCCCAGATGGCCACAACATCGCCAGGCGGCAGAATCTTATGATATCGTCATCGTAGATGTGATCTGACAGTGATTAAAATGTCACTGTGTAGTTTACAACTCTGTGTGTGTGTGTGTGTGTGTGTGTGTGTGTGTGTGTTCTTTATGGATTGCACCACAAACTATTTCCAGATCGTTGTAAAGGAAACCTCATATGAAGCACCACCACAGATAAAGTCTACTGTTTGCTGGCTGGCTGTTCTAGGCTAACCTGCATCCATTACCGTACTGGCACTTCCAAGCAGAATGTCTAAGTGTCATATGCATGAGAACTGTGTTGTCTGATGTCAGAGCAATGAGCCAGGGGAGGCTACTGAGAGCTTTGACGTGTGACTGGTCTAAACTGAAAGATGCTCTGTGTGTAAAATACAGGATGGGGTTTCAAAGATTAATATCAAAAAAAGAGAGAGAGAGAAACAAAGAAAAATCGGGCTAATTGGTTAAGAGCATGGCTGCTTTTCCAGAGGACTCGGGTTCAATCGCCAGCACCCACATGGAGCCTCACAACCTCTGAAGCCCCTGTTCCAGGGCATTCGGTGCCCTCTTCTGGCCTCCAGAGCACCAGGCACACACATAGTGCAAATACATACATGCAAGCAAAACACCCCATACACATAAAATACAACCATAGGATAATTTGTTAAAGAAGACATTTCACCAAGAATTCTGAAGTGTTGTTACAGACTGAAATGATAGTGTGTGGAGATAAATTAGGCAGGGCATGTCTGTGTTACAGTGTTATTAACGAATGGAACATAAAATGAAAACAATAGGACTAAGTTGTCACTGCTGTGATTTTACAGATCTGGGACTGCGGCTCCAAGCCATTGTATCACTCATTTGAGATCTGACACATAAGGATTCGGTAACCCAGTCAGTGGGCCCAAAGTAGGGATAAACCTAGTCCCCATACAAGCATAGGGGAGCTCCCAGAGCACATGAAATACTCAGCCCAGGTATGCAGTGTAGACTGAGCCCTCAGGGCAGCTAGAACGGGACTCTGAGGCCAATCATACTTACACTGGAGAAGAAGACCAGAATCTTCAGTAAAACCAACTCAGCAATGAATTCAGTAAATTTTTTTATATATTTAAAATGAAAATTTTCCCTCTCCTTCCACTCCTCCTAGCTCACCAGCTCTCTTCTTCTTCAGATCCACTCCCCCTCCATTTCCTTTCAGAAAAGAGCAGGCCTCCAGGAGATACACCCAAACACAACAAAACAAGATACGATAAGACAAGGCAAATGCCCGTATATTGATGCTGGACAAGGCAACCCCGTAGGAGGAAAAGAGCACCAAGAGCAGGCAAAAGAATCAGAGACACCCCTCCCACTGTTAGAAGTCCCACAAAAACACCATGCTAACATCCATAACACATGCCTGCTGCTTCAGTCTCTGGGAGCCAATGTGAGCCCTGCTTACTTGATTCAGTGCGCCATGTTGAATTCAGTAACTTTTGGATTAAATATTTATTTTACTCGGTGCGTGTGTTCTGGTGTAAACGATGCCCACATGTGTGTGCACTTGCCTCCAGAGGCCAGAAGTGGGAGTCAGAGCCCTTGGTGCTAGAGTTATACATGGCTGTGAGCTGCCTAGCGTAGGTGTCTGGAACAGAACTCTGGTCCTCTGGAAGAGCAACAACTGCCCTCAGCCACTAGGCCATCTGTCTAGTTTAATGTTTTATCTTCCAATACTGTTCATGTAGTTATAAGATAATCCAAACCTCACAAGTAGGCCCTGGATACATAGTAAAGCTCTGCCTCACAACAACAACAAAAACAAAAGAAACAAAATAATACCTCCTCAAAGACTCAAAGATAGACCTAAAAGTCCTCAATAAAAAAAAAAAAAAAAACTGGCAAGTCTAATCTAGAACTATACAAAAAATATGATACACTCCCAACAAGGTAAACTTAATGAAGGCAGGAGTAACACTCTGATTAATTAAGTAATTAATGTTAACTAATCTACCATGCTAACAGAATTAAAAAAACCACATAATTATATAAATAATGCAGAGAAATATGATAAAAATCCAATATTCATTGAAGAATTATAAATTTTTAGTTTACTAATATGGAAAGGAATTCCATCAACTTAACAAAGAGGTTTCACAAAAAATGCTAAAGCTTCATGAAACCTCAGGGGGGAAAAAAACTGGTTTTTGAAAGGTTGGGAATGTGTCCATCACAAATAAACATTAGAAATCCTACTGACGGCCCTAGATAGTCCAATAAGAAAAATAAATACAGAAGATAAGAAATGTAGGATTGTCACTACTCATCACCAGCATGATTGTGCAATGTGACTGTTTCCTCGAACTAATAAGCTAGGTTCAGGAAGGTCAAAACACAAAAACTGAACCAGCTCCAGCTATGAAATCTTGGAAAGCAAAATACATTTCTAAACTATTTATAAGTGAATAAATTTCTAAGCTATTTATAGAGGTGGAACAAAAACAATATAGTTGAAGACTGGTGAGATGGCCCAACAGGTAAAGGCCGTTGCCACCAAGCCAGATGACCTGAGTCTCAGCGCTGGAATCCACATGATGGGGGAGAGAGCTGACCCCTGCAAGTTTCCTTCTGACTTCCACTGGCATCCTGTGGTTCTCTGTCTCTGTCTCTCTCTCTCTCACCATCTCTCTCTCTCAAAATCTATACATGTAATTTAAAATGTTTTAAATATATATGCTTAAGTATAAAATACTTGTACACCAGACAAGTATAAAGTTCTGAAAAGGAGAACTGAAAGAAATTTAAACGGCAGGTATACCGTGCTCGTGGATTTATGTTGTGTGTGGATGTTTAATATTTACTATTGATATATCTTTTGGCAAAGCTGCTGTTAATCCTAAACAGCTGTATACCCAAATCACCACATAGAGACTGGGACTTATTTAACTAACCTAGAACACAATGCTGGGCAATAGTTACTCCATGCTAAACCTCCAAGCCCTCGTAGTTTCCTAACATTTAGATTTCCCACATTACACTTGCTTTTAGTGATATCTTAGGTCCAGTCCATCTCTCCACATAGTTCTAAGATTTCTGCCCCTGCCTCTGTTCTCCCAGCTCTCTCCTACCCTTTTCTCCCACTCTTTCCTGTCCTCTGGCTCCTCCCCTCTCCCACCTACTCCTTCCTCTTCTATTGCTCAACATTGTGGCTGGTTGTTTTATTTTGTCATGTTTACACAAAGTTGAGTGATGCTTAGAAAAAGTATCACAATGCAATGTCCAGATTAAAACCAGACAGTGGGGGAGAGAAATCAGCATTTGAATGAACAAGGGTAAGGTGTACACATTTCGAAAGAACATTATACCAACAGATTTAAAAACTGTACGTCGTAAAAATGTCAGTTCTTCACAAACCGTTCTGTGGGTATACAGAAAATCTAATAAAGTTATCAGGGGTCTTTTAGAGACATGGGATGAATATTAAAAGCCATACATTGCTTCCCATTGAGACTATCTAGAGTAACATTCCCCTAGGTAAGAACTTGGATTGTTTTCAGTCATTCTAGAATGTATATGACACATTTTAGAATAATTATACATATAATACACATTTATAATGATAATTTTGAAGAAGAAAAAGTTATGGGAGTTACCATCTGAATTACGTGACTCTAGAAAGCAAGATGTGTGGTGTTGACAGGGCTCTGCATACAACAGTCACAGCTCAGGTGTGTCTACTGGAACACAGCTGGGAATGTGGCTAGCTATGAGAGAAACTGCCAGCCCTCACTTGGAACAAGTATAGAGATATGAGGATGTCCTGGAAATGCCACCAACTCACTATCTGGTTTTTCTAGGCACTACCAAGAGTAGTGTGAAGGAGAATACGAGCCACACTCACAAACGTCCACAGGTGGAACTTCTTGTGTGCTCCACAGATACATCAGAGACAAGGGGGCTGAAGCCAGTGGAGAGCAAACATGGGTACACCCTCGGCTTCTGAGCATCTGCCTTTGCCTCATGAGCTCCTTCAAGCTCTGCAACCTTCCGGCTGCCTCTGCCTGGGTCCTGGGACTTCCTGAATATCTTTACTGTTTGGAAAAATCCTATTCAGTCTCTCAAGTACAACTTCAATGGCCCTCTGCTAAACCTCAGGTCCAGAGGATCTAACCCCTCTTCTCCTGACCTTCTCAGGCACCACACCCACATGGTTCACAGACACACATGCAGGCAAAACACACATACACATGAAATAAAAGTAAATGAATCTAAGAGAATCATTTTCAAGCCTAGTGAAAAGATTGGGGAGGAGGGAATGCAGGGAGGGGCAGTGATGAGAAAAAGCAGTGAGCAAGTAATGTGTCTGTGGGAAAGACAGCCTGGAGACCTACATGGCTCTGCCCCAAGTTTCCGTGTACGGAGAAGCAAGACATGCCGAAAGCAGCCTTTGCACATTCCATCTCTCACCATTAAAGACGCGCATATAACCTACACTACTGGTCCACTTCAGGCTACCCACGTTATCACCACCACCCCCATCACCACCCCCAATACTACCACCACCATCACTCACTATCACCAAGTTAAGCAGAAAGCAGATTCACCGAGTTTGGCTTTTGAGGTCAAACAACTGAAAACAAGCCACGTTCGCAGCTGCAGGGGATTGTTAGGTAGTCTGTGTGGTCT
Organism: Meriones unguiculatus; assembly: GCF_030254825.1. Lineage (NCBI taxonomy): Eukaryota > Metazoa > Chordata > Mammalia > Rodentia > Muridae > Meriones > Meriones unguiculatus. Next base: position 19,890,860 of record NC_083359.1, read on the forward strand.
CTAGATGAAGCAATGCCGGGCCGTGGCTTACAACTCAAGCCCAACCTCTGCATATCAGCACGGTTAGGATTCTAGGACTCGTTATTTGAGTGAAGCATGCAAATTATAGGGTGGTAATTACAGTGTGTGTTTCAAAGACAGGCATGTCACATTTTTAAAGAAAAGGGAGGAATACACAGATGTTGCTTTGTACTTCCCGTAAGAATGTATTTGTACGTGTGTTGGGCTGTGTGTGAGCTCACGTGGTCACATTTGAGTGCTTTCAAGTGGTGTGTGTTCTGTGCATGAATTGCATGTGAGTGTGTGTTTGCATGGTGTATGTGTGTGTGTGTCTGTCTGTCTGTCTGTCTTAGTTTTCTGTTGCTATAACAAAATTCCTAAGACTGGGTAGTTTTATAGGACAGGTGTTTATTTGATTTGGGCTTCTGGAGGCTGGGAAGTTGAAGAGTGTGGCAGCAGCCATTTGCCCAGCTTCTGGTGAGGCCTTTCCTGCTGCGTTATCACACAGAAAGAACAAGCATCCTAACTCAATAGCACAGGAGAACACTGTTTGGTCAGCTGCAGGGCAGAGTTCTAATCTGTGTCAGCCTTGGGCCTGAGTCCTTGGTGTGAGCTGGGTTAGCCAGGAAGGAAGACTTCTACCAGATCAGTTAAGAGAAGGGCATATAAAGCCTGTGTCCAGCCAACCTGAGCCCAGTTCTGCTGGCATGGGCGAGCCGCCACCCACTCTACAGATATAGATGCCTGTCCTCAGCATCCTTGTCCCATTGTGGACTGACAGCCACCCCAACAGAGGGGACATCACTACCCTCTAAGTTTCATCCTTCAGAAACCCGGAGCTTAGGTTCACAAGTCCCCCCGGCCCTCTCAGGGATCTTGCACCCAACCAAACCCAACGTAAGCACGTATCCCACCAGGAACCATGTGCCGAGGGAGAGAAACTCCACGCATGAGTGTTTGACAGCCGGGACTTGGAGGCTGGCCATTGCAGGGGCTTCCCAGGCCAGGCCGCACCATCTGCCCACAGTGCCGTGAGCGTGCCAGGCTAGCAGCCAGGGTAACGGAGCCTCTGTGCCCTCGTTCTCTATTCTCTGCATGGCTACGCAAGAGAACTGCTAAAACCGGAATCAGAACTGTCACCCACCTGCTCAGTGGCTTCCTACCATGTGACCGCCTTGTCACTATCCATTTCTTCCTCTCTCTAAGCTCTGGCCACAGAGGTCTCCTTTGTGCCCTTGGCACACTTCAGCTTAGCTCCTGCCTCTGGCCCTTTGCACCTGCAGTTAGTTCCATCTGGGACGAGCGTCTCCCAGAAGGCCAGATCTCCTCTTTAGAAGGACCTTGGCTTACAAGCACCGCTTCCCCTCCATCCTGTTCCACCCTGCCATCCTGTTTCTTCGTGACAGTGTTTCCCAGTCATATCTAGTTTCTTTACTGGGTCACCATCCGTCACTGATCTCAGGAGGCTTCCATATTGGCTCTGCATGTGGCTTGTTCCCTGCGAACCCATGCTGAAGTTTAAGCCTCCCTGTGCATGATGGCTAGTTGTAATTAGTCAACATGACAAGATATGGAATCGCCAGGAAAGGGGTCCTGATGAGAGATTGTATAGTTTAGGGTGCCTGGTAGAATGTCTGACATGAGGGTGAGAATATTGGTTGTATTGACTGAGGTAAGAAGACGCACCTACTTTGGGTAGCACTGGTCCCTAGGCAGGAGATCTCAAAATGTCTGAGGCTGAAGCAAGCAAGCTGACCATGCGTGCGTTCATCCATCACTCATTGCTTCTTGACTACAGATGCAACGGGACCAGCTCCCCATGACTTTCCTGCCGTGATGGACTGTAATTAGAAACTGTGAGCTAGAGTAAAGCCTTTCTCCCCTAGGCTGCTTCTGCCAGGGTACTTCATCCTAACAGAAATGAAACAAGGACGCTGTAAAGGAAGATGCAGCCTTAATCCAACCAAGGGGTTTAGAAGCGGGGCCTTCGGAAGGTGGGTAGGAGGAGTGGGATCATGACTAAACCCTGGTGGCTTCCTATGAAGAGGGAGAGAGACTAACAGACCCTCATATGCCCATGCGTATATGGGTATATGACTTTGACCTTGTGATGTAGGCTATAGAAAGAAGGTCATCACTAGGTGAGTCCCCTTGACGTTGAACTTCTACATCCAAGAGTCAAAATAAACCTCTCTTCTATGTACCCTGCCCAGCCCTGTGGCATTGAATTACTGGCAACACAAAGTTAGCATAATCCTGATAAACACCAAACCAGTGTCTGGCACCTTCAAACACACAGCAAATAAGAGAATCACTTGGCTTCGAAGCCTCTGTTTCTCCTACGTTAGAATGACCTACGGTTTCCCTCTTAGGTCTCTGGCATACGCGGTTCACAGCCTACGAGAGAAAGTTCGAGAATAAAGTATATATCCTGAGAACATCAGGGCTCTGATTTCTCCCTGGTTTAGAGCATTTGGGTTGCCTACTTGGAGAGGAAAGAGAGCCACTGGGATTGTCTGACACGATTGTTTTCCCAGCAGGAGACTCTGAAGGGATGTCGGGACCATCTGACAAATGACCGCCTCGGGGATCCGCAGAACCCAGAGACACCGAGAGAGAGCACTCAAAATGCCAGCTGGAAAGGTCGGGCGCACCAGCTGGAAAGGGAGCGCTTGGCTCCACAAGCAGGTGGAGGACAGGCAGAAAGGGCCACCCCTACTTATAGAGGAAGGGTAAGAGTGGGTGCGGGAGACGGGAATACCACATGAACACACACACACACACACACACACACACACACACACACACCACCGGGCAAGCCTCCCACAGTAAAAATCTCATCTTTTCATTCTAGGGCAAGAGGTGTAGAGGAGATTCCTTTAGACTGTGTTTGCAAGATCTACCCGAACGGTAACTATGTGTACCTCAGAGAGGAGTCAAGCCTGGGAGTTCTCTGTGTGTGTGTGTGTGTGTGTGTGTACGCGCGCGCGCGCACATGTGTATGTGTAGGTCCCTGTGTACACATGCATATAGAGGCCAGATCCACCGGGGTGTCATTATTCAGAGTATCACTCTTGTTTTTTGAGATATCAATTGTCTGGAAGTCACCAATCTGTCTAGACTGGCTGGCCAGCAAACCCCAGGGACCTGTCTGTCTTTGACTCCCCAGTTGGGGATTGCAAGTGTGTCCAAGCGCATCTAACATTTTTTGTTGTTTTTTATTTTGTTTTTCACGTCCAACCTTTTTACATGGATTCTGAGGATCAAATCCAGGCCCTAAAGCAAGCACTTTACCAACTGAGTTATTTTCCCAGCCCCAGCTGAATTCTTGATGGGTCTGTAGCATGCTGCCTGCCAGGGGTCCATCTCCCCCTGAAGGCTCTTCACCCCTCTTCCTGCCTCCCTATGGCCTCTGAACCTGGCATCCATTAGAAGCCCTTGGAGGCATCCTTTTTGATTTTTAACTCAGGTACCTATTCATCTTTCTATGGGTATAGACACCAGTGAGGCTCCTGACCCCAAGAAAGGTACAAAGAGGACTAGAGAGGATTGGGTTTCTGCCCTTAGCATTCAGAGCTTTCTGTCCCCTCCTAGAGTACCCTGGCATGGTTGTGGGCTGGAATTCTGTGGAATTGTGTGAGAGACATACCAAGCTCAAATATCAAGACTGTTCGCTCAACATTCCCCTACCTTAGGCCAATTAAGAACCAATATGCATGTAGGACTATGTAGAGAGAGCCCAGTCAAGCCACAGATAGAGGCAGATCAATCCCATGGTCCACAGCCTCCAGCAGCCAAAGACCCAGGGCCATAGACAGGACCTGGAGAGAGGGCTGGAGGAAGCCTACATCGGGGGTCCAGGTGATAAGATGTCCTCTAAAGCAATCCGGAGTTGGATATCTGCAGACTGCTGTTCCACTGGCATCAGTGACCTAGGCCTGACTTAACGCAGAGAACTGGCGGGAGGAACCTAAGTTGCTCAAGCATCTTCTGACCTGTCCCCCAACTTCAACAAGAGCATGTTACCTGTGGGGCAAAACTCCTCCCATGCCCCAAGCCTTTCACTCTCCATGTAAAATGGAAAGTAGGTCATGGTCTCACAGAGATATGGAGAAAGATAGGGGAAGCGGTAGCTGGGAAGCCCTGAAGAGACAGAGGCAACTGGGCCTCGGTCTTCTTCCTAGGGAGGGTGAAAGGCCTGCTGGGATGGGGAAAGCCTTGCCTAAGAGAGCAGCTGAAGCCCAGCCACATGGACATTAGGGCCAGAGCCACGCCCCTGCCCCAACCTGCTGGAACCCACCTATCAACTAGCTCCCCCTGGCCTCCCCTTTCCATCTGAGGTGCAAGCCAGAACCACCCCCAATGGCCTAGCATGCCTTTGCTATCCACCGTCTCAACAACAGGAAGCAATTTCTCAAATGACTCCCCAGTCCAGATTATACAAGAGAGGGATGTGAGACATATACATTCAACAGATGTTTGTCCCACAGCCCTCGGGCACAGCCCTGCAACCAGGATGCTGTCCCAACCCAGGACCTGGCTCTCTCCACTCCGAAGGAGCTGCCTCTGGCTGGGCATCACTCTTGAAGAGCCTCGTCCAACATCTGCTCTGTGCTGGGTCTACAAACCAAGCCCTTCCTCCACCCCCGTACCCCACTCTTTGGTATTTCCTGGGGCAGGCTCAGTGTAGCTCAATCACTGGCTCAGCGAACAGCCAGGGTCAAACAGCTGTGAGGTTCGTGCAAAGACTCACAACAACCCAAGGCATGTCACAACAAGGGACATGAGCAGGAGACGGTGTCAAGATTCTGGGTCAAACTTTAATGAGGCCCCAGTCTTTCTGCTCATATCCTTGTAAATATCATTTGGGGGTAGAAGTCTGCTGGTCAGGTTAGCAAGAATCGCACGTCCTGATCCACCAGGATGTCGTGTTTTCTCACCTTGCCTGTCTTCAGCAAATGTCCTGTCAAGTCAGCAATGTGGTTCAAATATGAGGCGCCCCCTCCCAAAAACTCATGTACTGGAGACTTTGTTTCCAGCTGGTGCTGCTACTGAGAGGTGATCAAACCATGACATCAAGGCAGTATCGATGATGAGGTCATTCTGAGTGAGCTATTAGGAGGTGGGGGCTGGGTGGAAGTGGGAGTAGGCCTTTGAAGGGTATTTTCTCCCTGCTCCCTTTTCCCTCTCCTCTCTCTCTGTTTTATGGCTGCTAAGAGGTAAGCAGCTTCCTCCCACAATGCCCTTCTGCCTTGCCACAGGCCCACAGCAATGAAGCCAGCCAAGCACAGACTGATGCCTCTGAAGCCAGGGGTCAACATAAACCTCCTTTATATCATTTCTCTCAGGGATCTGTCACAGACATGAGAGAAAACTCTAGCACAATGGGTTTAACCAGAATCCTGCTCAGTTCTGATGTTTCTGCCTAATGGCATCTTGCTATAGCAGCCCAGCCTAAACTCAGCCATTAGAGAGGCCAAAGAAGGGTGGACAGACAGATACACAGAGAGGGCCATAGGAAAACAGCAGGGAGAGACGGGCCCACTAGCCAAGGAAGGCTGGCAGCCACCAAAAGATAATGGAGGCATGGAAGAGCTTCTCACCCAGAGTTTGTGGAGAACACAGGCCTGTCCACACCTCGGTTCTATCTTACTGAAGACTGCATATCCAGAACTGAGGGACTAACGAACCACAATTGTTTTAGACCAAAGAGCATACAGTAACTCACTACAGTGGCCACAGGAAACTGGTGCAGTCAGGAGTAAGGATGGGGACAGAATTATTTTAGAAGGATCGATAGAGGAGGGACAGACAGTGGGTCTGCCCCATCACCCACAAGAGGAAGTCAAGAGATAGTGGGGAAACCCGACCAGTCAAGAAACAACACCAGATGGGTGCAGCCTTATGATAACCTGAGTGCGATTATCGGGGCCACGTAAAGGTGGAAGAAGAGACCTGAGCCCACAGAGCTGTCCTCTGACCTACGTGCGTGAGCATGGCAGGTGCACGCCCCCCCCCATCACACACTTATACACATATATGCAAATAATAGTTATATTTATTTTTAAAAAGAGCACCAGACTCACAATGGTTCTCTTTATAATTTAATGATTTTTTTTTTAACTTTACAATGGTGCAAAAATGACACTCATTGAACTTTGAGTTTGGATCTTCTCCCAGGTAGGCTCTGTGTGGGAAACTCCTCCCCTGTGGTGCTGGGCAGCACAGTGAGCTGCAGCTGACAATCATGTGAGCACAAGGAGGACACCTGTGAACTGTAAAGGTGCTTTGAAACGGGGCTGTGTTGGATGTCCGTGTAAGGCACGCTCTGGGAGTTCTGTGTGTGTTTAAGGCAAGCCGGGCTAAGGCGTGGTGGCTCTTAGCTCACGAGTATTTTTCTTTGTTTAAGATGCGCTTTATTTACGTGCGTGTGAGTCTGATGCGTGTGCGTGCACACATGTACAGGAGCATGAGTGTGAAGGTCAAAAGAGGGTGTCAGTGTCCTCCTCTGTGACTCCTAACTATTCCTTTCAGGCAGAGTCTCTCTCTCTCTCTCTCTCTCTCTCTCTCTCTCTCTCTCTCAGCCTGGGACTTGTGTTTTCTCCTCTGGGCTAGAGACCAATGAGCCCCAGCAGTCCTGTGTCCACCTTCCTTATGGCGGTACATGAGAATCCCAGCTTGGTGACTGAGTGCTGGGATCCCAACTCTGGGTCCCCATGATTGTGTTATCTCTTCAGGCTCCACAAGTATTTTAATGCTTGCGTTTTGATTTACAATGTTTTCATTTACAGTGGGCTGACTGGGAATGATGCTTCATTATAAGTTCATTAACACAAACACATACACACACACACACACACACACACACACACGCATATACCATCACACATGGAGCCAGAGGATGGCCTCGCAGGAGCTGGGGTGTGGGGTACCTCAATAGGTGCCTCCCAATCAAAATCTGAGCGAGAAGCTCTGAACATTCCCTTGCCACATGGACCTCAGTAGGCCAAACTCTAAGCTTCAGGTCCCCATGTCTACACAGAGACTTCAGGTGGGGTGCGGGGCTGGGCAAGAGCCAAGGCCAGAGATGGCATCTCACAGACTTCCGTCCCCTTCCTGCCCCTCCCACCAGGTCAGGCCCTGTCCTTGTCTTGCTCAGCTTGGGGGAAAGCACCTCGCGCCAGCCATCTGGGGCTTGGCTGGGCCTCAGCATCCTGGCTGCCACGTCTCACTTGGAGCTGGGTGGCTGCCAGCTCTGAGCTAAGTGAGCGCAGGAGGTGGGTGTGCAGAGAGTGGGTCACGGGTGAGGCTCCTCCCTCAACCCACAGAGCAGCCACTCACGCTCCGTTTTCCCTTTCTTTTTGAAACAAGAGCAGTAATTCCACTGGGCTCAGAGGAGAGTCTGGGACTCCTCCCAAGCCTGCCTGCTCACCCCTCCTGCCTGCACACCCCCTCCGTGGCACCCCGGGCAGTGTCCTTTCCTCGTCAACTGGACAGGGCCACGTCATCACTAGACTATGTACCATTTTGCACAAGAGGAAAACAATGCCCGCTGAAGCTGACATGTGTGGCAGAGCTCGAGAGGGGTGGGCCAGGACAGAATGACAAGCCCTGGACTCTGGAAGAGGACTCTCTTGTGCCAAGTCCCTGCTGCCTCCATGTACCCAGAAGTGCCATTATCAGTCCAAAGAGCCCATTATCCATCATGCAAACAGGAATCCCCAAGCTCAGACACACTCTTGTCCCTGAACCTTCCAGTAGCAGGGCCAACCAAGAGTCAAAAGGCACTGTAGATAGGGGTCTTCCTTCCCATTGGAGACTGCTCTGCTCCCCAAAGCCCACTCACAGTCAACTCCACCACTCCCCCTTTTCCAGTTGTTTCAGCCAGAGGCTGGAGGTTATCCCGTATTCCCTTTCCCTCAACCTTAAGCCTAATCCTACGTCCTGCTATCTCCAGCTTCCTGGCCTGCTCAGATCCCTCCCAGGCCCTTCTGTCTCTTCTGCTCTTCCCAGATCTTCCAACTGTGGCTTTCCCTACTTAGCATAGCTCCTATCCATCAATATCCTAAAACCTAGGCCACATGGCAACCAAAGGCAAGACTAAAGGTTCACCTTCGTAATGTACAAAAGACAGAGGTGGTGTCAGGGTGCTACAACTCAATGAACCTCTGTGGGTGACATGGGGATGTCCCTCACTGTCTCTCACTGTCATTAACCATGGAACTGAAATACGGGGTTGGGACAGTCAAGCTCAGATCCGTGAACATGCAGGGTTGGAGGGAAGTCAGCTCTGGGGATTTTCCTGCCACCTTCCATGTCCTGCTCATCAGAAGGGACAAGATCTAGAAGCTGGGCAGGAGCCCTTCAGCCCACTGGGACATGCCACAGCAAGGGCAGCCCCTGGAATCAAAGACTGTACCCAGAGCAGCCACTACAGATAAAGAAACTTGAACTAAACTGCATATGGCGTCCCCGTGAGACAGTGAGTAATGTCTGAAATGCAGAGGTGGGATGAGAAGTTACCAAGAACCAGCACAAAAGAAAAAGTGCTTGATGGCTGGAAGAGACAGTAGAACTCGAGAGCCAAAGCACCAGTCCAGGAGCTACGAGATTTGAGGAGAAAGCTTGCTAGATGCTTTGGCAAAGTGTTGGGACAGAGAAGATACAAGGCGAAAGATAGGCAAGATGGATGACCCCAGAAGGAATGAGGTGATGGGGAGGAAGTATTTGAAAAAAATAATGGCCAAGAAGGTTCCAATACTGGTTGAAAGATTTCAACTTCACTGGGTTTATAGGGATCCTCTCAGTTGCTAAGAAAATGTTCGTACCTGGACTCTGTCTAGACTACAATCAAACCCAGGGACATCAAAGACAAAGGGAAAGTTCTAAAGGCTCCTGGAGAGACAGGGCAGAGGAGAGTATCAGATGGATATCAAAGTCTAGGATCTGGAGAGGGGACACCCCCTGGGGGAAGGAGTCAGGTTGCCCAGAAAAGACAAGAACTGGAACAGAAGTGACACCTGCAAAGAGATAAAAGGATTTCTTCAGGAAGAAGATGCCACCCTATTCCCCAAGGTCAATGACAGGGGTTGGCATTAGAGGGCAGCTGCATTCTCTCAGTAGGGGCATCAGATACACCCACCCAATGGCATCCAGAGGTGAGGGGACCTCATGGCAGGGCAAGTCCCAGCTGAAGAATCAAGAGAGATTTCACACCACGTGGGTATGCCTTCCTCACACCAGGGCGCGGCATTCAGGACCCTCCAGATTCCTCACCGGGAATTCACAGGCTCCCAGAGAACAGGGCAGCACTACCCACTGTGTATCATCACCGTGTGTCCTCCCAAAACCTGGGATAGAGGAAGAAGGGGAAATGTGTCTGAAAGGAAAATAGGCGAGAGAAGAAGGGATGAAAGGAAAGAGAGGAGGGAGAATGAAGGGGAACAGGAAAAGAGGGTTGTGGGTTGGGCTCGCTGATTGAATGAGGCCCCAGGTGTCATTCTCAGGACCACTAAACAGAGAAAGCCAGGGAGGGAGGAACAGATGGAGGACGCCAGGTGATCCCCAGAGAGCCCCAGCCAGTCTATGCCACTAAATACCTGCTCCCTCACCTTGCTTCCAGCTCTGCCGAAGGGTCAGCTGTGGGGTGACATCTAGCCGCCTGCCTGAGCTCTCAGCATCTCTCCTTTGGGCATTTCCCATTAAGTCTTCATCAATCCACACTGGTGCTCAGGCCAAAGGCATTCTGATCTCAAGGACCAAGTCAGCAGGCTGAGGACATGAAGTCATAGCACACATCAGTGCTGCATCTTTGATTCTGATGGCTGTCACCAACAACTGCCAGGAAAGAGCATGGAGGCCCAGAAGCCCACGGCTCCAATTCTGGGCATCACGGTTCCTTCATCTCTCTCCCTGGGAGAGACAGTGTTCTGTTATCTACCATAGGGGGGCCGAGCCATCATGTCTAGGGGAGACACTGACCTGCCTCAGTGGGGCAGGCGGGCGTGCATGTTAATGTCCTGTTGGGGATGTGCCAGTGGCTGCCTGTGTTAGCGACTTGTCTCATCACTGTGACAAAATACCTGACTCCAGCAACTTAAAAAAGGAAGGTTTTATTTGGGCTCACAGTTTTAAGGGCTTATAGCCCAGAGTCTAGGGAAGGCTTGACAGTAGGTCTGCGAGGTTACATTACATCCATAGTCAGAGTTACATTACATCCTCTAGCTGTGGGCAAGGCGCTAAAGGGAGGGAAGGAGGGAAGAGAGAGACAGACAGACAGAGAGATTCTCCCTTTTGTCCATTCTAGTTCCCAGATCATAGACTCATACCACCCACATTCAGGATGAATCTTGCCTCCTTGGTTATTAAACCCTTGTGAAAACCCATCATAGACACACCCAGAGGTGTGTTTCTACAGTTATTCTAAACCCCATCAAACTGACAACCAACAGTAACCAGGATATTGGCCAGGAACCCCGATCCGGCACCCTCACCTCTGCCACCCAAGCCCTGAATGACCAGCAGTTATGGTACCGTTTAATTTCCGGTCCCTTGCTTGCCTGAGGGACAGGAACTGTACTCACAGGAAACATTGCACACATCTCACTAAAGACCTGTCATATGACCAAGGCCAGTTGGCACTGTGCCAAAGAAGGTCAGTAGTGCGGGCCAAGATGGACCTGAGGTATAATGAGAGGGACATGTATAGGCTAGGCTCAGGGAAGGTTCCAGAAACCCACACTGGCACATCCTCAGGCTGGGTGGAGCTGAGACGCCAGGATTGGGCAAGTGTGCAGCTGTGCAGCTCACTAGGTTTCCCACGCACATGTCCTCTCCAAAGGTCAGGGAGGGGTTCCAGACTGAGGCAGAGCTCTGCCCTGAAAGGGCTCTCCCTGTACCTGGTAGGACAGGGCAAGTTGGCCTCCTGTCCTTCAAGCCCAACGCGTTCCCTCAGGCCAACCCAGCAGCTCCTGGCTGTGCCCAGCCACCCTGATGGAGACTCCAGGCAAAGACACCCCAGCAAAAAGGGTCATCCATTTTGGAGCTTAACCAGCTCTTCCAATTAGTGAGAGAAAATGGCAGCATTTCCACCGAGAAACGGCAGTGAAGGATTATTAATTAAACGTACTGCCGCTGAGCTGCGCGGAGCACAGGAGGCTGAGCCCTCATTAAAACCGCAGGAGGCTGAGGCAGAAAGGGAGGAGCAGAGGGAGGGGCTGTGAGAAGAGCCAGAAACCGGGAGGGGAGGGAAGGTGGACCAGCCTAGGGTGCACCCAGAGACCCATGCCAGAGGAGGGCCATGGGGAAGGTCAGTTCCTTCTGTTTCAGCAACATGAAGCTTTCCACTAGGAAGTGGGAGGGAACCAAACACTCCAGTAGGTAGCAGCAGAAGGATGCTGGGCCCACGGCCCTCAGAATCTTGATGATTAGAAGACAAGGGCTATGGCAGGACAGCCAGCTTTTGCCCAGGTCTGAGGCTGAGGACCAGGTGGGAGGAGAAATGCCAGGAGCCTCCCCTCTGAAGGGACCACAAGTTTTCATCCCTGGTTTTGAGATGTGGAACACTGGCCTTTTGGGGGTCAGGGCTCCAGGAAAGCCAAACCCCAGTGCAGTAGGCAGGGCATGAGAGGCCTAGGCACTAGGCAGAAGAGCTCTCTGCATGTTGGAAGGGGCATCCATCTACCGACTTAACTTAGCATGCTCCCAAACTGCATGCTTCTCTTCTGCTTTCCTCTAGCTGTGGGCAAGGCACCAAAGGCCTGGACGGGCCTAAGTTAGGAGCATGAGTGTGACAGCTGTGCCTCAACGAAAGAGCTCAGCACATTAATGAACATTCAGTAGACTCCCCACACATCATGTAAGCACTCATACATACACATCACATGCATACTTGAACAGACATGTGTGTACCACACATGTATGCACAAATGATCGTTCTTGTGCATACACTCTTGGCATTCTGTGCAAACATGAACTGCACATACAAACATGCACAGAAACTTTACATGTTTGCATGCATTACATAATGTCCCCATGTGTGAATCCCATGCATTACACATGTACATATGTATTTCTTTTTGTTCTTGTTTTGATTTTGGGTTTGGTTTTTGAGGGTTTTGTTTGGTTTTTAGCTGTTTTTTTTTTTTTGTTTGTTTGTTTGTTTGGGGTTTTTTTGTTTTGTTTTGTTTTTTTTTTTTTTTTTTGAGACAGGATCTCTGTGTAGACCATGCTGTCCTGGACCTGCTCCGTGGACCAGGCTGGCCTCGAACTCAGAGATCTGCCTGCCTCTGCCTACTGAGTGCTGGGACCAAAGGCATGAGCCACCACACCCAGCTTACATGTGTGTGTTTCTTATTCACATGTACCCATGTGTGTATAAATCTCAACCACCTGCCTCCTATGTGGATGGTGGCATCCACTGGACACAGTGTACTGCTCACAGTAACACACACATCATCCACACACACATACACACTCACCCGGCCACTGTCAGCTGTGTGTGGCCTCATAACCTATCAGCATTTTGCCTGGTTCGTACCATTATCTAAAAGGGCGTTTATTTGATCTCTTGGTTATGGTCTCCTCCCTCATCTTAGCCCACCCACGCTCATCCACTAGAACAGAATTCCCATCCTCTGCCGTGCCCAGCCTGCGGCTCTCTCTTCAGTCCCATGCCGCACAAAGCATGTCTAAACACTAGACTGACTTCCCCAGTCACAGCAGTCATAGTGCTCTCACTGGGGCTCTGGTGGCCATTCATCTCTCACCTGCCATGCCTACCCCAGATGACTCCCGAGGCCTAGACTTTTATTTTTCCATGTTGCTTCCTAGCCTATGGGCTCCCAGGCAGCCATACCAGACACCTTTCCCATCCAGACTCTCCACTTCTAGAGCTAGCCAACTCCCCTAAGAGCTGGCCAGCTGCCTCGACACCCTCCCCAGCCTTGGAAGGAAGGAGCGCTGCTAAGAAAGGATCTCCTGCTCCCATCTACCTTTGTTTCTCTCTCCATCCTCCCTCTCAGGCCACCCAGGTGCCAAGCCCCACGCTAGCCTCTTCCTCAGTAGCCAGGAGTGTGCCCTCCTTCTGAGGCCTCGGTAACCACCTTTCCACACCTGTCTGTCTGTCACAAGGAGAAAGGAGCCATAACCCTGCCCAGGCCAAGAAGAATGGCTCAACACCCAATTATGCCAGACACAATCCAGTTGTTATGATTTGAATACGAACTCCCCAACCTGCAGCTGAGGCTGATATCATGTGCCCACAGTGCTGGGAGGTGGGGCCTGAGGGCAGTCCAGAGCACAGGTTAGAAAGAGACAGCTTCTGTTTGTCCTTCCATTCTCCACAGTGAGCAGAAACAGCAAAAAGACCCCCAGATGCAGCCATCTGATCTCAGACTTCTTGGGTCCCCAGAACTAAGAGACTAAATAAACCTATTTATTTATTTGTTTGTTTGTTTGTTTTTATATAAAGCACTCAATCTTCAGTGTTCTGTTATAACACAAAACAGATGAAGACATTAGTGCATTACATACAGGAACTATTGCTATTGCTGGTGGAAAACTGTTTTCTCTAAGGGCAAAACTGTGAGAATGTGGAGTGATTGGCTATTGCTCTTTCACTCACTGAGCCTGCGAAGAAAATCAACACAGAGAGCTGAGCCAAAAGTTGGAGAAAGTGAAAGAGAAGAGACTAAAAATGTACTTGAACCTCTTGATCCTGCCATGCCTGGACCTGGAAAGTTCTGAGCTATCTTTTCTTTGATTCTTTTTTAAAAACAATTTTATTTTTTATTTTTTTTTAACTACATGTGTGCACACACATGAATGCAGGTTCCCAAAAAAGCCAGAGGAGGGAGCCAGATCCACGGGAGTTAGGTGGTTGTGAGTCATCTGACTCAGGTGCTGGGAACTGAACTCCTGCCTCCTGCAAAGGCGGTATGTGCTCTTAACAGCTAAGCCAGATCTCTGGTACACTTTTCTTCTTCTTCTTCTTCTTCTTCTTCTTCTTCTTCTTCTTCTTCTTCTTCTTCTTCTTCTTCTTCTTCTTCTTCTTCTTCTCTCCTTCTCCTTCTTCTAATTAACCAATCAATTCTTTTTTTGCTTAAGCCAGCTTCACCCGGATTTCTGGCAGTTAAGGAATAACTCCTGGCAAACATATATTTTCTCTTTTATAGTCTCAAACTCTTTTCTCTCCTGAGGTCTTGTTCTTGGCCTATACTTGGCCTAAACTCTTGGCCTGAACCACCTAAAATCTTTTTTATTTTTCAGTGTGACCTAGTTTACACACAAATACACTCAAGTATGCACATCAATACCACAAATATATGTGTACACTGTCCTCACAAGGAGAACAAATTTCCTCCAATCTGACATCTCCCTCTTGTTGGGGTGGTTTTGTGCACTGTGTAAAGACTGTCTTTGTGTTACTCAAATGCTGATTTCTGTACTGGCAGAGATCTGATTATAGGCCAGACTTTGGTATTGTACTGGTATTCTTTGGCTGCATCATGTTTTGTAAACACTCCCTCCAGCACCTTCTGTTGGTTTAATAAAGAGCTGAAAGGTCAATAGCTAAGGCAGGAAGGAAAAGTGAGACTTTCTGGCAAAGACAGGAGCTCTGGGAAGTAGTCTGAGGCAGGAAGATTCACCAGACAGACACAGAGGAAGAAATAGTGCGAGGACTAAGACTGAGAGGTAACAGGCCATGTGACAGAACATAGATGAGTATGAAGGAGTCAACTTAAGAAAAGAACTAGTTGGGAACAGGCCTAAGCTAAAGTCAAGCTTTCATAATAAATATAAAGCATCTCCGTGTCATGACTGGGAGCTTGGGGTACAAGAAAGTCTTGTTATAATAGGAACCCAACAGTTATACCCTCTGCAGCAGCCTCTGTGGTCATAGTATGTTCCTCCTTTCCACCTCCTTGCCTCTTTCTAGAGCTTTGTCAGTGTAGAACCACCATCTCCTATCAGCTCCTAACCTGAAGCCCTCAAAGCCCCTTCTTTGCTGAGGGGGCCCATGCACCCCAAATCCTCTGACCCCCTCCCCAGTGTCCTTCACTCAACAGCACAGAACTGGCATCTTCTCTTGTAAGACTCCACTGCTTTGTGCGTTGCAGTGGTTCTCAGCCCTCCTGACACTGTAACCCTCAATTCAGTTCCTCATGTTGTGGTGACACCCCCCCCCCCGTCCATATTTTGTGTTTTTTTTTTTGTTTGGTTGGTTTTTTTTTTTTTTTTTTTTTTTTGCTAGCTCACAACCCTAATTTTGCTACTGTTATGAATTGTAATATAAATATTTATATTTTCCAATGGTCTTAGGTGACCCTGTAAAAGGGTTGTTTTGACCCCTTTAGGGGTCATGACCCACAGGTTGAAAAATGCTCTTCCCCACATGGTGGGGACCAAGGAGTGCTTTTTCTGCCACCCTTTTCCTTCTGAGACCCACAGCCCTCCACCCAGCATGCTTTCAACTGTAGCCCCTGCACCTGAACACCTCACTTTTCAGGGCCTCACAGAACTTCCTGGGAGACAGCCCCAGCCACACATCCTCTCCAAGCTTCTTTCTTTGCCTTCATCCCCACCTACAGCTTCTGCCTCATCCTTAGGCCCATGAGTTTTCAGAAGTTGGGGACCCTGACCGCTGCACATAACCCAAGTTATACTGGTAAGAGAGCATTGGATGTTGTATGCCAGATAAATAGATAGATAGACAGTAAGTAGGTAGGTAGAAAAATAATCTCAAAGAAAATGTACCGCGTGACTCTTTTCTACAAGACTATTTGCACAAACATGCAAGATGTGGAAGTTTCACCTAAAATGTAGGTGATGGAATTTTGATTCACTCCTTTTGTTCTGTGTATGCACTTTATTTTCTACAAAGACATTAAAGACATTTCCTAATTTAAAAAAGACAGAACATTGCAAGCCATTGTAAAGCTACCCCAGAACAAATCCACTGGGGTCCCAGTATGTGCAGAGATCCAAATGGGGGGGGTAGCCTGATGGGTGGATAACACCCACCCATACCTTCTTTGTATTAGTCCTGAGTGGAAACCTCAGGCTCAGAGAGGTGATGGAGTCTGCCCAAGGTCACACAGGAGTCCTGATCCAATTTTCCCTCCACTACCCAGGACCATGAAGCAGACTGAGAGCCACCTCTTCCATTCAGTGCAAACCCTGAGGCAATGCCGGGTGCTCCCACAGACCCTGAAATAGAGCCGAATTGCCACATAAGACACCCAGGAGACATGAGGAGGCTGAAAGCCAATTCCAGAACTGCTAGGCAAGGCCGCCGCCAGCCACGGCACCAGGGAAGCCCCTGGCTGCCTCTGAAACCCAAGAAGCAGGACAGGAGGGGAGAACACCAGACAAAGGCCTTGGCAGCTCCGGGGCAGGAGGAGGCCGGGAGGTGGTGGGGAGAGGAGGGACGGGACAGACGGGGAGCAGCCCAAGGATGGCAGAGGAGAGAACTCAAAGGCAGTGAGTCCGATGTCCTGGGCTCTGGCTCCTGAGGGGGCGGGGTGGGTGAGGTGATCAGGGATTTGAGGAGAAGCTGGTCTCTTAGCCAAAAGCTGGGACCCAGCTCCCCTGCACGGGTCCCTGAGGAGAGGTGCCCAGCGATTGGTCTCCTGGTCTAGAATACTCAAAGTCTCCTATGCCTACCTGCGGCCAGAGACTGGGACCTGAGACCCGAGGCTCAGGGTGAAAACTTACTGCATCCGCAAAGCCGGGATGCCTCACCAGCACCACTGCTGCCAGGGGCTGCTCAGGAAGTGACAGAAGCCTGGTGCCCTCCAGAGGCACAGGCCAGCGGTGGCAGAGAGCTGGATCTCTGTACGGTTAAAATCCATCCTTCCCCCCTACCCTTCCGTCCCTAACGCCCCCACCCCACCCCACACACAACTCACACACTTTGGCTGCCTTCCCTCCTAAGTAGCAGTGGAGGGAAATGGCCTAGCTGAAAGACAGTGGAGGGGAGGTCTCAGCCATCCATGGGGGCTCAGGCCCCACACTTTCCCCAAGTGAGGACTTGGAACAGAAAGGCTAGCTGGCGGAGTCATCAGCTGAATACTGGGTCCGACCGTAGGCCACGGCAACCGTCCTGGTCCCCAGGGACCAGACTCTTCCATTACTGGCTCTGGAAGCTTCTTGGAGAACTCTTAACCAAACTGGGAGAAGAGGCTAGAGACAGCCATCCCCAGCCGTCTTTAGCACCTGTGCCACGCCGGACCAGTCACGTGACATACCTGACCAATCAAAGCGCTGATCCCTGCCTCAGCAACAGCGGTGAGCTCAAACCTCTGCCCGAGACCCACGCTGAACCCATGAGAACCAGCCTTAGAGGCCAAGCGCCACCTCACGGAAAAGGCGACCCACTCTGTGCTCTGGTGGCCCAGTTGGTGCTGAGTGCCGCAGGCGAGCTGTTGAGGCAGGCCACGCAGGCGAGAAGGCGGAGTGATACAAGATGGAGGCCTTTGGCCTGGGCCGATTTGCACTGGGTTTTCTGACTCTGCTGTCAGAGGAATCTGGGCCTTGAGTGCAACAGCTTTCTGTGAGGGACAGGCTGCAGAGGTATAATAGAAAGGATGGAAGTAGGCCCTCCTCCAGACGCTCCCCCAAAGTAGGAATTACAGCATGGATCGCGTCCATAGAAGGGAGAGGGGCATGGTTGTCCCCGGGGACTCCAGACAGCTCGCCAGCCACAAAGGCCGCTCCTGCAATTCTGCAAAAGACCAATCTACAGCGAGGACTCGATCGGCCAGCCGCTCTTCTCTCCTTCCAAGATGGAAATCGTTTCCACATCTTGACTAATTGTGTTCAGGTGGGGAGGACTGGTGTGTGGCGCCTGCATCCGAGTGCGTGTCCTCCCCCAGCCCTGGCGCCCGCCCCAGACTTGCTCCTTGGCAGTCAGGGACAGAGGACCCCGGCCTCTTTCCGTGCGTCCTGAGGGCCCACGGTGATGTCAGCCGCCCTTGGAGTCTTCCAGTAAACATCTGTTCTCCTTACTCTGACCCAGGAATTCCATTTCAGAAGAGTCATGGCCTCATCTGGCAGTGAGTCCCAGGGCCGATTACGGTCTGGGGCAGGGACAGCATCCTCTCCCGGCTGGCGCCCCTCCCCCAGCCCTGCCTCCTCAGCCCACACTCAGCCCAAGCCCCGCCCATAAGGCCTCCAAAGTGATTAATATCCTTGCTGCTGCATTCTGTGTGCTTCCAGCCACTTTCACACTTTGTTCCCTCTCCCAGCGCCGCGAGGAAAATATTACCTTGCGGTTACAAAGGCTGTTGGCTACTGAGTGCTAGTGTGGGCCTTACCTCACCGAACCTTCATCCGTAACCCACCACAGCGGTTTGCGTGCAACTTTTACCTTTCACAAATGACAAATAGGCATGTGAGGTAGGAGCCAAAACCAAGCACACGCAATGCAGCAGGCCCAAAACTGACTTCAGTGCCCAGAGGCTTACAGGAGCTGACAATCCATAAACTGAAATCTTGGGCAGGAAGGAGGGAGGGGACAGCGAGAAACCACAGCTCTAAAAGGCGCATGGCATATCTCGATGTAAGAGAAAAACCCCGCGACTGAGCAGGGAAAGAACGCGGAGGCGGGCGGCATGATTGTAAGGTACAGTGGAGATTGCAGTGCTAGGAGCCACTGGGCCCTTCTGGACGACTCCATCTCTGCTCCCTTCCAACCCCGGGGACACAAGCCCAGCAGATCTCCCGGATTCTCTAAGGCTTCACAGGCAACAACTCAAAACACTGAGATGGGCAAGCAAAACTCACTGGTGGGTGGACACACCACAGAACACATCCTTTCGGATCCACGAGCTCTGCCTGGCAAGAGGGGAATGCTGTACTTCGGAAAATTACGTCATCAGTTTGAGACAAGGCAGGACTCCACCAGGGCTCCGAGGTACACATTCATCCCAAGCTGTCAGGACTCAGCGTTGTATCTCTTGTCAGCCTTTTCCCAAGAGCGCCTCACCAAACCCTATCCCCACAGGAAACTCACAATGGGAAGCAGGGCCCAGACGGCGACTCCCTTACTGTTGGGCTGGATACTCGGAGGCCATGGCAAAGGGTCTCATGCAAAATGACTACCGTTCCTTTTTACACTCCAATGTAATAAGGCATGAAAAGAATAAACATTGAAAAAGAAGAGATTGAAATACTACGATTTGCAGGTGACTGCATGCTTAGCCCCACTTAAAAAAAAAAAAAAAAAAAAAAAACCACCCCCAACTCCAAAAGGAAAACAACATAGAGAAGTTCCCGAAAATATCCAGAAGTGAAATAAATGGAGTTACTCGTAGATCTAGGAATGCAAACATGGGAAACAGCCAAGGAAGGGATTTGTTTTAAAGAATTTTTTTTAAATGATTCTGTTTCATGTTTGTGCTTTTATTATAATGAGAGAGGGCTGTTTGGCTGAAAGATGGGAGGAAGGAAAACCTTGCTGGATGAAGATAAAGGAAAGCATAGTGAGTTTGGGGGGGCCTTATCATAGGAACAGCAATCATGGGGGCCTTAGAGTCATCACCCCAACTGCGGCTTTCGAGTGTGTGTGGCTGCAGTTCCGCAACGCACATATCCTTTGTACTAACAAATCATTTTGAGCTCTGCTCGTGGAGAATGAAGATGTCTGAGCATAGTTTCATTAATCTGGACCGCGCAGGTCTCACGGGTTCAGCGTAAAGGGTCACCTGTGAATTATAAATTCAAAGTGTATTTAAATATCTATAATAAGCTGCTATAAAACACAATGGAAAAGATCCTTATTCCACGCCAATAAAATTCTAAAACCCTTTCCCAAAAACCCACTGGGAGCCAGTGAGAGATACTTGAGTCAACATTCTTATTTCCCTGAGAAAATTAAACACCATGAAGACGTCACCGGCTGGTTAGCAGAGGTTTGCTGAGGCCCCAGTGCATGCTGGGTACAACCGCAGCCAAGCATTAGCACCCCAAATCAAGGTCTCCTCAGTTTATGGTGCAAGGTCATGAGAAAATAAACTCAAAATACATTTGGATACCAGGCAAACAACCAAAACAGCCTTTAAGCCCTGATGGTGACATTTGCCCTTTCAGGCTTTTGAACACGTCTTTCAGCAACAGGAATTAAAAATCCCAAACTAGTGTATAAAAGAAAAAGAAAAATTAGATAAAAAATAAAGCAATTGCCTCCTAGAACCACATGGACGGTGGAAGATCCACCCCAAGTCATCGGTCAGCAAGTGGTGATGAGATAGCAAAGGTGGCAAGTCAGGAAAAAAGAAATGCTTAAGGCCAATCCAAATACGATACATGAAATGCACTTCATTTGAATTAAAGAGTTACGTATTTCAAGATAGTAAATGGAAGCGTAGGTGTGTTAGTGCATGCCAGAAATCCCAGCTCTTGAAAGGTGGTACCAGGGGGATCAGGAGTTCAAGGCTATCTTCAGGGAGTTTAAGGCTGGCCTGGGCTGTGTGAGCCATCTTAAAGAAGAAAAGGAAGAAGAGGGAGTGGGGTGGACTCTGGAGAGATGGGTCCATGTGGAGGAGGAAGCCTAGAACAGGTGTGTGAGAGGCAGGTCACTGCCACCCCAAAGGCAATAGAAGGAACAGATATGGCAAAAGCTGGTCACTGTCCACACCAAGGCAATGGAGGGGATAAATAGAAAAGGCCAGTGGAACTGGCCTCATACAATGGAAGGGAAATTTGATAAATCCAAATCTACTCAAGTCAGCAGAGGGTTAGTGCTGAGGTGGGTCCATCGCCTTCAGAGGAGGGAAGATTCAAGAGAGCAGTCACTGGTCTCACAGAAGCACGAGGCTCATCAATATCAAGGCCTTCCTAGCCCACACTATCAGCCAGGTTCTGTACCCGGGACCAACAGTCCCAGCCTAGCCCAGCCTCAGCAACCTCTGCAGGTCCACAGGGACCCAGATGACCTCAAGGAAGGCTATGAGGCCAGGGGCCCAGCAGTAAAGTCTAACATTAAGAAGGAGTAAGCAACTCCCACCTCTGCCAAGCCTTGGCTGTGCCCAGTCCTGGAGTATCCATTTCAGCTACCAGAGGCCGCAAATCGGTGCCCAAACTACCCCCAAGTATGGCTGCCAGCCCCACACCATCACCTGAGACCATTTGCTCTGGCTCTCATAGACACCCCTCAGAGAGAAAAATATAACAGCTTTGGTGACCCTGATGGAGGAGAGATGCCAGGCAGTTGTCCCAAATGAGGATTCACCAGTCTCGAGGGCCTGTTGTTCCCCCACTCCTACAGGAGAGATAACAACCAAAGGCCACACCACCCTACGAGGTGAGAGGCGGCAACAAGGTATGGATGTGGACTGGACTTGTTTTCTCTGAAGTAAAAAGAATAAAGTGTCTGGCTGGCCAAGAAGAGGAGGGGGAAGCCCCTGGTGTCTCAGTTATAGTTCTATGGCTATGATGAAGCACCAGGACCAAAAGCAGCCTGAGAAGGAAAGGGTTCATTTGGCTTACATCCTCCCTGGGCCACGGTCCTCTGAGGAAAGCCAAGGCAAGCACCCGGAGGTAGAAACTAAAGCAGAAGTCGTAGAGGAGGGCCACTTACTGACTTGTTCCTTGCCTAACTTACTCAGTTTGCTTTCTCACATACCCTAGGACTACCTGCCCAGGGATGTCATAGCCCCAGTAAGCTGGGTCTTCCTTGATCAATTAATCCAGAAAATGCCCCCACAGACTAGCCTACAGGCCAATCTTACGGAGGTGTTTTCTCTGAGATTTCTCTTCCCAGATAAGTCCAGGTTTGTGTCAAGTTGCAAACAACAGCCACTGTACCCAGACAACAATTAACCCTGCCCCTGTGGGTGACAGGGGTGATGTGCACCACTGAAGAGGACAAGGTTCGGCTCAAGTTTCCGTTGTGGAGAAAGGGACATGGGCTCTGTGATTCTGTGTCTCTGTCACTCCTCTTTTCCCAACCTGACTTCCTCTCAGCACATGGAGATTACCCCTTGTGGTACCCATGGGCCTAAGATAGGATGGGGGCTCCTGGAAGTTGATGTGTATACAAGGTGTAGACACAGCCTGGGGTAGGAGTGGGCAGTCTATGATGAAGGCCCCCCACACCTGCCAAGGGTGTTCCACTCCCAATCTTGATGATGAAGGGATACAGAAAAGAAAGAATGGGGGAAAGGAAGATAGAGAAAAGGAGGTGAGAAAGCAGGGAGAGATGAGGGTGGGAAGGGAGGAACAAGAAAGTGAGTTGGAGGAGGAGAGAGGAAATGAAAGAGGGAATAAGAGAAGGAAGGGAGAGGGGAAAAGAGGGGAGGAAAAAAGGGAAGAGAAGGCTGAGAACTACAGCCCAGAATTACCCAGCTCCTTTCCACTTATATCCCCACTCAAACACTCAAACACTCAAACACCCAAACACACACACACACACACACACACACAGAGAGAGAGAGAGAGAGAGAGAGAGAGAGAGAGAGATGTTGCTTGCGCTGCTACATCTGGGGAGCCTGAGACCACCCTCCCTCTGTCACAGCCTCAGGCTGTAAGCATTTCTTCCAGGATCTGCTTTTGCTCACAATACTTCTGACACCCAGAAGTGTGTGGCTGCCTCCCTCTCACCCAAGGATCCTCCAACACTCTGAATGTCCTGCACGTCTAGTCAGGACTGAGCTTAACAACTCAGGAACTCCAGTCAGGTCCTGGTACCTTCAGATATTAGTGGGGGCTGCGGGGGTCACAGAACCAGCTGCTATAAACCACGGCTTCCTGTGACAACTCGTGTCGATTAGGTTGCCAGAAGGGTTCACAGGACTCGGGAAAGGATTTCACTTATTGTTAGCCAGCCAGATGTTGGAAGGGGAGAGAGCGTCCATTCACTACTCCCCACCCCCACCCCCTCCACACACATGTAACTTAATGAGGCCCACAAGGGATTCATAGTACAAAGTAGTGGAGCTAAAAGCAACAGCCCTCCAGTCCTGTCCTGGCCACTGTCACAACCAGCTCCCCCGCCGGCTGTCTGCAGCTATGTGAGCCGGTCAGCCGCCAGACACCTCATTAGCATACAAAAGACAGTCTCATCCCTCTGCTGACTCCAAGACTCTTAGAAGCTATCTTGTGAAAAACCAGGGCACTAAGACCCGGTCTTAGAATAATTATAGTAAAAGATGCTCCCGTCGCCCCTTATCACTCCGGAAATTACAGAGTTCTGAGTCAGGAACAAGGATGGAGAACAAATGCATGCACATTCCCTCACAAGCACAGCCTGGGACAGATCCATGCTGCCTTGAGAGCCAGACTTCTGCTCATAACTATTTAAGTTCAGGCTAGAGGAGCATGCCCACTCCTGAATGCAGAGCAAAGGGAGTCTGAGACCTGGCAGAGGGGAGGACCACACCACAGCCCCAGTTAGTACTCGAGGGTCAGTACTCAGTACCCAGGGATGTCCTGGAGCCCCAGACATGACCAGCCCAGCACAAAGCACCAATCACTGCCTTACCTCCTGTCAGCTCTCTCAACTGCACACAGTCTTAAAGACACCCACATCACTGAAAATGCCTCTCTTGGCCGGGCTCAGACTTTCCAGGTAAGAGACCCCTCTACATCATCATTTCCTTTCATCCCAATCCACCCGTGAGATGCCTGTTGACATTCTCAGTGAGGCCAGCCAGCCTCCTTCCCCTTTGCTCCTCGAGGACAGGAGGCAGTGTGTTCATTACTCTGCTGTTGCTGTGATAGAGCACTTCGACTAAGGCAACTTGTAGATGGGTTTATTGGGGCTTACAGTCCCAGAGGCTTAAAGTTCAAGGTGGGGAAGCAAAGGTACAGTGGCCAGAGCAGGAAGCTGAGGGCTCACATCTTGAACCACAAACCACAATGCGGGAGAGGGTGACCTGAGAAGGGCAAGAGGCTTTGAAACCTCAAATCCTGCTTACAGTGACACGCTTCCTTTAGCAAGGCCACACCTCCAAAACCTGCCCAAACAGTACCACCAACTGGGAATCAAGTGTTCAAATGTCTGAGACTGAGGAGGAACATCTCGTTCAAACCACCAAAGGCAGGCAGCCTCAAGAATAAAGACAGAATCACAAGCAAGCAAGGGCAGAGCCAGGCTACCACGTTGGCTCCCTCCAGGCCTTCAGCACACTTGCCTTTCCCTGGGTGGGTATGGCTTGAGGGCACAGCCTAGACATGATATTATTCAAAACCCCCCAAATCCCATACCAGTGAGGAGCAGACAGGCAGACCCCACAGCGGGAAAACATTGTATTCTTTGCAGAACTGTTCACAGATTTCCAGCACCAGGGAACTGTCTTTGAAGAAAAAAAAAATATTCTGGAAGCCTGTGAGAGACAAACAGTATCTGTGGCTTGGAGGGCAGAGAGGTTGGAACTAGGACAGACTTCTGTGTGGAGGGCTGAGGGGCCAAATCCGGAGAGCAGGATAGACAAACCACTGTTGGGGATGGAGGAAGCTGTCCCACCAGGATTAGACAGTGGCCCTATCCCATCAGAAGCCACAAGGCTGGGAGGTTCCTGCTCTACCTGCCTTGGAAAAGTATCCCCAGCCCCCGACAAAGACTTCCTGTGCATGGATCCAATTGATGTAATTGGAGATTGGGTTGGAATTTGGGCCAGCAGAGTAGACAACTGTGAACTGGCAGAAACCCCCAGGGTGAGACCACCCGCCCCCCCATCAATTCATAACTGCAATATCACTGGCTTGGGGGACAGTTTGTTAAGACATTTTATCTCAATTTCTGCTCCTTTGCTGATAAAAATGGGATCTTAGAAAACTGGAATTCAGAGGATATTGCCTTCCCACGAAATCCATCTTAATCCTCAAGCAAGCATTACATTAAGCAGAGAACCGCCAGGGGCGTTCCCAATAGTCAGGCGCAAGGGAGGGAGCACCAAGCCGCTGTTCAACATCACTGAAGGTTCTAGACAGTGCAGACTGGGAATGAGAATCTAAAGACACCGCCGTTTCCAGGCAGTGCAGCTGTGTACCTAGAAACCTAAAGGAGTCCACAGAGATCGGCTAGAATTAATGCACCAAGCCGCGTGATGAAAGATAAGTATATAAAAAGCAACAACCGAGAGGGGGAATTCAATTTGCAAGAACGGAAAGAAAACAAAAATCCTTGAAATAACCCTGATTTAAAAAAAAAAATTAGATGAACTGTATGCAAAAAATGTACGATATTTTACTGAGCAACATGAGAATAGAATTACATGAACTGAAGGACACACTGTGTTCCCAGCAAATACAACGGATTATGTCAATTCCTCCTTTAATTAGTTTTTAAGTTTAATTTAATGTCAATCAAATTCACCAGGGATTGTTGAACCTGACAAAACAATTCTGAAATTCACTGGAAAGAATAAACAGATGTGACCAGCCAAGACGAAGAACCCAGCCACATGCTCCTGAACGGTGCTGAACAGTTGGCTCTGTGTGTGTGTGTGTGTGTGTGTGTGTGTGTGTGTGTATTCCCATTGCTTGCACGCTCATGTAGATGCCAGAGACCAATGCCAGGCATCATCTTCAATAACTCTCTACCTTTTTTTTTTTTTTTTTAACAGTGTCTCTCACTGAACCTGGAACTCACTGATTTAGCCATTCTGACTCTATAGCAAGCCCCAAAGACCCTCCTGGCTCTGGGTGTGGTGTGTCTAAGCCCCAATTTCCACCTGGGAACTGGACTTTTGACCTCAGGTCCTCATTATGGCAAGCACTTTGCTGACTGAGCTGTCTCCAATAGGGCTCCACATTTTCAAAAGGAAAGGAAAAAACACAAACGGCATCAGTTTCTAGAATAGATTTTGTTGAGCCCAGTATATTTAAATATTATTATTTGAAATGGTAATCCACACTTACTTTAAGTCTATCTATGAAGAATAGGATATAACTCAATGGCAGAGTGCTGGCCTAGCACACACAAAGCCTTTGATTTAACTCTTGACACCACGCATACACACACACACACACACACACACACACACACACACACTGAAAATCAGTGAAATGTTTTGCTTTTTGTGGGAACAGAACGAATCCTAAATCTTGGAAATCCAGTTTGTATTGTATTTTACATGCACAGTGCCTCTCAGTGCAGATTAACGACATTTCAAATGTTCAGGAACCTCGTGTGTCCTGTAGCTTTTGCAATGGACAGTGTGGCATCCAGGAACTAAACCCCTTAGATACCTGAAGCTCTAATAATGAACACTGCCTAATATTGTTACAAGAACAGACAGCCAGAAAAAAAAAATGGACTTCATCTGTGGGTCCCTAGGGCTCTCTGGCCAATCAGTGTAGCTGCATTGGGGAGCGATGAGTTCCAGGTTCTGCGAAGAGCCCCGACTCAAAAATTAAGATGGAGAGTTATGAAGAAAGACACCCGCATCAATCTCTGTCCTCTACATGCACACACACACACCAACATACATACAGTATATGCCACATGCCACACGATGCTATTTTGGCCAATGATAACCTGCATGTACAGCAGCGGTCCTGTGATTATATAGCCTAGTGGTGCCACAGCCAACTTCGCACATGATATTTTCCCGACAAAATTGCCTGATGGCATTGCTCTTGGAACAGATCCTCACCCTCCAGTGATACACAACTGTCTATGAATGCCATGTGTTCCCAGCTCTTTTTTATTATGCCTCCAGAAGCTTTGTGACAGTCATGCTGGCCACTACTGAGACTTGAACAAGCTTGCATAAAATAACAATACAACCAACTCCCCTACGGTCTTCTTTCAAAAACAGAAGTACCCAAGTTTAAGGACGAATCCTTGAATGCCCTGTTCATAGAGCTGTCTAGAGATGGCCCCTCTAGCTCTAACAGCCTAGTCCCTGTTGCTGCCTGCATATCCGCTGTGTGAAATCTGCATGCCAGTTCTCAGGGCCTTGGAAGCGTTAGTTGCTTCTCCACCATCACCATAATGCCCTGTCGTCACCATCACCATCATTACCGTCACCCTATCATCCCGATCCCCATCACTACTACCATTATCATTATTGCTCCTAGCCCCCACCCCCATCATTATCATCACCCCCATAACCCCAACAACCCCGAGCCCCATCTCTATCAGTCTCATAGCTTCAGTCATTATCGTCATCATCCCTACCCCATATCTCTATCAATCATCACCATCACTACCATCCCCCATCTCACCACCACCATCATCCCAGCTGTCATCACCATCACCAAAAGCAAACCATATTTGTAGAACGATAAGAAACATTTTTAAGGCATGTGTTCCACACCTCTAAAGTCATAACTAAACCAGGAGGTCACCATAGATGATAGCATCTCTTAGTACATGCCAGCATTGCTGGCTCATACTACCATCACATTGACTGGGTACCTGCGGGGTTAACACTTTTCCGTGTTGAGACCCCTTGCCACTCAAAATGTCTTCAGAAAGTCATGCACTGTGATAGCAAAAGGGATACATGCCAAAAGGTGTGGTGTCAGCAGGGTGCATACCTCTGTCATCGGCAAGGTGGCTCTCGATGGTCACAGCACCACCTGTACCTTCTCCAGGAGAAGAAGACACTCAGAAGTAGAAAAAGCCATACCACACTTGCTCATGATGACTCGTGCCAAGAGGCTCAAGGCAGAAGACAGGCTTCATTCGCCGTGAGGACAGCTACTGCATCAACTGGGGCCGTGAGAACTCACGGGCAGAGCGTGATTAAGACACCACATTGCAGCTGGGTGCAGAGGCAGATTCCAGCAATCCCAGCGCCTGGGAGGCAGGGGTGCTGCAGGAAGTTTGAGGCATGTTCATGTCCCGATAGAGCTGCCCAGTGAGACTCAAAATAAAAGGAACCCAACACTCCTGACCCCTGAGCCTGGGCTACATGATTACAGTGAACCCATCTTCCAACCCCCAGTGAGGTGGGTACTGATGGAGTCCCATTTTGCAATGTGAGCAACTGAATTTCACAGTGTTGTAGCCTCTGCCAGGCTGCACAGCTTTGCTGAGCGCAGCTGAGCCTGTAGCAGCCTCCAGCCCATACGCTAAGCTCGTACTTCCCGGTTATTGGTGGAAACTCCTAGGGTCGTGTCAGAGCAGGCAGAACCTGCCTGGCCTCTTGGCAGTACAGTATCCATGGCCCCGGCTGCTAGGCTTTCCTTGGGCAGCAAGTGGGAAGCCGTGCACCCCACTCACCCACCCTGAAGTCAATGTGCAGTATAATTGAAATTCATGGATGAGCCTGAGGAGAGCCAGTTCCAGACTCGGTAATAACTTCTCCATATTAATGGCAGCGCTGCAGAATCAGCGAACAGCTGACATTTAATATAAAACACATGCAGCGGAGGGAGAGGCTCCTACCTGGGCCTTCCAGTTCCACAGTGCCTGCCAGTTAAGGGGGGGTGGGTTACAGCAGTGCTGAACTTCAAGGCGCTGGAGACTTCCTCTCCCCAGAACCTCCACCCACCCGAGGACCTCCTACCGCAGGAAATCTCTGCTAAGAACACACACATGCATACACACACACACACACACACACACACACTTGAAGGCACACATGTAACTATATGCACATTCACAAAAAAACTGACTCACATGCAAGCACACATCTGTGTGTCCCTGCTCCTATATGCGAGGCATGTATGCATACATGCGCACATACAGTCTCCGTGGCTAGGTACACACACTCACATACACACCGTCTCTATGGCAAGGTGCATACACACAAACATAGTCAGGGCCCTCCAGGGCTTCCCTGCCATACAAGAAGCTAAGGCCAAGGAAGGGGGCACCTGCCCCAGGTTCCCAGAAGGCGCTCCACATAGACTCAGATCTCCAACACCAGAATGAGATGCTCCAGGCCACGGCTCAGACCACCTCAAAGCAAAGCCAGCCTCGGCGTTCGCATGTCTGGGAGACTCAAAGCAGATGAGTCCCCGGGAGTCATGGCACGTGTGTCACTCACTGCGGGCCTGAGCGAAGACCTAGCTGTCTCCACTCCACATGGCTCACCGGTGGCTAGGGCTGTGGGGGATGGGGACAGCTGTGGGTAGGAGGTGCCTTCTAGACGAACAGCAGAAGCCTTCAGCTACCAGCACCAGGAATACTCCTGACCACAGCGGTGGGCAGGGCCTGGCAAGGAGTGTGACCTAGGATGGCCTGAGGAGCCAGTCTCCCCGGGCTCAGGCCCTCAGTCACTGGTCTTCACGGCTTTCATGGACAGCCAGGCTGGTGCCACTATGGTGGGTCCCACTGTGCCATCTTTAAAGGACTCCAATTGGGAGAAGCTGGCAGAGCTGAGCAGTTCCCTGTGTCCTGGGCTATTGCCTCAGCCTTTCCTTTAGGTACCTAGTGGGTACTTCCTTTCCTTGTTTGACTTGATGTAAACCAGGAGGCATTAAATCAGATTTGCAGGCCTGAAAGCCATGCAAAGCTACAATGGATGCTCACAAACACCTTCCTGGGGGTGAAACAACAGGACTTCCACCATTTGGAGACTCGTTTCCTGAAGATAGACACCATGACTGGCAGCAGAGCAGGCCAACGGGGAGCACTGGGCCTCCGGGGAAAGTGTCATGCCTTTCCAGCCCCGGGGTTTCCAGATCCCACTTCCTGGGCAAGTCACTTGCAGCAGACCTCACCCAGTCTAGAGCTGTGTAGACTTAGCCAGGAATGTTCATACTACAGGTGGCCAAAGAAGCCCAAAGGGTGACATGCTCTGTGTATGTCCAGGGTAACTCCCAGGACAAAGGGCCACTCGGCTAAAGCCTACAAAGCAAAGCAGGTTAAAGAGCAGCAGTGAGGATGGCGCCAGAGAGGGCACAGCCTGTGCAAAGGCCCTGGGAACCCAGCACTGGAGGAACAATGAGCCAGAGTGACTGCACAGTGATGGATGGCCAGAACTCACCCAGGCCAAGTATGGGAGGGAGGGGCCTTGACTATCAGGCCAGCGGGTTAGGATTGTTTTGTTGTGTTTCGTTTTGAGAGCAACGAGAGGCAACGGAGCGGCTGAATCTGATGTGCGGTTTGTGAA
Source organism: Meriones unguiculatus (assembly GCF_030254825.1). Taxonomy (NCBI): domain Eukaryota; kingdom Metazoa; phylum Chordata; class Mammalia; order Rodentia; family Muridae; genus Meriones; species Meriones unguiculatus. The sequence continues at coordinate 19,920,874 of NC_083359.1, forward strand.
AACTGCTCTGGGTGCTGGGTGGAGGAAGGGCTTGCTTGGGTGCTGGGGCCAGACCACCAGAAGTAGCAGAAGAGCGCTGCGGAAAGAGGGCAGCTTTGCGACCAGGCACAGTGCATAGGCCTGCCACGAAGGTCTGAGGTAAGGTCTGGGGGTCTCTAGCCATGTTACGGTTCCTGCTGAGGTAGAAGGTGCTATCTGGAGAAGGGAGGGGCAGTCCGCGTCCATGGGCAGTACAGCTCAAAAGTCTTACAGAGACCTCCATCTAGCCACCTTCTACGGCAACAAGACACAATTGCCAGTCCCACACCACAGTGGCTGGTTTAAAGATGAACCTGGAGCTGCTGATGGCTTCCTCATGGGGGTGAAGAGAGAAGAGCCATCTGAAATGAACACCAAGAGTGAAGAGGCTGAGAAGACTGAACGATCTGAGTCCTTGGATCCAGCCAAGCCTGAAGCCAACAACGCCTCAGAACCTTCAAATAACTAGACTCATAATATCTCCTGTCTATTCTATCCAGTGAAAGCTGGTCTTCCATGATTTAAGATCAATACGTCTTGGGGAAGGTGACAGCTAGGGAGGAGGTAGAAGCCACCCTATGGCTGGATAGATCACTCACAGTAGGAGCCAAGCATGTGCCTCTGCTCAAACCTCCCACAACCGGGACTTTCTTGTTGCCACAAGACCTTAGACACACTTCAGAGGCTCTGACAGAGGTGTTGGGGAGCATCTTTACTTGGGGTTTTCTGTTGGACTACCCCTGGTCAGACTTTGAGGATTCCTAAAAGCCACAAAGAAAAGTGGCCCTGGTACTTTCAAGGTCACATGTTGGGCTCTGTCAGCTCAAACTCTAGGGTGGGGAAGCTCCTGGCACTGTGGGCTGGGGACAAGGGCTGCTCCTCATAGAGGGATTTTCTTTCCTTCCAACCGTGTCTTAGCACTGCCTGGACAGCAGTGAGCCCACAGCAGGAGATAGAGGGACACGCGTATGCTGTGGTAGTAGATGCTCAGCAGGTAGCCTTGCGCATAGTAGGACTGCACCAAATTGCCATTCGTCATCATTACTTCTCATACCTGCAGGCTTCTTTTCGACTGAGTGTGTAAAACTGGTGTGAATTAGCTCACCTGCTGTGTAACCCAGGAAACACTAGAAAAGTCTTCCATAGCAACGTGATATATATTCCCTCGGCATTTTTTTTTCTCATTCACTGTGAAAAGAAAAATTTTACCAACAACAACCTCCATCTACACCCCTGCGTGCACATACACACACACACACACACACACACACACACACACCATGTAAATAATGGTGAGGTGCTTCTAACCATTATATCTGGGGATAAGTGTTTGGCATATCTTATGACATGAGTCTCTGTGGGGCCACATCTTGCATTTACCAAACTCCAGAAGAATCTGCCTCTTGGTTCATCCCAGGGTCCTCATTTCTGGCCAGAACATTCTCAAGTAGTTTCAGGGAGCACAGTGGTTCTGCTTACTCCTTCAGTGCTATGGGAATCTTCAGACCCCATACCTTAACCCTGTCAAAATCACTCTACCTGAGAGTAGTCAGAGTGATTCACAAAAGGAAATAGCCTGGTGCTGGTGGGTTCCCTTGGCTCATGACAGAGGGACTCCAGCTGAGAACAAAGCCAGGCCACTGGGAAGCAAAGGGAAGAGGTAAGGGACTCGTCCTAACAAGCCACACCTGAAGATTTGTCACCATGTGAGCTAATAAGTTCCCTTTCCTGTTTAAACCAACTTGATGTGGATTCTCTGTCACTCGTAACTGAACGAAGCCGAACTGAGAGATGCCAAAGATTCAATTAGAGTCCTACTAAACGGATTAGGAGAGCAGTGGCCACAGTCATCAGTCATAGCTGCCTTCAGCCTTTAAGTAGAAAAGTTTACCCGCGTGACTTTAGGAACAGGCAAGCAGATGCACACATACATGTTTCAGGACAGTGGAGACAGGGCTTGCTTGGGTATCTGTATATGCAGTGGGGTCATGCTACCTGCTGCCATTAGCACTTTCTGTGTACATCACAGTTTCTACAAACATGTGCTTGGGTACTGGCTGTGTTCTCCAAAGAAAAGGAGTTCCATGCTGCGTCTTCCAGTGTGGTGGATGAAACAGAACTGATGAGACTCCTTTACTGAAGAACTTCTCTCTCTCTCTCTCTCTCTCTCTCTTTCTCTCTCTCTCTGTCTGACACACACACACACACACACACACGCACACACACACCACTCTTAGGATGAATGCCTTTCCCAGTATGATTTATGATTTTTTTTTCCCCTAACACCTATTTGCTCAGAGAAACTCAAGGTACAGTCTTGCAGACCATTCTTGGAGAGCTAGGATTCCAGACCCTTGTTGCACCTGAGAGCTCACCACAAATGGAGATTTCTTGGGGCCATCCTGCATTGAAGCTGAATCTGTTTTTAGTAAGACGTCTGGGGACCTGCCCACCCGGTACATCCTGGCTCACGTGCTTTACTTCATCTAGGCAGTTATCAAGGAAGAATGAGGCAGCAGAGGAGGGCTTCTATGCAGCCTCGTAGAGAAGGGTGTGGGGTGTTGGATGGATTAAATACATGTATCCACTTACAGCCCCCTGAAGCTTGGCAGGGCACAATTTGTCCCTCACATCTCAGCAGATTCATACCCCCACCCCCAAAATTGGGAGCACTAAAACAAAAGAAGCCAGACAGCCATCAGTGGCTGTGTGGCTAAGACATGTTGCCCAACTTCTCAAAGCCTCAGTGTACCATAAGTAAGCCCAGAATGAGGCTACCTCCCCATTGGGGTCACCTGTGGTAACTAGAGGCACCATGTGGAAAGCCCCAGGTCCTTAGTGAGCAAGCATGTCATGGGAGCACCGAGGAACTTAAAGGGTTAAGGAATTATTTGGTAGAAAATCAGGTGCAGGTACATGGGGGAAAAGAAGGGAAGTCGGAGGAGAGGGGAAGAGAGAGGGGAGGGAAAAGAAGACGGGAAAGGAAAGAAAGGAAGACCAGAAAAAGAAAAAAGAAGAAAAAATAAGGGGCCTGACAATGCTGGCCCAGTGTGTCAGGTTGCTATTCACTGACTCCATTGGGAACCTCTCAGGAGTCATCACCTGCCTATACTCTGCTGATTGTAGAAGCCCCATTCCTCTGACAGCTCACCATGTTTGTCCTTCCCAGGCCAGTGCACCCCAGGAACCATCAGGATTAATCCACTCTCCACCTACTTGCCAAGATGCACTTTCCAAAGCTCTCTGAAAACCCATCAAACGTCACCTGGGTGCCCTTCTGCCCCACTGGCATAGGACCTGCCCCATCTGGGACCCACAAAAAGGACAAGCATAGTCAAAGATGTTGCCTGAACAAATGAATCGGGAGGCTGAATGAACAATGTTGTGTCACTGCCCAAAGCTCCAGTGGCAATTTAGTACAGAGGGGATCCCGGTTGACCTTGTCCCAAGACCCCAGCAGTGATCTCTTTTCATATTTAAGGAATTCACTGTCATCCTTAAAGGTCATTTGCCTGAGGGGCTGAGACTAGTAAGACAACAGAGAAGAGAAAAATGTGCCCTAAATTAACCCAACTCCTCCAAGGACACTTAAGAGTCACTTGAAATGCTCCCGGGCTCTAAGTAAATCCGACCAAAGGCAGTGATTTTTCTGAAGCAACAAGTGATGTTTCCTGTGTGTCCATAAAAAGATCTCCAGTGGTTGTGGGGCTGGGGTGTAATTGCCAGCTCTGCAGATGGCAGGGCCAACCTGGGCTCCCTGAGGATGGGTGTTACTCAGGGCTGGTGGCTGGAGGCATGGCTGCTTGCCCAGAGCCGGAGTACCCTGAGCAGCAATTAGAACAGAACCCACGGTGGGCGGCTTCAGATGTCTGGCCGGCACAGCCAGCCTGACCACTGCACATTCAGTCCAAAATAGAAAACTGCCATGGGTTCTGCTGTGCCAGGCCCCTGGGTGGCAGGACAGCACCACCAATGTCAGCTTCTGCCTTGAGCATTGATCCAGGTTTTCTCCAAGAATCCCTGTGTAGCAACCATGGTCCTGGGGGACACCCCAGTGGCAAATGAGCTTTCCAGGGCTCTAGTCACAATGGGTGCCCCAGGTAGTTCCAAAAGGGGACATCACTGGTCCGTCAGGAGCTGCCCCCCAAAATCAAACAGCCCTAGGACCTTCATTGCCAAATGCTCCCCTTGGCTCAAATCTGAGGGAGAAAGCTGACTTTTCAACTAGCCAACAATGCTTCAACAGGAAACCACAGTATAAAAATCACTGGTTCCTGGTCAGCCAAGGGACAGAGGGCTGGCTGAGCATTTCCGCATCACCACCTGCTCTCCAGGCTGTCATATGCATACACAGAAGCAAGGAAACTGCCAGCACCCATGCCCACCCCAAGCTCGGCACACACACGTGCTCAAACTCACTCTGACGCACATTTGTGAAGCCCACGGATACCTCCATGCTTGAGAGACAATGCACATTCACATATTCACACGGGTATACAAGTAGGTACCCAGAAAGAAGCATGCACACATTCCAAAACACGGGAAAACCCACGTGCATTCGCGTGCACGCTCACGAGCGCGCGCGCGCGCGCGCGCGCACACACACACACACACACACACACACACACACACAAGGCAACTTATGCTTGTATACAAGAAGCAGGCAGGAGCAGCCTGGCATTGGGGATGGAGGTGCGTGCCCCCTTCTCTGACCAATCAAAAAATCGTGCCTTCCCGCCAAGCCCTGCAGCAAGGCGAGTGCCTCCCTGAGCATTGGGGAGGAGAAAACGGTCCACAGCGCGAGCTCTGTCGCCCTCCCAGGGGACTCCCTAGTAATGGGAGGTCCAGAAGAGAAGGGAGCCCCTAAGAAAGAGGACTCACCAGCCCATCGCAGTTACTGAGCGCCACGGAGGAGGCTTTAGGTAAGCCTGCCACGTCCCCAACGTAGAGACAGGTCCCAAGCAGGGGCTCCACCCGGGTGTCACCCGTCTCACCCTGCCACTCCAGGGTGGCCCCCGGAGCCACGAGGCGAGCGTTTGGCCGCAGCCGCAGGTGCAGGTCTCGGCCGAATACCGTGAGATTGTAGAAGAGGCGTCCTCCGGAGTCCTGAGCGTCGCCTCCGGGCAAGCCTGAGGTCTGCACCGGGGCGGCTCTGCGGGCCCGTACCCCCGCTCCGGCCGTCTCCAAAGACACCACGTGGGACACCAAGCGGCCCTGGGCGTCAGTGCGCACCGGCACCGCCAGGATGCGCTCGGCTCCGCGCCCCGGGGGCCCGCCTGAAAAGGAAAGGGGCGTTAGACTGGCGGAGACCTCGGAGCCTGTCCGCCGAGCCCGGCGCCCCCCCTCCCCCCCCCCCGCCCCTGGCCCTTGCCTCAGTTGGAGAGAACGGACATCCCACCAGGAAGCTTCCAGGAAGGGGCGTTGACAGGACCACCAGTCCGGAACCACGTCGCCTGCGCCGCCCCCCCCCCCGACCCAGAGGACCATGCCCGCTAAAGAGGTGCCCCGGTGGGTTCCCAGCTGAGGTTCCGCGGGTGTCTCTCAGTTACCCTAAAGGGCGACCCCATCAGAGTGCCCTAGCTCCTGAATTACACCGTCCTTGGTAGGACAAGGGGCTCCTCAGAAACCATTACACGCTGGTCCCCTGTTCACGCACCCGGACCCCTCAGCCGTCCCTGCTGCCCAAGTGTCCTCACCATTGGCCTCCAGAGAGACCAGGACCAGACTTGCCCTCTCACGGGCGGCCTGACCTCGGTCCAGCTCGCGGTCAGCCCACTCTCAGCCCCTTCTCCCTCTTGCACCTAAGCCCGGGGAGGGGCGGAGCAGGGTCCCTCAGATGTCCGGGGAACCCCTCCGGGGAACCCCAAGAGAAGCTCAAGGCCCGCAGGCGGCGCGCTCCGCACCGGCTCCTCCCGGGCGTCCCCGGGCGTCCCCGGGCGCCGCCTCGCCCTGGCTCCCCCGGACCCGCTGGTGCTGGTTCGGCGCGCTCCGCCGCGGGGTTTGCCCAGTTCTCCGGCTCCACGCTCTGCAGACCGGGAGCGCCGAGCGCTCCGAGGCTCCCCGCATCCTAGGGCACCCAGGTGCGCCCCCCCTGAGCGACCGCCCCGGCCCCGAAGTTGGCCAACTTGGCCCCGGGGCGCGGCGCGCGGAGTTTGCCCAAGTCTCCTCGGACGGTGCTTGAGTAGGGGGGCGGAGGGGCGCGCAGGGCGGGAGAGTGTGGCCGGAGGGGCTCGGGGCATGGGGGGCGCGGCTGGCACCTACCTGGGGGCTCGGTGGCGGCGACGAGCCGGGCGCTCGCGGGCGGTGGCGGCAGCAGCAGGAGAGGCGGCGGCGGCGGCAGCAGCAGCAGCAGGAGAGCGGGGCAGAGCAGGCGGCGAGCGGCTCCCGCCGGCGGATCCATGGCAGCCCGACCGCAGCCGGGGCCCCGCACTCGCAGCCGGCGCGAAAGTTCCCCGCGCGCCGCCCAGCCCACATCTGGGGGCAGCTGGAGCCGCCCGCAGCTGCAGCACCGCAGGGCGCGGGGCGGAGGAGGCGAGGCGCGCAGGAGAGGGCGGGGAGCGCCGAGGGAAGGCGGGGAGAGCGAAGGAGCGAGCGAGCTAGCGGGCGAGGGAGGCGGGAGGAGGAGGCGAAGGCGAGCGAGGGGGAGGGCGGGGACGGCGGGCGCCTCAGCCTGCGGTGACCCGGCGCTTCTTGGCGCGGCCGCCGCCCGCTCCCCTCCTCGCTTCCCGGCTCGCAGCTAGCCAGAGACACCCCGAGGCGGCAGCAGGGAAGCGCTGGAGGCCTGCCAGGGAGAGCCCACTGCGCGCCCCGTGTCACCTCAAAGGAGTGGCACCCCGCCCGGAGAGCCCTTTGGAGTGCGGGTCCCACCCTGCTGCCTTGGGACTCCTCCGGGAGTCCCATCTCACCCTCTTTCTGTGCTTTCTCACTGGATGAGACACCGGAATGGAAAGAGGGTCTGGGAGGACATTGAGTCTGGTCCCAGTGCCTAGATGGATGCTCCAGAGGCGGGTTGGTACTTACCCCAGGGAGCAATTCCCCAGACTACCTCAAAGATCAACTTTTGCCCTCGCTTTTTAAAAGATAAGGTTCCCTCACCCCCCAACTCCTCTCTGTCCCTGTCCCAGTTCACCAACCTCTGGGTCTCCTTCCAAGCCCTCCATTGCAACCTCTGGCACAACCTCTTTCTGTCAGACTTGGGCCGTCTCTGAGAATCCAGCTTAGTTCCTGCCTTTGCCGGCCTCGGTGGGCCTGTTGCCATGGTCTGCCCTTGTCCCCACCAGAAACGGTCCTGGACACTCTTCCATCTTTCCAAGCGAACGTGCAAGGGCAGATGCCAACATCTCTGTCAGTTTGCTGTGAGTCCCAGTTGCCAACAGGAATCCATCCCCTCCAGCAAGGTCTAGTTCCTCCCAGTCCCTGGAGTCCCGCCAAGGCTGTTGTCCCTGAGCACCAGGGTCTCCCCCCACTCCCCCGTCTTGTCTTCTTGGGTATCTCCCCTCGGACTCCCTGCTATTGGAACATCTATGCAATTTCCAGTTTTTGCTTTGCTCTCCCAGCGTGCACACCTGTCTCTTTGCTCTTCCGTTCCCCCCTGCCCCAGGTCTGTATGCAGGGCCTAGGGCAGAGGACCCTGAGTAACTCCCTAGGAAGAGGAGGGCCCAGTTTTATAGGGAAATACATGATTTCTACAACCAGCTCTAATGGTGACCTCAGATCCTTGGTTCTGTCTGTCTTTCCTGGGACATGGTGTGAGGGCACTGGGCACAGCAGCCTGACAACAGTATCCATCCAGCAGATTCTTTGTTCCCCGGGGACACCCGAGGCTGGATCTAGCCTTCAGATGCAGTGGATTCCTGTTGTCAACACTGAAAAACGATGAGATTATTGGGCATATTGTGTGTGTACTTCCAGCACTAGGAAGACTGAGACAGGAGGATTGCCACGACTTTCAGGCCAGCCTCGACGACAGAGTGAGATCCTCTGTTAAGCAGACAAACCTCAAAAGAAAAAGGAATAGAAAGAAAGGTAAAACTGTGACATTTCAGTTTTTTTTTTAATTATATTTCTAAATTTTCTGTAGGAACTGAGATATGTGGCCAAATCGGGCCCACACTCCTGCTTAGCCACAATTAAATGGGATACTTGTCTGCCAGCTTGCTGAGAGTCTCCTCTCCACACATGCACCCTGAAGGCATGATTCTTGTGACCTCTGAAGATCCAGCTTGTCCCAAAGTTGGAGCTGGGATCCCAGTGTGGCAGAAGGGAGATGATACCTGCTACAGCAGGGTATCCTGGAAACTTTGAGTACCAAGCCGTGTGGAAGATGAAAGGGACCAGGCAGGACGGGATCAGGCTAAGCTAGCTGCCTTGCTGGAGGCAGCACTTTCCTGTGATACTCCAAGCAAGATAAAGGAAACAAAATCCAGTAGCTTCACCTACTTCAGGGGGTCTAATCCCTGCCCCCTCGTTTCCTGACCCTGTGGATGGTCGTTATCAGTTTTCTTTTTCTTTCTACCGCTATCTCCTTATGTAGCACTTTAAAATTTGAAGGATACGTTAAATCATTGCCATGAAGAAGAAGTTGGTATCTTTCCATTGCACCATGAAGTCAAAGATCACTGTCCCCCAAATAAATGAAATGAAAAGGGAGAAGGGTTGCCAGATCCTAGCTACTACTGCCTTACCCTAAAAGGACCCTGAAGCTGAGAATCTTGTGTGAGACAGACTCCCAGACAAGGGCAGTGAAAGCCCTTCACCAGCCCTGCCCACTTAGTAGTCCTCACAACAAGAGCTGGGTGGGGGGGGGGGGGAATCAGGCAGGCAAACTTCACATTTTAAACACTTGGATAGAGACTGAGGGTTATTGACATGTCCCAGCTGGCTGCTTATACCTGCTGTGTGTCTGTGTGTCTGCGAGTCGTCTATAGGTTTGTGTGTCTGTGTGCAAGCTGAGTTTGTTGAGTGCTGGCCTATGATCCCCAGCACTTCAGAGGTTGAGGTAGAAAGATCAGAAGCTGAAAGTTTGGCTGGAAAGATGGCTCGGCAGTTAAGAGCAGTGGCTGTTCTTCCAAAGGTCCTGAGTTCAATACCCAGCACCCACATGGTGGCTGACAACCATCTGTAACTGTAGTCCCATGTGCTCAGACGCCATCTTCTGGTGTGCAAATGTACATACAGGCAAACCACCCTTATGCATAAATAAATAAATCTTTATGTTAAAAAAAAAAAAAGGTGCAAGTTTGAGGCCAGCCTGGGCTAGACACCCTGTCTATAATGTAATAATTATTTAATAGTTAATTATAAAATGATAGATTAATAACTAAATGATAGAATACAGAAAACAAAATTCCCAGCGCTTCTAGTCCCTTGAGTCTGTTTATTTATTCAGTCTCAATACCAAAGCCAAAACCAAAAAGCCATCAGGGAGGGGTCAGCCATTGCTTGGTTACGGGCCATTGTTTTCATTTGAGCTTGGATGATTTCTGGCCTCCCTCTCCTACTTGTCCTAGTCCCCACCCCTCCCTGTCCTCCACCTGCTCATTGTTTGTGGTTGTAAGGAGTCTGATCCATGAAGGCAGTGGGATAGCATGATGGTCTAGCACACCCTACTGTGAGGGCATAAGAAGAGGAAAACTCAGGCTCAGATCCCATCCTCTAAACCAGCCCTTTAAAATCTGAATGATTCAATGTCCACAAAGAGATGGAGACCCTTCCTGGCCATTCCTCTTGAGGAACATTAAGAAAGGAGAATGTGGAGGCTAGAGAAATGGCTTCCCATTTAAGAGCACTTGCTACCCTTCCAAAGGATCTGGGTTCAATCGCCAGCACCGACATGGTGGCTCACAACCATCTGTATTTCCAGTTCCAGGGGATCCAACGCCCTCTTCTGGTCTCTATGGACATTGCATGCATGTGGTGCACAGACATACATGGAGGCAAAGATACATGTAAAATAAATAATAAAATCTTTTTTTAAAAAAAAGAAGGAAGCAAGTGAGCAAGAGAGAGAGAGAAAGAGAGAGAAATTGTCCCCACCTTCAGTGAAAGGGATGTTCAGGTTACTCTGCAGAGAGGGGTCCCTGTTCTCTACTCTGCCCCTGGTTTTCTGATCACAGATGCCAGGACAAACTTCCTTAGATTACAGTAGCCCTCTGAGAGCCATCTCTGTGCACAGATGTCTGACAGAAAGCATCTCCCCAGAAGGCATTCTGCTCCTATTTCAAGGTCGCCTTCCTTGGCAGAGACTTCCAAGTGGATGGGGGCAGTGGTATTTCACAACCTAGCTTCCCAACTAGCAAAGTTCCAGAGGTGGTGGGAAAGGATTCCAACTCTTCCTGTCCACTGGGCTGCACAGAGCATCCCAAGTGAGAGGAGTCAGTGACCTTGTGGAGCCTCTGGAGACAGCAGCTTCATCCAACTCCATTGCTGGCAAATAGCAGGTGCGGTGGCCCCATCAGATGCACTGGAGGAGTTCTGGCCAGGAGTGGCTTTGGTAAGCAATATGTCAGGGGGAACGCTGATTGAACAGAAAGCGGCGGCTGGTGGCCTTCTGGGAGTGTCACTATTGCTGCCTCCCGAGCCACCCCCACACGCACACCCCGACAGGGAGCTGTGTCAGGCAAGTGAAGGAACGTGGGTGGTGGCGTTTACCCAGCATTTTCTGTTTGTTATTCTCCACACAAAGGCGTCCCTTGGTCACCGGCATCAGTGCTGCCTGGGACTGAAAGGGCCTGAGATCTGGATGCATAGGGATCTGAACTCGGGCAACAAGTCTCAATCTGAGAATAAGGACCCGGGGGATGAGACAGCCCGGTGCTTACCGCCTTTCCACATATGCTCAGCCTAGCGGAGAGAGCAGGAAAGAACTTTAAAAGGGACACCGGAGTGTGGCTGACAATGACATCTAGGCTCACCTGGGACAGTGAGCCTGTGTCTGGACCCTCATAGGAGCCAAGGATGAAGGGCTATCTGGTCTACCGCTTTCTTCCTGAAAGGACACTGGGTCCCTTCAAAGGCTTCAGCTAAAATTACCCAACCTATACGCACCCTAGGGAAATATAATATGTCCCCGACAAGAAGTCCATGGGGCTGGCAGCTCCAGCGCCCAGCTATGACATCCAGAGCAGTGCCATTTGGGAATTATCCTTGCCCTAAACGGCTAGGAAAACAGCCAAACAACAGGTGTCTCCTTGCCCTCTTGGAAAGCCAGTTGGCCAGAGGATTGAGGCTGGGTCAACCAGTTGTTGGCAGGCAGGAGTGGGAGCCTCCCGGGAGAAGCCTGGGACAGAGTGGATGTTGGGTGTCCACGAGGCAGCACCTGCTCCATCTGCCTCTTCCCAAATAAGAGTGCCACATCGGAAGCCCTGTGTGACTATGGGGCTATCAATAACAACAAAACATGGAGGACAAAAATTTGCGACGGAGACATGGACGGTGCACTAAGAGGGACTGGAAGGGGGTGATGGTGGATAGGACCAAAATACACTGTATAAATTTATGAAAATTTCAAAGAATAAATAAAAATATTTTTTAAAAAAAGGAATTCCACACAATCCCAGGTAACCTCAGGCCCAATGGAACTTTGTGTTTATAGAGACTCCATCAGTTGTAGATTATGTAGAATTCACCAATCCATACATAAAATGTAAAGGTCCATTCTACCTCACTGTGGGATTTTGTGTACAAAAACATTTTTCTAAGCCCTTCTGGTCTTTAAAGTCTGAGGCTCTAATTCCCATGGCCCAGGCCCAGCCCTTAATAAGACATGCATCCTCATTGTTCCCCTTAGGGCTTTGTTTCCTCTAGGTCAAGTCTCTTACCCCTAGTCAAGCCTTATTGCACCCCATTCGATATGGGGCTGGCCATGGTCCTGAGGATGAAGCTTTAGGACCAGTCACCATTGCAGTCATCATCTTCGTCTTTGTGACGTCCTTCCCCACCCCCACCCCCACTCCCACCTCTGTGGCAAGCTCGATGCAAAGTCAAGAATCACTGGTCGTGGCTGAAGCCAAGGAGGACTCCTGGGTCCCACTCCCATCCCTGCTTCTCTGATGCCCCAGAGCCCTTCCCCCAGTCTCAGGTACATGCATAGCACATAGGAAGAGCCTTCATGGACAAGATTGCCCCCTTTTCCAAAGATTCAGGCATTGCTTCCTCAGTAAAAGCTCTAGGACGCCATAAAGTCACCATGACACTTGAAGTAGCCTCACAGACGAGATGGCCTTCTTTGCTTCTAGTTAAACAGTATTCTTCTCTGTCTGTCTGTCTGTCTGTCTGTCTGTCTGTCTGCATGAATGTATGTATGTGTAAGTATATTATACTCATATGAGTGTACCATGTGCATGTGCGTGCGTGCGTGCGTGTGTGTGTGTGTGTGTGTGTGTGTGTGAGTGTGCATGTGTGTGGAGACCAGAGGTTGATGTTGGTGTCTTCTTCAATCACCTCCCAACTTAGTTTTTGCGGCAGAGTCTCTTGCTGACCCTAGAGCTGGACTGGCTGGCCAGCAAGCCTAAGCACCCTCTTGTCACTGCCTCCCCAGCCCTGGCTCACACGCTGTCGTGGCCTAGGAGCCACTCAGATGCTCGTGCTTTCACGGCAGGCGGTTTAGCCGCTGAGCCAGTTCTCTGGACAGACTCAGTTTGCTTTGTTCTGCTTGTCACTCCTGTGCCCTAATTATTTTTGCAAACGTGGCCCCAGGCAGCCCTGGGGTGGGGGGGAGGGGTAATAAAATTTCCCCACCGTCTCCTGAGTCTCAGGTCTTATCCCTGGGGTTTTCCCTTTCTTAGGCAATCTCACCTTTTCTCAGGGGGTGGCAAGACTATTCCAGACCATAAACACAGCGGCTCTGCTAGACATCCCTATGAGAGTATTTCAGAGTCCCACCTACCCAACTCACTACCCAGAACAGCCTCCAAGCCTCCAAGCCCCCATTCAGCTTGCCACAGACAGGCTCTCAGCCAGAGATCCCAGAACATCTCAGACCCTTCCCATTCTTTGCCCCCACATCAAAGCTGACCTCTGCCGTCTCTCCCCTCTAATTAGGCCTGCAGTCTGCCCCCACCTCCTTGCCACACCCCGCACCCTCTCCCCACACCTCAGCATCCCTCCCAGACCTGCATACACACAGTCTTCCCTGTTGGGTGCCACACGCCTGAGATTAAGCCACTGGACCGTCTTTCCCTCTGCTCAGATGTGGTGACACCAGGATAACACGCCACAGTGACTCACCCGGTGAAGTCTCCATCCCTAAAGTAGCCCTAAGATCAGGCACTCACACCCCTCTCCAACAGAGGACAGATGTGAGCCACTCCCAGTGAGACTGCTTCCTGTGGGAAGGTTCCTTTAGAAAAGGCCGCTTTCCAACTCATGCTCCCTTCCTCAAGGGGGTTTTGCTGGCCAGGCCATCATGGGTCTTTCTTCCTGAAGTGACAAAAAAGAGGGTTCCTCCTCTGTTAACCAGTGTTGGTGGTTTCAGATGAAGAGGTCCTGAGGCAAGCTGCTCCAGCTTTGTCACAGACCCTGGGACACTCATTTGACCTCCCCATGGGACCTCTTCTTTAGCTATATGGGTGACGATTCCCTGCACATCATAGTGTTTTGACACTCGGAGGGTTTAACATACGTGAGGGGCTCAGAGCTGAACCACAGCAGAACTAGTGCACAACACTCGTGGCTGTACACACCACGAAGGCTTGCACTACAGACAGGGCTCCTCACAGACTCTCCTCAGCGTACATGGGGCTTCACCTAAAAACCCCAAGGATATAGTTCAGTTGGCAGAGTGCTCACCTAGCTTGCATGAAGCCCAGGTTTGGTCCCCGGAACCACATATGCAGGGTGCAGTGACACATGTCATCTACAATCCCAGCACTCGGAGTGGAAGCAGAGGGATCAGGGGTTCAAGGCTAACCTCAGTTCTGTTGTGAATGGGGAACCAGCCTGAGACCCTGTCTTAGAGAGAGAGAGAAAAAAAGAGGGAGGGAGAGAGAGAACACCTATGGCTGATCTCCAGCATCATGAGAGAGGATGGATCCTGCCTCTCGCCAGCCCAGGAAAAGATCCAAATTCAAAACTCCTATCATGGCATCTACTGAATATGTATTACGCTTGCAGAGTGATGGAGAAATCCTACGTGAAGACATCCCAAGCCAGTGTCTGTCTGTACCTTTAATGTTGACCATGTCTCTTTATCTTCCCTCACTGCCTGGACACCCAGCCCCAGCACTGGTGAAAGGAATGTCAGGCCAAGCAATTGACCAAACAGCCAAACCCAAAGTACGCGCTAGCAAATATTTGTAGAATGAATTGATAAGGTAAGATAATTTCCAAAGATGCATTCTATGTGGAATCTTTTTTTTTTAAGTGATGAAGACCACTACATGGGACAAAGAGGAAGAAGCCAGAGAGAGATGTGAGCTGATGTCTGATGGGAGAGGGTTTACCGGAATGGGTTGCCCAAGCAATGAGCATCTTAATGGAGAGACTGGAGCATGCAAAGGCCCTGTGGCAGAAAAGAGCTTTCCATGCTCCAGAAGAAGCAAAAGTGGTAAAGAAGTGTGGAGGCAGAAGACGGGTCATGAAGTTAGGGATGGAGGAAGCTGAGGGACCTGAGGTACAGTAGGGCAGGGTGTTGGCTTGGTCAGTCTCCAGCATTAGCGTTTTGTTTAAAGTCTGGGGAATAAGGTGAGATCGGGTTCATCTCCAAATGCCCTGGGAAGAAGGTGCCCTCACTGGGATACTGGTGGGGAGCTTCCCAAGGCCTTTTTCAGAAGAAAGATGATGCACATTTTCCTCCTCAAAACCACTCTTTTCTGTTCTGGTCTACCGGAACTGTCAGGCTGGCCTCTGGTTTCTTCTTCTGGCCAGAATAGGTGCAGTCCGCAGAGCACCGGAAGTCAGCTCTCCTTGCCAATCAGCAACACCCTTGGCGGAAAGTTCTTCCCTGCCCCACCCTGGATCAACCTCATGACATCCCCCAAGGATGAAGGAGATGAAGGAGATGGAGCCCTGGCACAGTGTTCCTCAAGAGTATGGACTCCATCAATCTCTAGTGTTCACCACAGCAGAATGGTGCCAAGACAGTTCCCTCAGAGAACTGGAGCCTCCTTCTGGTGAGCTTGCTTAAAATGCAGTGATGTTAACATTGAACGGGGGCTCCCCACTGGGGGCCCATTGGGGCTTTGGCATTATTATTATTATTATTATCATCATTATTTTTAATCTTGAGTCATGTGCTTGGGGTTTTTGAAAAACAGAAGATTTTTCATGAAAACGTGTGACTCTGCCTGAGGGGAAGAGAGGAGGGAAGGAGAGGGGGAGGACGGGAAGCAGAGGGAAAGGCTGGCTCTGCTACTGGCCGCCTCAGCCCACTTCTGTCTCCCACCAGGGGGTGGGCAGGGGCTGGAGCCTGACTCCTGCTGTAGCCTCTGCATGAGCCCAGCCTTTGGCACTTGGACTCTGCCACATGAAGGCCTCCACTGTAGAATCAGGTTGCCAGAACTTTCTAAAATGCCTCCAAGGAGATAACATTCCCGGCTAGAGTTTGACAGTCGCTAGGAAAGGAACTGCCTCCACAGTCTCCCAAACCTGAACACAGAAGCCGGAGCTTCTGGGTAGAAGAGAACTGGGGTGGAACAGGGAACAGGAGATTTGGGGTTCTTCAGAACAACTGCCTTTCAAGGTGTGTTGGGGAGAGTGGGGGGGATGTGAATGAAAAGCAGAAAGACCTTTAGAAGACCCTGACAGGCAACCTGCCGGGGTGGCGGGGGAAGTAAGGCTTTGGAGCGAACACGCGTTTACCCAGGTGCACACAGACCACCCCGCATCTGTCTGACAATGCGCACACAAGCGCATCTCCAGCTGCAGGCCAGCCTGCAGCCCGAGAACGCCCACGACTCCAGCTAGGCAGCCATGCATTGCAGAGCCCGCATGGAGCTCTGGCCTCCCTAATTGTGTTTCTGAAAATGAGAAAGAGGAAATCGAATGACTTTCAGGCAGCCGCTGTTCCCCCATGGCGATTTCCCATCTCCTTGCTGAAGGGCCAGGCAGCGGGGCAGCCTCCAGTTCTCATCTGAGCCTCCAGACTCCTTAGCAACCCTCGGCAGGGTCCGTGCTGCAACCTGTCTCCCGCTTCAGACAGCAGCCAGCCCAGCTCTGCTGTGTCCTCACCTGCCCTGTGTCTGACAGCTGTGGATGGGGCCTGTAGGCATTGAGAGTGGGTCTACTGGCCTGTTCAGTGGAGCAACTTGGGATCACATCTTTTTCTAGCCCTGTGAAGCCCAGCTCCCATCCCAAGCTTAAAGCCCTGAGCCAGGGACGGGCAGTTATTTCTCCACTGCTTCCTTTCCTATGCCTTTCCTATGTCCTACTGCAACTCTTCCCACTCCTGGCCTGCTCTGCCTGAGGGAGGGCTCCCCTCAGCCCACGCCACAACCCTTACTCCATATGACCTCTGACTGTAGCCGAAATACTGTCTTTGTGTGTGTGTGTGTGTGTGTGTATATATGTGTATGTGTGTATGTGTGTGTGTGCGTGTGCATGTATGTGTACATGTGTGGCCATCACAGGTTGACGGCAGGTGTCCTCCTCAATCTCTCTGCACCCAGTTTTTGAGACAGGGTCTCTCACTGAACAGAGAGCTTGCTGCGTTTGTGGAATTTCCCGGCCCCTGCCTCCACCAGCCCTGAGATTATAGGACATTGCCACCACAGGCGGCGTCTTTTGTTGGTGCTGGGAATTGAACCCAGGTCCTCAAGCTTGTGTGACAAGGCACTTCACTGGATGAGCCACCTGAGCCCCAGCAGTGCAGAGTTTAAGCCTGGTTAACGAATCTCATCGCTTTCCTCTAGTGGCTGGACCCCTATGCGATGGAATGTGTGGTTGACGGAGGGAGAAGTCCCCGGGCCAGGTAACTCCAGGAATGACCCAGCTTGCTCCAACAGCCACGGCCCTGCTCATCTGAGTCCTCCTTCGGGGCGGAACGGTAGTTTCATGTGAGGACTGCAGAACCTGGGTGTCCTCAAACAAGCCATTACTGGCCACAGGAGGACCCTGAGCTCCGTAAAGAGCAGAGGTGAGGGGTTCCTTCAGAGCCTTGTACAGGTGGCCTTCCTACAGGCCGGCTGTCACTCTTCCTCCTTGTATTTTCAAGAACTGATAGTCCTGGAACTCCAACTGAACCAGGGCCTTGGGCTCAGAACAACAGCTTGTACTCACTGTGGTGTGGATCTCAGCTTACTGGGTTTCTCATCTTGGGCCTGACCGAACCTCTGACCTTGATGGTGACCTTGGCCCTAGACCTTGACTTCACTGTACCTCAGCCTGCAGCCTATGTCTAAACCAGACCCTGAGTTTTGGTCTTGTATGACCTCATAGCTTGGCCTCCTGGACCTCAGAAGTTAGGCCCACTGAAGCCCAGACTGTAAGAACAGAACCCTAGACTTCAGTCTAGACTCAGCCCTCCAGCGTCAGCCTTCTGATGTGACTCCGGTCTTCAGGTTCCTGAACCCACAGTTTAGCCTGACTATACTCCCAACCTTCACCTTCCTAGGCCCAAGCTTTGGTCAAGACAGCTCACGCCCTTGCAGTTTGATCCTACTCTTCTATACAAGGTTTATTTTTCTGTTCTTGGCAAACCTTAGAATTTCATCTTTTTCCCCCTTCAAGAGGGTCTCACGCAGCCCAGGCCTCATGGACCCCAGGTCTCAGATTTGCTAAGCCTTGGACCTGACTCCCGCTGGCCCCTGGTATTGACCTCCCTCCTGTCAGCTAGCTTCCACCAACTGCTACTCTTCCTTTCTCCTCCAGCAGGGGAAGTTAAGGTTCCTGGAGAAAACGCCTTCTGCAGGAGGCCTACCCCGGGAAGCAAGCTGTTGTCCTCGAGAAGAGAAAAAAAAAAAAGCTCGCAGCCTCACTTATAACAAACTCAGTATGTTGTGCGACCCTGCGGTACAGAATGTACACGGGCCCAGGCTCCTCACGGTTGCATAATTTTCCAGCTGTTTTCGGGACTATTTCATTTCTTCGTCTGGCAGGCTTCATGAGCCATATATAAAAATGATATATATATATGTAAATATAAAGATGAGCATATGTGAGCAATGTGAGGACAAGTGTGAAGTGGAGGGAGGAGGTGGGGGATGAGACTCAGTGAAAAGGCAGATGAAACAAGTGTAAACATTTAGAATGTCACCTTCGAGACGTCTGGGAGACAGAGCGAGCTTGGACTCAATTAAACCTTACATGATGCTTCGGTCCGGCAGAGTCAGTTTCAGACTTGGTAGTGTTAGATTTTCTTCTTTTATACACATACTTTCTTTTTGGTTTTTCTTTCTTTCTTTCTTTCTTTCTTTCTTTCTTTCTTTCTTTCTTTCTTTCTCTCTCTCTCTCTTTCTTTCTTTCTTTCTTTCTTCTTTTTTTAGCAATCCTTAAAACTCCTTATTTTCCTTCTTCGAGATAAGGTCTCATATAACCCATGCTGGCCTTGAACTCAAAATGTAGTCAAGAGTAATCTCAAACTTCTGCTCCTCCTACATCTGCCGTGCCATTGGAATTCTCCAGCCTCCAGAACCATGGGCTAAATGAACCTCTTTTTTTTTTTTTTTTTTTTTTTTTTTGCTGTCAGGAACCATATTAGAGCAACACAAATGTATTTATTTTTATCTTCCAATCTTTTGACTGACACTTCTAGAAGAGAGACATCTGAATGCCAGATACCTCTTAGCAATATAACCCAAAGGTGTCCCACTCTGCAGTAGAGAAGAAACGAGGTGACAAGCGACCCATGGGAAGATCTACAAGGTCCAGACACTTCCCCCTGTTGAGGATTTCTGTTTGACATGGCAGGACCGTGTGCACTATCAGGCCTTCATCTAGAAGCGGAGTCTTCCGAGATGGCACTTGCTGAGTTGAGGGGCCCACCAGGCCTGAGAGCCCCACTTCTCATACCACAAGCTAGAGGCTTGCAAGCAGCACCTTACTTGTTCTGCTGGGTTAGAGCAAGACTCTCTCAGCTTTTCAACTTAGACTAGATGCATACATGCCAACCCCAGAGCTCTGGAGTCTTGGCTCCCTTTGCTTTAAAGGAAGCATGGGCTGGGAACACAGGCTTTCTAATCCAGTGTGGCAAGCTGCGGTCAAGAGGGCTGAAGCGAGGCCAGCCTGTCCCTCTGCCTACCCTGTCCAAACTGAAACAGCTAGCTATTGCCACGAGACCCACAATGCCCCCTAGAACATCATGGTTAGGACAAGCATTGCTCTTGGGCTCCTGCCTCTGCAGGCTGCGTGGCAGGAGCAGCTAGTCAACTCTGCTGCTTATCAGCTTGCATGGAACCCTTGGAAGAGGTCAGCAGCTCCCAACCGGTCTAAAAGACGGCTCAGTGGGTAAGGCATTTGTCACTCAAGTGAAGGAACCCCAGAGCAGAGTCTTAGAACCCACATAATGCTGGAGGCAGCAGAGCAGATCTGCAATCCCTGCACACCTAATAAGAGACAGGAGGCAGAGATAACAGAATCTAGGAAGCTCGCTTGCTGGCCAGTTAGCCTGGTGTGTGCAACGGTGAACGAGAGACCCTATCTCAAACAAGGTGGAAGGTGAGGACCAACACTTGAGCTTCCATGTGTGTACTGTGGGGGACACACTCGCACAGAGGTTGGGGGAGACACTCCTAGAAAGATGAGGGGAAGCCATGATGCTTCGTAAAGCCTGGGGTCATCCCTCCTGCCTGTGTTCCACTGGCCAAGGTGAGACAGGCCGCTCAGGCCGACATGACTGTGAAAGAAAGAGACTCTCCATCCTACAGGGAGATGCTATAAGGTTGTGTGGCAGTGAGTGTGGACGCAGGCGTGTGTCCTGGGTGGAATAGTAACCCTCAAAATACACACCCACTCGGAAAATCAGAAAGGGACTTCACTCGGGAATAGATCTTGGTAGATTTAAGTTTAGCGAGGTCACGCTTGGCTAGGGAGACTCCTCATCCAGTGTGACTGGCCAGTGTCTTTTGAGGAGAGATGGAGACACAGACACACAGGGGACAGACCATGGGATGGCCAGGATGGAGAGAGGAGGAAGTGCTGCACCCACGAACAGGGACACCAGGATTCTGGAGCTTTGGGCTGAAAGAGCCCATGCGTGTATGAAGAGTTCTGCGTTTCGGGGGGAATTAGTTGGGATGAGACCAAGGGTAGGGTGCAATTCAATAGATTCAGTGGTCTTGTAAAAGGAAGATTCATTCTCTCCTCTCCCTCTCTCTCAACTCCCTTCTTTCCTCCCCTACCTTCTTCCCTTCCTCTTTCTCTTCTTTTTCTCTCCCCCTCCCTCCCTCTTTGCCTTTTTGTTTTATGGTTTTGCATTCTTTGTTTCTCCCAGATAAAGTCTCATATAGCCAAGGCTGGCCTCAAGCTCATCTTACAGCCAAGGCTGGAGTTAAACTCCACACACGCACACACCCCTGCTTCCAACTCTCGTGAGCTGGGATCACAGACACGTGTCACCGTGAGGAAGTCAAAGTCCCATGGTTGAACCACTGAGCCTGTGATTATTATGTGGTACCCTGCCCCAGAACAGCCAGCCACGAGGTGGGAGGCTGGTACATCGTTCCCTCACCGGGGAAGGCATGCACTTGAGTATGTCTGTGAGGATGTTTCCAGAAAGATTTAACAAAGCAAGGAAGCCCCACCCTGAGTGTGGGTGGCAGTATTCCGTGGACTATGGTCCAGACTGAAGAAGAAGAAGAACTGGAGCTGAGCACCAGCCATCATCTCTCTTTGCTTCCTGACTGTGGATGCACCGTGACCAGCTGCCTCACGTCCCTGTCACCAAGCTTCCCCTCCCCCAACCCCACTGTGGTGGACTATGCCGCTGAACTGTGAGCCCAAATCAGCACTTAATTCCTGAAGTTGCTACTGTCTGGTTTTCTCTCAGAGCCGTTAAGAAGAGAATACACACAATCAACACTCCGACCCAAACTGGGAAGGATCCCAGGCCACCCTAGTCTTTGTTTTCAGTTCCTCCAGCCTGGCTGAGAGGAGAGCTATGACAGGTTCCATGTTCACCGTCTCCATCCCCAAAGCATCCTTGTCGGCAAATCCTAGCCTTAATCCCGAGACCAGTGGTTCTGAACTGTCCTGACGCCGAGACCCACAACTTGAGAACCACTGCTCTAGAAACTACTTCTTTTCCCCTCTTTCTCTAGGTCGCTTCTGAGAAAGACCCCCCCCCCCCGAATATACACATTTTGTGGCAGCTTCGGGCATTTCAGCTGCCATGCTTCAAATGTGCCCTGTTCTCCCCAGGCTGGTGTTTTGAATTATTGTTCCCAGGCTGGTAGTGCTGGCTCGGGGCAGACCGGAACCTTTAGATAGCTGAGCTGAGCTGACAGAAGTCAGTCGCTAGCCATGGCCTTTGAAGAATCCACCCAATGCTCCACCCTCCCCACTGCAATGGGCTAAGCCCCCTGAGATCCAAGCCAAGATGACTCTTCCCTCCCTTAGGTTGTTTCTGTCAGGTATTTTGTCACAGAGGCACCAAGGTGACTCAGACCTCAGCCTTCACCCCACCTTGAAAAGCCAGCAGTCCCCGCACATCTTATTCCTTCTTTAAAAAAAAAAAAAATGAAAGAAAGACTTGCCTATCTTATGTGTAGCAGTGCTCGTCTGCATGTATGTACGTGCACTGTGTGTGCCATGCCTGTGGCGTGGAGAAGAGGGCAGCCCGGACTGAAACTGGAGTCACAGCTGTAGAGCACCATGTCCTGGAACTGATCCCGGTCCTCTGCAGGAACAACAAGTGCTTTTGACCCCCGACACATCTCTCCAGACCCTGTCTCACTCTTTAGCTCAGTCTGGTGCTTGCTTATTTGGTTGGTTGGCTGGATTGGGTTGGGTTTATCTTGTTTCGGGGGTCAGGGCTTGTACAATACAGTTCTCTCATGGACCGTGGGCTTCCTGTGTATTTGCTCTCGTGTGCCAAAAGCCACATTGTCAGTGTGTTTCTAGAAAAGCCTTTCTCTACCTCAGTGACAGTGACCAGGCTGGTATGGGGCCACGCTTTGATCGCCACGTAATTCTTCCTACTGAGTGTGAGGTTTATATTTGGTTTGACTTTTCTCCAAAGCTGTATCTATGTACACATGAGAATATTTTAAGATAGTTTTCCAACCCAGCTAGTCTCTGCATTTCCAATCTCTGTTTCCTCTCAATCATTTTTGAAAGTGTTTTGTGTACATTAAGTATGTGAACGTGTCTACGGGTACATAGGAGCTCATGAGCGTACATGTGCATTTGTGTAGGGGCAAAGGCTAAGAGGTCAAAGTCAGTTGCTCCCCTCAGTCACACTCCACCTTATTGAGGCAGGTTCTCTCACCGAGCCTGGGGCTCTCCAATAAGCCGGCAAGCCCCAGGCTCCCCCCAGTCTCTGCCTCCCCAGCACTGGGATTACAGACATGTGCCACCACCACTGGCTTTTATGTGGGCGGTTGGGAATTGAGCTCAGGTCCTCATCCTTGGGCATCAAACACTTTCCCCTCTGGGCCATCTCCTTGGCCCTTCTTCTCTGTTCTTCTGAAAAGGGGCTGATGGTTCCCAGGCTGACTCCTCCTCTGAGCTCCACCTCCCATGTAGGCAGCACGAGGTGGTTCTCGCTGTCCATGGGTTCACCCAGCCAAGGCCGAGCTCGTTTGATAGAAGTCACTGGGGGCCAAGGCTTCAGCAACTGTTTTTCCTGTGTGTAACACAGGCCACCCTTTGACTAGCCGCCTGCAACAGCTCCTGGCTCTAAAGACAACGCCACAGATTGTAGGCTTGTTTTCCAGGTTCCGCTGTCAACAACAGTGCCCACATCAACACTGCAGAATAAACCACCCAGAATAAAACTGGGCCCTGGCTCCTCACTCAACCGGAATGCAGGCTTGGCATCATAGTTCCATTTCTGTGGAATATACGCATTTTACCACACAGGCTGCCACGGCAGCAGCCCCCAGGGGAGGCTCATGTTGTGGAGGAAGCAAATCAGAAGTCTCTAGAAGGGTGGGCATAAAGCACAGGCCTTCTTGTTGCTGGACTCAAACTGGAAACCTTCCTATTTTTGGTCTACAATTCTACTACTGGCCTGGCAAGCCACACAGACGAGCCCAACATGAGCATGCATTTCTTTGGTTTGGTTTGGTTTAGTTTTTGTATTAAACAGCATCTTTAACTTGTCACGTAGTTGCAGCAGACCTTGAATTCCCGATCCTCCTGCCTCTACCTCCACAGTGCTAGGATTACAAGCATGCCACGCCACCCCTGGCTCTGTGCTGAAATTCCTTGGCTTCCGGCCTCATCCCTCTCATGGCTCTTGTGTACGCGTTAAATCTTGTGTCTCTCTCTCATAAAGACCCTTCCAATTACACTCAGACTTTGCCTAGATGACACGGACAACCTCCTCCTTCAAAATCTTCCATAGAATTGCGTCTTTAAAGAGGCTTCCCTCTCGATGAGGTCTTTACACATGTTGGCAGCCCAACCTTCCCCAGCAAAGGCATGGGAGGTGGCCAAGGCCACTCCAGAACATAGAGAGCCAAGTTCCCCACATTGGACTGGCTCCTACCTACTAAGAACCAGCGCACGAATCCAGTGAGAGGCTGAGGTGGGAGGAGAAAATGAACGTCAGTCATATTTGAGCTATCTAGCCTCAGGGAGACCAGGAGGGCTTGCCCAAGGGCAGGAGCTCATAGTTGCCTCTCTAAGCCTGCAACTGAGGTCCAGCCAGCCACTGCTTTTCCCTAATGCAAATGCCTTTTATCAGCTGTGCCGTCCTTCTGACAGGAAAGCCCCCGCTTTGATGAAACCAAGCTCTTTAAAAAGGAACGTTTTTCTCGAAAGCCGTAAAAGGATCCCCAGGAAATTAAACGGGGAAGACAGACGTCGTAAAGGCCCCAGACACTGGTTCTGACTTTTAAAATTGTCAGTTAAATTAAAGTTGGGCCATAGAGACTCCGTGCTCAGCTTGCCTTCCTGGGGGACAGGCTCTCTCAGGTAGAGCAGCCCAAGGCTGGGTGGAATCTGGGCCTGCAAGCCTGTGCTTGAGCTCTGAGGGCTGCAAGGGGGGAATCTGCCTGGGACAGCCAGGAAGCTGCCGCACCATCAATGGAAGGCTGTGGAGACTACATCTTGGAAAAGTGGGGAGCCCCCCCCCCAACATTCCAGGAGTCACTAGTATTTCAATCACTGGCATGACAAAATCTGACTTTCGGGGGAAGCCAACCTCTCTCACAAAATTAAAAATCCAGGAATAGTTTGGCCTGGGCATCTGGAATGTTATCCTCAGGATCCAGGTTTCATCCCTCTAATTCTCTACTTTCCTCCCTGTGGGCTACCTCATTCACAAATAAAAAGTGTTCTCCTGGTACCAAGAGGGCTGCTGCAGCACCAGCCTCCTGCTCTCACAGCCTGAGGCTCTGAAAGAAAATAGATTACTTCCCCTGAGAGCTTAGAGCCCTAGGTACCTGCTGGATCCAGGAGGAGCCAAGTGCCACCTGTGTACCCATCTTGCAGCCCAGTTTGCTGAGGGGCAGGCTTCGGTGGTAACTTCTTCCTTGTGCCACCCAAACTCCATAGCTCATAGGCAAGGGATGATGGGGTGTGCTGTTAAATGACAAGTTTGTTCTTATAGCCATGGACCGGCGAGCTTAATGGCGCTGCTAATCTGTTCCAACTGCCATAACAAAATTCTATGGTCTGGGTAGCCTGAAAACCAGGACTTTGGAAGTTGCTGGGCATGGTGTAACACGACTGGTTTCCGACTCACAGGCTTCTCCTCTGAGTGCCCAGGGCAGGGGCTGAGCATCAGTCCCCTTTAACAAGAATCCCAGTTCAATCATGGCGTCCTTCCTCATTAAAGGTTTTCTCCTGGGCTGGGGCAGGAGCAGGGCACACTGGTGTCTGGTGACATCCTAGCTGTTTGGCTACATCACAAGAGGTAGAAAAGAGAGAGGAGAAGTAGGTACCGTAACAGGCCCCAGACCTTAGCACAATTGACTCCATGATGGAAGTACCAGTCAGGCTGTAAAACTCACCACATAGACAGCAGCAGCTGCCAAAACTAAAACAAAGGCTTAATCCATCAAAGTCTCAAAATGTGCTTAATCTTGCCTTTTGGCTTCTGTAGTTCTGCTTCTGGCTAACTGTTCTTGTTAACTGAAGTGTATCAACCCAGAACATGGTTTTTGTGCTTAAAAGCTCACCCCGAGAAAGGCTCAGGGCTGCACTAGGATCCCAAACACCCAGTGTAGTCTCAGGCTGGCTAATAAATACTTTCTTTGGGCTTAAACCCATGTCTAAGCAGTCTTCCCTGGTGGGTACCCCACAGCATTACCTTCTGACAGCTCCCTCTTTGAGAAACATCATCTATTCCGAGATTCAACTCCCTCCCCCAGTCAGGTACTTCTCTTTCCCGTGTCCTGCTGACCTACCATGGGGCACAGCTCCTAAGGCTTCCACCATCTGTCAGGACTGCCACACGGGGACCCAAACTCTGGGCACATATACCTTTTGGGCAGGAGGAGCCAATTTGACAGATAAACGGAAATGGGGCTGTCCAGCTCAGACACGAGCTGCTGGTCAAGGCTTCGATGCTCTGTGTGCCTCGGAGCCTCCACGTCCTCCCTCTATGAGCCACCGGCAGCCAGCCCAGCTATGGCCCAGAACCTATGCTCCAGAATAGGGGTGTGGGGATAGGGAGTGCACATCAGACTCAGCCATCCAGATGTTGCAGGCACATGGGCCTGGACCCCAGCCACAGTGCCTGCACCCCCTTTCAGATTCCACTTCTAGAACCCCAGCCCCCAAAGCCATCTGCCCCTCTTGTCTCTCCATACTCCATCTTGATCCTGGTGACCACAGGTTGGCCGTGCGGCTCGCCTTCTCAGCGATGTGAGTCTTTGGGGATTTCCTGATTAAAGGATAGACTCACACTGTGCCTAACACCAGCAGCAGTTCTTGCTTGGTAACACATCATGGCTGTGCCCTGGGATGTGGCCAGAGAGATAACTATTAACTCCTTGAGATAGCTCAAAGCCATGGCGGCCATTTGTTCAACCGCTCCGATATTTACTGACATTTTCAGATTGTTTGCAGGTGTATGTGTGTTTTCACTGCGACCCAGCTCCATCATTAACTCAGAGTCACCTTAAACATTCATGACCCTTCTCTTGTGGGTCTCAGTTTCCCCATACATTCAGGAAACTGACCCATTTGATCTACTCTAGAATAGTTCCTGATCAGTCTTGTCCCTTAAATATTGTGCTAGGTATTTTTCTCATAACGGTGGCAAATACCTGACAAAAGCAACGTAAGGGAAGAGGGGGCTCATTTGGGTTCAAAGTTCATGGGTACAGGCCATCATGGAGAGGACATTGTGACAGCAGGAGCTTAAGTTGGCTGCCCATGTTGTGCCTGCAAATAGGATGGAAAGGGGCGAATGCTGTTGGCTTTTTCCTTCTCAGGTAGTTCAAGGCCTCGGTGTGTGGAACAGCACTGCCCACACTGTCTTCCCTCTTCACTTGACTGCATTAGAAGACACCCTTACAGCACACCAGGAGGTGTGTCTAAGGGTGAGTCTAAGTCTGTGCAAGTTGACAATGAACATCAACCAATATGAACATGGATCAGGGATTTATGAGTGCACGTCCATGTGGGTTTGACACAAACAGCGTTTTTCTTTTCCTTGTCTCTTTTGACAGACGATGTCTCTTTACCTAGACGTTGATTGCAGAAGAGACAGTCTCTTCAATACACAGTGCTGGGGAAAGCGGAGAGTCACACACAGAATGAAGCTGGACGCCTCTCGCCATGTACAGAAATCAGCTCAAAATGAGCCAGAGGCCTAAAGGGAAGACCTGAAATTTCCAGAAGAAAATGCAGGGGAGAGGGTCTGAGACATTGGTATAGGCAGACCTTTCTGCCTGAAAACACAGGAGATAAACAGCTAAAGAGATTCTATCAAAATGAAGCGGGTTTTAAAGTCAACATGGCCTGCAAGAGGCCCGAGAGCAGGTTCTCCAGCGGCAGGAAGGCTGCGTGGGGGTGAGGGTAGGGAGCAGAATGTGCAGTGAAGACACTGCCTCCAGGCTGAGGGTAAAGCCCTGCCTCCCTCCCCCTCCATCCTCCTAGACCCTTCTGTGACCCCATCTCCACTTTAATAGAATCTCATTTTGTTATTTCCATTTTCATTGTCCATGCGTCCCCCTGAACATATCAGTCTTCAGCGCCTTTCACTGTTTCTCTGTTCCCTTCTGGTAGTTCTGAGGCTTGTTCTTACATTTTTGAAGTTTGTTCTTACAGTTGATCAGTTTTGAGGTGAAATGCCCCTCCCTGTCCCAGGTGCCCAGGCCAGGACTCCCAGAATTATCTTGCCTTCTCCCCTTCCCTTGGCTACCACTCACTCCAAACACAAGGTCCCCCCCTTTTTTTTCCTTTAGGACTGTGAGGACATCACAGTTACGGGGTGGCTCATGTATGGGAGTCTTAACGGAGCCATAGAGCACTGTAGGGCTGCAACTGCCCAACTGGAAGTCTGAGGTGCGGGAGTCCTAGAGGAGCCGGTGAGAGGGTGAGTGGGACACAAAGCAGGGGTCCTTCCACTGGGGTCCTGACCCAGAGGGTGACCTCTTCAGAGTCTATTAGCTGGCTACTGCAGACTCCTCACTTATACCTAGGAGCACAGGCTCCAAGGAACACAAGGAAGAGGCTGTTGATATCACCCAGCAAGAATAAGAACGCTACCACAATGTTTTTTTTTAGCAAAGTTTGAAGCAAGCTTTATTAAATGCTGGCCTGGATGACAGACACTGGCCAGGTCCAGATCCGGACTTCCCAGAGTATGGCACCAAATTGCATTAGCCAGGGCAAACCCCACAAGGCTACATACTTCCCACTTTTGTCCTACCTCGGTGTGGGGGGGGCATACATCCCAACATACTTCCTGCCTGCACACCTCCCACTTACATGAGATGGAGCACAGCCTGTGAAGTTTGGGCAACCAACTCATATACAGAAGTGAAAACACGCGGCTTATTGTCTTCCGTGAACAACAGCCCCCAGCATCCCAGGAAGTTATCTCTCCTTGAGCAAGAGGAGCTTAGGTAGTTAGGGGTTAGATCATTTTTCCTCTGTAGATCTCTTAAGCACGACAATTAAAACTTAAAGCATAACATTAGCCCTCACAAAGCCAGGAGTCTGTGAAGTACAGACCCAGACCCTCCACAGAGGTCTAACCTGGGAAAGGTCCAGCTAGCCATGGGCCACTGTTAGAGCAGAGTTACAGAGCCTAGCCTGGACAGCTGAAGTGACTGAAAAGACAGGGCTTCTGAGATATAAAGAGACATGAGCCTTGCTGTGGTCTGCTGTGCGCGCCCAAATAGCACATACAGGAAATGCAAGCCTAATGGTATGGTAGCCAGTGCTGGTGTGAACGGCTTTATCAGGAAGAGAAAGAGACCCAAGTTGGCATGCTTGGTCTCTGTTGTGTTGTTTTAGTGAGGGGGTCTTCATCGAGTGCCAGCTCCATGCCCACGAACTTCCTAAGCCACATACAAGTTCACATGCTAAAGAACACACTTGTGTCGTGATGGGGGTGGGGAACGAGACAGAGAGACACACAGAGAGAATACGAATGTGTATGAGTATGGTATGTGCATGTGTGGTATGCATACATGAGTATGTGCGGGTGTGTGTGCCCACACGGGCATGTAGGGGCCCGAGGAGGATATCTGGCATCATTTCCTATCACTCTCTACCTTTCACTTGATGGCTGGTGGCCATCAAGCCCCGCAAATCCTCTCGTTCCCCTAGCTCCCGCCCCAGCACACAGTAACAAGCATGGCCTGTGGCCAGGCTTGGCTTTTTACACGTGTGCTGAGATCCAAACTCAGATCCTTGTGGTTGTACAGCAAGTGCTCTCGGCCACTGACTCGTGTCCCCGAATCCCACCTTTGTCCTTTATAAATGTTCCAGTCCGGGGCACTCAGTGATAGCAACAGAAGACAGACAGAGAGACCACCTGTTGCTGAAGGCGGATCTGAGAAAACAGATGGGCATGACTAACAGCCTGGGCAGGTTGGCCAGGCCAGGGTGGCGCCACCCTCCCGAAGTCCTCCAGGCTGGACTTGTCATCTGGGTTCTCCTAGAAAGGAGCGCTTTCAGATTCACAACCCCTCCCCCACCATTCTCCCTGCCAGCCTGGCCAGCCCCTGACATTTCCCTTCTAATGAGATGTTCTAAATGGCCTCTTGTGCTAGTTCAGACTCTAATGGAGATGTCCTCATCCTTGGCCATTCGGATCATTAGTAAAAAGGTTAATGGTTCCCCCACTGGGCCAAATAGCCTGTAGATTTTAGGGCCTCTCTCCCTGTCCACGTCCCCAAGCTGGGGCTCTCAGACCGTCAGAGTACTGGCTGGAGAGCTGTGGACCCAGATGCCAACAGAGACAGGGTGACTCCAATAGAGCTGTGGTCCATGGTGTGAACTGATGACAGAGGGTTGGAAGGGATGGCACTGCCGACATCATCCTCCGGAATTGAAGGACTAGAACTCACATGACGTCCAGGCTCTGCCTCTTGGTCATTTGTAGGAGCAGCTTTTGTCTTCCTCACCTGCTGTCCCTCTCAGGCCACCCTTTCTACCAGCAAGAAAGAATTCATCTTGGTCCTCCGGAACCATGGCTCACCTCTGCTGAAAACCTCCCCGGATCTTCAAAAGGACGTCAGGAGTTGCCAATCCTACCTCAGAGCTCTCTGCCTAACACAGGCCGCCTCCTAGTCTGTAGAGCATCAGAACAGGTCAGCAAGTGCAAGCCCTGGCTCTAACTGGAGGCCACCCACACCTAGAGCCCAGGGCCCGATTCCATGGGCCTTTTGGTTTAAAGTCCACTGAGATGAGTAATAATTATTTCCTCATGAGTCCCAAATACCTCAAAATGAACATAGCTACATCAAAATGAATATAGTAACTGAGGTACCAGGTACCTCAGTTACTACCTGCAGCACACCCAAACGGTAGGCCGCGTGTTTCCTGTTGCAGCCCTAGGAGGACAGAGGCGCCTCCTACACCATTTTCAAATATTCCTTTAAAAGGCCAATACCTACCCATGTAGACTTGCTGTGGCCCAAGTTGGATCATTATACATACCCCCCCCCAAAAAAAAAATTGTGTCTTCTAAGGCCTGAGGCCCACTACTTCGGATGTAGTATTTATTTTGAGGTGTTTGGGAGTCTTAAGGAAATAATTATAGTCATCTCGGTGGACTTTTAAACCTTGTAAAAAGAAGGGATGGCACAGGAACCTCGCAGAGAGCACCACACAACCACACAGGGAGAAGACAGCCCCCTGGAAGCCCCACAGAGAGGCTTAGGAGAAAGCAGCCTGCAAACTCCTTGATCTTGGGCCTCAGGCTTCCAGGATTGGGAGACAATGTATTGTTACTTTAGCAACCCTTGTCTGTGACTGTTGTGTCCTGGTTCTGAGAGCACCCTGACCCCAAGGGAGTGCTCCAGCTGCTTCTCTGGAAAGCCAGGATAAAAGTATCCAGGCCACACCCTGACACGCAGAGCTGGTATCCAGAGTAGGCCTCGGGCTGGAGCTCCCAGGCCCACTGCCCTCATGGTCACAGTGGCTCCTAAGACCTCAGCAAAGGGGTGGCACAGGGTAGTTTATTAGGCTATGAAATCCAAGCAGAAAATTATGCCCTGATCTTCTCTCCTGGCTCTCAAAGGTGAAGGGAGCAGGTAGCCCCTCCCCACACCCAAGACATGTACCACTTCCCCTCAAGCCTAGCAGGGAGAGGAGCCTGCACCCGTCAGAGCTTCTCAACAGACCCAGCTCCCCAGGTGACATTGGGTCTGCCTACCTGTGTGGGTTGCTCTAGCATCTCCCTCCTGACCAGCTTCCAGCCCCAAAGCCTCCTACTGCAGCTTAGGAGAATTCAAAGCCAGAGGAAATGAAGCAGGACAGGCCCTCGACCTCAGTGCCCTGCCCTGTAGATAGTGTTTGTAGGTCACTGCTTTCTTGTAGTGCAGATGTGAAGGCTACCTTATCTGTTAGACGGCAGGGTAAAGATGCCAAGTTCAGGGCAGGGTACAAGCCGGTCACGTGGGGGCTAATGAAACTGATGGAAGGGCGATGAGGGTTTCAGAGCCTCTGGCTACAGTCCCCCTGGCTCAGGGATGAAAGCCTAGATCTGCAGTCCAGAAAACTGAGCAGGACGCTAGGCCAGTTCCGCATGAAGCTGCAGCCCTACCACAGCCGGAGCCTGCCACCTGCATATACCACACACCTGGGCAGCTCTCTGGTCCTCTCTGACTTCTGAGACTGCTCTCACCTCTGCGCCCAATGTCCATTCATGAACTAGAACCCCAGGCAGGCTGCTACCCACTGCCTTTCGCCTCTAGCTCTACGCGGCTTTCTCTCCTGCAAACCAGACTGCGGCCCTGTTCCTCCCTTCCAGTGACTCCTCCTGCCCTGAGTTTAGCCCAGGTCCTGAGGATCCCCAAGGTACACGTCACAGCCATACCCTCCCTCTCATCACCAGCCCACCTTACAGCCCTCAAAACCATCCCCATGCCCTTGCCTTCCCAGTTACCTGGGTTACTCCTTCTATCCGGAATCCCTACCTCTGATTTATAGCAAACCCACCATTTGAGAGGAAGGGGGCTGGAGGGTTGAGACTCAGCTGAAAAAGTGCTTGTCTGACTTGTTCTAAGCCCAGGATTTGATTTCTGGCACCCCCATAAACCACGCCTGTGCGCATCTGTAATCCCTGCACTTGGGAGGTAAAGGCAGAAGGGTCATCAGTTCAAGATCATCTTCAGCTACACAGCAAGTCTGATGCCAAACTGAGCAACATGAGACCCTGTCATAAGGGGAGGGGAAGAAGAGAAAAAAATGAAAGAAGAGGGAGCAGATGTCGGGTCAGGCTCCCACCCAGCTCAAGCTTTTGGAATCCTCCATTTCATCATCATAGGGATCCAGGATGAACACATGGGGAGGAGGGAGTGAATAAATACAACCTCCCAACCCCGCCTTGAACTCACTTAGGCAAAATGGTGATAATCAAACATATTACAACCTACAAGGGAGAATGGGTAGAGGCCTAAATATAGTACCCCCTCCGACCAGGCAGTTCTTGGCTGCAGGTTTTAGCCTCTGCATCAGCCTCTTTGTCTCATTTCCCACCTCCTGGTCCCCTCTCCTCCGTCTCATGCTCAGGGCTCATCATCATCTCCCCCAAAGAGATAGTACAGGTTTTCCCAAGGTTATCTGAAAGAATGAGGAAGGGCCTTGTAATCCCTTCCTGCTGCAGTGCCCTGCCTCAGGGGATGGTGGGACCTACCTTCCATCACAGATACCCAGACCAGGGGTCCCACTGGCCCTCCTATGACTTTTAGGTTGTCATTAAAAAGATGAGTCTCAAAGAAAATCCCATTAAAATGAAAATTAACACTCCACACACCCCACGAGGCTGGAGTTCTTCATATCTATCCTGGCGAGAAAAATCTTGCTTGTGTGCCCAAGGGGGCCTGTTCGAGATTGCTCTCTCCAGTGTGGTGTGTAATAGTGAAACCTCACAAAGAATAGGAATTCCAGTGCGACACGTGAGTAGCAGGGACCCGCATGGAGCGGGAAAAGCTATCTTTCTGCAGCCATGCCACAGGAAGCCCCACACTCCCTCAGCACAAAGGGCTCAGGTGAGGTTTCCTCTGGCATTCAGTCATTTGGAGAGAGTCACAAGCTCCCCTCAAAGCATGCTACGTTCTGTTGAGGCTGAGCACAGAGTCAAACCGACTGTTGTACAACACTCTGTTGTATTAGGGTGCTGGAGTTGCCAGCACAAACACTCAGAAAACAAAGTTATTCTTTCACTGTCCCAAAGGCCGGAAGTCTAAGTACCATGGTGTGGCCAAGTAGGTTTCTCTTGGGCACTCTCTTTCCTTCTGTGTGTTCATGACTGCCTTCTCCCTGTTTCTTCCTGAAGTCAACCTACATCTGCTTGTGTCTTAATCCTTTCTCATAAGGACACCAGTCATGTTAGGACCCACCCACATGATGCCGCTGTTCCTCAATCACCTCCTAATGATCCCGACATATGCCTTTTAGGGAGAGAATTCAATTCTCGTGTGCTTACTGCGGATGAGGCGCTATTGCAAACGATCCATCCTTTCTTCCATTTCCTTCTTGCAACAACCCTCTGAACAATTTTCATCATCCTCACATTACAAAGGATATAAAATAAAAAACAAAAAACAAGCTTCAAAGAGATGAAGGCAACTGTGTAAGGTCACCCAACCTTAATCATCAGCTGACCTTCTGTCCCTGTGGCGGCAGCTTCATTTTGTTTTGTTTTGAGACAGGGTCTCATGCAGCCACAGCATGATAAATAGGCATGCCGACCTTGAACTCATTTTCAGCCTCCATCCACCGATTACTGGGATTAAAGGCATGTCCTACCATGCCTTGCTTTCTGTCTTTTTCTAATGGACACATGATGATTATATGCAGTTCTGGGGTGCTGTGGGATAGTTCATGTGATGTGTAATGAACAAAACAGAGTAGTTGGCCTCTCTGCCTTCTTAAGCAACTATCATTCCTTTCTTGGAACCTTCAAACTCCTAGCTTAAAGGTCCTTCTGAAATTGATAATCAGTCATTTTCCCTCAAGCCACCCTACTATGCTGTAATGCAGTGTTTCTCAACCTGTGGGTCATGACCCCTTTGGGTGTCAAACAACCTTTTCACAGGGGTCACATATTAGATATCCTGCACAACAGATATTTACATTATTATTCATAACTGTAGCAAAATTATAGTGATGAAGTAGCAATGAAAATAACTTTGTGGTTGGGGGTCACTACAACATGAGGAAAATATATTAAAGGGTCGCAGCATTAGGGAGATTGAGAACCACTGCTATGAGGCCTTAGAGCCTCAGCTCCTCAGCTGCTACTCCAGAAGGTGGGCTCTGGGGCCAGGGGGTTACTTGTGCCACTCTTGAGGCCTGGCACTGAGAAGGTGCTATACGAGAGAGTGATGGCCAGAGATGGGCTCTCCTTCAAGGACCCCAGTCCCCACAAGGCTCCCCTAGTCTCCTTCAGTGCTTGGCTCACAGCTGAGCCCTCAGGCCTCCTAACAGCCAGCCCCAGCTCCCAGTCCCCAGGCCTGCCCAAACTCAGGCACCTCAGAGCCGCAGAGACAGCACAACCCTCTGGTAAAAATCAATGCCATTGCCAGTGAGCAGCTGGGCTGAGCTTCCCCGGGCTCAACCGTATCCCAGCAACAACACGCACATCCCCTTGTCTGCAAGCTCCTGAGAAGATCCTGCTCTCAGACGCCAGGGCCCAGCTAGTCCCAGCTCAGAAACCACTGAGCCTGCAGCCTCCACTCAGGCTGGAATGGGCTCAGCAGATCCCAGGCTCCTGGGCCAGGAATAGACCCCCTCCTAGAGAAAGCTAAGAAAGATGTCCTGGTCAAAGGGATGGTCAAAGAACCATCATGGGTTTCTGAGGTCTCTGCCACCTAACTCCTAACCCCTCATAGGTCTGCTGCTCCTCTGGAGGATAGTTAATCCTCTGGCCAGAAGAGTCTGCAGAGAGACAGTGTCCCCTCCCCCCGACAGTGAGAACAGTTGGAAATTGACAAAGCTCTGGAAACAGGTGCACAAGATGAACGCTTTACAGAGAAGCTTCCAGAAAGCACCGTATCCTCCCTAAGCCACAGGCTCTTCCAAAGAGGACCGGGAACCCCTTGCTGTTGAGGAAACACATCCTCTCCCTGTCTCAACTGTCCCGAGACATCAGACCTTGTGGTTGCATGCCCAATTCCCATGCTATGGAGCCTGGTTGGCCTTGAACTTTCCTTTGGTGCTTGGCTGAGGTAGAGCTGCCAGCCAGGGCTGGGTAGAGGAGACAGGAAGATAGAAGCTGCAGGCTGGATGCCAGCCCCAGGCTCGCTCGCCAGCCTGCTGATTTGCACTGCTGTGCTCCTAGTTACCCTCTTTGATGGGTCTGTTTGTTCTGGTGGCTAAAGCTGTTTCCCTCTCTCCTTCTAACTTACTGAGAGTTGTTGTGGTTCCTTTTCTATTTTCTCTGAGGTTTCCTTGTAGAAACTGTCAGCCCACTTCCTCTGCCAAACTTAGTTATTTTCCATTGTCTTATGCATACCATTGATTCCTTTTCTTTGGCCGTGATGCCTTTTGAAGACCCTTTGTGGTCGGTCTTGTCTATAGCCGACAATGTTTTGAAGGCAAGAGACCAGGTCTTGGAGCTGGGCGGTCTTGCCATTGTTGATAACTTAGTCTCTTAGAACGATGGGTCCTTCATTTCTTTATATGGAAACTTGGGACAGATGGACGTGTCTATGGGGATGGATGAGTCATATCTGTTCAGGGTTGTCATTTTAAAGTCCCTGACCCAGGACATTGCCTACCACAGGTACACGGCCATTGGCACCACATGTTAGCATTGGTATCAAGAGTCTGGGATGACAGTTGTGGGGTCAGTAGTTTTCTTGTCTTTTCCTTCCCATGGGGAGGTTCTCAGCCACAACTGAAAAACCTGCACAAAGGGGCTCAGGAATGAGGAGGGACAGCTCACCTACAATCCTGAACCTGCCAGTCTGTCTATCCATCCCTTTCCTTTTCTGCTCAGCTCTCCCTGGGTGAAGAACAAACACATTAACCCCAGCCCCTGTGGTGGGATTAGGAATGTGGCTTACAGGAGACCAATCAGCATTCTAAACATTTTCCCCCAGTGCTTTTTAACCGGACCAAAGGCTTTGGGGGTGTCACTTCCTAGAGAACAGGCTGGGAGACATCTTCTGCTACAGTTTGGAGCTTCAAGAAGGAAGCTGGCCTGGAAGGAGTACCAAAGGCTGATTGAGGAGGGACTTCACGCATGGATCCAGGGTATGCTAACAGCTTAGCTCACAACTGGCTTATAGCTGAAGGGAATCTGCCTCTCTATGGGTTGCTCCTGGCACCCCCTCACCCTTCTATTAGGTGCATTCTGGATTTTTGAACTGATGTTGAGTTGAGTCTTAGGGACCATTAAGATGGACCTAATATTGTTTGCAGATGAGAAAGGCATGACTCATGGGTCTTGAAGTGTTCAACCTTGGAATATCTCTGATCAAGGCCCTAGAAGACCCCTTCAGTGAACCTTTCAAAACACTGCAGAAAGAAATTGAAAAAGACGGCAGAGGATTGACAGGCTCCCACTAGACAGAATCAATACTGTGGAACTGGTTGCATTACTAAACGCAGTCTGCAGATTCAGTGCGGGTCCCACCGATATTCCAATGACATTCCTCACAGGAACATAAAACGCATCCTAAAACTCATACAGAAGCACAAAAGACCCCCAATGGGCAAAGCAACACTGAGCAAAAAGAACAATGTTGGAGTTATCCCCACACCTGATTTCAGGTTATACTGCAGAGCCATAATAACAAAACAGCATAGTCCTGGCACCAACAGAGACACTCACATCAATGGAAGAAATAAAAGAGCCCAGTGTAAACCCACACACCTGAAGCCATGTGGTTTCTGACAAAGATGTCAAAAATGTACACTAGAATAAAGACACCATTCGGTGCAGGGGAAACAGCATATCCACTGTAGAAGAATAAACTAGATCCCTGTTACATCCTGTACAAAAATCAGCTCCAAGTGGAGCAAAGACTTCTGTAACATAAGACCTAAAACTCTTAAACTGCTAGAAGAAAGCACGGCAAACATTTCCGGACATGGGCACGAGCAAGGACTCTCCAGGTTAGGAAAGAAAACCAGTAATTGACAAATTGGATTGCATGAAATTAAAAGGCTTTGGCATGACAGAGGGAAGTAATCGAGTGAAGGTTAGGGGTTGGGGGTAGGACAGATTTCTAGCCATGTATCTGACAGAGGATTAGTATCTAGAGTATATAAGGAACTCAGAAACTGGGAACTGGAGAGATGCTCCAGCAATTAAGAGCTCTTGCTGCTCTTGCAGAGGACCTGGGTTTGGTTTCCAGCGTCTTCCTGCCCCTGCATGCACTTCAATACATGGTGCACATGAATTCACACAGGCACATGAGTGAAAAAGACACCTTTGAACAGAGAGAACTCAAAAGCTAAATACCAACAAAATGCCAATTGGTAAGCAAACTAATGAAATAAACAAATTCTGGGAAGACGAAGTGTGAGCGGCCCGTGAACACGTGAAAACATGCTCCACAGCCTCCTTTGTCTATCAGAAGCGGACTAAAACAACCATTGAAAGTCCATCTCACCCACATCGGCACAGCTATCACCGAGAAAACAAAGAAATGCTGTTGGGGACGTAGCACCTAAGACGTCTCACACGCTACTGCCAGGTTCCATCCACTATGGAAATCAGTATGGAGACTCCTCGGAAAACTGAAAATAGAGTCAGCACATGATCCAGCTACGCCATTCCTGGGAATGTATTCAAAGGCCCCCACGGATACATTCACACCTGTTTATTGTGACACTATTCATAACTGCCAAGTCATGGTGTCAGGCTAGGTGTCTGCCAGCAGATAAGTGTATATCGAAAGGCCATTTGTATACACACCTGAGTTTGGGACATAATAAAAAAAAAAGAAAGAAAGTATGTTGTTTGTAGGAAAATGGATGGAACTGGAAGTAACCAGAGAGGTAAAGGTTGCATGGGTTCTCTTATTTGTAGAGCTTAGATTTTGTGCAGACACATAAAATCAAGTGTCTCTCTCTATCCTTAAAATACCTGGAACAATGTAACTATTATTGTGTCTACAGTTGTTGAGTGGTGTTGCTCAGAGAATGACGTAAAGGAAAACCCTGCACAAGGGCTACATAGTGAGGGTCTGTCTGAAAATAGAGCGGGGGTGAGCATTCTTGACCATGGCTGTTGGTTAGACCCAGAGGCACATACCCCATAGATACGGAGACCGGCTGTGGCCATCTTCCTACCTACCCCGTCCTCATTCGCTACCTGCCTCGCTCCCTTTGTTTTTCCCCATTACATGCACCACTGACATCCTCTATTTCTGTTTTATATTTGTAGCCACTAGAATGTCCATTGCGCCCCCCCCCCGGGGGGGGCAGTGAGTCCTCCTTTTTTCCACAGCTGTGTGCAGTGTCCAGGACCTGGGGGTGCGACAGTGGGGAGGAGAGTACACAGTGACTTGTTGAACGGTGAATGGACAGTAGATGATGCGCCGCAAAGGGCCTGCTCTCAGGAGATGCTGTTTGAGCCAAATGGTGAGAAGCAGACCTTTGAGGCTCGGGGGAGGGTCCCCAGACTCAGGGAAACGCAAAGGCTCTGGGGGCAGCAACAAGGGGCCAGAGCGAAGAGTAGGAGCCCGAAGTGTAGGGAAAGCGGAGTCTAGCAATGGTGACGTGGAGGGCACTGTGGGAGGTGAGGCTTGGAGGGGTTAACCGGAACCTTCTGGGAAGCCTGGGAGAGCTTTCTGTGGGACCGCAAGCTAGGCACTCTGAAGGCAAGCTCTTCCCTGGCTCTCAAGATGTTAGTGCAAGGGGGGGACACCGGAGATGAAAGAGGAACCAAGGGGCAAGCCTGCGGAGACATCCTGGTCAGGCAGTTGGGTGGGCCGGGAACAAGAAGCGGCCACATGGGAGCAAAGACCCTTATTCGGGCTTCTTCCCTGGCACCAGCTGACCTAGCTCTTTCTTTTATTCCAGCATCTTGACGCTTCCAAAAGGCAACCTGAAAATGCCGAGAAGCCTCTGGAACCTCCGGAAAACGGAGGAGCTCTCCAGAGCAAGGTTTTCAACCTGTGACCCCTTTGGAGGTTAAACCACCCTTTCTAGGGGGTTGCACATCAGATATTTACGTTACGATTCGTAAGAGTAGCAAAACTACAGTTATGAAGTAGCAACAAAAGATTTTATGGTTGGGGGGGTCACCACAACATGAGGAACTGCATTAAGGGGTCGCAACTTTAGGGAGGTTGAGAACCGCTGCTCTAGGGGGCTTCACGGGGCAGGTTCAACTGCGAGAGCCTTTTCCATACGATAACCACTGTCTTCTGTTACACTCAGATAGTGGCTACCTGCGCCGTGGAGCGGTGCCCCAAGGCAGGCTAGCAAGCTATAACAGAAAATCCCGGAAATTTCCAGAAGTTCAGGCCCCTCCCAGTCTGTTAACCCTTTCTCAATCTGTGAGGGTGCAGAAGGGGAGGAGCTGGGAAGTGGGAGGAGACGTGGGAGTGTTCAGAGGGGGAGGAGCCCAGCTCAGCCTGAAAGGCAGAAGTGGCTATAGAACCCAGGAGAGGCACAGGCCAGAAGAGGGATGAGCTGCGGTTGACCTGTGCCCGCCCTGCAGCAAGGAGACCCTCTGTGGCTGCAGGGAGCAGAAATATTGCACACTCAGGAAATAGCCACCGCCAGGCCAGGCCACAACCAGAGCAGGCTAAGAGGGCTGCCTCCTTTAAGGCTGCCGAGAGCTCTAGAAGCAAGCTCGTGGGAAGTAGAGGAAGGTTCCCTTCGGAACAGTCATTTCCCCCAGAGCCACCCACTTCCTGTCCAGAGACCAAGCGTACCCACAAGGGTAAGGTGATGATTAAAGTCACTCGGAGAAGCTGTCTTCGTACTTCTGTCCCAAGACCGCAAAAATGCCCCACTTTCTGTTTACATAACTGAGGGAGACCTTCATTACAGAGCAAAGGCGATGTGCCCAGAGGAGCCTGGCGCGCCACAAAACAGCCTGCAACTTCAGAAGAGAACAAACACCACTCGGCCCCACAGGACACCTCTCTGGTGAGGCACCTGTGCCAAGGCGGGCAGGTGTTTCAGCATGTGATCAAGCTGGGGAGGGAAGCCAGCTTTTGAATGCCTTGGGTATAGAACTACAGAGGCTGGAGAAGGGAGCGGGGGCGAGCTAGGCCAGCCGAGGTTTGGTGTCACCCTGGGAGGATTTTGGTCAGGAATTAGAGAGACAGATCGCTGTCCTAAATTTGACCACAAGTCTCCATTGCTCCAGGAAAGAACACTGTAGATCCGGTGTGATTGCTTGGGAAAATATTTGTAGCCACTTAGCAGACCGGTGAGGAGTATGCAGAGAAGAATTTCCAGACACTGGAAGCTGGACCAGGATGTGACACCAGGAAGCATCCCAATTAAGGGTCTTTCGTGGACAGCCATTCTCTTTAAGCATCCATAGCTCATGAAGTG
Source organism: Meriones unguiculatus (assembly GCF_030254825.1). NCBI lineage: Eukaryota > Metazoa > Chordata > Mammalia > Rodentia > Muridae > Meriones > Meriones unguiculatus. The sequence continues at coordinate 19,961,089 of NC_083359.1, forward strand.
TCCGGGACTGTGTGGTAGTGGAGGCCATCCTGGGGCTCAGGATGAAGTGGCCTGGGTAAGGTAGTTGAGAGGGGGAGAAGCCAAGTTGGGGGAGGATGCAGAGCAAGAGGAACGAGGCTGAGGGAGTTCCTCTAGCCAGCTGACATTTCACAATCTAGTGCTATTGATGTTGAAGACCAAGGCTCACTGGAGACGCAGTATGGATGGGAATCACCCAGAGTTTCTAAGGGAAGACCTTAGACCAGTCATGATGCCTCCGCAGATGGACGTGTGCCAGGATCTATCTGGAAGAGTCTCCCGGCTACTAGAAAAGAGACTGGTATTCAGTCAACCCAGGACAATATAAAGATACGGAGGGGAGGGGAAGGGTTGGAGAAGAGAGTCGGGAATGCACTCACTTGAAGATGGTCATTACCATGCTACAAATGATGCCCACACACAAAAGGATCACACGTAGGGGCTGCCACTCCCTTCCTTCATCTCCAGTCTAGTGCTTCCACGGTGTCACCTGGAAGCCTGTGACATGGAGAATGAGGATCTGACTCCCAAGTGGGAACCAATGTCAGCAGGGTCGACCCTGTGAATGCAGGTTCTGGGGGACGGCTGCTACCTGGAGAATTGCCTCCTTCTAGAGTTCTACAGGTTCAAGGTCGTAGGAGCCTCCTGAGTAAGCTTGCTTCTCTCTACCAAGAGGGAGAAGGAGGCTAAGAGAGGAGTCTTCATGCAGTGAGCTTGCAGATGGAAACCAGAAGCAGAGGACACTGAGGCCAGAACATGTGAGGCTGAGCCAAGCTTGGGAGGCAGAGGGAGCTGCGGATGGTCCTGGCTGGGCGTGGTTCTGGAATGTCAGACTGAAAAAAAATTCCTTTCATCTTGTAGGATATGGGAATGGTGGGCAGTTTTCACAAGCGCATGAGGGCCTGGAGGGAACAGCAGGGTCCCTGGTAGGATGGGTCAGAGGTGAATGGGAGGACAATGGTGGCACCTGTTTGGACACTAATAGACCTAGGGTTCCTGAACACCAGAGGGCAGATCTTGGGATCCTCTTCCTAAGAGGGGAAAAGGACACTCAGAGTGGGAGTTTACCCATGAAACTTACAGAAAAAACAGGACAGAGAGCTAAGCATACATTGTGTCCCCATGGTGGGAACACTGATTTCCTTATCATCTCAGTGGCAGTGATGACCCCTTACTTGGGGAACTGGAGGAGAGAAACCACATCCTTCGACCCACCTAATCTATAGTCAGAAAGTCCAGCAAAGGAACTCTGGGAACCATTAAAGTGCATGTGTGAAGTTGGCATCTTCATCAGCCAAAGAAAGGGGCAGGAGGCCAGACCTCCCTGCAGGCTATTGTGGGCTGGGGAAGGGAGAGGGACAATAGGAGAGAAGTAAAAAAAAAAGGCAGGGAGCAGGAATGGGTTCTGTGTCATTTGGAGGTGAGTGTGCTATGCTTGACTGTACATACCAGGTAATGAATGGAGTCTGTGTAAGGCCCCAGGATAGCTTAAAAGATCCCCAAACCAGGTCCAACCTCATACATTTTTTAGTTCTGTTGCCAGGGCCGTTTACTCACCAGCTGTGTGACTTTCTCTGGGGAATCTGTTTTGATTCACCCCAGAGAGAGAAGGCATGGATAGACCAAAGACATGGCTCCCACCCAAGTCTACCTTGAGGAAGCAATGAATTTTGTGGGGGGGGGTTATTTACAGAACGACGGGTGACGAGTCACTCACAGGAGCATGAACAACTGACAGGCGGCATCCTTTTTCCAGACACTGCTGGCTCTCTTCACACCCTTGGGTGAGGTCAGGAGCCCTCCCCGTCTTCTACGAGAGACTGTTGGGGGGCCCAACCTCATGATGGCCATATGCGGGTAATCGTAGATGCTCGACTTTCAAGGCGGCCTCAGCCACGCCACGCCCCGGGGACAAGGGCCTACAACACCATGCACCCACTTGTGGGTGGCTCTCCTTATTTCTGCCCAATTATAGGTTGAAAATATCAAAATTAATATTAATAAATATTAATAGTAATAAATATATTAAACTTCAAGAAACAGTCCTAAAGTTTTAGATAACTTTTTTGCACTGTAGATTAACTTTTCTGCTTTATCTTAGTTATCACTAATGTCTCACTGAGCCTAATTTGTAAATTTAACCTCATTGTAAGCACACAAGCCTAAGAAAAATGTAATTTAGGAGGAGCATTATAGCTCCCCTAGATTGGGGACTCCCCTGGGGGTCTTGTGTGAACCTCCTGCAGATAATGGAGGAGGCGTCTTTCTGTCAGTTTTACTCCAGTGTCCATCCCCAGAGCTGCCAACAGCATTGAACTACTTTATAACAGACATTCGTTCTTCATAATTACTGTGAGAGAACCTTGGCAGCTCGCAAAGCGAAGTCCTTCTCAGGACGGCGCTTGACTGTCAGGTTTTCTTTTTACTAACTCCTTCCTCGCTGGCTTTTGACTCTTAGTCCTGGAGAACTTGGGATCCTCCAAGCCCTTCTCTCTATTCATGGTCACTTTCCCGTCCATGTTTATGCAACTCCACGCTTCCCGCCTGCGGGCCCTTTTCATTTTGGTTGTGTCCCAGTTCGTTTATGAAACCACCTTTGCTTTGCTGTTTTCTGGTTCCCTGCCGCATCACAGTGTCAGGGCACATGCTCTGAGGACGGGCGGCCTGAGTTCAAAGCCGGTGACAGCTTGCTCCACCACGCCAGGCAAGGTCATTGCCTCCCACAGAGTTCAGAATTTCATCCTTAAAGAGGACACACAGACGCCTCCAACCCATAGTGGTTCGGCTTGGATTTTTTTTTTTATTATTATTTTTACCTTTACGGTGGCTCAAAAGCAATACACTGTAGAAACCATACTTTGCATTTTGAATTTAGATCTTTTCCCAGGCTAGCAAGATGCAAAGTGTATTCCTTCCCAACGCTGTAGAGCCGCAGAGCGCCTCAGCCCATAGCTCAAGATCACATGTAGAAAAAGCCTACGCTCTCTATGCAAAAGTGCCTAGGCTGCAACCTGAGGGCCACGTGTGTCCCCGGGGAGCTGGGAATGCAGTCAAAGCATTTGAAGACAACAGCATCTTGTTGCCATGTCAAAGACTCAGACAGTGTACTTAGGGGGCCAGCAATTTTTTCTCAAGGGAGTACAGTCGACACTTCATTACGCAACAGGCTTGGTGCTCGGCATTTTCGGCTTCGTATTTGTTGATGTAAGTGAGTGGTTTAAGGCAAGCTACACTGTGGTTGTTCAGAGGACTAGGTCTACAAAATGCATTTGGGTCTTAAGGATAGTTTCAACTTACGATAGATCTATTGAGACATAAGCCCATCATAACCCAGTCTGCAGGCAAACGCGGACGGAACTCTTGACTGGCTACATCTTTTGCAGTACTTGAACTCACGCTGTCAGTGCCCGCTGGACCAGAATTCTACCAGTCACATCCTGAGCTAGAGTGTCATGAACTTTTGGAAGTGGCTCGTGTAAGCGGGGAACTTGCTGTCTAGTGTCCACGCCCACCCTGATTTTTGTTCTTACACACCTGGCCCCTCTAGACATTTGAACTTGCACACAGGTAAAGCTTCTTCCAGCCTTAACTGTTCACTCAGTGATCTCCCCGGGGTGCCCTTGGTCAGAGGCTGTCTCTTCTACTCAGAGACCAAGCAAACAAAAGCTCTGACTGAGGGAATCAACGCCCTCCTCTTAGTAACACACCGCAGCCAGAGCCTGTGGGAAAAACTTCAGACAACCACACCAGAGTGAAGCCCTGCCTGGTGGTGGCCTTGTGGTTAACCCCAGCGTGGCACAGATCAGTCTCCAAACTGCATTGGACATGACAGGCGACAGAGGGGCTTTCTCTCCTCCCTGAGTCTCATCTGCTCCTCGGCTCTTTAAATTTGGAAAGGAGTTCCTAACTCAATTGTGGGTGATACGAACAAGCAGGGAGGACAATGATCAGCTTATGTACAAGCTGCTGAGGGACAGGCCAGCCTGTGCTAACAGCCGTGGTGCTTAAGAGCAGGAGAGATTCATTGATGGGTCTTCTTTTTTCCTGGTTTTCCTGGCTACACAGTGTTTCTCTGTGTAGCCCTGGCTGTCCTGTACCTCACTCTGTAGACCAGGCTGGCCTCGAACTCAGAGGTCTGCCTGCCTCTGTCTCTCAAGTGCTGGGATTAAACGTGTGCACCATTACTGCCAGGCTTGTTTCTATCTTTTTAAAAGTTATTTTATTTTTATTTCGGGGAGAGGGGGTATATCTATGAGGAACTAGATTCACAGAGAGTTGTGAACCTCTGTGAGGATGCTGAGAGTTGAAACCCAGTCCTCTGTAAGTGCAGCCAGTCTCTTAACTGCTGGGCCATCTCTCCAGCCCCCATGAGATCCACTTTTAAATGCAATAGTGTGGGGGTGGGGGGTTGTCTTGTTTTTTAAGCTGTTTCTTGTGTTAGCTTTGTGTTATCCTAACAAGATCCCTGACCTAGGCTTCTTAGAAAGTGAAAAGTAATTTAATATGGTTTGTCATTCCAAGTTCTGTACGTTTGCACCTCTGGTGAGAATAACACCGTGGGTGGGGATGTGTGTCAGAGTGAATGCTCACGTCTTAAGCCAGGAAGGGGAAGATCCCACAGTCCCCTTCCAGGTCACATTTCCAAAGACCCAGCCTCTCCAATACCCAGAGCACCACCCACCAGCACTGTCGCCTGGGGCGGGCCAGGGTTGGGCATGGCAGGGAGTACAGGATCAGAATTTTCTTTTCTTAATTAACTCGATTTACTGCTCAGTCATAGGCCTTTTCCTCCCAGCCCCTCCCTCCCCTATCTCCTCTCCCCTCCCTCAGAATAGGGTAACCCCCTACCCAGACACCCCAAATCATCTATTCACATGAGGACTGAATTCATTTTCCTCCCTTGTGGCCTGGTAGGGAAGTCCCATCAGGGGGACCAAAAAGCAGGCAACATAGTCCATGTCAGAGATATGCCCCATCCCCTGACTAGTGCCCACATGAAGTCTAAGATGTCCATTGGACTTATCTTTTTGTGGTCTGCATATTGCAGTATGTCTAACTTGTACTATATGACTAAAATCCTCTTATAAGTGAGTATATACCATGTGTGTCTTTCTGGGTCTGTATTACCTCACTGAGGTTGATCTTTTTCTGGTTCCATCCATTTGCCTGCAAATTTCATGATTCCCTTGTTTTTAATGGCTGAGTAGTATTCCATTGTGTAAATGTACTACAGTTTCTTTATCTATTCTTCTGCTGAGGGACATCTAGGTTGTTTCCAGTTTCTGGCTATTATGAGCAAAGCTGCAATGAATATGGCTGAGCAACTGTCCAGTTTTCTGAGAAAGTGCTAGACTGATTTTCAAAGTAGTTGTACAAGTTTACACTCCCACCAGCAATGGAGGAGCGTTCTCCTTTCTCCACATCCTCACCAGCATGTATTGTCACTTGAGTTTTTTATCTTAACCATTCTGATAGGTGTAAGATGGAATCTCAGAGTCATTTTTATTTGCATTTCCCTGATGACTAAGGACGCTGAACATTTTTAAGTGCTTTTTCACGGTCTGAAATTCCTCTGCTGAGAATTCTGTCTAGCTCTGTACCCCATCTTAATTGGATTATTTGGTTTGTTGGTGTTTAATTTCTTGAGTTCTTTATATATTCTGGATATTCGCCTTGGGGTGGGCAGGGCAGGGAGTACTGTATCTGAATTATCTAACGAGAGCCAGAATGGTAGATCTGACATCAAGCTTATCCTTCCGCCTTCTACGGCTCTAAAGCAGTCACAATACATAGAGCAAATGTTGTGGGCATTTTTCAACAGCCAGCCAGAGAGAGCGAGAAGGAAGCCCAGCAGAAGAGACCCATGTGCCCTCGGACTCTTCCCCCAGCACAAACTTCCTGAGCACAGCACCGGAAGAAGAGCCCAGCACAGCTCACTGAGGGAGCACAGATACCAAGTCAAGAAGGCAGAGGCGAGGTCTGCACCTGCAGAAGCACCTCAGACCGAGAGGTTTGAGCAGCACAGAAGAGGGATAGGAACAGCTGAGTTTGGGCTGAGAACTGAGCTGCGTGACAGACAGTGAATACACAGCGAAGAATGATTTAATACGTGAAGAAAAGCCAAACTGAAAGATTACGTGTCACACAACGCTAGGAAACAGTAGACGTCTGTCCAAGCAGGGTGGATGAAGATGTCTGTGATTTTTAAGTGTGTGTGTGTCTGTTGACAAGGTCATCGCTCTCCTTCCTTGTTGAAGGATCTTTCTTATTTCTGATGATGCCCTGTGAACACCAAGTAGATAAGCCATGAACTTCTAGACGATTCCCTGGCCCCTTCCAGTCCTGCTGTAGTAGCGCTGGATTACAGGTAGGTGCCACTGCATCGCACTTTTTCACCTGGGCTGTAGGACTCCAACCCGGGTCCTCAGGCTTGAGCACTCAGCCCTCTTTACCTACTGAGCCATCTCCCAGGGGTCATGTCCCAGAGACACAGTTCTCAGCCTGGGGGTGTGGGTGTGGAGAGAGGGTCATCTCCCTCAGAGGACTTTTAGCAGTCCCTGGAGACATTTCGACGGTCACGATGGAGCACGCTACTGCCATCTAGTGGCTGGAGACTAGAGATGCGGCCAAACAGCCCACAGTGCATTTAGACAGGTTGCACCGTCATGAATGCGGCCCCAGTACCTAGTGTACCAATAGTGTCAGGGTTGAGAAACTCCGCCCAGAGCCAGAGCTCGTCTAGATCCCTGTGGCAGCTGGTAGCCAGCCTCCCAGTGTTCCCAGTGGTGTTCCTCTCCTACTGATCGCACCCTTACTTAGTCCCCCATATGCTCACCCCTCCCCACAAAGAAGAGAGGACCCTGGACTACAGCCCACAGAGGCCACCCAGGAAACATGGAAGGGAGCTTGCAGGGATAGTCTGCAGTCTTGGTGTAGATGAGCTTCATATGATTGCGGACCCAACGACAGACTGATTGCAATATCCCAAGAGACCCGGAACCAGAAAAACTGCTGATTCAAGTCACCTTCACATTCTGGGTCCTCAAAAGGAATAAAACAATGAATTTTTGTTATTGTTTTAAGGTGTTGGTTTTGGGGGAGCAATTTGTTACACAGCAATGGATAGCTGTTACAAACCTGTTCTGGAAAAGCCTAAGACCAAACCTTGATAGAATCAAGAAGAGATGACAGTAAATTTACTGCCCGCTAGAATTAAATTCTTTAAGGAAAGGAAACACGACCCAGGTGTTTTGAAATGCATAATCCACAAAGTCTAGCACACAGTGAAAAACTATTAAACATGCAGTCAGGTGGAGTGGTGCTCACCTCTAATCCTAACACTGAGGAGGCAGAGGTAGGTGGGTCTCTAAGTTCAAGGTCATCCTACCTACAGAGAGAGTTCCAGGACATCCAGGGCTACACAGATTCTGTCTCGATAGATAGATAGACAGGCAGACAGATAGATATAAAATTATTAGATATGCAATCAAGCAAGAAAACTAGTGTGTTACTCAAGCAAAATGCAACCGATAGGGATTCTGAGTTGATCCAGAGTTAGAAACAACAAAGATTTTAAAGCACATTAGAAGTTTGCTGAAAAGCTTAAAGAAAAATATTACTTTAATAGGTGAACAGATGGGGAATTCCAGGAGAGAGGAACAGGAATAATGGAAAAATAATGAACAGAAACTCTGTGAATGAAAGGAAAGTTTACTAGGTTGACTTCAAGTCTCATTTGAGGTGTTAGAAGAAAGGATTAATGAAGTGGAGACTGATTTCTACTCTGAAGAACAGAGGTTAAAAAAAAAAAATCAGTCCTAAAACATGAAAAGAACCCATGACTTGCGAGAACCTGTGAGGCAGTCCTCAGAGAGGATGAGGAGGAGATACATCCTGCAAGAACAGCTACTGGGGAGTGGCTGGTAGGACGCCTCCATGAGCGAAGGAGTTTGCTGCCTCAGTGGATGGTCTGAGTTTGATCGCACGTGCTGAAAGGAGAGAACAGAGTTCTGTAAGTTATCCTCTGACTTCCACATGCATGTTGAGGTGTGGGCACCTGATTGCATGCATGCCCACGCATAATAAATAAATAAATAAATAAATAAATAAATAAATAAATAAGTAGATGTAATAAAATTTTAAAGAAATAATAATTTAAAATTTCCCAAGTATAGTGAGAAAACATCAACTGGGGAGGAAAAAAAAACCTTCAAAAGGCTGCATATGATAGAAAATACAAGTAAGCACCTTAAAGTTATACTATTGAAAAGCAGATTACGTAAATGTGAACTATCAAGAAAATGGGTCAGTGATCAAATAATGGGGCTGCCTTAGGGAGAGGGAACATAGGTAAAAGGAAAGTAAAAATGGACACTAGGAGTGGGAAGACTTAAGAAGGAGAGAGCTGGGATACTGAGAAGATGAGGGTATGGGATTAGGATTAATTCAGATGAAGGATGTAAGAAAGTCATACTGAAGCTGGGTGGTGGTGGCACACGCCTTTAATACCAGTGCTTGGGAGGCAGAGGCAGGTAGATCTCTGTAAGTTTGAGGCCAGTCTGGTCTACAGAGCAAGTTCCAGGACAGCCAAGGCTACTCAGAAAAACTGAAAAACTGTCTCGAAAAACTGAAAAAGAAAAAAAGAAAGAAAATCATACAGGAACCTATTATCTTATAACCCAAATAAAAGCTACAGTAGAGTTGAGTGGTCGATACTTATAATGCTTCTTCTAGCGACAGTGTGTTGCTGAACAAAATTCTCAGTCCCTGGTGTGAGACTCAGCTGCAGGAGTTGGTTAGGGAAGCCAGCCTTGGAAGCATTCCTTTCATTTGCAGAGCTACCTGTCAGTTCTCTTGGCTGCACAACAGAACTGGAGGATGAGACCCTACTTCTGAAAACAGTTTGCATTTTGAAAGCAGGCTGGGACCAAGCTGGAAACATCTTCCCTGCTGCCTAGCTTCCAAAGTGCTTTGTAGGCTGCTGGGAGAGAAAAGGCACCAGTAGTGCCTTACCCAGTCGTGAACCCTAGAAACCGAAAGAAAAAAGAGAAGGGGAAAAAATGTGTCAAACAGTGCAATAGCGGCATGACTGTTGTGGAGGCAGCCAACCACCTCCGGTTGGCTGGATTTGAGGCCTGCTTCATGGAAAGAAACACATTCTTAGCAACCTATGCCTGGGGAGCTTGTAAGCCTCAGCAGGGACCTTATTACTGTTGTTTAACTAAATTGACATAGCGTCAAAACGTCTTCTGATGTTCTTCGTTTACACTCACAGGCAAAAGCAGCTCTCAGCCTCAGAGAAGCCTCACTTTGTAGCGAATGGTGGTGAATTCAGAGAGGCATGGCTTCGGAAGTTGTTGCTGACCAGTTACTGCTGAGAGCTCAGCCTTAAATAAAACATTTGTAACACACCCCTAAGGCTCAAGAAACTTTGGGGTAGGAAGCATGTAGGAGCAAAACACACAGTGAAAGGAAGCAAAATAACCAGCGCGATCATGGACTCAACAGCTGCAGTTAGCTGCACTGGGGCCTTCACAAGACTGGCTCTGTTGAAAATCAATGACGAAAGGGAGAGGCCATCATAGGACCCTACTCCTTCTGCTGAACTATCGTCTAAAGATAGATTCTGGGAGATGAAGAACTGTTTTTTTTTTTTTTTTTTTTGGCTGTATATTCACCACTAGGCCCACAGGCTCCAGGGCACAGGACCACATCCGTACAGATAAACTTGACTTAACTCAGTGGGTCACAAAACACAAGGAATAAACATGAATGTAAAAAAGAGGTTTGTAGGGAAGGGGAGGTAGACGGCAGTGGTATGGAGATGAGAAAGGGCGGGTATAAGGATGAGAGAGAGCAGCAGGTGTAAGGATGAGAGAGGTAGGAGTGAGAGCAGTCAGGATGCATTATGTATCTGTGAAATTGTTAAAATAACTACAATTAACAAACATGCAATAATAATAAAAGTATGGGAAAAGATGTGACATGAAATGATAATTGGAAAAAATGGCATAATTTTATTGGAATAAAGGCAAAATAAACTACAAGATAAAGAGCATTCTTTTAGGTGAAGAAAGAGATTTCGTAAAGACAAGAGGTTTAACTCAAAAGGGAACATAAAAATCTGAACTCTGCGCCTAATAACTAAGCCTTGAGATTCATTAAACAAAAACTGACTAATATAGAGAAATATATAACTCTTTATTCACAACTGGGGATTTTTTAACACCTCCCTCTTAGCAATGTATAGAACCAGAAAATAAAAAAAAAAAAAACAAAAACTGTTTAAAAGGGCTGGAGGGGTCCTCAGCTGCTCTTCCAGAGGACCTGGGTTCGGTACCCAGCACCCACATCAGGCAGCTCGCAGCGGTCTATCACTTCAGATACAGGGGATTCGACTCCCTCTTCTGACCTCTTCACACACACACACACACACACACACACACACACACACACACACACAGATTGGTTGGTTGATAGGTCGATTGATCGATTTTTGAAATTTCAAAACCAGGTAGTGATATATAACAGTCGCCACACTATCAGCAATCTTGTTCTAATTGACAATTTGGGGACATCTCACAACACAGCTTCAAAATACATACTGTTTTTCAGGTGCGCAGGGAATGCTAACCAAAACGAACACTATTCTAGGTTACAAAGTAAGTCAGTGCATTTCAAAAGATGATAGTCCTAAGAGTTGGCTTCCTGATTACAAGACAATTAAGTCAGAAATAATAGCAAGGTGTTAAAAAAAAGAACCCCCCCGGGGGCTGGAAAGATGGCTCAGAGTTTAAGAGCACTGACTGTTCTTCCAAAGGTCCTGAAGTTCAGTTCCTTGCAACCATACCATGGTTCACAACCATCTATAATGAGATCTGCTGCCCTCTTCTGGTATGTGGGTACACAAGCAGGCAGAGTACTGTATAAATAATAAAAAATGTTAAATCTTAAAATCTTTTTAAATCCCTCTAGATATTTGGAAAATAAAGAACACGTTTAAATAACTTGGCAGAGGGTGTTGGAGATGTGGTTCCACGGATGAGTGCTTGCCTAGTGTGTGTACCGTCCTCGGTACAGAAGAAAAAAAAAATCACTAGAAATACTAGAAAAAAATTCTAGCTAAAAAAAGTTGGGACAAAATAGTTACAACTTACGGAATTAATTTACAGTAGTGCCCACAAGAAGTTTGTAACTCTAAATGTCCATACCAGTAAAAGGGAAAGCAAATATTAAACAAAATTAATAGTTGTCATGTCAGCATTAGCCATCAGAAAAAAGAACCAATGAGAGAAATAGTTATGGGCCCAGATAAATGAGGTATAAAAACAACCAAATGATACTGTCTCAGTCACTGTTCTATTGCTGTGAAGAGACACCATGACCAAGGCAACTCTTGTGAAAGAAAGCATTGAATTGTGGGCTTGCTTACAGTTTTAGAGACTTAATCTATTATCATCATGTCAGGGAGCATGCAGCATGAGAGCTACATCCTGATTCATAAGCAGAGAGAGAGAGAGAAAGAGAGAGACTCCAGGTTGAGCATGGGCTTTTGAAACCTCAAAGCCCACCCCCAGTGACACACCTCCTCCAAGAAGCCACACCTCCTAATCCTTCTAATCCTTTCAAAAAGGGCCACTCTCTGATGACTAAGCAGTAAAATGTATGATATATATTTTATATTTTTATATATTATATATTTAAACATAAAATTTAAATATAAAATATTTTTAAGTGGCCTACAGGGGCCATTCTTATTCAAACAACCACAGACACAGAAAAAGAATAAAAGCAAAAGATAAGATCATTCAAAAGATGAACAAAATTTTTTAAACCCTAGTAAGAATGAACAAGAAAAAGAGCTCAAACTATGAGACACATAAAATTTTATTTAACTTGTAACTGGCCAACAAAATTCATATAAATTTCCTCTATACAACATTATAAACACTATACACACAAGTGTTTTGAGATACATACTCATATATACCTACATATATATATATATATATATATATATATACACACTCAAAATATTTGTGTATGTATAGTGTTTATAATGTCGTATAGAGGAAATACATATGACTTTTACTGGCCAATTCACTATACACATACACATACAATCTTTTTAGTATATAGATATATATATATATACTTTATATATATAATAAAAGTATAAAATATAAAATATAAGTATATTTATATATATTTATACACTCTTATTACATATAAAAGTATATATAGACTTTTATACTATATATACTCATAATATCTGTGTATATAATATTTATAATATGATATAAAATAAATATGTATACTTTTATTGGCCAATTACAAGATATAGATATATAAATATTCTGAAGCAGAAAAGCATTGCCACAAACTCTAAAGACATTTAAAAGATAATCATGAAATTTCACCCCCAAACTTATAATAGTAAATTTAGCAACCTAGAAAAGTATTACTTGATTTATTCAACTTATCAAAAATGACACAAAGAAAATAGAAAATAATTAAATAGCTATACTTTTCAATATCCTGTTGCTTCGTAACCAACATCCAAACTTAGCAACTTTTAAAATAACACTGCTCATTCTGCTGTTACTAAGTTAACTGACGTAGCCGGGTGGTTCTTACTCACTGATGCCAGCCTGGATGGTCTGGTGTCTGGAACATCACCCTCCCCTCCATGGTACCATAGTGTGGTGTTTTGATATCATAATGGTCTTTCAATCATTAGACTTTTGACACAATGGCAGTTTTCAAGGGAGAAATTTTATATAAAAATGCACAATTCCAACTAGGCACTGCAGTGCACGCCTGTAAACCCAGCACTTGGAGAGGCAGAGGAAGGCAGATCGCTGTGAGTTCCAGGCCAGCTTGGTCTACAAAATGAGTCCAAGACAGTCAGGGTTACACAGAGAAACCCTGTCTCAGGGGGGAAAAAAAAGGCACAATTCTGGGAAAGCATAACATAGTTATAGGATTCCCAGGATCTAATTTTCAAGGCACACTAAAATTCTCTGGTAAAATCCAAATAATAATTTTGGGAAAGAAGTCAGATCTATAGATCAATAAGACAGAATGACACCCAGAAATAGAGCCAAGGACACACACTCGGTTGATTTCACTCAAGGTGCCAAAGTGATTCAGTAGAGAAAATGCATTCTCTTTTATTGTTATTGTTGCATAACAAATTGAATTACTTAAGATGACATTGATTTATTATTGCATACATAATTATGTATTCAATATATTTCTATAGGTCAGAAATCACAGTGTTGAACACCCGGTTCGTTGTTTAAGATCTCAAATGGCTAACAGCAAGCTCTCAATCAGCTTACATACTCATATGGGACCCGGACTCTGTCTCCGAAAATGTCAGAGACATTTCGGCTGCAGAACTGAAGAACTTAGTTCAAGGCATCAGGAGACTCTCCCTGTGAATTCCTACCATCTTCTTTAGGGTCGGGCCAAAGAAGGATGCCTCCTCTCCTCCTCCTCTTCCTACTCTTTCTCCTCCTCCTCTTTTTCTGGCCAACAAAATTCATATAAATTTCCTCTATACAACATTATAAACACTATACACACAAGTGTTTTGAGATACATACTCATATATACCTACATATATATATATATATATATATATATATACACACTCAAAATATTTGTGTATGTATAGTGTTTATAATGTCGTATAGAGGAAATACATATGACTTTTACTGGCCAATTCACTATACACATACACATACAATCTTTTTAGTATATATATATATATATATATATATATACTTTATATATATAATAAAAGTATAAAATATAAAATATAAGTATATTTATATATATATTTATACACTCTTATTACATATAAAAGTATATATAGACTTTTATACTATATATACTCATAATATCTGTGTATATAATATTTATAATATGATATAAAATAAATATGTATACTTTTATTGGCCAATTACAAGATATAGATATATAAATATTCTGAAGCAGAAAAGCATTGCCACAAACTCTAAAGACATTTAAAAGATGTCCTCCTCCTCTTTTTCGTCCTCCTCCTCCTTTTCTTTTTCATCTTCTTTTTCTTTTGTTATATCTTGTTTTACTTTTTTGTTTTTGGCTTTAATTTTTTGAGACAAGGTCTCTCTACTGACTGTCCTGGAATTCACTGTGGCTGGCCTCAAGCTCACAGACATTTCCCTGCCTCTGTCTTCCAAATGCAACCGGGCCCAATGAGTCTTCTTTTGGCTAACTCAAAGTTCACTGACTGAAGACTTTAATCAAATATTCAATATCTTTTTGCTCTATAATATCCTATAATCACAGAAGTGACTGCCCTAATGTCCATTCAAGGAAAGGGAACTAGACAGATAACATCTTCATGATTAACTTGCCTGGATTTAAAATCACGATGGAAACACACCTCTGTGGAAACACACCTATGATGTTTCCACCCATGTTTAATTGAAGAGGGAAAATCCACTGAGGACCCCACTGCTCATGGGTGCTGAGGTCCAGGACAGAGTCAAAAGGAGAAAGAAAATGGGCTATACAGCAACATTCCTCTCTCTCTCTCTCTCTCTCTCTCTCTCTCTCTCTCTCTCTCTCTCAGCTGTAGAAACAACAGGACCAGCCAGCAGCTTCACATTCCTGCTCCATGCCTCCCCCCATAAAGAAATGAACCCTCAAACCACCCAGCCAAAATACCTTCCTTCCTTCCTTCCTTCCTTCCTTCTTTCCTTCCTTCCTTCCTTCCTTCCTTCCTCCCTCCCTCCCTCCCTCCCTCCCTCCCTCCCTCCCTCCCTCCCTCCCTTCCTTCCTTCCTTCCTTCCTTCCTTCCTTCCTTCCTTCCTTCCTTCCTTCTATTGCTTCTGGCAGGATCTTGGCAACAAAAAAAGATAATTAATACAGGGTGTGTCCTAGGGATCTGGAATCTGGAGGAGATTTTTTTGGCTTCTGTAACAAATGATCCCAGTGTGATAATTAAAAATAATATTCCTACAGTTATGTATTTCAGAAATCCAGAAGGGTCTAACCAGGATAAAATCAAAACATCATTAGGGCTACATTATCTTCTAGGACCACATAGAGAATCTGTTTCCTTGTGCTTTCCAGCTTCTAAAGACCACCTACATTATGGCTCAAAGACTCATCCTCTATTTTCAAAGTCAGAAACAGCAAAATAAATTCATAGCATATATATCACTCTGAATTTCTCTTCTGCCTTCTTTTCCACATTTAAAGACCTTCTTTATTGCATTGGACTGGCCTGGGCAATCCAGGATGTTATTGCTATAGTCAAGAGATCAGCAACTGTGATTTTGTATCCATTCTTCCCACCAAGGTTCCCAGGTACACAGTGTGGACATTTTTGTGAAGTCACTAGGCATCCTGCTGCATGAGCCACCCACCCCATGGCTTTTTCAGCTCAGGAGAAGATAATCTTTTCAAAAAGTGGCGCCTGGTCAAAGTCATCTGTGCAGAGAAAAGGAATCTGATGCCCACCTTGCTTAAAACCAGTTAACCAAAAGAGCTGCAAAAACTGAATCTATAAGAAGATGCACAAATGGTCCATAAGAACATTAAAAACGTTCATTATCATGGTCTGGAGAGATGGTTCAGAGGTTAAGCGCACCGGCTGCTCTTCCAGAAGTCCTATTTGGTTCCCAGCACCTGCTTGGAAGCTCACAATCACATTCAACAACAGTTACAGGGAATCCAATACCCTCCTTTAGGCCTCTGTGGGCATCCAGCACCAGACATACATGTAAGCTTACCCATATACATAAAACAATTACTTTTTAAAAAAAACTAAAAACCAATTTTTATCACTGCGCTAGCCCTACAAATACTGTAATTTCTGGAGGCTGAGGCAGGAGGATCACAAGCTCAAGGCCTGCTTGAGATACTGAGTGAGCTTGTGGCCAACCTGAGTAACTTAGAATTTGTCTCAAAAAAATGAAAAAACTAAAAATAAGACCAGACATGTTGGTTGTAGTGTCCCTGTAGCAAAAAGTGAGGCCCTGGATTTAGTCCTTAGCACACACACCTGCAAAAGGGAGTTGATCATTCATTATTAGAAAAATGTAAATTAAGCCTAGAAGATAAAACTTCCCATGTGTTGAGATGACAAGGAAAAAAAAAGGGATGAAGAGAAAAAGAAAGAGAGAGAGAACAGGTGGAGGAAGAGAGGGAGGGAAGGTAAGTGGCAAGAAATGGAGAAATTGGAAAGCTGGTTGCATTGCTGGTGCAATCATTGTGGAAAACAGTACAGCAGCTCCTCAGATAATCAGTAATCGCACGACCCAGCAGGTCTATGCCTGTATCCCGTCTTAAACCATCTTCTTGTTCTATAACAGAATACCTGAGACTGGGTGATTTATAAAGAAGAGAGTTATGTGTCTTATACTTCTGCCTAATCCAGTCTCAGAGAGAAATACACTCACCTCTAAGTACAAGCCTTTCTTAAAAATCCCAACACTCTTACATCAGCAATGAAATTTTTCAAATGAATTTTGGTGAGGACAAGCCACAACCACACCACAGCAATAAAAATCTGTACATTGTCTATCATTGCCAAACAGATGAAAACACTCCAAACCCCCATTAGCCAAGGAATGGCTAGATAAGTAGTTTGGTACACAACACACATGGAGTATTACTCCATTGTAGAGAGGAAGAGCTTCCATGTGCTGAAATGTTGAAGTAGTGAGAATTAGACAGCGATGGGACGTGCACAGCATGAAAATACTAACAAGCATGGGCTGGCATGCCTGTAAAGGCTAAATGTTAAGTTATGTAAATTACATCTCAGCAACAAAAAAAAAAAAAAGAAAAAAAATTTAAATGGGAAAGGGCCCTGTGCTTATGAAAAGATAATTTCAGAGATGAAATACCTAAAATACCCTGACTGGACTGGAATAGATTTTGGAATAGATTTTGGTGATAGGGAACATTAACCCCCAGTTAAATGAAACTGTTATAGCCCCCCCCCCGCCAAAAAAAACCCCTCACCTTTATGTCCAAAAATCCTGCCGAACTGTTGTTTTTCAATAATTTTAAAGGCCACGCTTATTCTCTGGGACCTACAGGAACATGGGGAGTGTTTCTTCACTGTCCCTGGCTTTCAAAGGAGCTGCAGCCCCCTAGGTTTAAAGATTCAGAAGCTAAAGCAGGGCAGTGGGATGGGGGAGTGATGGCTTTTCCCAGAAGGGTACAGCGGAGAAGAGGAGAGACCAGAACTGGGAAGTATATTAGTCAGAGTTCTCTAGAGGAATAAAACATATATATATATATATATATATATATATATATAGTAGTCTAGCTAGTCCGACAAGTCCATGGCTGTCTCCCAACAGAAAGGCCCAAGAATCCAGTAGTTGTTCAGTCCATGAGGCTGGCTGTCTCAGCTGCTCTTCAGCACCCGCCATAATCCTGAAGAGGTAGGCTCTAATGCCAGGAAAGGAGTGGACTGGCCAGCAAGATGGAGAGCAGCAGACTAAAAGCAGGCTTCCTTCTTCCGTGCCTTTTATGTAGGCTTCCAGGGGAAGGTGTGGCCCCAATTGAAGAGGTCTTCCCACTCAAAAGACTGGGATTAAAATGATTTAATTCAAATCAAACAAAATGATTTAACAGACAACAGAAAGCCCCTCATGGGTATGCCCAGCCTCTTGGGTTTAGTTAGTTCCAGATGTGGTCAAGTTGACAACCAAGAGCAGCCATCACAGTCAGTAAAGTGCTCAATGCACAAGTAGCAGGAAGCCAGTTCAGATGCCCAGCGCCCTGTAAAGACAGGGCCTGGTCACACCTCTCTGTACTCTACATGCTGGTGGGGTGCTGAGAAAGGACAGAGGGTCCTTGGATTTTGATCTGGCTAACCAGTGAACTCTGGGCTCAGGGAGAGACTTTTCTCAAAAATAAGGCCGACAAAAACAGTGATGTCAACCTCTGGCCTAAACACACGTGTACACACACACTCAAACACACACATGCTCTCTGGAGCCTACACACACAGTTGCACATACTCACCCACACACGCAAGCACACACACCCTACAAAGAAAAATAAAGACAATGTCCTTGTTTGCACCCTAAGAAGTTTAAACCCTTGAACCTGTTCTCCTGTCCTGGTGCTGATCTTAGGAACCAGGCAGAGGTGCCCTGGAAGGCTCAGCCCAGGTGAGTCTGCGCTGTCCTGTGCCACAACAAAGCTCCTCCCAGGATCCAGCTGTGATGGTGCATAGTTGGTCCCAGCTTGCTAGGCTCAGGGACTGGAAGGTGGGAAGGTGCTCACTCAGGGAGATCTAGGGGAGCAAAGGGAAGGCCGATTGACATTTGAGTTGGTTAAGACACGGAACATACAAGTCCAGATCTCCAAGGCAAGAGGTGTGGAGTCGTGGTCACCAGCCTGCAGATGGTCGGAGTGAGAAGGAATAAGAGTTGTGGACCAGGCTCCACACAACAGCTGCCTGAAGGAAGAGGCCGAGAGGAGGCTGAGAAAGTGAAAGTCCACAGACTAGAAAGGGAACAGCAGAGAGCTGAGTCTGGGGCTTGGTGACAGGCCAAGGGGCATCAGAGAGAAGGAGCCTGTAGTCCGAGAGCCAAGGAACCCAGGCAGGGTTCTGCAAGCTACCCAGGTGAAGAGCATTCACAGTAGACCAAGGATGACTCTCCTTTTGCCGGCCCGGCCTTTCCCTCTTACCTCTGAGTTGGTCTAACCGGTCGTTGTTGCTGACAACGATGACTTCGATTCCTTTGCTGATGTCAGAAAGAAATGGCAGCTCCGGGCTTCCGTCACGGACTAAGGACCAGCAGGTCTCCAGGAACCCTCCTGGTTTGCAGCGCCAGATTGGGAATGCTGAGGCGTCCTGCCCCGTGATTGGAATCAGCCCACCTGATCCTCAGCTTCTCGTACATAGTTCCGCTCTTGTTGCTATTTTCACATCAGCTGATTTAATACATTCTTCAACATATGTGTGTATTCACCCCCTTGGTTGGTCTCTGGGGACCCTGACTAATACAGCCCCATTGGTTAGCTCCTTCCGGCTACAAACTTAGGCAGCAAATGCCCCTCCAGGCATCAGAGGCACTCCCTCGGTTAGCGTAGCTCCTAGGTGGTTTTCACAGCTCATTAGAGGCACCAGAATCAGCCTGGCCTCCATAATGAGCTGGTGTTTCCTTACAGAGGGATGCTTCACCCCTAATGACTTGCTATAAGCGAACACCACTGCGGGTTAATAGTAGAAAATTCACATTTATGAGAAATTGAGCCAGTTGGATCTGTTTGGTTTTGGTTTAGTTTTGAGACAGGATCTCCTGTAATCCAGGCTGGCACGGCATGGATGTCCCCTTCACTTCTACCTCAAGAAAGTAGGACAATTCCAGGCCTGTGCAGAGACTCGGAGCCCCTCTCGGGAATCCCTCCCAGTGGCAGGAGGAAGGGGATTCGGGAGAACCCGCAATGTGGCCGCAGGGACAACCCTAGGGAAGCACTTTGAGACCTGCACAGCAAGCCAGGTTTCCCTGGCACGCACCTGCACCAGCTACTCCTGAGGCTGAGGCAGGATGAGCACTGAGTTCCAGGAGTCTATGGGAAGCCTTTCTCTCCTTTCACCACGTGGGTTCCAGGGATGAAACTGGTCATTAAATCCAGCAGCGGGCTCCTTCACCTCCTGCCTCGGGAAATCTTGTCTTTGAACAGATTGAGAATACAAAGAGCTGTTGAGGAGCACTTTCCCAAGACCCCGAGGATAGCTGCTTGTAGAAGGACGGCCTTGCCCAACTCCACCCTTCCAACATCCACGATTCCGACTGTACCCAGGAGATGCTCTTGTCAGACCTAGGCGCCTCCCACCAGCCACTCTACCTTTCTGGGCTCCTGTTTCCCCCTCGATCTGTGTGGAGGAGAAAGGTACATTTATGGGACAAATCCCCGAGCCCAGGGTCCACTATCAGGGCTATCAGGTCTGTGGGGACACTTGCAGGTCACCCTGGTGTGGCCACACTGCGCCTGAGCTAATGCAGCAGCTGCCACCCGTCGCCCCTCCCAGTCAGTGACCCCCATCCAGGCCCTGCACCCTGGCTTCCCACCGGGGGATGCTGGCTCCAGAACCCCGCTCTGGAAAGCTGTGCTCCCTGGAGAGTTAAACCTGGAGCCCGGCATCGGAACGTCACACAGCCCAGACTGCTCTTGCCTCTCGGGCCCCTTGCCAGACTGATTCATGCATCTTCGAAAATAAGACATATTTTCATGCCGGTTGCTACATTTATTAAGGAGAAATGTGTTTAATTGACTGGCTCGGAACCTGCCCTCTCATCAGCGGGGCAGCGGCTTGGCTTCCTCCGAGTTCTTCTCAGTCTTTCCTGGGTCGGGGTCAAAAGCTCCCAGACAGTAAAAGGAAGCGGGACCACCCCTTCAAAAGGAGCACTTCTTGGAAAGCACACCCCGCCCCCGCCCCCAATGCCCACCCACCACCCCGTTTCAGGCTCCTCCCCTTCCATCTTGCTTCCATAATCCTGAGGCTCAGGCAATTAAAATAAAATATCCTTATAGTTTCTCGGTGTTTACTCGACCAGCTGGTAATGAGCTAGGCAGGATCGTCTCTGTTACATAAAGGGAAAGAACAAAGAATTAGGAATATGGAAGACATTCAACTGTCTTAATTAGTGCTTTCCATCTGTAAAAAGAAAAGAAAAATGTTTGTCAGCATAAGCCACACCCAGGTGCCCATGTTGGGAAGGTCAGGGTACCCAATGGCCCCAGGCGGGCAGCAGAGACAGCATGGGAGGACGCAGGGAACACAGGGCCACAGGGGGAATGCTGGGAACCTGGATGTGAGCTTAGTGTGGGCTCTGAGGAGGAGAGGAGAGCAAGCCAGGCCTGAGAGCAGCTGCGGTCAGTGCTGTGAGTGGAACCAGGCTGCACGCGGCTCCCACAGCAGGGCGAGTTTTGGCTGTACCCCCTACCCCACCAGTGGTAAACCATGGGCCTGGCTGAGAAAAGTCCTGGAATTCCAAACCTCTTTCTGGTCCTCTCTCAAGACCTTTTCTGGGGTCCCTTCAGTGGTCACTGAAACATGAGCTCCAAATATGTACCTCACAGGCCTCCCCTCTTTACTTCGGCCACATGCACTGTCCACAAGGCTATCCCAGCACTTCTGGGCTAGGGTGGGGATGGGATGGGCACAGGGAGAGGGATAAAGAGAGCCAAAGGGTCAGACTGTGTATGGTCTCTAGCCGCTGTACCAGCTGGCCATACATAGCTCCCTCTTTATAGGGCCACAATCTCAAATGGCACAAGGCACTGATCTAAGCCCTGAGCCCTCACCAAGGCTTCCGGATCACCCCGTGAACAGAGACTGCCATTGCCCAGGAAGGAGCAGAGCTTTCTAAAGCCCTCTTAGCCCAGAGAAATCTGAGCTTTGCAGCGTGAGGCATATGAACAGACTACAACTTGGGCCAGCAGCTGGTGCCAGCTGCTATGCCTGGCCCAGGTACCCTGGTCTTTGGGCGGATGCCCTGAACCCACATCTGTGCTTCTTGGCTCTCTCCTCCCACAGTTTCCTGCTTCCCCCAGAATCTGGCGTCCACATCAAAGTGGAGGGTCTGTACCTACCAGCTAAGTGTAGCTGAATGAGGCCTGCCCACAGTCTTAAGCAAAGGATGCCTCTTTTATGCATGAAGAAATGAGAGAGGTAGAAGGTGAACCTGGCACAGGTAGCCTCCGGCTTCCGGCTTATGCAATTTAATGGATCAAGAGGTTTCAACTATGGGAAAATCATTCTTTCCTACAGAGTTCTCTGAACTGGCCTCAGCCAAAACCGGCTTTTACGAGCCATATGTCTTCAATCTTCTAAAGAAAATGTCAAATCCACTGGACCCTTGGGGTGGGACAAATTCCCCGGATACCTTGAGCTCAAAATTGCCAAACTTCCACCAGACTCAGTGGCTGTGCTGAGTAACACCGAGAAGTCTTTTCAATGCCCCTGCCTGAGAGGAACTCACGAAGGGAAGGGCAAAATTCCGCCATCACAATGCATTGTGGGAACACTTGGTTAAGGTACTTTTCCCTGCTCATCTCTAGGGAAGATTAATTGGCCCCAGCTTGAGATAGCTCTACAAGAGGCAATTATTCCAGGCGTGATTTGTTTTAACATTTTTTGTATGGGGGCTCGAGAGAGAGCTCAATGGTTAGAAGCACTTACTGCTTTTGGAAACGACCCCGATTCGATTCCCGGCACCAGGGGGTGTATGCGGCCCAGACTTAGAGCATCTTTCAAGTTGCAGTAAACTGTGCCTACTCTAGCCTCGCACTGCAGAGCCCACATACTCCCCTCCTCTGCTTTTCATTGGCTTGTCCCCTTTTCTCCCCTATTAAAAAGACTGGCATTCTCCTCCCTGCACCCCCGTGTTGCACTCGCCTGGTAGAATGATTGATGACTGACCTCACTGACATTTACAGACAGGTGCTCTGTGCAGGATACCATGGAAGACCCCGAGGCCTCAGGATCTAGTACCCCTTCCTATACCCAAGATGGGACAGAGAGGATGGACATTTCATCAAGAGAGAGAAGCTGGATGCAGGAGTTTGGTTAAGGTTTAAGCACCACCTTTCCCAAAGGCTGCTGTGCTGGAATGAACCTAGACCTGTTTGTAAGCATTCCTGCTTTGGGTACTTTATTATAGTAACACAAAATGGACTAAGATGGGAGAAAGGAAGAGAAGTGGGAGGGGTGAAATTCCAGGTGGACACATCCACATGTCCACCTTTACATACTCACGCCTCACAGGCAAACAGTACACTTGAATTTGCTACAATTTGCTGCACAAAGTCGCTGTTCACCTTGAGAGCCAACTATCTAGCACGATAATATAGTTAACTGAAAGGTACTTGGTCAGTCCTAGCCTCATCTCTTGTCCCTACAAACTTAGTGGTCTAATTCCACTGACACCCACCGGCACCCTTGTGGGTCCTTCTTTTTCTTCTGCCCACAGCCTTCATTCAGCTCTCTCCCTTACCTACATCCTGTCCTGCTAGGACTTTGCCTTCTCTGGTAAGACTCCAGGTTGGCTGGTCCAGGCTTTTGAAAGCCACAGAGGTAGAAGAAGCAAGACTCAGATACGTGGATTGATGCTGCTTTGTTGATGCTCCCCATTCTCTGGCCACGTCTGTGTCAACGCTCCCTTCCGTACCCTCCCTAGACCCCCTGGCTGTGATGGGCTGAGAACGGCTGTGCTGGTTAGTTCAGCTGTCAGCTCGACACAAGCCGGAATCACTTAGGAAGAGTCTCAGTGAGGGACTGTCTACATCAGGTTGGCCTGCCTGTGGGGACTGTCTTGATTACTTTAATTGAATGTGGGAGCACCCAGCCTGGAAGAGGCCAGTCCCATTCCCTGTTTTGAGCAGAAGGGAACTCTCTCCTCACCAAGCTGCTTTTTCCCCCCTTTCAAAATTATCTCTTGATTAATCATCATTGTCTGGATAAAAGAATAACTGATAGCATTTACTTACGTTGGATAACAGCTCTGAGAAACAACCTGAAAAATTTCACTTGGAGTTGGAAAATATGTGATTGGTTTACAACTAACTGTGTTTGTGCCTTTTTAGGTGTCTAATTATTTCTTTCATTTTTTTTTAGACTATAATATAATTACAGCATTTCTCCTTTGCATTTCCTCTGCCCAAATTCTCCCATATACTGTACCTCCTTGTTTTCTTTTAAATTCGTGGCCTTTTTTCTCATTAGTTGTTTACACATGCATGAGCACACACACACTCATATATGTATATGTATATGTATATATATATATACACACATATATATATTCCTAAATACAATCTGCTCAGTCTGTATAATAATGTTATTCGTATGTATGTTTTCAGGGCTGACCATTTGGTATTGGGCAAACAATTGGAATGCTCTTCTCTTGGAGAAGACTATTCCTCCTGCTCTCAACATTCCTTAGTTGCCTGTAATTCTTCGTGCAGGACTGAGGCCTCATAGGCACCCCCTGCCTCCACACTTGGGCATATCTATTACTGTCCTTGTTTATATCACATTTGGGCAGTCATGGTGGTGAGACTCTTTGGATGTAGCTTCTGCTATTCCTAGAAGATACAACTGCACAGCAAGCTCTGGTTCTTTATAGTCTTTCTGCCCCGTCTTCTGCAACATTCCCAAGACTCAGGTTCAGGAGCTGTTCTGTAGATGTATCCATTGGGCTTTAAGTTGCTTTTTTTGTTGTTGTTGTTTTGTTTTGTTTTTTCCAGAGTGCTTTGTCACAACAATTGAAATGAAACTAGAACCCTGGGTCATGTTTCTCCAGACAACAAAGGAGTAAGACACCCAGCGTGGGCACCAGAGAACAGGCTTGCCAATATGTGAGTGAGAGCTTGTACCTGACTCCCTGGTTCCCACCCCGAGAGGAGGAGGGACGCTAACCTGAGACTGCTTGGAAGGAGGGTGGCCAGCCTGAGCTAGGGACACGTTTCTCTTTCCTCTGCCCTAGCTAGGGTGGGTTTTTTGGGGGCTGGTTGGAGCCAAGATAGGCCTGGAAAGGAAACACAAAACAGGGCAGGACAAATGGCCAAGGACAAGTGCCGCTCTGCAGAGACATCCGGGTTCCAGCCTAAGTCAAGTTGACATAAAGAGCTGAGCACTATGCCCTGCGTGGCCAAAGGCAACGGGAGAGACTACAGCTGGCCCTGGCGGGGCACTCAGGAGCAGGAGGCCAGGCCCAGACCCCTGCCCACAGCCCAGGGCTTAGGGTCAGCTGCTGACGAGGTGACGGTACCCTATTCCCTGGTGGTCCAAGCTAGCTCAGAGTTTCCCAAGGCCAGCTGGGATGCGGGTGACCAGAAGAAAGCTGGCCCAGCCCTGCTTGAAGGAGTGAGGTTGTTTCTGTTGCAACGGAAAAAACCAACACCCGAAGGAACAGGACGCTCCGCCAGTCAGGTCTGCAGTAACCAGCTTGTCCTCTGGGCTGGCCAGCTCCCAGCAATTAGAAGAGCTGAGTGGAGCAGGCCCAGGACGCAGCTCCCAACTCAGCTTCGTTGTCCTCCCAGAATCCTGGCAACCTGACAGCCTTCCCATCAGGCCTTGCGCTTGGCGGCTGGGATGGGTGAACTATTGGTGAGAGAACCGGCAGGAACTTGGCATCTGGTGTGACGGCTGTTTCTCGGTGTCTATGACCTTCCCGGGCAACCTCTGTCCTGAGATATTTCCATCATCTTAGAAATGGGGGCATTTACGCCCCAGCTTCTGTGGGTGCCAGAGGCAATGGCATAAAGGGACTTACAAAGACGCGTGGTTCCCACTCATGACTGCGTGACCAGTGTCTCCAATGTGAAGTCTGAATGCTCTGAACTCTAAAGAAAGATGGCACAAGAGAAAAATTCCATACCTGACATTGCACAGCCAAACACAAGCACACACACACAGATACTGTGCTGAATGACCCGCAGGTCTCATGTGTGAGGCAGATGAAACATATATGTGTTTTGTATGCAGACTTGGATCCCAACTCTGAGGTATATTCCTATCTCCCTACATCTAAGCAAACATTCCAAGATCAGGATCAATTTTTTTTTTCAAATATGAATACATATACAAAACCTAAAGTATTTTGGTTCCATGCCTGTCTGATAAGAGATAATCAACCTATGTTATCAAAAGCGATTGCCGAGACCAAAGTCATTACCTGGAACCAATCTGCTGTGTTAACCTGAAAAATGACCTTAAAGCCCAAAGGTGTGCCCTCCAGGAGTGTGGCAAGCAGGGAGGAAAGAAAGAAAGAAGAAAGAAAGAAAGAAAGAAAGAAGGAAGGAAGGAAGGAAGAAAGGAAGGAAGGAAGGAAGGAAGAAAGAAAGAAAGAAAGAAAGAAAGAAAGAAAGAAAGAAAGAAAGAAAGAAAGCCCAGATACCCCTGCTTCGGTTTGCACCCCTGATGGTACAAGAAAGACCAGAAAGTCTACTGGCGATCTTAATGTAGGAAAAGAAAAATGAGAGCTGAGGTAGGGGAGAGCCAGCTTCCCAGATTCTTGTGAGCTGCGTCCTGGAGGCCCCCTCCAGGCCTAAGCACACACAACGGGTGCAGCTCTGAGATGTCCCCCAGACCCTCAGCCCCGCATCTGGCCTCCACCTGGACCTCCAGCAAAGGGGAACCTCCGGCTCTCAGCACCCTCTTTAAGCTGCTTAAGTAGACGAGATCATGGCTAGGGATGCACCTGTTACCAGAGCACTTGTGTAGCGTGTGATCCTCTCCCTGTTGTGCCAAGTCGCACATAAATGACACACCTGTCATCACAGCACTCAGAAGGTAGAAGCAGGAGGATCCTTGATCGTGAGTTCAAGGTCATCCTCACTCACATAGGGAGTTGTAGGGAAGCCTGGGTTACAAGAAACCCTGTCTCTAAAATAAATAAATAAATAAGCAAAGTGCTGGAGTGTGTGGGGCCAACACTCTGCCACTGGACTGCAAACCCAGTGTCTGCTTCTTTGCCCAGAATGCTTTGCCCTTCCCTGACCATCCACCATGAGCCTAACCTCTTCCACTCCTTTCTGAAATGTCACTCATGCTGGGCTTTGGAGGGAGGAGACTGAGCTTTAATAGTACGAGTCTCCATCCATTGAGAGCATTCATCTGATGATTTTCTTACCTTCTCCTCCATCTGGATCCCCTGCCTGTCAGAGGCAGGATGAGCAATATGTGTATCTTTGTATTTGCTTATCTTGTTTAATTTTCTATTGCAGTGACAAAACGTAATGAACAAGTCAGCATATAAAAGAAGCATTTGGTTGGTAGCTTGCTTACCTTTTCAGAAGGTGCGTCCGTAGCCATCATGCTGGGAACATGGAAGCAAGAAGGAAAGCATGGAGCCGGAGTCATAGCTGAGAGCTTACATCTGATCCGCTGGCATGAGCAGGGACTGGCTAGCTAACTAGAATGCCATGGGCTTTTAAAACCTCAAATCCCACCCCAATAAGGTCACACCTCCTAATTCTTACCAAACAGTTCCAACCATGAAAGCCAAACATTTAAACATATAAGCTTATGGAGGGGGGCATGCAAACCACCACATACGCTTGTGAAACTGAGCCCTTGGGGGGAGGGGTCTTATAGTCCATCGGCATTGTGGAGTAACTGCCCCACTGCGGAATTCTACACCTAGAGCTGGGTAAAGTTCCAGCCCCATCCCTGCAAGTGTCAGCTTCACACTGCAGCACAGCTCAGGGTGTGCCCGGCCCCAGTCCTCACAAACCTCAATGACCCAGGGAAACCAGCGCAACATTGCTGGGTACCTCAGGGACTCTGTGGCCTCCATCTGACTGGAGTTCTCTGGCCCCTGGCCCCTGGAAGAAGCACTGGAATTTCTGCACACAGATTTCTTGGATTTTAAATGGTGGACATCAATGGGCCAATGGCACCTGCATTGCCTGCTGGTTATAATGCCCTGATGAGGGCAGAGCACTGTCCTTCTGTTGACTGCAGGGACCCCATCCTCAGCTCCTACCTGAGCTTCCTCCATCCCGTCCCACACCCACCCTGCCAGGACCAGATGAGTGCAGTATACATCATACTGTTAATTATTGTGTGCTGTTTGAGCTCACTGAAAGACAGGCTTCAGAAGATGGATTCCCCTCTCCCCTTTCACACCCCACCAAGTTTGTCTCAAAGTGCCCTCTGTGGCCCGTTGCCTGGAGGTGGCCTGCCCTGTCCCAACTATGTCTGCCGCAAAGACAAGTAAAACAATCTGTGGTGGTTTGAATGAGAATGGTCCTCATATTTGAAAGTTTGGTTTCCAGTCAGTGGGATTGCTTGGGAAGGATTAGGAGGTGTGGTATTGTTAAAGGAAGTGTGTCACTTTGAGATTTCAAAAGCTCATCCTAGTCTTAGTCTCTCTTTCTCTCCCCC
Source organism: Meriones unguiculatus (assembly GCF_030254825.1). Classification (NCBI taxonomy): domain Eukaryota; kingdom Metazoa; phylum Chordata; class Mammalia; order Rodentia; family Muridae; genus Meriones; species Meriones unguiculatus. The sequence goes on from NC_083359.1 coordinate 19,989,029, forward strand.
TCTCTCTCTGTGTGTGTGTGTGTGTGTGTGTGTGTGTGTGTGTGTGTGTGTGTGCCTGCTGCCTGCAGATCAGAAGTGAGCTCTCAGCTACTACTCTTTGGTCATACTGTTTCTTCACAGCTAATACACAGCCCAAGAGTAGAACCATTGTGTTCTTAAGAACAGCCAGAAGCTGAACCGTCTCCAACAGACATTGCTGCTGTTTCTCCCATGCCTGCAGTGGGAAAGAGAAGATGGGAGCCACGGGATGCTCAGTCAAGAACTCAAGCCAACTGCCTCGGTTTCCCCAGTCTGCTCAATGTTATGAATACCTGATTTGATGGTGCTTTGCTATCTGTCTGTCAGTCTATCTCTTGCCATTTGTTCTTTTTTTTTTTTTTTTTTTTTTTACTTTGGCTCAGTTATTTAAAACAGAAAACATGGCTGTCGTAGGTCATTCTCCAAAACAGTGAAGCAGATGGCGAGCTCTAACAGCTAGGTCAGCTCAGAAGGCTACGAGAGACTGCAGCTGATGGACAGGCAAAGGGTGGCTGTGGAGCTTTGCTGGGATGTGTTGAGGGAAAGGAAAGGATATGGTCATCCGTGGAGCTTGATCGGAGCATCTGGCAGTAACCACCTGTGGCCAAGCATGGTACCCCGACACAGCCCATGGTGTGTGTGGGGGGGGAAGCCTAGTAGCAGCTTTGATGACCCTTTGAGAATCTGTTTGGAGCTCTTGCCCCGAGACAGTGAGGTGCCTTTGTGCCCACATGGCCTGAGTCTTAAGAGAACATTCCTGAGTGGGCACATCTGTGATACTGTCCCCAGCATCACTTCCAGCTTGCACGTCAGCTCCATGAAGATGTGCTGTCATCCCCACGTCATAGATGAGAGAACTGAGGAACAAAGACGATGATCCTTGCCCAATGACCCATGTTGACTGAGTGATGACATTAGGCTCAGCCCGCTGAAACTAGAACCTGTACTCAGATCACCAATACGGTGGGCCTCAGCAGGGTAGGTGCCTCTGCATTCAAGAACATGAAGACTTGGGAAGCATACCAGCACCACCAGAGGGGGAGGCAGACAGCGAGGAAAAGGCAGTGATCTCTGGAAGCCAAAGGAGAGTTAGGAGCTCCTGAGTGAGAATCCTACAGACAGCAGGAGCCACTGTGGTGGGAGAGTCAGCAGTCATACCGAGAGGTTGCCAGCATGACTTCTGCTTGGCTTAAGTCTTTCTGCTAAGGTGGTGGTTCTCATTCTGTGGGTCATGAGCCCTATGGGGGTGGCATATCAGATATCCTGCACATCAGGTATTTGCATTAAGATTCATAACAGCTGGGAGCAGTGGCACATGCCTGTAATCCCAGCACTCGGGGAGGCAGAGACAGGCAGATCTCTGCGAGTTCAAGGCCAGCCTGGTCTACAAAGTGAGTCCAGGACAGCCAAGGCTATACAGAGAAACCCTCAAAAAAAAAAAAAAAGATTCATTGCAGTAGCAAATGATAGCTATGGAATAACAACAAAATACTTTAATGGCTGGGTGTCACCCCAACATGAGGGTCACGGCAGTAGGAAGGGTGAGAACTGCTGTAAATGAGGTTTGGCAGAGACTCGAGGCTGACACAACTAGACTTGGCTAGCCCCAAGGCTCTCAAGTCACCCTGTACTGACAAGTCCCTGATCAGAAGCTTGACCTCTAATTTTCACCAGATGCTGGAAGCCAACCTGCTCGTACTGGCAACTAGCCATCCTCCCCAAAGGGTGATTTATCTGCTTTCCATTGCTATAATAAGACGTCTGAGACAAGCTGACTTCTTAAAGGGAAGAGGTTTATTTAGCTCAGAGTTCTGCAGATTTAGGGTCCAAGATCTGGTGGCCCCATAAGTTAAGTCTCGGGTGAGGACACAGTGGTGGACAGTGAGAGAGGAGAGGGAGGGCAAGCTCACATCCCAACCCAGGCAGCTTTGCTTCAGTCAAGAGGACCCGAGTGCAGAGACCAGAGGCCACACTGTCTGATGGATTACAGGAAAAGACCGCATGGTGGCGTATTCCTGTAATCCTGGCACTGGCGTAGGCAGAGACAGGAAGGTCCCTGAAGCTCAGTCTCGGCCAGCTAGTCTTGCTGAATTGGTTTAGTGAGGACCCCTGGGTCAAAAACTAAGGTAGAGGCGACCGAATAAAACACTAGACATCTGCTTCCGGCCTCCACGTACACTCACGTGTATGTGCACATGCACACAGGCAGAAAAATCCAGAAAGAGAGAGAGGAGGAGTTGAGGGAGATGGAGGGAGGAAGGGAGGGAAGGAAGAAGAGGGAGAGAGAGATGGGGCCAGGCCACTAGAGAAAGCCTGAGATGCCGAAGTCTCTTCCAAAGACTTAGCACCAGGTCCAGATGCCTCCCTCAACACTACCCAGCTCTTCTAAGACAGTTCTAGCCTGGCCTGCAGTTTGCCGGGCGGCTAAGCTGACTGACCAACAAGCCCTAAGGATCACCCGTCCTGGCCTCCTCAGGACCCTGGTCACAGGTGCACAGCGCCATGCCCAACTCTGTGGCCGCTGCTCCTGTCGTTGCTGTGGGTGTGGGTTTCTGCGTGTTTGAAGGGCAGTTGCCATCAGAGGCCGCAGAGGGTGTCAGGTCCCTGGGGCTGCCGCTACAGGTGGATGTGAACTATTTGATGAGAAAACTGAGCAGTGAGTCCAGCTCAGTTCCCGAGAGCCCATCAGCACAGACAACTGAGTGTCACCCCAGGACGCTCCACTCCAGCGTTTACAGCCCACGTGGAAGTGGGAACCAAAACCACAAGAAGATAGTGCCTCACACCATACAGACTGGCTAAAATTAAAATGACTGACAACCTCAGCGCTGGGGAGGACTCGGAGGCTGGGAAAGTCTGCTGTGCCTGGTGATCGAGTGAGCGATGAGATCACTGCGCAAATGATCAACATTTATGGAACCAAAAATACACTTATCCGGGCTGGTATGATGGGGTTCAGTCGGTCAAGGCCCTTGATTCCAAGCCCCAGTACCCACAGAGTGGAGGGAGAAAAACCAACTCTTGCATGTTGTCCTGTGACCTCCATTGGCATGGCATCACTGGGTACACACACATACACGGGGGCACACGCACACTCACTGAATGTAACACCACAATGTAACAAAACTTTAAAGCATTTTTTTAAAAATACATTATCCTCTGAGTAAACATTCCTATTCTTAGGTCATTACCAAGACAAGCATGTTCACAAAAAAGGCTTGTGTAAAAATGTCTACCGCAGGGCTGTGGGGGAGATGGCTCCGTTGCTAAAGAGCGCTTGGCCACTCCGGCAGAGGCTCTGAGTTTGGCTCTGAGGCTCACAACTGCCTATAACTCCAGCTCCAACAGACCCAGTGCCTCTCACCTCCACAGGCACAGGCACACACATATGCATACTCCTACGCAGACACATAATTGAAAATAATATTAAATATCCGGGCTGTAGGCAGCTCCAGTACTCCCTTGTACCTAGGCAAGTGTTACACTCTAGAAGAGTAGCTGGTAGCTGGCTGGCATTCCCAGCCTACTTTGTGCCAGCTGTGCTGTGAACCAGACCAGGATGTCTCCAGAACTTAAAATAAAAGAAAAATAATAAACATTTTAAAAGCATGTCAGATGCACCTGTAGTTGCGCTTCCTAGCCAAAACCAGAATCACAACAGAGTCATACACAATATCACAAAATAGCTCACAAAACGGAATGTTACCTAACATTAGAAAGGGTTGTGAACACAGGTAATGACACAGATTTGAATTTTCAAAAGCACTTTGATGACGGGGGAAAAAGCCAGACACAACATCATTTTAAACATAGGCCAAGCTCGTGTTCAGAGACCAAGGAGGTCAGCACAGCCTGGGACCAAAGCCCAGCAGCTAGGGGAAGAGCTAAGAGGCAGAAGGAACATTCTAGAATAATGGGAGTGATCTATTTCTTGATCACCGAAGTGTTCCCTGACTGTATGTGACCATGAAACTTCAACCTGTTTGCTTAAAAAACAGTACACTTGCTGCCGAGGGCCATATCAGCATGAGCAGCCTGGTGCCCCCTGAGGCCATGGTGATGGCCAGGCCTATGCTGCCAGGGTCATGTCTGGGTCTGTGGGTCCTCCTGCAGCTGGGGTCTGTGTTGATGTCATGGCCTGTGTTAACATTGAAGGCCGTGTGGATGGTCGTAGTCCGCGCTGCAGCCTGAAGCCGTGTTGATGTCCATGGGCTGGGCTGCTGCCGCTGGGAGCCTTGCCGATCTGCGTGGCCTGTGATGCTACCTGGGGCTGTGTTAATGTCCATGGTCCAGGCTGCCCCTGTTGGAGTCCGTGATGCTGCTGCAGCCTGGAGCTGTGTTCCCAGTCTAAGCTATTGCCAGAGACCGTCTAGAGGCCCGTGATCCATGCTCCCACTGACTGTGAAGGGCAAGGAGGCCACTTTTGCTGCCATATTGATGACCTGCAGACACAAGGTTGAGAGAAGGGGGAGGGCACATGGAAAAGGCTCCTGTGACAACCCCTGCCTGTACTCCGGTACCCCCACCCAAAAAAGTAACAGCTCAGACAGGAAGCCACTGAAGAAAACTCTTGAGACGTGTAACAGGAATGCTGAAGTGTGGCTCTCCACAATTCATGGCCTCTGACGGGGGTTGGGGAGGGGAAGGTCTCAGCCCCAGTTAAGGGACAGGCCACTGAGAGTTTGGCCTCGCTCCAGTGAACATATGAATCACACAAACTGGACTTGTTTTCTCTTTCTTTAATTTTTATTTTTACTCTTTGGGGAGAGGAACATAGGTGGGAGGCAGGCAGGGAAGGACAGGGAAGTGAATTTGATGGGGAAACGTGATGGGAAATTCCCTGAGAATCAATAAAAGTGTTACATTGAAAAAAGAAAAAGTATACTTTGCTGTGCATCAAGTAAACCATGACCAAGACAACTTTTTAAAAAAGGTTTATCACACTTTGTGTGTGTGTGTTCACATGTGTATGCCACAGTACATACGTGGTGGTCAGAGGGCAACTTATGAGAGCTGGTTCCCTCCTTCTGCTGTGTGGTCATAGAGATTAAACTCGAGCTGTCATGGCCAGCAAGCTCCTTTACTTGCTGAGCCATGGAAGACAAGCTCTTGGGGCCCCACACTCCCCTTCTGGTTGGACAGCACCTCTCCCCCAAGTATGTCTGACACACACTTTGCCTGTGTCTCCCTAGAGGGCTCAGCTCCAAGGAAGCAGGGACTTCCTCCTCACCCAAAGTCTGCTCCCGCTGTGCCTCAGACAAGGAGACAGGGCCTGGGGCCCTGGGATCCCAGAAGCATCCAGAAGAAGAGGGAGGAAGTTAACAAGGAAATAACTCCCAGAGAAGCCAAAGCTCGTGCCAACAGTAGTGTGCAGATTAGGGGGCCCATGGCAGGGACAGGGTGGCTAACGGGGACACACGAGCCCATGGCCATGGACAAGCCCTTGGGGAGGAAGCGATGATGGAACCACAGCTCCACCCTGACCCCAAAGTGAAGCCGGGGAAGCTCCACCTGTGACTCTGGGTTCAGGACTACCCTCTCCCTGCTCAGGCTCACCCCAGGTTCTCTTGTGTGCCTGCAGTTGAGACTCTGGCAAGAGACTCCCGCAAGACTCAGCTCACATGTGTGGGACTCCAGATCCTCCCTCCCTAGAAGCAACCCCATGCTGGCATTCTGGATAGGCTTACTCTAGAAGAAGAAGGACCTTCTAGCTAGTCTCAGCCCCACCTCCGTGACCCACAGTGACTGCAGCACGATGTCACCCAAGGGACCTTGAAAAAAAAAAAAAAGATCCATTTAAATCCACATCCATTAAGCTGTGGTTACAAATTTTCTCATCAAAACAGTGGGCTGGCCATGTAGTTCGGTGGATAGAGTGCTTTCTTAGCATGCACGGAGCCCTGGGTCTAATCCACAGCGCCACAGAAAACAGGGTGTGGTGGTGCATGCCAGTAATCCCAGCACTCAGGAGGATTGAGAGCTCAAGGCTAGCCTGGGCTACATGCAAGCCTGTCTTAAAAAATCAAGACGCAGAGGCCTCTGTGATGTTAACCCTCCATATTTGATCACAATTCAGTTGTGTGATTGTAAGGCCACACGGGTGTGTGTTCCGGAGGATCGGGGTTCATTTGAAGAGTCAATTACAGAGTGACTAGGGACGCTGAGTGCAAATTTCCTGCCTCCAGACAGTGCAGCTCCTGTCCAAACAGATCCTTGAGGAAGGGAAATACTTAAAATCACAACAGGCTCCCTTCAGGCCATCCCACACTGCTGCTGAGCCTCATTCTGATGCCCATGCTGTTGACCTCTAACTTGTTAGTGTTCCCCTGGCCCCCTCTAACGGTAGACCCAAGATTCTAAGCGAAGATGAGAGGTGCAAAAGACCCCAAGCCTTGCTTATATTTCTAGCACAAAGCCCCAGCTTGGGGAAAGAGGTCAACAGAAGGTCACTTGGGTTGCATAGTCACTCAGGACTTCTCTGAGCTCAGCACACCAAGGCTACTGGGGTCCTTGGCCATTGGTTGCCTCCTCATCAGACATTCTCCCATTTCTAACCAGGTCTCCACATTTCCAGATCTGAGTTGCCCCCTCAGCTCCTCGGCCCTGGGGACCACTCCAGGCAAGCCTAACCCTCAAGTCGGGCCAACGAGACATAGATGTAGCCTGAGACCTCACGGGAAGGATGCTTCCAATTCTAAGTTTCATAAGTCCTAGTCTTTGAAGAAAAGTGTGAGTGCCATCACTGTTGGCAGCACTCTGCTACCAAGAGATCTGGCCGTTGGATGCTGCAAGTGAAGAGATGGAAAGGAGCTGTGAGTGGCCTCGGAGCCACTGACCCGCTGGATGCAGTCAGCCCAGAAACTCACACTCCTGCTGAAGGTGTGCTATATAAGCCACTAGGCCCTCTCTGGACACAGCCTCAAAGCGGCACCACTCTCTTGCTCTCTTGTCTCTCTGAATGACTTTCCTTTCAGCCCCTCCTAATGGCAGGCCATGCGGCTGCCACTAGCTCTGGGCCATCTTCATCTCAGGTTCAGGAGCACAAGACAGAAAATATTCCTTCCGGGACCTTCCCACAGGAGTCCTGGGATTTGGTCCAATTGAATCAACTTGATGAAGAGTGACCACGTCACTGTAGCTAGATGGGTGGGTGAGACCCTGTGGTGTGAGGATGGAGGTGGGGAGGCAGGTACCCAGAGCCACAGGAGCACCGTCCCAAAGAGAAGAGGAAATGGCTACCAAACGCTCATAGTCCACAAACCAGAATTCCTGCCCCTTCATCAACTTCAGAAGGGTCATCTCACCCAAGGTCTCTCAGCTTATACTACAGAAGGACCGTGTCTACACAGGGTAACCTGTCTAAGAAGCGGTAGCCTTACCACCACCTTGCTGCTCCCAGTGTCTGTCACAGCCAGTCTAGAGACCCTGAACCCCATCCCACACCCATCCCCCTAACAAGAACCTTGCAGACCCCTCGCCCCACCGCTGCCTCTCTCCCTTCCCTACTGGGCCTGAAGCTAGCCATCGAACGACTTATCTGCTCGCTACCTTTGCAATCCTTCCACACCTCCAACCAAGCCAAGCAAAACCTTTATCTGAAATGGGTGAGACAGGTCTTCTCAAGTCACCGGGCAGCTGGGCTGTGGAGAGACCCTCCCCCATGAAAATCTAGGATGCCCAATGACACTGGATCCCCACCCCGGAGGGCTCCACCACCCCTCCATTAGATCTCAGCCCCCACTGTGTACACACACACACACACACACACACATAGCATTAGGGGGTACAAACCTAGCCCCCCAGCCCCTTTTCTTTTCTCCTTGGCGCCTTTCTCACGACCTGTTTCTAGGTTTGCAAAGGGAAATCCAAGACCCCAGAGCCCTGTTCTAAGCAGGCCACACACAGCTGCCTGCCCAGGTAAGGGTTAACGAGATTGGCTGTCACTGAGAGGCAGCCACCTCCAGACTCCGGATGAAGATAGAACTGGTATTTATGATTCCAACCCAGCGCTGCTGGGAAGGATTTAAGGTGCCTATGAGGATACACATACATAACGAGATTGCATAAATTAAATGTGGGAGCAAAGGGGGGAAGAAAAGAATGAGAAACAAGGATAGAGATGTAACAGCAAGGGTTGGGGGCTGGAAACAAGACTCTAATGAGCTGCGCGCTGGATATGGGTGAGCCTTGAAGCCACCCAGAGCTTTGTAGCAGCTAGCCTGAAAGGCAGTCTGCCGGATGCTTCAGGCGTGGCAACATTAAGATGCACACACGATTACCCGAGAGACTTCCGAGTGGCGACAGGGATGTTTCTCAAGGGACCAAAGGCAATGGCTGGGGGGGGGGGGGGGAGAGAGAGGCAGCGAAGAGAGCTTTATAGATGATCCTCCCAGGGCTGTGGACTTGGAAGTCATGGTGGCAGGGGAGGGGCAGGACCACGGAGGTTCTGCAGCTGTGCTGAGCCCTGCAGGGCTTAGGAGGCCCAACCTGGCTTCTCTTCTTGCCCTCTCCCAGGCAATGGTACCCTGACCCCACAAAGTGCCTAGACCACAGTGGGGTAGCAGCTAGTCCCATCCCAGCATCCCTGGACCCAGAAAATCCCCTCTACCCTTCACTGAGCTTCTAATTCTTTACTCCTTCATGCCTTGATCCCCAAAGTACTTCTTAAGCACCTACTATGTGCAGTCTGGAATGGTGAAGGCTTTAGAGAAAAAAAATGTTTCAGCCACTCTTACTTTAGGAGGTGACACGGAGTGAAGAAACTGCCCAACCATTTCATGAGGGTCCCTTAAGGTCTGTGGGTGGTAGCAGGCCTCAGGAGTGCTGCAGAGGAGAGGTTCAAGGTTACAGAAGCCAACAGTGTGGAGCCATGTGTACCAATGTGAGTGAAAAACTTACGGGGACTCCAGAAACAGTGGGAGACACCGTGGAAGAAGCAGACACCCTGTGGCCCACGTTGGAAGAAAGATGGGACCTGAAGCCCACCTGGACCTGAATGCGGAGATTCCACGGTACCCACAGGGTCACATGGGAGACACACGTCTCCGCACAGCTGTGCCACACAGAGGCAATTCTGTTGCCATGATAAGGTCTGTGGTCTTTGTGGGTGTGATTAAGAAAGTGACATATCCTCAACACAAAACCAAGAACCCAGAGAGATTAGCCCCAGTTCCACCATTTGTCGTGGTTAGCGTTAGGCTCACCTCGGCTCAAAACCTGTGAGGGTTTTTTTTTTTTTCCTTTTCTTTATTACATGTATTTTTTTAATTGCCTAGGGAAGACAGAAAAATGAAGATCCAACAAAAACAAACCTGGGGAAGTTCTGCGCAGTTTGGGCCACTTAACAGGGAGCTAGTCTTCTAACGAATGAGCAGACCTCAGAAAGCGCTGGAAGGAGATAGGGTGAAACTCTGAGAGTAAGATGACTGGAAAAACTCCTATTACAACAGGCCCCCAGAACCTAGCACAACTTGTCACCGTGACAGAAGCCCATTCAGGCCCTGCAACCAGCGCGTAGGCAGCAGCACCCGCCAAAACAGGAACAAAACAGCAAGTCAATGGTCTCAGATCGCCACTGAGAAAGTCCCTAAATACTAACCTTGTTTTGTGGCTTCTGTGTTCCTGATTCTTGCTAACTATTCTTACACACACACACACACACACATACACACACACACACTACAGTGCAGTGCACGAACAGTGAGGCTTGGTGCTGCATGATTTGGGCTAATTTGTCACACAGCCACCAGTCAGCTATAAAGATTTTTCTATTCATCTCTAAGAGTCTATGTGTTCTCTGAAGAAGTTATCTCGTGGACATTATGGTCTTTGGGCCACCCAGTAAGATGAGGGAGTCGATTACACCTCATCTTTGGTAAGTTACAGGTGTTGTGCGGATATTTCTACCACTAAAATATCAGGGGGCCGGTTCAGCGATATGGTTCAGTAGGTAAAGCTGATTGCCACAAAGCCGGAGAACCTAAGTTCGATCCCAGAACCCACTTGATGGAAGGAGACAACAGACCTTTGGCCTCCAAATCCACACATCCCACTGGCTTGCATTCGCATGTGCACATACTATATTAGTTAATTAATTAATTAATTGTAATTTTTTAAAAAAACTTGCTCTAGGCTAGGTATGGTGGCACACGCCTTTAATCCCAGCCCTCAGGATGCAGAGGCAAGCGGATCTCTGTGATTTTGAGGACAGCCTGGTCTACATGGTAAGTTCCAGGACAGCCAGGGCTACGTAGTGAGACCCAGTCTTAAAAGCAAAGCAAAACAACAACAACCACAAAAATGCACTTGAACTATTCCAAAATTTGGAACAGCGGTGCCTATGGGGAGGGGGACGGAGCAGAGCCGTGAGAGGAGTGTGCAGTGGGACTGGGTTCCTGATCCGAGAGTTAACTCGCCACTTGTGAATTCACTGTACAGACAGAGTTTTTGTGCACGGTACATGTGCTGTGTCGCGGCTTTTCAACAGAATATTAGAAGATGTTCCAGCCACTCGTAATAACAAAAAGGTTTAATTGTTTTTCTGAAGATAAAAGCTTCCAAGACATCTCTGTGCTGATGAGGAGATGGAGACGTGGGCTCTCCATCCATCCCAGAGCCGTGTGAATTTGACACATCCTCTTGTTAATCCAGCCTGAACTTCCAGGCCCAAAGCTTTCTCGCCTCTCAGATCTTATCGTACTCAGTATTGTCACATTCATGGAACAAGTGTGTAAAAAGCTGCAGAACCAGGAGACAATCTAACATTCCTTATTAAGCTCTGCCATTCCTGGCAGGATACTCAGGGCCCCTGAGGACACCATAGTTCATGGATTCTCAAGTCCCTTATACAACAGGACAAAATTTGCATATAGCCTGTGTACATCTTCCCACATTGTTTAAATAATGTCATCCAGTTCTGTGGAGGTCTCTACAAACACCATAGCTAGCCGAGTGTGGACCCAGGGTAGGCGAGAAGGAAATTCATTTCAACACTACTCAGTAGCTGGTGTTGGTTCAAACCTTGAGAATCGGACATCAGGTAGTTTATTTCAGGCGTATTTAAGCACTGCACAATTTGGAATAACGTTTCCTGTTGATAAATAACTGATTCTCATGTACACAACAAAGCTTAAGACAGGATTACAACGAGACCCTTATAAAGTACATCTTCCATACAGGCGGGTTCCACAGATTAAGGAAACAGGCTCGAGGTAAACAATGCTCGTTTTTGGGGTCGGGGAGAGCTCAGGCAGCCTGGCCGTTACAGATAGCACAGAGGTCACCAGGCTGTTAGCTGTCCTTCTGGCACAGAGATCAGGTTAAACATTTCTCCCTCTGAAGAGATAACACGGTGTGTGTGACATTCCTGTTTCCCTTGTGCTTCTTTTGGAGCACAGTCACATGCCTCCTACACAGTACAATGTAAGTGTTAAGTGAATGGTGTGAGCGCATAGTTGTGGAATAGGACAAGAAAAAAAAATATTCCTGTATTCATGACAAATACACTCCCTTCCCCCAAATATTTCTCATCCAAAGTAAGCTGAATCCATCAAACAAAGTGTGTACCGAAGCAAAATTTCTAGTACTTCCATATAATTGTCGATTATGTGGCCCTAAAAAGATACTTTTCAGTGGCTGACAGGCCATTGCCACCATGATATCTCAGGTGAAGAGCAAGGCTAAGAACAGCATAGCCAATACGCTACAGCTAAGGAGTGCTTCGCCCATGCAAGAAGTTGTCTGTAGAGTCATAAGACTCCCAAGATAATGCATCCTACACTAAAAACTGGATAGACGAGGTGATGGGCTCTAAATTATAGACAGGCACAGGTTGCATGTTTCATGATACCTACTGTTGTAGTTTTCAAACCTTAAAATGAAAAGCGAATATTTAAAAATGCAAACAAGGGCCAGTGAGGGGGCTCAGCGGGTGAAGGTGCTTGCTGCCAAGCTTGACAACCTGAGTTTGGTCCCCAGGACCCACAAGGTGCAAGGAGAGGACTGACTCCTACAAGTGGTCCTCTGACCTCCACGTATGTACTATGGCATGTGCACATACAGACATGATTAATCAATTTTTTTTAAAGTACAAGCAAAGCTCACAGTGGATTAAAGACCGCTCAAACCCTGCCTCATCTCAGCCATCCCTCTGCCCATGAAAAGTTCCAGGAGGCCTCAGGAAAGAATCCTCGAGGCTAATCAGAACACCCTTTCGCTATCAGCTGGGCTCCTGACTAATGTCCCCAGGAAGGGTGAAGCCGAGTGGGACTCAAGGCAGAGGCTTGGGTTGCCTCTTCCTTGATGGTTGACCATCTTTCAAGCAAGCCAAAAGAGAGGAGGAACCTGGAGCCCCAGATCTGGAGAGAGAGAGCTAGGCAAGATGGGAAACAGAGCAGCTTGGCTCCATGCAAGCTATAAGAGAGTAAAGGGAGGGACACCCAAGAAGGCAGCTCCCAGGCCCAGTGACACAACCCTGAAGCATCTGCTTGGCTGCCACGGGGAGCAATGTGTGAGGCGCACAGCGCCGTACGTGGGTTTAAGTTCCTGCAGGCCTTGGCTGTTCAGCTCGTCTGTCCTGTGGCCTCCTTTCCCTGTCTACAACGACCAGGCACATTTTCTCGCACAAGTAATCTGCTCTTTGTCTGCCTGTTCTTTACTGACCAAAACTGACTCAACCAGCTCAATGGGAGGCTCTGACATCTCGGGAACCATTGCATTTGAATCTGGTGCCCAGCCTTACCTGTGCCCTCAGGGGGGTCCCCAGACCCCTTTTCTCTGAGTGTTTGTGCATTTTGTATCTTTGGAGCTACAGCACACATGGACAAAATTTGTGCCAGCAAAAGGGTCAGCTTTCCGAACCAGATGCCCACATCTTTTGTCCTTTATCTACTTAATATTTTGGGAGGCCCTATAAGCATCTCTTCTGGCCTCTATAAGCATCACACACATGCAGCATATATTCACACAGATACACAGGTACTGAGGGCTGGATAAGAGGTTTTGCTTGCTGTGGGAACCAGAAAAGAGCAGGATCACTGGGGCTTGCTGGCTGCCAGCTTAGCTTCAGTGAGAGATTCTGTCTCAAAGGAAAAGAGCAGGATACCCAGCATCCTCCTCTGGCCTCCACATATGTGCACATAGGGACACACATACACAGAGTGGATCCTAATATCATTTGCCTTCATTCAGCAACTACCTGACATCAGCTTTCCGGGACCATGTTGGTCGCAGCTGATCTAGGTGACAAACTGAGAGCATAGGCCCCAGAAGGGGATGAAGACCCCCCCAACTGAGGAGGTCTTCTGGTTTTAGATGACAGATGGGATGCTGTTTCCTAAGATGGGCTGAGGGAGGGTGTGGATGAGATTGTTCACAAGGTAAACACAGGCCAAGCCACAGAAGACCAAGGAAACAAGGTCTCTAGGTTTGAAAAGCCTCTAGAGGCTTTGGAGGGGAGCAGGGTGGGGGAGGGGTTGTCAGAGATGCAGCACTAACAGATTTGTTATCCGGGGGATCAGGGGAGCCACTGTGCTCCAGTGGTACAGGATAAAGGTTCAGAGCTGCTCTTAGGTCACCCTGGCCATTGGAAGGGACACATCCCCGAAAGCACTCTTGAGGAAGCAGCTCTGGGAGGAGGGTTCAGTTTTGTCTCTCATCCTAGAAAGCTCCCAAGGTTCTGGGCAAAGCCCTGCTGTCACTCATTCCCTCAGCTCAACCTCAACATCCAAGAGACACTCCTGGTGTCATCCTCGGCGAAGGCAACTCCATAGCCAGGGTGACCTTGGCTCTCGGTGCAGGAGAAGACAAATCTCTTTTCTTCCTGCTGAAAACCTAACCCATCCTTTCATAGGCCTCTGGGGACTGGCGGCGCAGCACACGCATTATGGAAGCTTTTGCCCGGCCTCATTTGAGTTGTCCGCAGGACTGGCTCGGTTCCCACTCTTCCTTCAGCCCTCCAGAGGCTGTGAGAGCATTGCAGTGCCAAGGGGTAGACTCAGGGGCATTCCTGAAAAACTCTGTGTCTCTATCCACTGCCACTGGCCTGGCTTCTTCGTTTAATTCTATAACTTAGGCACGAGTAAGTTCTCACTGCTCTCTAGGCACCAGGATGCAGGGCAACCGTCATGGTCTGTTGCTGCTTATGTCAGAGACCCTCAATGTCCAGACCAGACCTGGGGGGCCTGGAAGTTGCTCCTGCAGACCCCAATGCAGAATGTCTCTAGTTGAGTGACAGATAAGGAGGAAGCTTTCTTGGAAAAAATTAAAAAGCTAGAGAAAGGCATCAGTGAGGGTACTGGTGGGGTAAACTGAGGCCAGGGCATGAAAAGACAAGAATACTGACTGAACCTTTAAGTTTGAGCTTGATCCTGAAAGCCTGGTGAGATGGCTCAGTGCGTAGAAACGCTTGCTGCTAAGCCTGGCAAGCTGAGCTCCATCCCTGGGATCCACATGATGGAAGGAAAAAAAAAAAAAAAACAACGACCACAAGTTGTCTTCTGACCTCCACAAGCACAAGCCATGGCACACGTGCCCGCACACATATATGCAATAGGTAAACAAGTAAACACACTCGCAAACAAAGAAGGCTACAGGAGACCTTGAGGCCCACTGGTCGAAGAAGTGGTGCGAGGATCGCCATTCTAGAAGGATCTGTGTACAATCTGGAGGGTCTCTTGCAGGAAGTAGCCAGGGAGCGATTCAGCATGGGGGACAAAGGGACTGTGAGAGGGTGCCATGATAAAGGGTCAAAGTCACATACAAAATGTGCTTCTCTCTCTCTCTCTCTCTTTCTCTCTCTCTCTCTCTCTCTCTCTCTCCTCTCTCTCCTCGTTTTGGTGATGGGGATTGAGAATCTAGAGAACTGACAGGTTGGATAAGATGGGACAGCCAGGAGAAGGCACACGGTGATGGACGCCCCACTCTGCGGGAAGAGGAGGGCCGCACCTCAGTCAGGGCTATGATGGTGCTGAAGGAGATTTAGGGTGGGGTCTGGATCTGAGGTGTGGCAGAGGCAGCGTCAGGGAGCCCCTGTGCACCGAACACATACCGTCATATATGGGGTCAGTGCTATGTACAACGCGTGGCAAATCCTTGTCTCGCTTTGGGAAACTCTCAGGAACACACACAGAGCCTGGGAAGGAAACGGGTGAATTCTTGTGAAACCATGATTCAAGATTAAGTAAGGGAAGAAGATGGAGAGATTACCCGAGGAAGTGTTCTGCCAGGCAGAAGCCGCCAGAAGCAAAGTTTGGTAGTCCACCCGGAAAATATTTGCAACCCAGAAAGTGTCAGAAGAACAAATCCCAATGTATAAAGGCTCTTTGAGACTAATAAGAGAAAGATCAATAGTTCAACAGGTTGTCGAGAAGGACGTGACAGACAGTGGAATACAAAAGGCTCTCAGACAGCTGCGAAGACGGCCAGCTCACCCATCAGGAGTTACCTAAGCCGGCACTGTGAGGTCGCCTCACTGCCGGCCGTGTAACCAGCACAGCTAGCAGCTCTCTGGTTATGACACTGAGCGGGGAGAGGTGAACCCAGAATGGCCATTTGGTGATTATCAAACCAAGCCTGTATGGCTTTTCTGCACATGCATATGAGAGAGAGAGAGAGAGAGAGAGAGAGAGAGAGAGAGAGAGAGAGAGAGAGAAGTGCACGATGGTGTGCATGCTCAAATGAACCTGTAAGTCTAAAGGTCAGAGGTCAGCATCTGATGTCTTCCTTCATTCCACCTTTTTTTTTTTTTTTTTGAGGTAAGCTCTCTCACTGAACCTAAAGTTTGCCATTTTAGCTAGACTGGCTGGCCAGAGAGTAGCCAGAGCTAGCCTGTTCTCAATCCCAACACTGAGATTACACTTGTGTACCTCTGCACCCCATGGGTTTTAGGGACCCCCCAAACTCAGGTCCTCATGCTTCCACAACAAGCACTTTACCTACTGGACTATCTCCCAGCACCCTTTGGCAGGGAGGGGGCTGGAGGATTTGAGACAGGGTCTCTCTACATAAGCCTGGCTATCCTGGAAGTTACCATGTAGACCAGGCCAGCCTCAAACTCACAGAGATCCCCCTGCCTCTGCCTCCCAGGTACTGTGATTGAAGGTGTGCACCACCACCATGACCAGCCACAGCCTGTTTGTTTGTTTGTTTGTTTGTTTGTTTGTTTGTTTGTTTGTGGCTGGCAAGATGGCTACATAGGTAAAGGCACCTGCCACCATGTCTTCCAAACTGCGTCAACCCCCAGAACTCACATGGTGAAAAGAGAGACTCAAACTACTGTAAATTGGCCTCTGACCTCTATGGGCATGCTGTGGCCCTCCTCACACACATACAATAGATGTCCATACACACACACACACAATAGATAGGCAGAAAGATAGACAGGCAGGCAGGCAGGCAGACAGAATTCATTTGTCACAATTCTGTGGGCATTGTCACATGGACCATGTTGTTTCTAAAGCCATGTACAGGGCCAGGGAGATGGCTCACTGGGTAACAGAACTTGTTGTTCGCACATGAGGACCTGAGTTTGAATCCCCAGCACCCACATAAAAAGCTGAGTGTGGCTATGAATGCGCCTGCTCCCCTATTGTTTAACAAACAGAGATAAGAGCATTTCTGGAGCTTGTTTGCTGCCAGCCTCACTCCAGGTTCAGAGGGAGACCCTGTCTCAAAGGAATAAGGTAGAAAGTGACAGAGCAGGACACCAACCTCCTCTGCCCACGTGCAAAGCTCATACACGCACACACACACACACACACACACGAGTGACACTAAGTGCATATAGGTTGTGGGATTGTTAAATGTTCGTCATCACCAAATACACAATCTCACACAATTATCATGTTGAGGGTCTGGGCAGTGGCTCAATGGGTAGAGCATTTGCCTTGCAACCATGAAGTATGGGGTTCAGTGGTTCAGTCTCCAACGCTGTACAAACCTGCTATGGTAGCCCATACCCCTAATATCAGCATTTGGGAGGTAGACACAGAAAGATTCAAGGTGATCCTCTACTACACAGCAAATTGGGGCCAGCCTGGGATATGTGAGTCCTTGCAGATAGATAATGGATAGAAAGAAAGAAAGAAAGAAAGAAAGAAAGAAAGAAAGAAAGAAAGAAAGAAAGAAAGAAAGAAAGAAAATAAAAGGTGTGGGGGTCCTAGTACTTGGCACCAAGCAGAGGCAGGAGGATCTCTGTGAGTTTGAGGCTAGCCTGGAATACACAGTAAAGTCTTGTCTAAAAACACAAAAATAAATGGTTATCATTTTGTGACAAGAACGCTCACTACCCACTCTCTGTGTTTTATGAGCACACAACATATTGCTACAAACTATGGTCACTGTAGTTTTTTTGTGGTAGCATCCACCTCACCTGACTAACTGTGACAGTCTAACACAAGTCCTTTGACCTCTCCCAGACCTCAACTCCCCCGCCCTCAGCCATCCTCAGCTTCTGGTAACCCCCATTCTAGCGTATCTCAGCAAAATCAGCTTCTGGAAGACAGAAAGTGTCTGCTTTCTGTGTCTGGTTATTCCACCTGGGATAATGTCCTCCAGGCACATCTGTGTTGCCCCAAATAACAGCCGAATTGTATTCCACTGTGTATATGAGTCATTTCACTATTCACCCATTCACATCGTGATTGCACTCAGGTTGATTCCACATCGGGGCTTCGGCAGGCACTTTAATAAACAGGGCATTGCACATTCCTCTTCCGTGTACTGATTTCGTTTCCTTCAGACATGTTCTCAGTGACAGTAACTGGCTCAGCCAGCCAGCCAGCCTTCGTAGGGTGGAGTTACATTTTACTTCAGAGAACCTCCATGCTCCGTCCCGTAATGGAAACACTAATATACATGCCCATGCATTTACCCTTGAGTCAGCAATCTTACTGCAGGAAATTGGGCTTTAAAAAACAAAAACAACAAACAAACAAACAAACAAAAACCTTCTTCCAGGATGCATGGCAAGTATTTTGGAAACATCAGGAAGCCACAGGGATTCGTAGAAAAGAAAAACTATGTCACAGCAACACAGGCATGAACAGGCATCACTAATTGGACTCGGTGGTGTCTTTTCTAAAGGGGAGGGGGAGATATGACATTGGTGAAGGGATTAGGGGGTCCAGGAAGAGTTAGGAATTGTGGGGGTGGATCAATCAAAAGATATTGTATAACATGTACAAAGTTCTCAAAGAGCAAATTTTTAAGGATTTTTTTAATTTAAAACTTAAAAAGAAAATATTCCCTAGGTACTTAGAAAAGAAGAAAAAGGGTCACCCCTGCATCCTGCCACACCCCATAAAGACTCTCTTTAGAAAGCTCAATTTGAGAGAGCCATCTGTTTGCCGCCTGCCAGGCCCCCTACCGCTGTGACAGCTAAGGACCTGACAGCACGCTAGGTATCAACGTGGAAAGGTTTCCAGGCACCTGCTTAAAGTGAGAGTAGGGAGTGCAGACAGAGAGGGTGATACAAGGCATCTGCTTGTATTTGCATGAGGGAACACCGGAGCGCCAGAACACCGGAAAGATCCAGACAGACTGGTGGAGACGTTGTCAGTCGGAGAGCGCAGAGGGTAAGACCAGGAAACAGGGCGGAGGGGCTTTCTCCCTGTGCCCTGAATGCCGTGCCTACCTTCCACATGTAGCTCCATGCCTCTCTAAGAAAACACAGGCCACAGCCCTGACCCTGCCGTGGGCACCATTGCTCCCAGGCACCCGGGTAAGCCTTTGGTAGCACGTGGTCTGATTCCCATGCCACACCCTGATCCAACACAAGGGACCGAGTCTTTGGGGCTTTCGGAAGGTGACTGAGCCCTGAGAGCTCTACATTCAGAATTTGTCTTGGTGTCCTTGCAAAAGAGAACCTTTGTGCTGCGGCAGAGGACAGTGTTAATGTCCATGGTCCATGCTGCTACCCGAGAGCGTGCTAAGGTCCGTGGCGTGTCCTGATGCTGGAGGCCATATGGATGTCAGTGGTCCATGTAGTCACCAGAAACCATGTAGAAGTCGATGCTCCATGCTCCTGGGGACGGTATAGGGCAAGGAGGCTACTTATACAGTGCTACCTATGATTGCAGACTCCCAGTTGGGAAGGAGTCGTAGCCGGCTCCTGTGACAATCCCTACCCCAACCATGCCCTCAACTACCTCCCCCCAAGAAAAGTAACAACCTAGACAGGAACCCCTCAAAGAGAGATGTTAAAACTTGTGATAAGGATGCTGGCGCGTGCTCTCGACAATAGATGGCTTCTGGCTGGGGTGCTGGTGGGGAAGGACTCAGATTTCTTCAAGGGGCTGACAACCAAAGTACACAGGCAGCACAAATTGAACTTGTGTTTTTGTTGTTGTTGTTTTGGTTGGGTTGAGCTTGGTTTGGGTTTTGTTTTCTTGTTTGTTTTTTATTTTTCCTTTGTCACAAGGATGAGGGGCCAGACCCGGAAGGACAGGGAAATGACTGTGATCAGAGAGGGGTGCATTATGTGAAAATTCCCAAATAATCAATAAAAACATTATGTTGGGGGGAAAAAATGACCCACAGAATCTTGTTCATCCCTCTCATCACGTGTGGGCACAACCGGAAGGCTCCGTGAGCCAGAAGGTGGGTCCTTACCAGACTAGAGATCTACTGGTGAGACTGAATTTGCCTGCCATGCTTCAGAAGTTCGAGCAATACACACCCTTTGTGTGTGAGCCACCCATTTTGTGATATGTTGTTAGAGCAGCCAGGTGGACTGAGGCACTGAGCGCTACCGGGGTCAGCCACCTTGTGCCTTGGACTAGGGGTGTTGAAATGTCTTCTTGTGTGACACTGTTCCTGGAGACATGACCACATATCTACTTACCCCAGACCAGGAACTGAAAACAGACCAAAGCAATGATACCAAGGGTTATTTACAGAAGCAGGGATGACTCAATGGCAGCTCCATCACCAAGCTACAGCCTTGGAGCTCTCTGCACCACTTACAGGCAGTTCAACAGATCTAAAAGTCTCCTGTTTATTCTAGCTTGGGGAGGAAGGAGCTTTATGAATCTGTTAGATTTCAGAGACTTTCCTGAGACTTGTGAGTTGTCTGCTTCCGGAGTCTTAATGAACCTCCTGCTGACTTCTGCCTCCCAAGTGCTAGGATTAAAAGTGTGCCCCACTATTTCTCTCTCTCTCTCTTTCTCCCTCCCTCTCCCTCCTTCTCCTTTTCTCCCTCTCTCTTTCTCTTCCTCTCTCCCTCTATCTCCCTTTCTTCCCTTCTTCCTTTCAACAGGGTTTCACTTTTAGGTCCAGGCTGTCCTGGCCTCAAACTCATGGCAATTCTCCTACCTCAGGCTCCTAAGATTATGGGCACAAGCTACTATACCCATTGCTCCAGATCCTGTGGCTCATGGCGCTTTGCTCCCAGCTCCAGTCAGCTGCTCAAACAAGCCCCCTTTGTTCCTCTAGCATGGATGCCAACATCTCAGTGCCCCCCATCAATCTCTTGCACTCAACCCCTCCTACCCTTGTCCTCTTGTACTGTTGTCCTGAGTACTTCCTGACTGAACAAATGAAACAGATACCCTCTGTTTTGTGAAGAAGAAAAGAAAGAGGAGGAAGAGGGAGAGAAAGAAGGCAGAGGAGGAGGCAGTGGCAACACGGCTCTTGCCGCTGATTAGAAACACCATTCTGTCTTACGCTGAATTCCTGTAAGCACATGGCTTCGTCTCCATCTCTCTGTGGCCTCCTGGCTGTTCTGTTTCTTGTATCAGCATCACAGACCTGGGCCAAGCTCTGCAGATTCTAGTGGGCCCAAGATTTCTAGCAGAGCCTCCTTGTGGGTCTTTCCTAAGTGGCTTACCCTGCTTGCCCGGACTTCCTTCTGTGTGAATCAGTTTGTCGATCTCACAGAGAACCGGCCCTTCCTGAGATTTTGATCGAGTCCACTGAGTTTCTACCATTCTGGAGATACGGGTATCTTTGCAGTGTTGGATGGGATGTTTCTGGGCATCGATTGAGATCCCCTTTCCTATTTCAGTAAGGGTTGGTGAGTCTTCAGCATCTAAATAGACATCAGAGTGACCTGGCAGTGACATTTGTCACCCACTGATCAACTGGGCAGATCTGATTGATCCGGTTAGCCAGGTGGATGTCTCCTCCCCCACTGTTGCTCCATAGCATCCCTCCCAGAGACACACTTGGTGGAAGAAGACAACCTTCCTTGCCTAATTGTAGAGGACCATTCGGTGTGTAGCTGCACCCCCCCCCCACTAGAACCTCCGAACAAGCCCTTGACATGCAATCCTCCCACTCCACAGGTTCCAGATCAAAGGCCGTCAGAGTCTGTATCTTATTTCTTCTCTAGACAATTACTGCATCCTCTCTTTACCAGTGAGTATGTGAATGTACACGCACATTTGTGGAGGTTAAAAGACAACTTACAGAAGATGGTCCTCTCCTTCCACCATGTGGGTTATGGGGCTTGAACTTAGGTCTTCAGGCTTGCCTGCAAGGCTTGCCTAAGCCATCTTACGGGACCTGTATCTTATTTCTGGTGGGTTTTAATTAGTCCCTGCCATGAGGAGGAACGGGTGGGTTGTTGCATGGCTCATATGTTTCTCCATGTTGCTGAACTCGCCAATTAACTCCAGGCATTTGACAGCTCCCTGAGACTCCTGATTTCTCTAGGTGGAAAATCGTGTCTGTCTACAAATAACAGCACACTTTTCCCTGTGCAAATTTAGCTGCTTTTATTGCCAAGTCTCCAATTTTTAGCGAGAAGCAGAGGCAGAATATTTGACCTTAACTTGATCCTGGCTTTCAATAGAAACAACTCTGTCACCATCAAATATGCTATCTGATGAGGGCTTCTGACAGAACGGACTGCACCACTCAGTGAAGATCCTTTTCGTTTCCAGGAGTTTAAATTGGCACTGGCACGGTATTGCTGTAATGTGCGTGTGTGTGTGTGTGTGTGTGTGTGTGTGTGTGTGTGTACACGTGTCATACATGCCATAGTGCACCTGTCAAGGTGAGAGGGCAACTTGAAGAAGTTAGCGTTCTCCTTCCACTGTGTAGGTCCTGGGCATTGAACTCAGGTCATCAGGCTTGGCGGCAAGCTCCTTTACCTGCTGAGACATCTCGACAGCCCCGCTGTTGTTTTAATCAGCAACAGAGAACATTCTGTTCCCAGAATGATGACTAGGTCATGTGATTCAACCCTCCTTGTGGTGAAAAGCAAAAAAAAAAAACAAAAAAAAACAAAATAAAAACAAAAACAAACAAACAAAAACCTGACTGCCCAAACTTTAAATCTGTGAGAATCCACCAGAAAGCTAAGGGCATTGTGGGAAATGTGCATGCCAGGATGGAAAGGGTGGCTCAGCAGGTGGGCCTGGTATTTAGAATTGTGCAGCGGGAAGAATCAAGATGCCTCCAATAGCTCCACCCCTATTGTGCTAGTCTCCAGGTTATTCCAACGTTAGCAGAGGTTCTCCTGTGAAGTGATTCACAGACAAAACTAACATCTCAAATCAGTGGGCCTTCACATCAGGTCAGCAGCCTTGCTGGGCCCTGAACAGGTAAGGTGGTCTACCCCCAACCTTGGCAAATGATATTCAGCTTGCGAGAGATAAAACTCAGAAGTCTGTCTATTGCTGACCGGGGTGGTTTGAATTAGAAATGTCCCCCACAGGGCTCAGACATCTAAACACTTGGTCCCTAGTTGGTGGCACTGTTTACAGAGGTGTAGAAAATGGGGCCTTATCAGGTGGAGTATGCCATTGAGGGGTGGGCTCTGAGCGTTTATAGTCTCACCCCAAATCCAATTGTTCTCTCTGCTTTCCGTTTGCATTTGACTTTGTGAGCTTTCAGCATCCCCCTCCTGCTGCCTCGTCTACCCCTTGCTGCCATGCCTTCCCACCATGATGGACTCTTACCCCTCTGGAGCCATAAGCCCAAATAAACTCTGCCTTCTGTGAGTTGCTATGGGAACGGTGTTTTAGCACAGCAACAGAAAAATAACTAAGACACTGGCTATGAAGATAGAAGGAGTCATAGAAGAGGCCATAGATATCGACAGCCTCAGAGCTGGAAGCGGCCCCAGGCTGACAGCATGCAAGGGAGCAGAAAACCACAG
The DNA here is from genome assembly GCF_030254825.1 of Meriones unguiculatus. Classification (NCBI taxonomy): domain Eukaryota; kingdom Metazoa; phylum Chordata; class Mammalia; order Rodentia; family Muridae; genus Meriones; species Meriones unguiculatus. The sequence goes on from NC_083359.1 coordinate 20,012,148, forward strand.
GGAAGTGAACTGGCCAAGGAACCTGAAAGAGGATCCTGAGCTCCAGATAAGGATGCAGCCATGGGAAACCCTGAGCTAAGAGCCTGCAGCCTCAGCTACTCAGGAGGCTGATGCAGGAGGATCATGTGAGCTCAGGCATGAGACTCCATGTACAAAACAAAACCAGGGCCATTGAGATGGCTCAGCAGGGAAAGGGACTCAGTGTCAAGCCTGAGGACCTGAGTTCAATCCCCCAGATGCACAGGGGAAGAGAAAACTGAACCCTGAAAGTTGCCCCTCTGGCCTCCACATGCATGCTGTGGCACACACACATTAATTTAATGTAAAAAGGAATTGTTAAACTCGGTGTAGTTGCCCATGCTATAATCCTAGGACTCAGAAGCCCAAGGTAGAATTGCCATGAGTTTGACAGCGTGGAGTACAGAGTGAAACCAGAAAGGAAGAAAAAGAAGAAAGGAAGAAGGAAAGAAAGAAAGAAAGAAAGAAAGAAAGAAAGAAAGAAAGAAAGGAAGGAAGGAAGGAAGGAAGGAAGGACAGTGGGGCACACCTTTAATCCAAGAATCTGAGAAGCAGCAGCAGGCAGGTCTTTGTGAGCATGAGGTCAGCTTTGTCTGCGTAGAAAGTTCCAGACCAGTCAGAGCTACAGTGATACCCTGTCTCAGAAAAAGGAGGAAGAGGAAGAAAAGAAGAAATGAAGGACAAAAGAAGGAAAAACTTACCATTCCAAGAAGCCCCCTCTGCAGAGGCAGCCATCTGACCCCTGCACTGTGAGCTGATGCTGGAGTTCTTCTGAGCCACAACAGCCACAATAATGACCCTATAGACAAGAAACAGACACACTTGCTGCTTCCCACGGAGGTCACTGAGACTCAGGGCACCACCTGGCAGCTTCGCCAGGAAGGAGACCAAGGAGAGATTGATCAGCAAAGCCCCGAGTCCCACTAGGTCGCAGATGGGCCCCAGACAAGAGGCAAGAACCCAGGCTAAAATACATTTATCAGATGTGTCCAGACAGGCAGGTGCATTTAGCTGTTGCTATGAGGTGAGGAAGGGGAAGTGGGGTCCAATGTACAGAGGAGGGGAGAGAGTGAAGACAGTGTTCCAATAATTAGTCTCATGCTATGCTGCTCTCCCTTTCCCCACGGCCACATATGACAGAGAGCAGGAAGAGAACATGGCCGACCACCCAGAGGCCACGGCTACGACTCTTCAAAAGCTTACTCTGTTTAGTGCAGCTGTAAGAGCGTGCCATGGGTGTGTTTATAATGAGCACAACTTCATCCACTTACTGTCCTGGAGGCTGGAAGTACACAGAGGAGATTTGTCCCCTCCTCTGTACTGGCTCTCCACCTCTTCTGATGGGGTCTTCCCTGAGCGTGGTCACTGTGTTCTTTACGTAGTCAGCAGCTAGCCTTGACCCTTCGTGCTACGTGGTCCCACAGCAGAAAACAGACTAACAAAGAGAGAAGATGGCCTGAGCCAGGACCAGTCCCACCTGTGAGGGCGAAGCCACCCTCCCCCACATTCACAGCCACCTCAAAGTCCCCCACTTTTTAATACTGTCACCTTACAATTAAATTTCAGTTCAGGAGATGATAGATGAGTAGCTGGGGGGGGCTGAGGATGGGGTCCCTGGAGCTGTGGACTGCACTGTGACACACCAGGGACCCTCAGGGACAGCCTCCTGTAGAAGGAGGGATGGTTTGGGGCAGCCATGCCCACAGTCTTCCGTGCACTTCCTTAGGGCAGCTCAGCCAGGCGCCCTCCTGCAGCTGCCCTGTGTTATTAAATTATTCCTGGGAAGTTAGGGACGAGGAATGAATAATTCAGAGCGAGGGGCTTTAAATCTAATCGCTCCCCGCACTGCCTGAACTCTGACACGGTCACTGGAGCAGACACAGAATGCTGAGTGATGGAGGTGGTGGGAGAGTGTGGAGGTGGGTCATCTGGAACGAGAATGTGGAGCCGGCATTGCACACAAACATTTCAGGACAAACATGGCGACACCCCGACCCCGCTGCTCCCAGTGAGCTCTTGGCAGCTGAGGTTGGTCCAAGGCCTTGGAAAGTGCTTAACCATGCCAGGCTTCAGTTACCTTGTCTACAAAATAGGAACAAAAGTAGGGTCTGCCTCCTGAAGTTGGGCTAAATATGCAAAGAAATAGCCAACCTGAATTGTGCTTTGTTCTTTGAATACAGACACTTCAGTACTGTGAAAGTGGATCTAGTAAGAGACAGCCACTAAATAACTAAGGGGCAGGTGCTGTATACAGCATGGAAACACTGGACAAAAGAGTAATTAAGTTCTGCCCTGTACTAGATGAAGCAGGATGAGATGAGATTTCATTACACCACTTAAACCCCAAAACAAGAGAATATTTCTGAATCATTTCTAGAATTTGCCATTAGATATTTTTGGACTACAGTTGAAAACAACTATATAGAAAATGTTTTGTGCTACCACATAGCAGACCCGGGCCATAGGATGGGTGTAGGCACCACTCCACCTTATAAAAAGCATGAGGTCATTGGGATGGAGAGCTGCTCAGTGGTATAAGTTTAACCACATGAAATGAGCCTGTGTGCCTGCTACCTACCATATACAGAATACGTCTTTCTCATAGAGGGCAAGAGAATACAGTTTTCTATGTCCTCCACAAAGATCCTCCCCTGCATCCCAGAACTTTTTTGCTACATGAACACAGCACGGTCATCATTGTGGTGATATTGGTGGTGGCCTGCACTCCCGACAGTTTGGGCCGCACCCTCAGCTCTAAGATTAGAAGAACGGGACAGCCATCTTTGCCACGCCAGCCACCCAAGAGCTTCCCTGCCCTAAGTGTATATGCTATCACTCAGAGCCCAGAGTGGTAGTTACTGGCTATAGGTGACATCCCCTCCCCACCCACCTAGCCCCTCCTCTGCTAACCTTCTGTAGAACCCTGTCCTTACTACTCAGGAAGCCTCCACAGTTTGGGTCTGGCCTGTATCAGCACAAATCTTCCAGGCACTGTCACTGGACCTGGGAACCCCCACGCCTTCGTCTAGGCACCAGCTGAGATCCGAGGATCATGGGTTGAAGCTGCCTCTGTGGGGTGGGGGGGGAGGGTGTTCCCTGTACTGCTGCTCAACTCGTGACCTCAGGAACAGGCCTGCGGAAACAAGCACTCAGGTGACGTGCCTGTGCCAGCATCTGGCTGGAATCCCAGCCACGAGCCTCCTGCTGGATTTTCTTTCTCTCAGTCTCTAGGCCTCTGAGCTCCCCCACACTAAAACAGGGACGTGGTCTCACTCTATAGTTATTCTCTTTGGGATAGCAGGCTGCAGTGTGTCTCCCAAAGTCATATTCTGAAGCCCTAACACCCAGTGTTTTGAAAGAACACTTCTAATTAAAGTTAAAGGCCATAATGAGCCCTAATTCAATAGAGCTGGTCTCCCTCCATGGTTAAGAGGGTACTAGAGAGATGGCCCAGCAGATAAGGGGGCATACTGGTCTTCTAGAGGACCTGGGTTTGGTTCCCAGAACCTACCTGGCAGCCCACAACCATCTGTAACTCCAGTGAATCCAATGTCCTCATCCGGGCCCTGTGAGCACTGCGCATATGCGATACACACCCATACCCGTAGACAAATATGTACACACATAAAATTAAAATAAATAAATTCTAAAAGGAGGAGGTTAGAATTTGGTGGGGTGGCCCACACCTGTCATCTGGGTACTTAGAATGGGAAGGCAGGAAATCAGGAGTTCAAGGTCACCCTTGGAACAATAGGGTTCAACACCAGTCTGGCCTACTTTGAAACATGTCTCAAAACGAAAAGAAAAACAAAGCAAATGGAGGAGTCGAAGAAAAGAGAGGATGAAGAGATGTTATGGTAATGATGACGATAACTGGGATACGGCCACCCACCAAGGGGTAACCAAATGAAGATTCAAGAAGACAGCCAAGGAGAGGAAGGCTCAGCAGAAAGCAACCCTGTAGAGACTGGGCCATGACCTTCCAGCCTCCAGGAGTCTGAGGGGGGAAACTCCTATTGTTTAAGACATACAACATACTGACACAGCAACTGAGCCCCACAATGGCTCCTCCTACACACATGGAATGGAGTCCCCAAGGCTGTCTTCGGTACAGTGGTAAGTCAGTGTACAGGCCTGTGCTCCACCTCTCTGAGCTTTGAGAAAGATGTGCCTGGGCCCTGGTTCTCTACAAGCTGGCCATGAACACAATCAGGGCACTGGGGAGGAAGGAGTTTTCTTGACTTTGCAGCTTTTCCAGACTCTCCCGAAGGGTGGGAGAGCCTGGGGAGGATACGGCTTGCAGCACAGCCCAGCTTAGAGCTGGGGGTATAGGCAGAGATGCACCCAGGGAAAGGAGCCAGAGACCCGTGAGGAAGAGTCCCCCGGACCAGGAGCCAAGCAGAGCTGTGCTTCATGGCGAGGACTGGACCCGGGAAGAGCTCGGGCTGTCTGCGGGCGACACACAGCATGTAATGGTGTGTGAACATCCATGCATGGAAGCCGTAGGTCAACCTCAGGGCTCTTCCTCAGTCTCCATCTCTTTGTTTGAGGCAGGCTCTCTCACTGAATCTGGAGCTCGGCTGGCCAGTGAGCTCCAGGGAGCCAGCTGTCCCCCTTCCACTAAGTGGTGGGGTTACAGCCATCTGCCACCGTGTCCACCCTTAAATGGGTGCTGGGGATCCAAACGCATGCTTCTGGAGCAGATGCCTTACCAGCTGAGCCATCTCCTCAGCCCCTGGATCTTTTACAGAAACCCTCCAACCATACCTGAACTGCACTGCTTGTGGGGAGCCCAGCTTGCCATAAAACTCACAACTTCAGACTCCAGAAGCCTGACAGGAGCATGTCACCCCTCCCCAAGAAACTGCTCCCCCCCCCCCAGCTCCAGCCATGAGCCAGCATGATCTGCAGCCAGAGGTAACGCTCATCAAAGACAGGCTTGGGTGTGACACTGGCAATTTGTTCCCGCAGATGAGATTGTGCAGACCCAACCTTATGTGGCCAGCTCCAGCTTTATCGATGTCTCCCTCGACCTGACCCGCACTGGCCCAGGCCATCAGAGACCCTCAGTCACCTTCTCTGACTCTAAGACCTTAGCCAGGTTCACGTATTCTCTAACTTGGAGATGAAGCCCATTGGGTGGGGACCACCTGATGTCTTCTTATCTTCCCGGCTCCCTGTTGCACCCTGTAGGGCTCAGCTCAGGAAAGGGCAGTCATTCTTCTTTTTGGCATTTTCCAGATAAGTGGATGTTTTTACTCTGGGATTTAGGACTGACCTTTATCTGCAGTCTGGAAGGAGGCATCTGTCACCAATATGATGCCTCTAAGTCTCCCAAAGTCTACTCCGCTGCTATCCTCTGGTCCACCTCAGCTGTTCCACTGCTCCAATCTGCATCAGCTACTCCACTGTCCCCCATCAGCACCCTCCCAGGTGCCCACATTAAGGGCAGGTGCTAAAGGTCCCACCATCTTCCAACATCTCCGAACTAGAAACCAAGCTTCCAGCCTCTGAGCCTCTGAGGGAAACCCTCAAACCAAACTTGAAGACCCCTCCTGGCCAGGGAGAGAACTCCCACCTGTGGGTCATTTATCCAGTCCCCACCGTCAGGTACACACAAGGGCTTGAGGAACATAGTGTAGGGAGAAGGAGAGAGCCACCAGGGAAGAAGATGTCGGGGCTGGTCTCTACCTAGGACCTCTCTTCACCATCTCATTGCCAAAAGAGTGAGGCTCAGCTTCCCCAAGCATATTTTTGACTGACAGCTGATCAAAACAGGGATAATGATAGCAAGAGGCTAAAGGGCAAAGGGAGAAGCTGCAAATGTGAGCACCCAATGGTACAAAGTGAGGGGGGAGGCGCGGGTTGCTAAGGTTGTTTGGTATCAGGCCGGCAGTCACAGGTGACTTCAGCTAAAACTACATCCAGGGCATGTTGATGCTAGGTAGAATATTTTGTGGGGATCTCTGGTCTTATAAACTATTTGGATCACTCTAAATCAGCATCCTTCTGGCAGCCCAACCTCATGTAGTCTTACAAAAGGAAAACCACATCAGCTAACAGGAATTACCTGCCCCCCAGACCACCTTCCTGGAACCGAGGCCCAGATGCAGGGTCCTCAGATAACCATCAGACTTATTACAGTGTTCAGCGAAGCCTGAAGTCAACCACACACACACAGGGCACAGGATCAGACAGTGAGCAGCAGAAAGAAGCAGGGGCCGCTAGCGCCCGCACAGGATTTCTATTCAGTATTAGAGAGCTCCATGTCCCAGACACCGGAAGAAGACTTGGAAAAATTTGAGGCCAGTATTTTGCAGAGTGGGGGGGGGAGTCCCAGAGCAACCCCACCCCTCATTTTTAAAAGGACTGAGAGCAGGGACCCCAAATTATGGGACATTGCCATGCCCTCCCTCCCAGGAGCTCTGAGTTGGAAGAGGACTCAAACAAGGAGGGTAGGCCCAGGATGGACAGGAAAGGGAAAGAAGGCAGCCCCCTGGAACCAGGACCAGCCAGCCAGGGCAGAGTTATAGTTAGCAGACAGACAGAAAGACAGACAGACACACACACACACACACAGAGACAGACAGACAGACAGACAGACAGACACACACACACACACACACACTGCTGACCCATCACTAAAAGCTTTAATGCTATATCCATCTGCTTCCCCAAGCCAAGACCACCATACACCAAGCCAGGGCGAAACTGGTCCCTGACAGTCTCTGGGCTCATGTAGACATCTTTCCCCCAGTCTCTGCCTGGGAACAGGAGGCTTTCTGTGCAGATCCGCACCAGACGGCCTTCATCTCTCACTGTCAATAAATCGGGCGTCTCCAGGGCAATGACTTTTACTTGGTAAATACTAAGCAGCAACAGACAGCGACGCAAGCCTCCAGTCTGGGGAACTGCAGCCATTGATTTGGTGCCCTCCCTCCTGAGACCAGGCGTGCCTGAGGAATGTTGCTGGAGGCTGGGCCTGGGGATGCAGACAAGACCTCTGCCTGCAGGGAAAGGAAGAACAAGCCCCAGAACCTCCCCCCCAGCACTTCAAAATGGGGTCCAGAGGGGGAAACTAAGGCCTCTGTCTTCTAGGTAGGATTGTGACAGCATGTAGAGATGACCATCTCAACCGAGAATGGCTGCTCCAGCTTGATGACAGATGAGGGGAAGCAGGGAGGTCTGGAAACAGGCAGCAGACACACCCAGATGGTGGTCCTGATGATAGGCCACACTGAGGCCCTCTGCCCACGGTGGCCATGGTTGAACACGTACCTAGTTCCCTTTCCTTAGAACCCACCATTTCGTGCGCATTCCACCTAAGACTTGTGGTTTGGGTGGTGTTGAGCCCACTTCCCCATCCCCAAGGATGGGCTGGCTCTCATGCCTCCAGCTTGGCCAATCTCTGTATTCCTTCCCCTAATGCCTGACCCTCCCTCTCTATTTATACCCTCAGACATATCCAGCATGCTGAGAAACAGAAGCTTTGGCCTTGCTGCCTACTCACTGTGGGGTTGGGAATAGTTTTATTGGCAGAGGCATGTGTAGGAGTTATGGGTCCTTCCTTTCTAGGATGAAAATTATTCATGTCAAAAGCCTGAATCAAGACTTGTTGCAGAGTGGAGACTCTTGTTTCCCGTGAGACGTCTGTCTGAGACAGCTCCACTGCTCTCATCTGACTCTGATAGTTTTCCTGGTGAACTATTAACCAGCATTGCCCCTTTGACCCCTGCTGTGCTATACCTCAGTCACTTACTTTATTAAAAAAAAATAATAATAATGAAAGTTATTGGGGGACGGCCAATTCTTCACTTTCTGTGATTTTAGACACCCAATCACCTTTGAGAAAACCTACATTAAATGTGGCCCCTCTTAGATACAACATCTGTCTGTCACAAGAGAACGGGATAGAAAGGTGAATGGATGGAGAGATGCATGCATGCATGGGTAGTGGGGAGGGACAAAGGAGTGATGGATAGGTGGACGGATGGGTGGGTGAGTGGATGAACGTACTGATGGATGGATTGATGAATGCACTGATGTACGGATGGATGAATTCATGACAGATAGTGGGGATGGGCAGGTGTGCGATGGATGGATGGGTAGATGGGCTGGTGGATGTATGTACTGAATATGGATAGATTGATGCATACGTGAATGGATAGATGCCTGGATGAATGAAGAGATGGATGGACAGACATACAGATACCGAAGATGTACAAGTGGGTGGTTGGGTAGGTGGGCAGGTAGGTGGACGGATGGGTAGATGGATGGATGAGTTTCTCTAAGGAGAAAGAAGCCCTGTAGAAGACAGGATTATAAATTTCACTTGTTTTTACCTAAGGTGAATACCACGTAACAGGCTTCACAAAACAGTTTTTACTGTACCAGACTGCCAGACAGCACTGACAGGGTTGTCACCCTCGGATCCTACACACATCACATAACATCTTTATGAAAGTCTGGCGAAATCGGGGGGGGGGGGGAGTGATTTCATAATGGCCACACATAGAATTGCACTTTGAAGCTATTTTCTGGAAACTGCTGCTGTTTGTGCCCTTTAAAATGCACTCTGGAATGTAACATTAAATATATATAACATATATACTATATTATATAAAATCTTTCAGGGATGTGAAGGGTGTTAAAGCAAAAAGCATTTTATTTTCCTATTTGCTATGACTCTCTTTTGGCTCTTATATAGAATAGACATCAACATTTAAAGTGCATGTGTGTCTCTCTCTGTGTGTGTGTGTGTGTGTGTACACATTATCAGAGAACAATTATTGGGGCTCAGCCCTCCCCTTCCATCTTGTTGAGCTAGGGTTCCTCCAAGCTGGCTGGTCAGCCAGTTTCTACTGATTCCCCTGTCTCTGTCTCCCATCTGGCCTAGAAGTTCCAGTATTACAGACGTGCAATGCCACATTCATCTTCCTTAGGTAGGTCTCAGGAATTTAACTCAGGTCCCTGGGCTTGCACAGTAGGCAGTTTTACCTACTGAGCCATGCAGCCAACCCACAGCAACATCATTTGAGAGAGACCCTACAGAACTATTTCTACTCACTATCCACCAAAGCAAAAGAATATCCCCACTTTTTCCAGCCAGTTAAATCCATACAGTGAAAAGGTTGTAAGGGCCTCAGCAACCATTCGTTAAGTTCAGACTCTCTGAATGCACCAGAGCCTCCACACAGGCTTTGGGGACACTTCCACTAACTCTCCTTGTCCTACCTTTGAGACCACAGGGACCAGAAGAGGGGTGACAGCAGTCACAAAGGGCCTGACTGGTGGATGTTAAGCACAGCTCCAGTCTCTGTCGACAGCCTGGTGGTGGCTTACAGAACAGGACCCGCACCCCCTGTCAGTCAACTTTGCATTACTATAACGAGATGCCTGTGATAACGGACAAAGAGAACAAAGTCATCATCGCTCACAGTTCTGAAGGCCCAAATCCATGATCAATTGGCCCCAGTGCTTTGGAGACTATGAAAAGGCAGCACGCCATCGCCACAGATAGAAGAAGAAAGGCCAGGGGCCCCCACAGTACCCTTTGTAACCTAGTAATCTAAAGACTCTCCTGCTAGGCCATACTCCCCCCCCAAAAAATTCCACCACCTCCTATAGCACCACTCTGTGACCAAACACAGTCCTTTGGGGGAAGTTCCAAATCTAAACCACACCCTCCTGGGGAAGCAGTTTCCCTGTGCCTCCCTTTTAGGCGCCTTGTGGAACGTTCCTCTTCGTAGAATGAGATGTCAACAAGGCCGTCAGGAAGTGCCCACCCAGAGCCAACTACTACACCCAATGAACCATGCTTTGGGTATCCAGACCCAACCAGCCCCAAGCTCATCTTGGGGAACTAGAGAAGGGGTCTTCCATGGGTCTATCCCGTAGGGTCCACCACGCCCTCAGTTGACTTGAGAGAAGGCAGGAAACAGTTAATCACAGAGGTGTGGAAGCCCTTCGTGGCAGAGGCAGGGTGGTGACAGGCTACTGGCCAGAGATTCCTCTCTCCACCACGGTCCAGTAAAGAAGTCGCCCGGGTCCCAGAGTTTTCAACTTGAAACAATGTAAAGACTGGCATTAGAAATACTAATTACCTCTTAATTTGTAAGCTTCATTCAGGGTTCTTCCCAACTTCTTCTCAAAGTTCTCAGACATTTTTATTTCAGAGCCCTGTCTGCACTTTTAAATTTTGGGAACCCCCAAAAAAGTTTTGTGTGTGTGGGTTACATGTATCCATATTCTCTGTATTATCATTTTCAGCTGAGACATTTTAAAAAACATCCGTCCATTATATAATGTAAAAGATAACAGTAGTAAGCCCACTGCACGCTTATATAACTAACACATTTTTAATTTAAAAGGAAGGAAAAAAAAAACCTAACTATTTTCCAAAAAGCATGGAGCAAGGAGAGCAGTGTTGCCTGACAGATTTGTGAATCTCTTTAATGCCTGGATTAGGAGAAGACAGCTGAGTTCTCCCTGCTTCTCCTTCAGCCTGTTATGATGTTTGTGGCTGAAGCAGGAGGGGACTTGCTGGACTCCTGCAAGAAACCCAGAACAGGAAGGGGTATTTTAACAGATTTTTCAGACAATTATGGGTAGCAAACTCCTAAAAAATTAGTTGCCAAAGACCCAAGAAGGATCTCTGAAACAAGGAAGGCAGGCCCTGGGCGGTAGACTCGAGGAGGTCCTAGTTCTCTGGAGACTGGTCCTCTGGCGTGTGCAGGCGCAGATTGATGCTTTGTTCTCTTTGCCACATGGTGGGCTCTGGGACTGCAATGGGAAATTCAAACACTGTAACAATGCTTCCGTCCTCTGGGGCTTTGAAAAGGTCTCTCGGCCCTGCACCACTGTACGTGCAAGCAGCCATCAGACCTGGGTTTTGATTTGACCATATGTGTGTGTGTGCGTGCATGTGCGTTGGGGAGCTTTAACTGTCACCTTGACAACCTAGAGTCAACTAGGAAGACAATCTCAATGAGGAACTGTCCAGACGGTGTTAGCTTGTGGGTGCATCTATGGGGTCCGGTCTTAATTAATACCTGGAGTGGGAAGACCCACCATTTCATAGGCTGAACAGTATGAGTGGTGAAAGCTAGCTGGGGAGAACCGGCCAGCAAGCAGGAATCCATGTGTTCACACAGGCTCTGTTCCTGACTGTACATGCGATGCTTCAAGCTCCTGCCCCGACCTCCCCACTTCAGCGAACTGGGCATGCGCTAAATAAAGTCTCCTCTCCCTTGTGTTGTTTTCTTTCCAGAATGTTTGCCACAATAGAAACCAAACTAGAGGGCCATGCTTACAAGCTGGCTACAAGTTCACATGTGTAAGCTTGCTGAAGAGATGCAGGCAGAAGACATGCAAGCCCACATCAGAGACAAAGAACTGGCAGTGCCTACTCCTATCTCAAGGATGATGGTCAATCCTGGTTGTCATGCTGACTGGCTTAAGAGGCAGCCAGGAAATTGGTGGAAATTAGTAAAGTATAATTCCTGGTGCGTCTGTGAAGGAGTTTCCTGAGAGGATTAAGCACAGGGTAAAAACCCTCTCTGCAAATGGGTGGAGCGATCCATCAGGCAGGGTCCTGAATAAAAACAAAGCAGAAGATGGAGAAAGCCCACTAGCAAAGCAGCCCCTCTTTCCAACATCTGTCTTCCAAGGGGTTACATCCCTGCCATGATGCTGTGTCCCAGCATGGTCCCAGATACAATGGACCCAAAGGTGTGGGGTGAAGCTCCTGAAACTGAGAGCAGAAAGAAGTCTTTCTTCCTGTAAGTTGTTTCTCTCAAGCACTCAGCAAAGCAAGAAAAGGATGTTAACACGGCCAAGCACCTGAACATCTAAGTCTCACAAAGGTAAAGTACAAAGGTTCCAGATGGACACTGCACACCCAGGGCTTTGTGTCACCAGTCAAGGTCTCTGAGCTTTTTGCCACATGTTTTAAGCAGGACTGTCCTTTGTCCTAGAGGGAATAGACGCTCACGCCTCAATGATGCTCACTATAAACATAATTCTGAGCTTAGATGAAAAGAGAACGTATTAATCCATTTTTGTTACTATAACAAAATACCTGAGGCTAGTTATTTTGTAAAGAAAAATTACTTACATAGTTCACAGTTCTGGAGGTTCAGCTGTATGTTGCCAGCATTGGCTTGGCTCTGGCAAAAACCTCTTCATAGATCACAGTGTTAGGGGCACTGCAAGAAGAGATCTCATAGTGATACAGGAGGCCTGGATGAGGGAGTAGACCAGGATTTTTCTTCTTGTAACAACCCTCCTGTGAGAAATACCTCAGGTCCCCACCCTACCAAAGACAATACCCCCAGTCCATAATTGAACTGTTATTAGGCTCTGCCTTTTAAAGGTCTCACCACTGTTCACATCACCACACTGAGAATCAAGCTTCTAAAACATGAAGGCCTGGAGCACACACTGAAGCCACATGCAAAGCTTACAGAGTATAAGGTCTTATGTCCCCTGCATTCTCAGAAAGAAATGTAACAATGAAAGAGATACATACATACCTGGCCTTCCCTGAAGAAACATAGTATCTTGGTGATTTGGAAAATACTCATTTCACCAAGTCATGTAGATCCTCCAAACATCATGTTTCTTTAGATAATATTTTTAAACCCACATTCCTTAATATTTCTATTAACTGTGGCCAGTGCGATGGCTCCTTAGGTAAAGACGCCTGCCACCAAGCCTGATGACTTGTATCTAAAGCCCTGGACCTACCCTGGTGGAATGAGAGGACTGAATTCTGCAAGTTGTCCTGTGACCTGCGCATGTGCACCATAGCATAAACATGCCCATCTCTCCACATATGGAAATAGTAAATATTACGTATATACATACTTCGTGAAAATTTAACCTCATCAGAAAAGTCTTTAAATATTGAGAAACTCTCAAGCTTACAGAGGGTGATCACAAGTTTTTCAAAATTATGGCTTTCCCTGGAAATCTCAGATTTTAACCTTGGGAACAAACATTGTCAGTTGTTTTCTGGGACAGCCTAGCTTGCCTCATATATATACAATGTCTCTCTGGTGCCTGAGCCTCAACCATCACAGTGCAGCCGTCCATTAATCTTTTTAAGTGAAAAGTATATTCCCCGAGAAAAGTAGCTAGTTTAGCTTGCAACTCAAACATCGCAAGGTCCTTTTGTCAAGATTACCATTGTGTCTACTTTCTGCTTTTGACACAAAACACTAAGATGCTTACTCAAATGCCAGGGTCTGATAAAATCCTTAACTGTTCCTACTTTGTAATGGTCAATACTAAGTGAAAAAAAAAAAATGACATCTCATCAGCCCTTTGTCGTGGCATTTTATCACAGCAACAGAAATGAAACCAGAACCTTCAGATGAAGAGCAATCAGATACAAAAAAAAAAAAAAAGTGCACACTGGCTGAACAGTCCTGTTTACATAAAGGGTAAGACTAGGCAAAACTCTGTTACCATGGAAATCAGATCATGTGGCTGCATCTTGAGGTGGAGAGTATGTAGACTAGAAAGGAGCGTGGTGTAGCTGCCTTGAAGGGTACTGGGTACTCCATTTTGAAAGAAGAGTTCGTTACTTACAGTTCCAAATACAAGGAGGAACACGACAGCAAGCCTACATGGGAACACATGGGAACTAGTCAGAAGGAAGAAGCATGGACCACACACACACACACACACACACACACACACACACAAGCATGGCCCGTGTGTGTGTGTGTGTGTGTGTGTGTGTGTGTGTGTGTGTGTGTGGTTTTCAAGGGAAAGAACTGCAACAAGGTAGAGAAATGAAGTGGGTTTATAATGGATAATTTTGTGCTTAAAACATTGAGGATAGAGGCGTGAAAACATGCCCCAAGCATGTGTGCTCACTGGTACTTGGACAGCTGGAAGAAAAACTTGGGCGTCGTCTTCATGAACATCATCCAGTTCCTTTGAGAAAGAATTTCCCACTGACCAAGAGCTCACCAATTAGGCTAGGGCGGCTAGCAGCAAGGCACAGGAACCAGCCTGTCACCATGTTCCCGGCCCTGAGATGACCATGCGCACTGTCCTTTGGCTCTATGTGTGGGTTTTGGGTCTCAAGCCCACATCCTTTCTTGCCTCTGCCTCTACTGACCAACACCCTCCACCCCAGCACCACAATTTTTTAAATGATTGTTTTTTTAATTACCAGGAGCCAGATAAGGAAAAGCAAGCTGCAGGCTGCAATGAGGGTCCTGTGGCAGCATCACGTACTTTGTGGCAGATGACATCATGGGAAGATCATGAGTATGGTGGGTTGATGATGTGGTAAGGCAAAGGGGCAGAGAGTAAAGGAGGATGAGGGTCACCTTGATCTTTTAAAACACCCTCTCTCATGGGAGCTACTGGAAACCCACAAGAAGAGCCTGGCCAATCCTTTCTCAAGGCAGTAGGTCCCCAGTGACTCGATTAAACTAGGCTCTGCCTCATAAAGATCCCACAGAGAAGCACGTGGCCAGCATGTGAGCTGTGGAGCGATGTATGATGTTCAAACCACAGCACAACTAACTCACCACGTGGCCTGGATTTTTCTACCATTGCTAGCAATGAGGCTGGAGTTAACACTTAATATGCAGAAGCTGCAAGGCAAACATGGAATCTGGGGTGGAGCCAGAAGTAGCCTAAAAAGGTGGGCTTGGCTTCCCACACGGAGTGGAAACCCACAGGCCAAGAGCCTGATACTGGCCTTACCGGGGCCCACACAAGTCTTCCAGCCAGTGCAGCTGGATCCGAGGGCCTGCAGCACGAGGCTGAAGCCTACCAGTCCGCTGAGGTTTGTCTACACAGGCAGTATAATGGCACTGCTTTCCAGCAGTGAGTGCACACGGACCAGTGTGGGGATGGCCAGAGTGACTCTGAAAAGTTAAGGAGCAGCCCCTGACTTGCCACCTCTGATGGAGCCCAGCGAGGGCTGCTCTCGGCTGATGCTGTAGAGGACGCCATCTGCACCTTCATATTACATGGCTCGAGTCTTTCCAACCTGGGCCAAGTTCAACCCAGTGGCCGTAAGGCTTGGCCACAGTTGGCTTTCACAGCCAAGGACAGTCTGGAAGAGGCAGAGCTGGCCCAGATGCTCACACAGATGGGTACGCAGACCCCATGGCCAGCAGCTTAGGGAACCATCTCTGGCCCTGCTGTGGATAGCCAGGTCCAGGTGGTATATCCAGCGCTGGCCTTCAACAGTCCTTCCTCTGTCCTGGAAGGGAATGGTCTAATTATCACAGGCCTGGCCTGTGCAGCTCTCCACAGAGTGGAGCCCAGTGAGAGGAGGCCTGTACTGCCAGATGGGCCTCATTAGGATGGGAGTGTGGTATTTCTTATGCAAATGAAGGCAAATAAATCCTTTGGAGAAATGTGAACAGCAAATACACAGGAGTGTGGATTTCGCTGGGTTCTGGCTAAGTAGCTGGGAAAGGAGAGGGGGGCAGCAATGTCCTGGGACAACCTTAACCCTGGGTGCTCTGGATTTGCCTGCCTGGCCCCCCAAGAGAGAAACCAAGGCCCCTGGGGGGCCCTAAGGGATGATCTTGACCAGGCCTGTAGCTGGCACTGGACATTGTTAGGGTCTGAATAGGCAGAGATGGTAAGAAGGCCCTACCTGCTGGGACAAGCTAGAGGTCATGCCCAACCCTGCTCCATCCAGCTCCAGCCACCCCAGCAGGTGGTGGGCACTTGACAGACCAGCCCGATCACCCCTGAGCCTCCTCACACTCTTTCAGGATTCAGCGCCCCCCACACCCCCACCTCCACCCCCAGCCCTGCCAGCTCCCCTTGACTTTACACCTTTCCTCAGTCAGTTCCACACTGCTGAGCCATCCTGGGCAACTCTTCCTCTCTCCCCAAAGCTTTGGGCTTTGGTTGGTTGGTTGGTTGGTTGGTTGGTTGGTTGGTTGGTTTTTTAATGACAGGGTCTCATGTAGTACAGGCTGGCCTAGAGCTTGCTGCATAGCTGCTAAAGATGACCTTGAATCCCTCCCAGTCAGGGCCCACTGATCAGGTTCCAGCACAGGTACCCCCCCTCCCTTCTTTAACTTAAATTCTGCAGTCAACCAATGATCCTGATTGCTCTCTATGTTGCACCCCTTCCTTCCTCACTCTCTTTGTCCTTTCTACCCACTAAATCCACGAGCCTGGCCTCTGAGTCTCTGTTGTCCCTAGCCACGAACAGAGCTGTAACAAAATTCATCATCCATTCCCCTATTCTCCCCTAGACTCATATCCCAGACTCCCCAGCGGGCCCAGCACTCGCCCTGACCAGGCCTCTGTACTCTACACACAGCTGTGTGGGCACTGCCCATTCTCTTCAGCGTGCAGGACCTCCATGCTCCACCCATTCTGACCTTGCAACCTCAGTCTCTAAGAAAACCAGAAATGACTTACACAACAACCACACAGGAAGCCCCCTCCCCCAGCATCTGTCAGTCGGTGTCCTGGCACTGTAGCACACACCTGAGGCAATCATCTTATAAAGAGAAGAGGTCCTTTTAAAAAAAATTGAATCAAGTTTCTGTTTTATTCTTTAGAAATCTGAAACCAGCCCACCAAAGATACCGAAGGGTAAGCAGATCACACTGGTACCAAAACCCTTGTCCTTCACAGGGCTCCTCAAAATGACTTTATTTAGAAATAGCATAATTGCCAATGAACTAGCTAAGATGGGGTCATACTAAAGTAGAATAGGTCCTTCCTCTCCCTCTTCATAAGAGGAGGAGAAACACAGACTAACCCCGTGCGTCAACAGCGCAGGCAGAGCAATGTGTTTTCAGGCAAGAAACCCCAAGGCCTCCAGCAAAACCAGAGCAAGGAGCAAAGTGATGGCTAGGTCCCCCTACCCTGATGCCTCAGAAAAAGCACCACCTGCCAGGACCCCGGTTTGGGTTTCCACCCTCCAGCACCATGGTTTAAAGGCATAGGGTTTGCGGTTATTAAAGAAAACCTAACACCCAACAGAGACGTCAATCGGCCCCAGGTTCACTACAAGCCTGATTCAGTCCTCATCAGATCCAAACAGGATTTGCTTAGACTGGAGCTTTGAGAGTGTATATTTGTGATTGTGTGTGGTTGTCTGTGTGTATCTGTGTTTGTGATTGTGTGATGATTGTGTATGTGGTTGTATGTAAGATTGTGTGTGTGTGTATGTGAGTGATTATATGTGCAATTGTGGTTGTGTGTGTGCTGTATGTGTGATTGTGTGTGTGGTTGTGAGTGAACATGTGATTGTGAGTGCATGAGTATGAGAGTGAGGGAGTCTGTGGGCAGTGAGTGTCAGGGGTTGGATTGGGGATGGAGTTAGGATAATATCTTCCCTTGTTTTTGTGGGTTTGGCGAGGGGAAGGGATTTCAGAGTCAATCTTGTGGGAGGAAAATAAAGTTCTGCAAAGGGAAAGTGACCAAGCTTGGCCAGTACAGTCTCCTGGATGTGGTCACGGCCAAAGGGAAGGGCCAAGAAAAAGAGGGATTCGGGCACAATCAGGGTTTGGATCACGGTGGAAGAGGACAGCCCATCTGTGGACAAACAGGCCATTCAGCGGGGGTGTTGAGAGAACTAGAAAGCTGATCACGTAACACAATGATAGTAAAACTTGACGCTGGTCACCCCATGCTCCCTTTGCTCAGAGTCCTAGAGGACTCGGTTCTGAAGCTAAATGATTCAGACAGATATGTCCAACTCAACATGGTGGACCATATTTATATGACATATATAAATATAGCATATTTACATATGACATATGTCATACTTATATATGATATTTATACTTATATTTACTTATGTATAATTATATATCATTATATGATACTTATATATCATATTTACACACACACACAAATATATATATATATACATATATATATACGTATGTATATATATCTTTAGGGGTCTGAAGAATTGGCCCAATGGCTAAGAGCACTTGCTGCTCTTGTGTGAAGGACCTGGGTTTCATTCCCAGCACCCACATGGCAGCTCACAGCCAACCTATAACTCCAGTCCCAGGGAATCTGATGCTCCTTCTGACCTCCTTGGGCACCAGGCACACAGCTGGTGCACAGCATACATTCAGAAAAAAACACTGATACATATGAAATAACAAAAAAAAAATCTTTTAAAATTAAATAAAAAGAAGAAGGAGTGAAGAAAGAGAGGGCAGGCAGGAGCAGATCAGAATGGTTCCTGCCTGTGACCGCAGCACTCGGAAGGCAGAGGCAGGGGGATAGAAATCATCCTTTGCTACACGAAGCAAGGAAGGAAGAGGGGAGTGGGAGGGAGGGAAGGGGGGAGGGAAGGGAAGCATCGTTTTCCCAAGGGCCCCCAGCACAGGGATAATGAAACAATGCTGGCAGTGGCACGTGTCCTTTAAGAAAGTTCTGGAAAACATAAAGCAAATGAAATCTGGATAATAAGAAATACCAAAAGCAGAGGAAATCTCATATTAGGTGGAAGATTCATTTTTTTTCCCATCAAACCTCCTTCCTGGTCTCTGCAAGGGGGCTCCTGGCACCTGAGCACATGCCCACCCACACTGCCCATACAAAAACTCTCCCAACTGCTCATGAGAAAAAAAAAATCATGAACCACATTTTCAAAAAATTGATTAAACTGTAATATTCTCTATGTGCAAAGATTAAAAAAAAAACGAAAACAAATTTAGGAATTCCCAAAATGTGTAGCCTTTTAATCAGCATAAACCAGTTTACAAGGTGAACAAGTCACTGTTTAAGCCCATGAGAAAAACTGGCTTACATTCTTCTTGTGTGTCTGTGGGTGCATGGAAGGGGGGGGTTGGAGTCAGAGGGCAAGCTTGAGCGTCACTCCTTGGGAGCCACACACCTTGTTCTGTGTCTTTCTTTTTTATTACTCTTGTTGGTGCTATTGTTGTTGGTGCATGTGTGCATCTGTGTGTGTGTGTGTGTGCATGATGTATGGAGGGGCATGGTTGCCATGGTTTCTGTGTGGAGACCAGAGGACAACTTTGTGGAACCAGTCCTCTAATTCTACCTTTACTCGAGTTCCAGGAATCAGATGCTGGTTGCTAGGTCTGCCTGGCAAGTGTCCATACCTGATGAGCCATCTCTGTAGGCTCCACCTTTCTTTTCTTCCTTTCTTTCTTTCTTCCTTTCTTTCTTTCTTTCTTTCTGTCTTTCTTTCTTTCTTTTATGAATAACAGTTTATTCACTTTGTATTCCATCTGTAAACCCCTCTCTTGTCCCCTCCCAATCCTACCTTCCCTCATCTCTTCCCATGTCCCTCCCCAAGTCCACTGATAGGTCCTCCTCCCCTTCCCTCTAACCCTAACCTATCAGGTCTCACCAGGACTAGCTGCATTGTCTTCCTCTGTGGCTTGGTAAGGCTGCTTCCCTATCACGGGCAGGTGATCAAAGAGCAGGCCAATCAGTTCATATCAGAGACAGTCCCTGCTCCCCTTACTATGGAACCCACTTGGACACTGAGCTGCCATGGGCTACATCTGTTCAGGGGTTCATTCATAGTCCTGGGTTGGAGTATCAGTCTCAGAAAAGACCCCTGGACCCAGATATTTTGGTTCTCTTGCTCTCCTTGTGGAGCTCCTGTCCCCTCCAGGTCTTTCTATCTCCCCCTTCTTTCATAAAATTCCCTGCATGCTGACCAAAGTTTGGCTATGAGTCTCAGCATCTGCTTTGCTACCCTACTGGGTAGTCTTTCAGAGGCCCTCTGTGGTAGGCTCCTGTCCTGTTCCCTGTTTTTTCCCTCTTCCAATGTCCATCCCATTTGCCTATCTGAGTGAGAATTGATCATTTTACCCAGGGTCCTCTTTCTTGTCCAGCTTTCTTAGGTGTACAGATTTTACAGTATTTTTGTCTTATATGTCTAATATCCACTTATAAATGAGTATATACCATGTGTGTCTTTCTGCTTCTGGGATACCTCACTCAGGACAATCTTTTCTAGTTCCCACCATTTGCCTGCAAATTTCATTATTTCCTTGTTTTTAATTGCTGAGTAGTATTCCATTGTGTAAATGTGCCACAAGTTTCTTTATCCATTCTTTGGTTGAGGGACATCTAGGTTGTTTCCAGATTCTGGCTATTATGAATAAAACTGCTACGAACATGGTTGAGCAAATGTCCTTGTTGTATACTTGAGCATATTTTGGATATATGTCTAGGAGCTGGATCTTGAGAACCTCATGAAACTGAAAAGCTTCTGTAAAGCAAAGGATACTGTCATCAGAACAAAACGACAGCCTACAGACTGGGAAAGGATCTTCACCAACCCTATGTCTGACAGAGGGCTAATATCCAGAATACATAAAGAACTCAAAAAGTTAAAAAGCAACGAATCAAGTAATCCAATTAAAAAATGGGGTACAGAGCTAAACAGAGAATTCTCAATAGAGGAATATCGAATGGCAGAGAAATGCTCAGTGTCCTCAGTCATCAGGGAAATGCAAATTAAAACAACCCTGAGATTTCACCTTACACTGGTCAGAATGGCTAAGATCAAAAACTCAAGTGACAACACATGCTGGAGAGGATGTGGAGAAAGGGGAACCCTCCTTCACTGCTGGTAGGAATGTAAACTTGTACAACCGCTTTGCAAATCAATCTGGAGCTTTCTCAAACAATTAGGAATAGTGCTTCCCCACCATATTTTTCAAGACACGATCTCTTACTGGAACTTGGGTGTCACAGATTAGGCAGACTGGATGAGCAGGCTGGATAGTCCGAGGGTCCCAGGAATCCCCCTGCCCCTGCCTCCCTGCTGTGGAATTACAAGCATTCACTGCCACGCCTGACTGCTTGCTTGATAACCTGCTTGTTGATGGGTTCTAAGGCTAGAACTTCCCTATCCTGGCAAGGCAAGTGATTCACAGTCCTGGCACTTCGCCCCATCTTTCCACACAAAGGGTCCTTTCCATCCTTGTCTCAAGGCCCTCTGTCCAAACAAGGGAAATCACATGGCCAGTTTGGTCCATGACACAGACGCCACCTAGAAGAGTGACAAAGGAGCCTGGTTCTAGACAAAATACAAATTCCGTCTTCCTTCTCCTCTCTCTCCAGGCGTTCCACGCGGTTGCTGGGTTGTTTGTGAGCTGGCCTCTGAAGACCTTCCGTGCTGAGGACTCCAGTTTCTGAAATGTGATCATTCTCCTCACGGCGTCGCCGGTCCCGCCAAGTCCTGCTGCTCCTCCAGCCGCCCCGGTGTGTCCTCTGAGTGGGTTCCAGCGGCCGTGATGGGTTTCACTTATCACCTCCCCGGCCCCTCTCCAGCAGCCTGCAGAAATGCAGCCTGCCCCGCGGCGCGGGCTGGAACACGCCGGCCTCTGCCGCACAGTGGGAGACGGCTCTGGATGTTCCCGGGAAGGTGTGTGGCGGCTGGGGCCTCCGTCTGGATTCACAGGCACAGTCTGCAAGCCTTGCCCAGCGCCAGCCAGCTGAAGGGTACACACGGGGACTCTGCGCGAGGCGAGCCCACAGGCGTTGGCACTCTTTATTATTAAAATTAAAGCCCCGTGCTGGGCTCATTTTACATCCAGGAAATTAGCAGAGGATCAGAACATGCTGGCAAGAGTTCAAGGAATCAGGCCCAGCTTACCCACATCAATCACTGCCGAGCGCAGCCCTTTGTAAGGACCTCTGGGTCCCCAGATTCCCTCAGCTAGCTCAAGACACCTTTATCACTTGCCACCGAATAGACCTCATTAAAACGAGAACCGTGCGTGGAGACGGTTAGAGCCTCGAGCTCACCACAGAAGAGTTATATTGAAAAACGTATGACATTATCAGAGCTGTAGAAGGAGCCGCGGCCTTCAAAATGATATAAAAATCTAAATAACAACATGAAAATAAATCCACACATGGGGCCGGGGAGGCTCAGTGAGTGGAAAGGCCTGTCGCCAAGCCTGAGTTCGAATCCCCTGAACCCACGTGGAAAGAGAGACCCACTGCACTCCCTAATATCATCACGCTGGGCCCAACCGCTACACGCGGGAGCCCCCGGGGACACTGAGCACACGAACCGCAGCAGGCTTTGAATCCAGCTTGCTTCGGCCACATGCCACCCTGTGCAGAGAAATCTTCCTAAAGGACAAGTCTCTGCTTGCCTTCCTCCGGGTCTCCGAGGCTCGCTGCGGCCTCCTGAGCAATCCAAGCAGTGCACCCGAGATCCCCACCCCCACCCCCCCCCCGCGCTGTGGCTTCACCCACCACGCTCACCCAGAGCTACCAACCTCAGTCCCTGACTGCACTGTCTTCAGACCAGAGGCCCTTCTGTGCTGCCCAATGGACTCCTTATATTATTTATCAGATTCAGCGTTGCTTTTATTGGCCTGTTTTAACTGTACATATTTACAGGGCATGATATGATGGTGGGATGTGTGCATCCGTCATGTAATAAACAAATCACTGCCCGTTGCCATTTCTTTCCTTTTCTTTTATTTATTTTTTTCACTCCTAAGCTCAAGCAATGCTCCTGTCTCAGCTTCTCTGGGGACTGGAACACTAGCCCCAGCTTGCACTTAAAATTGGTGCTGAGGACGTTCAAAAAACGGCTTCCCTGGCTGTTTTAGAATTTAAGACACACTATTTTTAATTGTTTTTTTTTTTTTTAATTTTAAGCATGTGTGTGTGCGCGTGCATGTGTGTGCAGAGAGGGTGTGAGAGCCGTGAAACTGGAGTTACAGATGATTGTGGAGACTATCCAGATTTTCCACAACGTCGTACAAGCCCGTCTAGCTTGTTACAAAGGGCAGGACTGATTTTTTTTTATTGCTGCATCATATTCCATTATGAATATAGACCACGTTTCCTTTTTATTCATTCATCCACTGCTGAACATTTAGTTGATTTTTAGACTTTGGCTATTATCTGGCTATTGTTAATAATGTTACAATGAATGTGCACCAGAGCTCCTTTACAGGATTTTGTTTCTTTGCCTTACTTTTTCCACAGACATATTAATTAGGTCATGTGTTAATATTTCTGTGTGTGTATTCGTCTGTACATGTGCATGTGAGCATGACGGATGGGGCATATCCAGCCCATGGCACCCATGTAGCAGTCAGAAGACAGCTTTGGAGTCGGTTCTCTCCATCCATGCATGCATGCAGTCGAGAGCGGCATGCAGCTCGAGTCTCTGAGCCATCTCGCCAATCCATCTTTTCAGGGTTTTGAGGGACTTCTAGATTGCTTTCTCTAGTAAGTGTGTTCGTTTGCATTGCAACCCGCAGGGAGTAAGGGTGCCCTTCTCCACGACTGACCAGCACTTGTTATTTCTCGTCCGTGTTTAGCCTTTCGAGGAACTTCTAGAATGTTCCTTCCTCCGCGTTCTTGCTAAACTTGTCATCTGACTTACTGGTGTGTGTGTGCGCAGTGGTGTCTCATTGTGGGTTTTTATTTATTTACTTTTATTTTTTGTGTTGATAAGGACACTAGCATCAAGTTATTAACCATTCACAGGCTTCTGAAGAATTTGTGTTCTCATCCATTTTGGGCTGTGTGTCTTTTCTCTGAGTCATCGGAGGTGTGGATATAATCTAGATGTTAGTTCCTTATGAAACGGGTAAATATTCTTACTTTCCTGACAGTCTGATAATTTTTTTATAATACAAAAGTTTTCATTTTGACTAGGTGCTATTTCTTTCTTTCTACTGTTACTTATGCCGTATGAGTGCACAAACACACACACCCAAAACCTGAACATCTGTATGCAATGGGAAGATGGAGCTTTTGCTGTATGAAGAGACACCTATTTGCAGGCTGCAGGTCCACCCAGGTTTCTTACGTCTTCTTCTCTTCTTAATTATATTTTCATTTCTTTATTGCATGGGCCTGCACGCACACTTGCCATGGCACAGGCTTGAAGGTCAGAGGACAACTCGCAGGAGTCTGTTCTCTCTTTCTACCATGTGGGTCCAAAGACTGAGCTCAGCTCCCCAGGCTCGGAAGGGGGCACCTTTACTTGCTGAGCCTTCTCACTGGCCCTCCTATTTCTTCTGTAATATATTGTCTGTAACATTCCCTTATGAACTTTCTTGCTTCTGAAAGGTCCATCTGTGGCTGAGTCTCTTTACTTGGGCAGTTTTGTTCGTGTTTGGTTGTTTGATGGGTTGGGTTGGTTTGGTTCTGGGGTGCTGGGGACGGAACCCAGAACCTTGTGCCTGGTAGGCACATTCACTCCCCCTGAGCCCCATCTCCAGTCCCTTGCTCCAACAAAACTTACCCATCTGCTAAAGCCCAGCTGACATCCCTCTCCCCAAAACATCATGCTCACTTTCCCCATTAAGCTCTGGGCTCATCCCCGGGCCTGCTTGTTTTCACACGGGGAGGTTATGAGCTTGTCAGAGGCCAAGAATTTTCCCATTCTCTCCCAGCTGGGTCAGGGCCAGTTGAACTGAGTTGGACTTGCAGATTCCTAACTAGCATCTGTCATGTGTGTTGTGTAGGTGAATCATCACTGGCTGTCTGAGCTCACTGAGAAACTGTATCCAGAAGTGGGGCTGCCCCTACCCTGTCCTCATCCCTACTCCCCTCTAACTTTCAAACCTACACATGTTTGTTTCAAAGTGTCCTGTGAGGCTTTCTGTCTGGGGAAAGCCTGACTCTTTGAGGAGAAAAAAAAAAAAAAAGGCTTACACCAAAATGGAGTAAAAACATTGTGTCCTGGAGAACAGCTAGGTCCAGCCATCTCTGACAGAAGTGGCAAGAACCTGGGAGCTCAACTGTGGGATCTCAGCTGTGGAGAGAAAGCTCAGCCAGGAACCCCCGCTGCCTGCCTCAGCTTCCCCCGTGGGTCTCTGGTAGATGTTCTGAGCCTCTGGTCTGATGACGTCTTCACAATCTCTTGCTGTTTGTTCTTCTGCCTAGAAGCCTTGCCGGATGGGAGTCTCGGCTTTGACCAGGCCTCTGTTCATCAGACATGTTGGCTGGCTCCCCCAGGTGATACCTGCTAGAAGGTTATGAGAAGCCCACCTGAGGACATTTAAATGCTTATCTGCCTCTTGCTATTTCTCCTTTCACTTTGGCTTGCTGTGTTCTCAACCAACTAGCTCATTCAAAACTGAAAGTATGGCCACTGTACATCATTCTCTGGACCATACAAAACCATGCTGAAGAGGATGGGTGCCCTTGGCTTTCTCCAGCAGAGTTTCAAAGGTAATATTTAAAAAAAAAAAAAAGTAAGATTAGAGAAGTAGGCATGAGAAAGTGAGATGGTAAGGGGTAAGCAGACACCTTTCCCAGCAGCCCTCCCTCTGGGACAGTCAGTTTTTTCTAGATCCCATGGATTGCCCGTGGAGGAGGAATGGCGGCGGCTGCTTCCAGGAACCCTGCTGCATTGTTAGATGCTCATAAAGTGTCTTTATGTCACCCTCTCTCTTTCCACAGAGAGATCTGGCTTAAGGGACCTCACAGATAAGCTTTGAAAAGTAAAACCAGTTTCCACGCTTGCAGTAGCAGGCCCCTCAGTCCTTGGGACATTATCACCAGCCATCTGAGGTGGTAATACAGACCCAAGGCTGAACAAAGCACGGGGGGAGTGCTCCCTTGGGGCCAGGGAGGTTTTTATGAGATCCCTTGACTAATTAAAATTCACTCTTGCAGACAGCTGTGATCTTTAGTGTCTTATGCACCTGAAAACTACATCATGACATTTAAGCCAAGCTCGATGAGATGGCCCCCGCCACAGCCACAAATCCCAGGCAGAAAGGAAATGCTAAATTCTGTGTTTGAGGCGTGATTTGAAGGGCAAGAATGCTCAGATTCCTGAGGTTTGTTCTCAGTCTACCAACACCCAGAGGAACCACCTCTCTCCCTGTCCCTGGGCTGACTTGGCCTTGGGATAAGAACAAACAGCACTTTTATGATGCTGTTATTGGCTAGTTGCTGTCTACAAAGAATATGGTCCAAGGAAATACTCAATCCCACAGGGTCAGGAGCCTAAGCAAGCCCACTGCAGCTCCGCTCCAGAAGAGAGTGCCACTGGGCCACTACCCCCACCCAGAGGCCCCAGAGAGGACCCAAAAGCCTGGAGAAAACACAAAAACTTCTTCAGGCCCTGCCTGAAGCTTCCTTTTTTCTGGATCTTGGGCCTTGAGGCACACACAGAAAGAGGATGGTACCCCTCCATTTCCTTTCGTGGTGCCCGTGGCAAATGGGATGCTTTGTGAGTCTCAAGGGCGCTCTTTGGTTCACGGAGACCCAAAGCATACATCTCTGACCTGGGTGGATCCCAGGAGTGTCTTAAGGTGAGCCCCTGAGTTTCTCCCTGCACACCTTCGCAGGGACATTTCTACTAGACCAGAAGACCTGGCCAAAAGAGCTAGAGCATGAGTATGGTCCTGCCTAAAACAACCGTTGGTGCCAGATTAGAACTGCTGAGACATCCAGCCTCGTGGACTGATCAGCTACTAAGTTCTCAGCCTCTGCAGTCGTTGGACTACCCAGACCGTGTCATGTAAGGCAATCTGATAACTCCCCTTTGCAAAACATACTCATTCTATCCATTCTGTTCTTAGAGAATTCTCACGCAGTCCTCGGTGTTGGGAAGCAGGACCTAGTGGGAGGCATGAGCCGGCAGGCCCCTCATGATACCACAGAAAGCACACTCAGACATCCATGTTCTGCCTCTATCTCAACACAACACTCTCCTCATGGTGACTTTCCCATCAGCACCCATCAACCAAGAAAGACCAACTACCTCCTTTTAGGGCCCCACCAATATCCCCAAGACAAACATCCCCTATTGGCCACACCGTGCTACCCAGCTCTGTGTGTCCTCAAGAGTGGTAGGGAAGTTGGCGTCCTCTTGTAAGGCTCAGGGACAGGGCTGCCCTGGTGGTCAGGAAGACCTACCCAGGGCCTGTCGGTCACATCAGCCCCACAGCACAGGGCGTATTAGGGCTTGGGAGCATGAGGTCAGGTGAGTTGGGGGTGGAGCTACTTTTCAAGGTCAAGTTACTCTGCTCCTCTGCTTTCTCTTGAGACGCCAGAGGAGAAGGCGGAGGTTTTGCAGAAGAAAGCGTCAGCAGGGCTGGCTGCGAAAGCACAGGGCCTGAATTCGTGCCTCAGCCTGCGTAAAAGCTGTGCATGGTAGTGAGCACCTGACATCCCTGCCCTGGGGAGGTGGAGACAGGTGGGTCCCAGGCCCTGAGTCAAAGGCCAGCTAGCCTAGCCAAACTGGTGAGTTCCAGGCAAATGTGAAAGCTCCTACGTAGAAAAAAAAAAAAACATGGAGCACAATCAAGGAAAACACATATGTGAATGCACACACGCATGAACACGCACATACTAGCACAAGAAAGAAAGTGAGGAGTAGGAGAGCCAGGAGTTAAACAGCAGAGGAGGATGGGCTTGGCGATGATGAGTCAGGAGGCCTAAGATGCTCTGATAATCCTGAGTCCTGACTGGGCAGCTGCGCTGGTCCAACTCAATCCACTTCCTTCTCTCTGTTGCGCTGGGTCCTCTCTATCACCCACCACCGCCATTTATTTGCTTGTAGGGACTGATGCCTTCCCTGGACCACTCTGGATGCTGTAACAGAATGGGATAAATGGGCTGGCTGATGAGCTGCGGTGGTTCCCGAAGCCCTGGAGGCAGGCAAGTCAAGATGAACGTGTTGACAGAGTCACTGGTGAGTGACTTCTCGCTGTGTTCTACATGGAAGGAATGACAGCTCCCTTGGGCCTATCTGAAAAGGAGACAAATCTATTCCTGAGACCACTGCCCTCATCACCAGTTCTCTTCCTCCAAAGGCTCCATGCCCCAACAACCTCACACAGCTGATCAGGTTTCAGTGCGTGAAATTTGGAGAGACGTGATATTCAGTCCATACAAGCATCTACCCACACAATAAAATTCACCCTAAAACTATGTGCAGAAGTTTGAGGGGAACTTCCCAGCCAGCCACTGAGATCCCCTCTCCCTCTCCCACTCAGCAAGTACAGCTGATGCCCACACCCGTCAGGGCCATGTGTGAGTAGAGACGGACAGAGGAGTGGAAGGCTTTCTGCAGGGCAGTCTACAACAGCTCCTCAGGGAAGGCAGTGTGAAGGCGGCCCAACACTGACCATCTCAAGAGAGAGAGCATAATACAGTGAAGTGACGCAGCGGGGAAATGTGGTTGCCATCAATCCTGAAGGGCTGAGTGCAATCCCTGGGACCCGCATAATGGAAGAAGAAAACCGACTTCTGAAAGTTGTCCTCTGACCTCTGCATGCACGCTCTGGTGCAAGTGCACACACAGAGAGAGAGAGAGAGAGAGAGAGAGAGAGAGAGAGTATTTATTCAGGAAGCAGAGGCAGGCATACCTGAGTTCAAGGCTAGCCTGCTCTACATAGCAAGTCCCAGGCCAGCCAGGGTTACATAGTGATACCCTGTTGCAAAAGAAGAAAAAGTATTTGGAGAACACTTGTAATTTTTATTTCACTGTATTAACCACTCTGTCCAGGTCTAATATGTAAATTAAACGTGATCTAAGTGTATGCGCATGGAGACAATGGTACACGGAGGACCCAGCACCACCAGTGCCATTAGGCAGCCACTGGGATCTGGGGACACAGACGCGTCTCCCTCGGATAAGGAGGGAACTACATTTCTGTTTAACCCAAGCCTTCTGACCAGCTGGCAGCTGACACAGTGCCCACAGCTGTGGCACTGGCCTGTGGCACCAGCCCAGACACCCCCCCTTCTCTCTTCTTTGTTGTGTTTGAGGTGGGTCTGAGGTCACTGAAACTAAGACCTTCTGAAGCCCCCAGTGAAACAGTTGCAAGTCTAATTGGAAGGCACCTGTTATTTGGTTGCTGTTGTTTCCTCCGTAAATTGATTTTTTTCCCACTGTTGTTTCTTTTGAGCAAAGAAAGATAATTGGTTTTCACGTATTGATCAGCTATCAGGCATGTTGCTAAACTGCCTAACTAACTCTATTTCTCTATAAATCTGGTGGGGGTAGGGCTGCTCTTCTCATAGAACCCAGATCTTTAGATAACAATTCCGATTGGGTTTCCATTTTTAAATACTTACACAGTGAATTTCTTTTTCTTCTTTGCACGTCTGGGGCCTCCAGGAAAAAACTGGATCCAACTGGACCCTGGGACCTGAGCTCATCCCTGATGCCTGGAGGATCACATCCAGCCTTCCGCTACCAAGCATGTTTGAATTCCTCATTAGTGTGTACTATTCTGGCCTACGTCCATTTTTTTTTTTTAATTCCTAAAAGTGCTTTATTTCTTTGCATATGTGGGTGCGTGTGAGTGCACTTTTATGGGAGTACACGCGCGAGTGTGTGTGCATGTGGAGACCAGAAGTCAGCCTTGGGGATTGTTCCTCAAGAGCCGTCGCTTTGTTCGTCTTTGTTTGCTTTTTTGTACGTGTGTGCGGTATGTGTGCATGTCTACACGTATGTTTCCATGAGTGAGGAACACGTGGGTATGTTTGCACATGTGCGAACACGCACGTGGAGGCCCAAGGTTGACATTGGGGTGCCACGTCAACATATTAGACCTGGACAGTGTGGTTAATACAGTGAAATAAAAATTACAAGTGTTCTCCAAATACTTTTTCTTCTTTTGCAACAGGGTATCACTATGTAACCCTGGCTGGCCTGGGACTTGCTATGTAGAGTAGGCTAGCCTTGAACTCAGATATGCCTCATGCATCGGGTCAGGCTCTCTGGATAAACACGGGGCTCAATGGCCCTCTCAAGTATCCCGTCTCCATCTCTGTCTCCCATGCAATAGCTACTGATGACTGTGGTACCCCCTGACCTATAATACCCCCTTGACTTTTACATGGGTCCTGGGGATTGGAGCTCGGGTCTTCACTCACCTATGATAAATGCTTTCGTGCTTAGTCGTCTCCCGGGCCCCACCTTATATTCTGAGACAAACTATAGCAGTGAATGCAAAATGTCCCCCATAGGCTCATGTATTTGAGCACTTGGTCCTAGCTGGTGGCAGGGTTTGGGAGAGTTATCGGATTTTCAGGAACTGAGGCCATGATGAAGGAAGTGGGTCACTGGGAGAGAGCCTTAGGGCTTCAGAGCCTGGCCCACTTCCTTCTCTCACCTCTCTCTTCTCTCTCTCTCTCTCTCTCCTCTTCCTGGATGTGGAGGCAATGTGACCGGCTCCTTTCTCCTGCTATCCATGACTGAAATAAACCCTTTCTCCTTTAAGTTGCTTTTGTCAGGGTGTTATATCCCAGCAACAGGAAGAGAAACCAAGACACAGGACTCTACTCTGCCTGGAGCTCACCAGTTAGGCTGAGGACAGAGCTCACCGGTTAGGCTGGGCTGTCCCATGCCTCCGGGTTCCACCCACATCCTGCTCCTCAGCCCTGAGATCCTAAACACACACCTCCACTCCAGACTTTTCTTCATAGTTCTGGAGACTGAATTTTGGTCCTCAAGCTCAAAGGCAAGACCCTTCCCTCTGCGCTATCCCCCAGCTCCTTATTTCTTTCTTCACCTTTATTTCACATGCCACAGGATTCACGAGTGTAAAGCATACAGCTCAGGACTCGCCTGAATATTCAGAGTTGAACAGACATCTAATTTTAGACTATTCACCATCTTGAGAAAAAAACCCAACCACCCAGAGTCTGTCCTCTCTTATTGTCTGGGGTTGGTTTTTAATATGTTGTTTGTTTACATGGTTCAAAACTGAACATGAGAGAAAGCTATAAAAGAGGTCGAAAAAATACCTGGGAAAGCCCAGCCTCTACCCCACCCCTTCTTCATTCCACCCACAGGTAGCCATTTCCTGCATTGCTCTCTGCAAATAGTCGGGAAAGCCTGATTCCCTACCCTTCCCTCGCAGAAAGGTAATGTAATTTATACGGCTCTCTCCACCTTCCTCGTTGACTTAATCTCTCCTCCAGTGCATTCTCATTCTCTCTCAAAGTCCCAGCTCATGCTTATTTAATCAGCTTTCTGTTGACAGACCCTTGGCAGGGCCCCAAGCTTTGGCAATCACAAACAACGCTGCCCTGTGTAACCTCAATCGCAGGTCCTTTAACACCTGTGAATATCTGTGTGTAGGATGGCTTCCCGGGGGGGGGGGGATTGCTGGGTCAAAGGGTACCCAACCTTGCTTCGCATCTCTATAAGCAATGCCAAACTGCTTCTTGTCAGGAACGCCCAACTTTGCACTCTCCACCACCAAACCTGTTTCCCCACAGCCGTACCCAACTGTGTGTGAATTTGGGGCTTTGGACAGACTGACTTGTGAGAAATGTCTGACATTTAAGGGCAATTCTGTTGGCTTCCTCCTATGAGGGCTCATGGTGAGTCTCTCTAAAAAGCATCACTTCCTCTGTAAACAGGACAGTGCTTTGCAGCACTGTTTAGGTGTTTAGAGTCGATGGGTTCTTTTACGGCAAAGGAAGCCAGCAGCCTCCTCCAAGCCACTGAGCCCCAAAGTGTCTCTCTCTGTCCGTTCGTCTGTCCGCTCCAAACCACCACACCTTCTGGGAATTCTGTGGGTTCGGTGTGATGGTTCGGGTGGTTCTTCTGATCCTTGCCACTTGCCGGCCACCAGCAGATGAGCCGAGTGGCACGGCCCGTGGAGACTCTCGTTACTGCTTACTCTGATTACTTTGGCATTTCTCCAAGCAGCCTCCTCCAACTTTACACTCTCCACCAGCTAGGTCTTCTCTACAGCATGGTGGCCTGGAGGGGACAGATGCCCACGCTGTCAGCCCTCTTAATGCCTGGATCATGAAGTCATAAGACACCTCTTCTGCATTCTGCTGGCTGCAGCAAGTCACAGGGCCACCCAGCTTCCAAGAACTAGAAGGATTTTCACCACTGGATGGGAAAAAGTGGTTGTGGACAGCGACACTAAGAGCTGGTGACCAGCGACTTTTGAGGCCACCTGCCACCCACATCTGCACTCACGGGTCCTTTTTTATAATTACAAATATCTTTTGTTAAGTCTTTTTTTGTTTTAAGTTTATTTATTATGCATACATTGTTCTGTCTGCATGTGTACCTGCATGCCAGAAGAGGGCACTAGATCTCACTATAGATGGTTGTGAGCCACCGAGGTGGTTGCTAGGAATTGAACTCAGGACCGTTGGACGAACAGCCAGTGCTCTTAACCCCTAAGTTATCTCTCCAGCCCATCACTATCTTTTAACTCAGATGTCTCCAGGATAACAAATCATTCATGCACATAAAAATTTTTTGAAAATTTTAACAAAATTAATATTTTTTAAAAATTTAATGAATACATTAGTTCATGGTTTGGGGGCTGGTGGGTGTCACAATCGGACTTGGAGTCTTTCTTACACCTTCTGATGAGGGCTTTGTGCTACTCAGTTTGCAGCGAGAGAGAGTAAATGTGTCTGAGAGAGACAGAACATGGCTCTTGCGAACATTAGAACTCACTCCCTTGGGAAAGCTATTATTAACCCCTCTTGTCTCTGTGTGTGCTAGTATGTGGAGAAACATGGTGTGTAAGAGAGAATGCTCTATGCACAGCATACATGTGGAAGTCAGAGGACAATCCTCAGGTGTCCTTCAGCGGGCGTCATCTTTTGTTTTCTAGAGAGACTCACATTCTGGCCTGGAACTCTACCCAGCAGGCTAGGTTAGCCGGCCAGTGAGTTCTAAGGACCCACCAGTCTCTGTCTCCCATCTCACCATCACTGAGATTACAGGTAGGTGTGTGCTCTAGAGAGCAGCATGGAAGTGTCTATCCAGATCCTCAGGAAGGGAGCTGGCATAGCAACACTTGGTTTTAGGCTCTGGCATCCAGAACCATGAGAGAATAAGTTTCTGTTGTTTAAGCCATGAGGTTTGTGATAATTCACTGTGACAGCCCTAGGAAACTAATACAAGGTGTATACTGTTGACATTCTGGGACGATGTGTAAGTGAAACGACATAGCATACAGCCTTTTGAAGTTGGCCTGTTTGCCCAGCAGAGTTCCCTGGACACCCACCATGCTGTCAGATGTTGAATAATCCATTCCATTGTACGGGCTGCCACAGTTTACTCAGCCGTGCTCCCACTAAAGCATAGTTCCTTTCCCCTAGTGTTTATCTACACCCAATAAAGCTGGTGCAAACAGTGCCACGAAGGTTTCTGTGCAGACGCTCACCTCCCTGACTCTGCAATAAAAAAATGTTCAAAAGTGTGACTGATAGGCGATAGGTATTTGTTATTATAGTGCCAGGCTGTTTCCCAGAGTGGCAACACCGTTTCACATTCCTAACAAAAATGTGCAAGCAACCAAGTGTTTTCCGCAATCTCACCAGCCCCCGGTGCTGTCACTACTTTTATTTCTCCTGTTCTGATAGGTATAGCGCTGTCTCACACGTCGTCAGTTGCACTGCCCTGTCAGTGTGTAACGGTCTGCTTCCCATTACTGTGACAAACCATCTGAGGTAATCCGCTTAAAAGAAGGAAATGTTTATGTTGGTTCACGATTTCAGAAGGTTCAGTCCACTGTCACCTTGCCCTACTGCTGTGGGCCCATGGCAGAACAAGATGTCATTAAAGAAGTATGTGGCAGAGGAAGTCTGTTGCCTCACGGTGCCCTCAGGGGGACAGAGAGTGTGTCTGATGCCCCAGTATCCCCAAAAAAGACTTCTCACAGCCTAACTTCATCCCATTACTTGCCACTTCTCAAAGGTTCTACGATTTCACAATAGAGTCCTGTGGGCTAAGGAACAAGGCTCTCGATGCTCAGGCCTCTGGGAGATGATACAGGTCCAGATAGGGCTGTCAATCATTGCCTCCTGTATTTGAGTGCTCTCTCAAAAGAGGGTGAAATGTCCCCTCTTTTGCCATCTACTAACTAAATTTCTTACTGTTGAGCTTGGTGAGTACTTTGTATTCTCTAGATAAGAATCCTTTGAGGGGGAAGTTAATGTCCTTAAAAATAATCAGTAAAACGTCTTCACTTGCTAGATGTTAGGTGAATAGGAAAACGTAGGTGTGATGGCACATACCTGTAATCCCGGTGCTGGGGACATGGAGACATCCCTTGGGCTCATTGGCCAGACAGCCTAGCCAGATTGTCAAGGCCCAGGACCTGGTGAGACTGTCACTAAGGCCTCCCCATGCACATTCACACTTGTATACACACACACACACACACACACACACACACACACACAAACATGCACCTCTAGTAGTCAGTCAAGTCTTAATATCATGTCAAGTCTTAATATTCATGTCAAGTCTTAACATCTTCCACATATGAGAGTATGTAATGCCTGTCTTCTTGTGTCTGGTGCATCACAGTTAGCATGTTATCCCTCCAGTTCTACCGACTGTCTGCAGTTAACGGGACTCCATTATTCTTTCCGAATAATATTCCACGGTGGATGTATACAACATTTTATTTGCATATCTATCTGTTGGTGGGCACTTAGCTTGCTTTTTCATTATTGCTCCAGATGTTGAAAAAAAAATTTTATTTTAAAGATTACTAAAATGCTGTGTTGTCTCTGTCTCTCTCTCTGCCTCTATCTCTCTGCGTCTCATTCTTTCTAAGTTTCTCTCTGTCCTTCTCTTTTCCTAACTTCCATCCTCTTTCTTCCCATCCCTCCCCCTCACACCCTGACTTCAGCCACCCATGTTCTCCTTTTGACCCATGTATACCTGGATTCATCTCTACCCTTGTCACCTTAAATATGCTCAAAATCCTGCCCTTGATTTTGTTGCTTGTAACAACATTCTTTACCCCATCACAGACGCAGTGTTCAGAAACTTACTCTGCTTTCTATTCCCCCCTCCCCCCCCATTCTGGGAGTTGACTGGCTTTGCCTCTGCGGGGATGTAACACTTACTCCCCCTCCCTGCTGTTATCTGTGCCCACCAGAGTGAGAGCCACGGCTATACACACTTGTTACCCACCCTCTTCCCCCGAAGTTCCCCGTCCGGCCCCTCTTCAGCCGACAGCCGAGTCCGCAGCAAGTGCTCATGGGTGCTGTACTTGGCTGTTTAAAAGTCATCTTCAACCTTCATCCCTGCAGAAGAGCTTAGCTGCATAGACCTTGGCTCACATCTTCCTTTATTGAATTTCTTGAGCATGTTATCCTACTGTCTCCTGAATGCTAATGTGGAGAAGTGTGATGCCAACCTGATTTCATTTCCCTCCAGGAATATTTTTGTCTAACTGGAGCCAAAATTCTTTATCTTGCACGTCCCCTCATTTTAGGGGGTATCTGTCAGTGTTGACATTCTGTGGCAGTTTTCTCTGGGATGCTGTATGCTTTTTCAATATGTAGATTAAAAATCTTTGTTTGGGGAAAGTTTTCTTACATTACATTTTTAAATAACCATCCACTCTTTTGGTTCGCTTCCTTCGTAGAGCTCAATTATGCATATATTGGGTCTCGCATACTTGATTTTGGTACCTGGCCCTTGCAGTGTGTTACAGCATAAGCTTTCATTGTTTCAGTGTGGTGGGTATAGTAGAGCGTCTACCATTTCAACCATCTTAAATGTTCCGTTCAGGCCCACTAAGTACATTCGTGATGTTATGCAACTGGCACCAGCAACATCTCCAAAGTCTGTTCACCAAACTGAATCTCTGCGCTCCTTAAATAACTTCCTGCTTCCCCTGCCTCTTGTAACCACCATTCCGCAGTCTGTCTCTGTAAACTGACTCTCCTGTGTACTTGGCTTACTTCGCTTCACGTCCTCAGTGTTTATCTCTGTGTTTACTGGGTGTGGGGTGAACGTCTTTAATCCCGGCGCTGGGCAAGCAGAGCATTTCTGTGATCTCAAGGCCAGCCTGGTCTGCATAGTGAGCTCCAAGACAGCCAGAGCTACCTAACAGAGAAACCCTGTCTCAAAAAGAAAACAGATTCACCCATGTGGTACCAGGTATCAGAAAGTCCTTGCTTTTCCAGGGCTGAGTGATGCTCTGTTGTATGCACAAACCATATTACTGTTCGTGCATTCACTCGCTGATAGACACTGGCCTTCGCTGGTAGTAAATAATGCAGCTGTGGACACTGGAGCTGAAATATCTGTTCAGGTGCCTGACCTCAGTTCTTTGTATGTACCCCAGTGTAAAATTTCTGGATCAAATGAAAGTTGTTGTTTTTTTTTTTTTAACATCCACCTGTTTTATGCAATATTTCACCTTTTCCTGCATTTTTGTTTGCTTTGCTTTGTTTTGTTTTGTTTTTACATTCCACCAGCAATGTGCAAGGGCTCTGATCTTCTACACTTCTATACCACTTGTTTTCTGGGTGTTTTATTTTGTTTTTTAAAATAACAGACAGCCTAATTTTAGCAGGGTTCTTTTGTCAGTTCTTGAACTTATAAATGAAAGAATTTTTAAAACTGACTCAGAAGAAAACTCCAGGACAATTTTATTGGAGCTTGAGAGAAAAAGAAAGAGAAGGCAGGCTCGCTGGCAGTCTCAGTGGCTGTCTGGAAGGAGATGGACAAGGGACAAAATCGTGCTGTCCCAAGGAGGCTGGAAGAGGGCAACAGACATCAGATCCCTGAAACTGGAGTTACTGACAGTTGTGGTTGCCACGTGATCACTGGGAACCAAACTTGGGTCCTCCGCAAGAGCTGCATTCACTGTAACCACTGAGCCGCCTCTCCAGACTCCATTTCTTTTTAATTAACTTATCTTTTTATTTACCGAGATATTTATATCTGATGTAAGGTAGGAGTCCAACTTTTGCATGTGAGTGTCCAATTTCCTCAGCACCATTTGCTGTTCAGAGACCATTTTCTCCCATCAAATAGTCTTGGCATCTTTGTTAAAGTTTTGTTTGTTTGGTTTGGTTTGGTTTGGTATGGTTTGGTTTGGTATGGTTTGGTTTGGTTTGGTTTGGTTTGGTTTGGTTTGGTTTGGTTTGGTTTGGTTTGGTTTTTCAAGACAGAGTTTCTCTGTGTAGCAGAACCCTGGCTGTCCTGGACATGCTTTCTAGACCAGGCTGGTCTCGAACTCACAGAGCTCCTTCTGCCTCTGCCTCCCAAGTGCCGGGATTAATGACATGCACCACCAAACCCAGCTGAATTCTTATTTATAAGGAGAATAAAGCTGTGATTTCCCAAGGAAATAAAATAAGCGCATTAAAGTGATTTTATTTGAATCATGAATAAATGATAAAATCCAGTAAATATAGAAAACAGTTTAGAGGCAAGTTCAAAGACTAGACACACACAGACCAAAAAAATTATACACATACACACATATATATGTATAAATATACATATAAATATATTTGTGATATAAACCTGCCCCTTCCAGGGATATCTTTTGCTATGTTGCTATAAAATGTTACTATAAATAGCCTAACGTGGCGCCACACACCTTCAACCCCATTACTAGAAAGGCAGACGGATCTCTGTGAGTTTGAGACCAGGCTCATCTACATAGTAATTCCAGGCCAGCCAGAGTTACATGGTGTAACTCTGTTTATTAGACTCTGTTTATTAAAAAAAAAAAAAAATTACCACAGAGACAGAGAAATATCTCACCTGATGAAGTACTTGCTGTGCGAGCATGAAGAACTGAGTTCAATCCCTACTTCCCCATAAAAGCTGCTTACGGTGGCAGGGACCTGAAATCTCCATGCTGGAGAGGCAGAGATGGGAGGCTCTCTGCGCCACTCTCTGAATGGCGAAGCCTCAAGGTTCAGTACACACACACACACACAAACACACACAAACACACACACACACACACACACACACACACACGTTTTCCTTTGGTTTTTCTTAAACCCAGCATATCTTGCAGTTCTGGAAGACATTTGGCAAGGCTGCCTTTCTTCTGGAGGCCCTGGAAGAGAATCTGTTTTCCTTTTCTTTTTTATTTTAATTGATTATTTGGGAATCTCACATCATGTACCCCAATTGCCATCACCTTCCAGTCTTCCCACGTCCACTCCACCCCACCCCACCTTAACCCCGTCCTCCATGACCTCCCCCCAAAAAAAGAAAAAACAAGTCCATTTTGTGTTAGCCATATATTCGATGGAACACGGTCAAATTCCCAGTGACCAGCCCACCCCCTCTCCCCATCTCCAGAGAGGATGAGTCTTTGCATTCCTGCCAGAAACCTTCAACTGAGGAGAACCCTGCAGCTACTGTTGAGGGGCAGGGCCCCACTCTCCTGTGAGGGGCGGGGCCCTGCTCAGTGGGACTGGCTCTCCCATATCCATGCACATTAACATGGCTTCAGGCAGCAGCACATGGACCTCAGGCTTCATGGCTCCCTGAGGCAGCAGCATGGGCCACAGTCACCAACATGACTTCTGGTGGCTTCAAGGACCACGGTGGTCCTTCCAGAAGGTTCAGTCCAGCAAGTGGATCTTTCTTCATCTCGGGCTTCCGTCCTTGCCCAGAGCCAAAGTGTTCCCGAGGCCGGACAGCAGGTTCTGGGGCTAAGTCTGCGTCTACGTAAGCTCCAGGCTGCTGCACACCATCCCATCAACTTTACTGGGCAGTGACAGCATGTCCACCTCAGACCCTCTCTCTCACATGTCACCACCATCACGTCTCTGGTTCTGCCTCTCTCTGTAGTGCTCACGCTGCTCCATTTTTCTAGCTTTCTATCTTTCCCACATCTCCGTCACGTTTGCTTATTGTAGTGGTGCCTGCCTATCCTGGAGACACAGGTGACCCAGGCAGCACTTGTCTGGACCTCTCCAAGTCACAATCCTGTTTTCTTTAGATCTGGCAGCTGCCTTTATTCCTGAACCCCTGACCCTGAACCATCCCACCCTCTGCTTCCATAGTCATGTCTCCCTCTGGTAAGACCTTTTGTGATTTCACTGGGCCTTTCCCTGATAACTAAGGATAATCTCCCATGTCCAGATCACTAGCATCATCACATCATACACAAGCCTCTTTTGCCTGTGGAAGGTTCTAGGGATTAGGATGTAGATATCTTTGAAAAGCCAAGTCTGCCTACAGCAGAGGACCTAGTGTTCCGTCCATAGGGAAAAAAATTAATCTACACAGCTGCAGATAAATCATCTGTGTGGCACAGAGCATGGTGGTACACATCTTACTCCCAGTGATCAGGAGATGGAGGCAGCTGGATTTCTGTGAGTTCCAGGCCAGCCTGATCTACATAGCAAGTTCTAGCCCATCCAAGGCTTCATAGATAGATAGATACACAGTCACATAGATAGATACATAGATAGATAGATAGATAGATAGATAGATAGATAGATAGATAGATAGATAGATAGATGAATAGGTAGATGAGGAGAGAGGGAGAGGGAAGGACAGAGGGAAACAGAAAAAGAAAAAGAAAGAGAGGATCTCTAAGGCTTCCCTAATAGAGAAGAGTTGTTTTTTTGTTTTTTGTTTTTTTTTTTCCATCTGTGGATTGTGGTGTTGGCTCCTGCCCAAGAATTTAGCCTGCCTAAATTACCAGATGGCCTGCCTTGGGGCTGAGACATGGCTAAGCAGCCCTTACAATCCACCCTTACATCATCTCGGTGTGTGTGTGTCTTCCTCTCTGTCTTTCTCCCCTCCCTCTGCCTAATCACAGGGCTCAGCAGAGTAGGGTCACATGGTCTAACACTTCTCCTCTCCTCCCTGCTCTTGTTTTCTCTCTAGCGTCCCCTGTTGCCATCTCTCTGAATTACTTGTCTCCGAGACAACCTTGACCACTCTGTTCCATCTATCAGCCAAAGCAGCTGTCAGAAAACCACCACCCAGTTTAAAGGTTTCTCCTGTCAGCAATAGAGCGTGCCCCTCCCCTCACAGGTCCTGACCCTCCTGTTGCAGCTTCTAACCCCAGGCCCAGGACATCAACTATGCCTTCCCCGGTTGTTTGGTTCCCTGCAACCCACAGCAGAAGAACTGAGGGAAGCTCCCCTCTCCATGGCATTGGTTGGCTGTCAGCTACTGACACTGCTTTATTTCAAATCTGTTGCAATCACTGTTAGCGTTGGGGAGTTCTTCAACTTTATTATAAGTGTTCTTTCTGATAGCAGTTTTCCTATAAACAGACAAAGATGTTTAGGACTGGGCGATCCAACTCTAATTAACAGCTTCGGGACTCTCCTTTGCTGCTGAGATGCCCTGAGAAAAAGACCATGGATCAAACAACCACCCACTGCCAGCCCAGGCCATCTGGAACACCCAGATACCTTGAGGCGACTACACTGAGGCTGCACTGACTGCTGTGTTCCCCGAAAGTGCGGCTCAGTCAAAGCCTTTTGAAGCAGCTTGTACCAGACTTCTTCAGCCACAACCTGGGTGAGCCATGTCCACTTTGTCCAGGGGTCCACTTCTGTCCAGCCGAATGGTCATTGTCCATAGTACTAAGGAGCAAGGGAGTGATTGGTCCAAACACCTTCTCAGGATGCATAAGCAGGCCTCTCTTGCTCCTCTTCAGTATTCCGGTACCTCGATCCTTCACCTGTATACTAGCATTAAACTCAATAAAGGCTTCTCCCGTTCTTTCATTCATTCATGTGATCTTTTCTGATATTCCCTCAATTGCGAAGGCTGACTTTGAATATTATAAATATTATAATATCTAGTATTATAATATTTGAATATTATAGTATATAATATTTAAATCTCCCATCCCCTGACTCCCAGCACAGAGCACAGGCAGGTAGTCACCAACCACCCCCATCCCCCACCTCCCCACCCCCGCTTCTGAAGCTTACAGGCCTTGGAACCACCACCTAACAGGGCTGGCAGTGGTGTGCTGCCAGGGCCGTCACAGACCACCCACTCAACCCATCCACCCTGGGATGAAGCCTACCCTCCAGTAAGGGATGGCCCAAACACCTGAGTAATCCAGGCCGCTGGGTTCACCCACCCACTTCCTACATGGCCTGCGGGATACCTCAGCACCCTGAGCAGCCCTCAGAGACCCAGCTCCTCAAGCAGTCCTGACAGAGGCAGGTACATGGAGTCCATCCTGGCAGCAGCCACAGAGGAAGCAGCTGATCAGAGTGGCCAGGCCACTAAGAAGAGATGCAGTGAGGACCAGAGAGAATGGGGAAGCTAAGAAAAGGCCATACAGAGCCAGGCAGTGATGGTGCATGCCTTTAACTCCAGCAGTTGGGAGGCAGAGGCAGGCAGATCTCTGAGTCTGAGGCCAGCCTGGTCTACAGGATGAATTCCAGGACAGCCAGAGCTACAGAATGAGACTCTGTCCTGGAAAGGCCATAGGAGCCAGAAAAGAGAACCTTCAGCCATGGTCATGGGAAGAGGTGCTGTCAAGTCTTTAGGGCCGAGTGTCCTCAGGCCCCAGGCTAAGGGCTGAGACACTGTTGGCTGCCAAGAACCACGCGTCCATATACCAAGCCCTGCAGGAAGACTGTAATGCTAGAAGGACCGCTTGTCGGAGGCTTTTGCCCTCCCACTGCCTCTTCACTTCAACCAAACACTAGTGAACAAGAAAGCTGCTGGAGACCAGCTTTGTGTGTTTGCTCCTTTGTTTTTGAGTGAGAGGGTCTCCTGCATCCCAGGCTGGCCTAGAACAAAAGATGACCTTGAACTTCTGATCCTCCTGCCTTTGCTCTCCAAGT
Organism: Meriones unguiculatus; assembly: GCF_030254825.1. NCBI lineage: Eukaryota > Metazoa > Chordata > Mammalia > Rodentia > Muridae > Meriones > Meriones unguiculatus. The sequence continues at coordinate 20,053,659 of NC_083359.1, forward strand.
GCTAGGTCACAGGTGTATACCACACCTGTGGATTTATGTAATGCTGGGACCAAACTTGAGGCCTGTGCATGGTAGGTAATCCCGCTATCAACTGAACTACACCCTCTATCCCCAAACCAGCTTTTACAGAGCTTCTTGCCTACCCACAGCTTCTATCTAACTAGAACAAAAGAACCCTTATTGGTGTCATGGGGACGAATGCTTAGTCACTCAATTTCTACCTTGGAAGCTAAACATTGTTAAATCATCAAAAAATACTTGTACAGCCACGTATGGTGGCACAAGCCTTTGATTCCAGCACTCTGGAGACTGAGTCAGGTGGATCTCTGCAAGTTTAAGGCCAGCCTGGTCTATGAGCAAGTTCCAGGCCAGCCAAGGCTACACAGTGAGACTGTGTCCCAGTTTGTTTTCTATTGCTTTGAGGAGACACCAAGACCAAAGCAACGGATGAAAGAAATAATTGATTGGGGCTAAGTATATGAGTGTCATGGCAAGGAGCATGGCAGCAGGCAGGTAGGCATGGTACTGGACAGCAGCTGAGAGCTGACATCTCTTCTATAAGCATGAGGCAGAGAGAGCACACTGGAATCAGTGTAGTCCTTTCAAACCTCAGAGACCCCGTACAACTCTCAGTAACACACCTCCTCCAACAAGGCCACACCTCCTAATCCTTTCCAAACAGTTCCACCAACTGGGGACCAAGTATTCAAACAGAAAAGTCTGTGGGGGTCATTCTCATTCAAACTACCTCACCCTGTCTCACAAAACAAACAAACACCCAAAAACTTGCACAACTGAGTGATTCCATAGCCTGGTTTGCCTGCTGTCTTCTCCTTAACTGGACCTAATGTGGAACTGGAAAAAAAAAATGTGTTTCTTTAGTTTGGAGGAGGGGTGTCATCTTTCACTGTGTCTGTTCAAGGTTTAATGGCAGATGACTAGAGCAAAGAACATTTTGCTCCTGGAGGAGATGGCATCAGCTTTTATGCAGGTCAGAGTGGCAAGCTTGGGAAAGGATCTTACCCTTTAGAACGAGCTTTACTAGGAGAGAGAAACCTTGCTACCAGAGTAAAGGTCATGATGTGGGAGAGCATTAAGAAATACAGCAACATAACAGAGGCAGCAGGAGGTAGCCTTGAAGAGAGAAAGAGGCTTCCCGTCAAAGGAAAAGCGCTGTAGAGATGGCTCCCGTAGTTAAGAGACTGCAGGGAAGTGTGCCCTGATTTCTGGGAGGAGGTAGGGCAGCTAGAGGACCTGTGATCTGACAGCGTGTGATCTTCCACCGAGCTTAATACTAAAGCACATTCTTCTTCCTTGTTTCTCTCCTGTGTCGGAGAAGAGTGTGGCTTTAGGACCACTTCTTCAAGATCGTAGGCAGTAGGTGACATTTTGGAGGTCCCTAAAACCCACACCTTCATGGCTGCATTGGGTAGACTCCACGCCACTCAGCTTCATTTCCCGAGCCCATAGTCCAAGCCCCTGACCCCAAGCCTTTTCATCTGTCCTGGGGATTCTTCCAAGCATTAGCTCTGTAGATAAAGCCTGTGGTCTGCCAAAACCCACCCTGAGGGCCCAGCCCCATACGTGACGTTTCCAGGACCTCGGGGCTACAAAGAGCACGCACAGCCTGCTCCCTAGAAACCAGCAAGTGCTTGCTGAGAAAACACACTGTGAACTTGGACCTGACTTTGACATCTTTATCTGTTTGCGATCCTCTGTGCTCCCTCCCTCCTCCACTCTGAATTCCTAGTAATCCTTGGGATAACGAGTCCTCACTAGAAAACTATGGGGTACTGATTTAACTGACATGGCTGGCCTTCAGCAAGTCGCCAACATCTTCGTGAGTCCCTTAAATAAAAAGATCAAACATTGACTCAAACATTGCCAGCCAGCCCTTGAATAGTGCCTGCTGGGGCCAAGGGCACTGCAGAAAAGAACCCCCGGGGTGGGGGGTGAGGAGGGCTTCTGTGATGGGGAGCCTGGCTGTGGAATGCCTCCTTTTTTGCAGGAAGCTCAGCCTCTTGCACCAGCCTCGCCTCTGGTACTTTTCCATCCTCGCCTTCTGAATCGCTGCCATTCGGTCCGCTCTCCAGATAAAGTCACACGGAACTTTTTAAAGTTCTCTCACACAGAGCTCAGACCCATAAAGACAGTAACCAGAGCTCCAGGAACTGCAGAGAAGCCGAAAGAGGAGCCTGGGCCTCTTCGATACTCAGGCTGCCAGCAGCCGAGCAGGTGAGCCAGCGCCTGCCACCTGGCTGCGCATCCCTGAGAGTCCCCGCCGGCCCACTGCCATGGAAACCGCACACAGCATCGCCTGCAGCTCACACCCTCCAGAAGCCAGACAACCCGGTTTGGCAAGGGCACAGGACGGGTAGGAATAACAAAACAAAAAACTAAGCCAGCTGAGCCTCCTCTGCCCCGGGCTGACACCTCCTCTTCGCGGTGTCTTAGACAAGTTAGTCCCACTAATGACTGCCTTCCCTTTGAAAGTGGAAGGTCAGATCTCTTGCATGGGAGGTTCTGAGGCACCAGCAGCTCTGGGAGCTGTCTCAGTTACTACGGATTTGAATAACGATAAGGACGGCTCTGAGGGGACCAAGTGGGAAAGTGGCCTCTCAACCTTTCCAGCCTGGAAGCTGAATTGCAAAATTTCACCCCCACCACACACCCCGCCCCTCCATGGAACACATGATTGCTAAATAGGCTACATAGCAATCTCTCCACAACACAGAGCAGGAAGTTAAGAATTAAAAGTTATAGTATCCGTCCTCCCTTCCCTGCCCTGCACAGATTCCAGGAATTAAATCCAACTGGCAGCATTGTAACGGCCTCCCTCCTCCTCATCCTTTTTCTCCTCCTCCTCCCTTCTCCTCCTCAATGAAGTCCTCACTGATTGACCCATGAAAAACAGGGTAGCAGGCGGGACAACATCACAAATCTCAGCATAGGGAGGAAGCAGGATCCATGGGTACAAGTCTAACCTGGTCTACATGGTTCTGGAATAGTCAGAGGCTACAAGTGAGACATTTTCCCAAAGCACATGTATACACATACACATACACAAAATACCCTCTCAGTGTAGGACAGCCCAAGTTCTCCACAATCTGTCCCTGGTGCTGAACCTCCCTCCCATCCAACAGCTTGAACCTGAATCCCCACCGGCTTGCCTGTCCATCATTCTTTAAACATTCTGGGCTCCCTTCAAGATTCTTTATTCTAGCCAAGCACTCAGAAGGTAAAGACGGAAGGAGTAGGAGCTCAGGCCAACTTGTGCCACACAGTGAGAGGAGACCAGTCTCAGCGACATGAGGCCCTGTCTCGAAAAACAACATTAGATAAAGCTTCCTCGTCCAAAACACCATAATGCAAGTCTAACAGGGCATTTCAGAAGCAGTTTGACGTGTGTAAATAGAAGCTTCAATAATGGCCTGAAGCAAATCCCATGCTACAAGGAAAAGGTGTGAGTGCATATGATTTGGCAGCTAGAAAACAAGAAAAAATTAGAAATATTCTCCCCCAAAGAAAGAGGCTGTTCAGTCATTGGTTGGAGAAGGCAGGATGGTCTAACTCCAACAGAGGAACAGCCAGCAAACACTGCAAAGAGTAACGGCTGTGGCTGCAAACGTCCTTCGATAAAGCTCCCCCACTTCTGAAAACCAGTTCTACAAAGGCCTCTCCACACAGACAAATGGCAGGTACTCACAGACAAACGGGGCACCTGCTGGAGCAGCAGACATTTGGAATCCCCGCCACTTGCTAAGAGTAAAGAGCTGTGTGATGGACTGTCACCCATCCACAGCTGTGGGCTGCCCGGAGCTGCCAGTCAGCTAGGGACCTCCAGCACATATTGGTAAGTATACGGCACACCACCTTTTTAAGGCAGGAAAAGGAACAGCACATTCATATACAAGTGCATAAGGAAACACTAGGTAGCCGAGGGCTAATGCTAGCTCAGTGGTCCCCAACACTGCACAAAACCAAGCCTGGAGAATCCCAACACTCGGGAGATGGAGGCAGGAGACAAGAGGACTAGAAGTTCATGATCACCCTCAGTTAACAAGTTCAAAGTCAGCCTGAACTACATGAGACCTTGTTTCAAAAAAAATATTTTTTTAGTTAATTAATTTTAATGTTTTAGTTAATTCATTTAAAAATAAGAAAACACTGGGAATACAAATGAGAGTCTAATGAAAACCATTTTTTAAGATTTATTTATTTATTATGTACACAGTGTTCTGCCTGCATGTGCACCTGCACTCCAGAAAAGTGGCACCAGATCTCATTATAGATAGTTAGGAGCTATCATGTGGTTGCTGGGAATTGAACTCACAACCTCTAGGAAGAGCAGTCAGTGCTCTTAACCTCTGAGCCATCTCTCCAGCCCCTAATGAAAACTATTATGTAACCTATTTTGAGATTAAGCCTTATTGTGTAACCCAGGCTAGCCTCAAATACATCCTCCTGCCTCAACCTCTTGAGCACTTAACAGGTTTGCATCACCATACTTCGCTCTAGTTATAATTTTTTTTTAATGAACAGACTATTTCATATTATGGTGCAAAAGATGGAAGCTATATCTATTATTTTTCCTTTTTTTATTTTTAGTGTTTTTAGATTCTTGGTCATCTGCCCATCTTTTTGTTTGAGAATTCCCAGGAAACTGATTCTATTCTTTGATGATTATGGGGGTGGGCCCCAAGTTCTGTTCCTTAAGAGTAGTGTAGGAGTTCCTGGTCCTTGCTGGAGACAAAACGTCAATCATCACTGAGAATATTTCATGCCCTAGCATGAAACATTTCACACCCCTAGCTTTAGATTGACAGCAAATGCTGTGGTCAGTGATGGTCTTTCTTATCCTCACAGGCCAGCACGGACCTGACTTTTCTCTCTCCCTCTTTCTTCTTTGTGCTTCTTTCAATCAGAGAAGGCTTTTCTGTCATTTGTGGGATTCTGGCTAGGAGGGAGGTCAAATGGGGGTGCTTTGTCCTCCATCTGGCTCCAATCTGCACTTTTAGCCAAACAACTAAGTTTGCAACTTTGAAGCTAACAACATTAGGGCTGAGAGATTTCTTAATGTGAATATATTTTAGTAGAGTTAATGAAAACTTGGAGTGCTTACAAAGTTGGGTATATTACATGTGTGACAAATTATATATAAACCAGATTTCATTTCCTGTTTTTTTTCTTCTTTTAATCAGCAAAGGAAAAATGGCAAGAAAAACCAAATCTCTTATAATACAGCTACACATTTTAGGGGATGATGCATATTTCAAACATTTCAACATTTACTGTTAAAATGGGAAAAAAAACTTCACCCCCAAAAAGTACCCCCGAAAGTATGAAGTTCCAGACAGATATGAGCTCTCTCACATGGTACAGCCTCTGCCGCCGGGGACCCATCAGGCCCAGGCTGCCGCTGTTAGCAACCGTCACTTCTCTCTTGCCTCTCTCTCATCGCTATGGTGATTCTCGTTAAATAAAGTGAACAGCTCCTGTCACGTGCCCCGCCACCTAATTTGCCATCTTTAGCTGTGCCTGTCAGTCTCCACGAAGCACCGCCTTTCTAGTCAGCCAATATCGGATGACTGTCTATGACTGTCTACTGAGCACAGAGTTCTAGTCGCCCGAAGATGAGCGGGACACAAGAGGCCGTCTCCTCAGGAAAAGAGGCCATGGTTTCCATGGCGACCACCAAGCGGGACCCAACTTTGTACACCTTTATGAAGGTGACCGAATTAAAAAAAGTGTTTTACACTTGTGTGAGTAAAATCCCTTTAGAAACTTTTCAGTGGAAGTTGAATATTCTATGATTCAGCAAACATATGTTTTGAATCCGAAATGTCCCCCCACAGGCTCAGGTTTCAAACGCCCAGTTCTCAGCATGTGGCTGTTCCCTAGGTCATGGAGACTTTCAGAGGCGGGACTCTGAAAGTTACACCTGAGCCTGGTTCTGGCCTACGTCCTCTGCCTTGTTATTGGTGGCAGGTAAACAAGCCGGAACAAGCTGTGACAGTCCATCCAGACCAGGATGGACTGGAATGCCTCTTAACTGTGAGTCAAAGAAATCTTTCCTCTATTAAACCGTCAGCTATTCGGAAAACGGTGACGAAAAAGAACCCATACAGGTACCATCTGTCTATTACCATAAGCAAACAGAAACATCTCCTTTGTCCTTTCAAGTCCAATTAAAAACCATCTTGTAAGCCGTGGTGCGTGGTGGCGCACGCCTGTGATCCCAGCACTCTGGGAGGCATAGGCAGGTGGATGTCTATGAGTTAGAGGCCAGCCTGGTATTCAAAGTGAGTCCAGGACAGTCAAGGTTACACCCTGTCTCAAAAAAAACCAAATAAATAAATACATTAAAAATAAACTATCACCTTAACTGAGAACTGAAGGACACAGGTGGTAGTAGATGAACTTTTTGGCCCCAGGGCTTCACCTGTGTCCACACTCTAGCCCATAGCCTCACTGTAGGAGGAAGATATTTCCTGGGCCTTGACCTTGGGCTTGGCCAATGGGATGTCAGCAGAGGGGACACAAGCAAAACGATGAGATGTGTTTGTGTGGTCGACATGCCCGCTTTGGCACCTGAACATCACCCACAGAGTTGCACACCCTTATTTATCCAAGGACAGGGATGACAGACATGTAGAGGGGAGCTACACAGTTGCCATAGCAACCACCCTCAAACTCTGCCTAAGATACAAATGCTTATCATCGGATGCCACCGTGACTTGGGGATGGCATGTTCCACAACATGACTGTGGCATTAACTAACCGATGCTCGGGTGCCAAATGCTCAGGCACCTCTGTGGGGTGTGGGGTGTGAGTCTTGCTGTTAAGATGGCTGCTCTTACTCAGGTGGACATTCTGCCCTGGAGGAATGTCCGAGCACAGCCCACCCAGTGACTCCAGTGCTCCAGGACGCTGCTGGCAGGAGAGACTGGGGCAACAGTGCAGACATAGCCGGCGACAGTGCTGGCACCCACTGACCCAGTAATCCTGCACGCCGATCCTCAAGAGAGAAAAAGGGGCTGTCTGCGCATGCCCAGTGTGGCTCACACCGAAGAACGTTATTTCCTAGGCGTCTGTTCTCTAAGGTTTTTACCTGTGTCTTCCCATCCAGTGCTTACAATGCCCAGAGCACTGTAAGTGTCACAGGGGCCCAGAGAGATGCGGCCAACTTCCCAGAGTCAGACAGCGCTAGTGACGGACATGTGACCAACTGACCTCTCCAAACCAGAGGCCGACGGTTCTAATCTCATTGCCGTCCTGCCCCAACTAGCCAACCAAAGCGTAGGCTCACGTCTCTTCAGATGCTTCAGGAACAAATTACGGCGTGAGACTGTGTGGAATAAAAGTGAGAAACAAGACTAACCTCAATGCGGGATGTGGCAAAACACGAATATGTTAGTAAAGAAAATAACTGGGAGGGGTGTGGCTCAGCGGATCCGGGTTCGGCCTCCAGCACTGCATAAACCGGTATGGTAGTGCACATCCGCCATTCGGCGCTTGGGAGAGGAAGTAGGAGCAGGAATTTAAGATCATCCTGGGACTGAGTCTGGGGTATGTGAGATCCCGTCTCCGAACATGAAAACTAAACATGAAATACCTACAAAATGAAATTCGTGCAAACTAAAAACTCCGAGGTTCTGCCACACACCCATGCAAACGCTCGTTTTAAAAAGCATGTACCCGCACAGCATGTACGCGCACAGCAGGGCGCAGCCTTGTGCCCCTTCCCCAGCATGAGGAGTAGAGGAGAGCAAGATGGCCGTTCGCCCTGAGGCCTTCACCGCAGCCACAAAGTGCCTGTGCCACCCTCCCAGACTTCAGAGTATTCTTCCCTTCATAAGAAACTGAAGAGATTTGGGTGTTGTATGCATTTCAAAAATAGAAGATGGATAATTATGATTGATTTTTAGTATTTCTTCATCAGGATGATATTTAAATGGCTGAGAGTAGATTTGAAGTGTTCTCATCACCACAAAACAATGAAAAGCAATCGCATGCTGATGGGCTTAACTATGCCGTGATGAAAACAAATTTAAAACATCGTAGATATGTGCTATTCTTATTTATCAGCTTCAACTTAAAAATATTTAAAAATTTTTTTGGGAACGGACAACTCAAAACTGTAACTCCAACTCGAGGGAGAAATCTGATGCCCTCTTCTGGCCTCCCAAGGCAACTGCACTCATGTGCACATTCCCACAACACATACGTGTAATTGAAAACTTTTAAAGTATTTTTAATATTTAAATTTTTTCTTTTATGTGTGCATCATAGTCTACATACATTCATCCTACACATGCAGGTGCCCATAGATGCCGCAGGGGAGTGTTGCATCCCCAGAGCTGCACTTAGGAGAGGTTGTGAACCATCCAGGGTGGGTGCTGGGAACTCATCCAGGCTCTCTGGAGAACAGCCAGTGCTCTTAACCACCGAGTCTTCAGTCCCTAGATTGCTGACATTTTTAAACAAAAATAATGAATTGCTTTGCATTTTAGCGATATAATATGAAATGAACTACATGGTATTAAAAATTAGTGAGAAGCAGAGGGTTAACACAGGCCCTTAACTGCAGCACTGGAGAAGCCAAGATGGGTGGGTCTCTGTGAGTCTGAGGCCAGCCTGAGCTACCTAGCAAGTTCTAGGCCAGCCAGGGCTACACAGGGTAACAGTGTCTCAGAAAAAAAAAAAAAAAAAACAAAGAAAAAAATTTAATTAGTTTGAAGAGCAGTGTGGTAACATTCACAGCTCTCTAAAAAAGATTCCTGGCTTAGTGGGTGACAGCTGGATTCTCACATCTGCTTCAGCATTCAGTCTATTGAATGCCACACATCTTGCAGTCCCTCTGGAAAATTCCACTGCATACTCAGGGGAGAATGAGAAGTATGTGCTTTTAGGAGGCAAGTGAAATCTTAACATTATTATGAAAATATTTGGGACTATACTTTTAAAACTACCGTATACAGTCTATTGCATGAAAGTAGGCAAATACCAATTTCTGGATAAGGGACACAGTGCCCCCTAGCGGTACTTTTAGGTTTTGCCATTTTCTAATTAGGGATCACGGTTTTGTTTGTGCCTCACGTCTATCTCCAGGCGGTTTATGAGCGACACGTGGTGTAACTGAGTGCGTGAGCACGTGACGTGCGTGGGCATTAGTCGCGTGCGTGCGAAAAGATGTGGTGTATTGTGAGCGAGGCATGTGTGCATGTGGCAACGGTATAAATGTATGTGCGGGTGGCACGTGCATACTTGGCCGTACGCGTGTTGTGTGAGATGCGTGCATGTATGCGGTGTGTGAAGCATGCGCTGCTTTCTTGTGTGTGCACGTGATGTAGTGCATGTCGGATAATGCACATGGCGCAAAGCATTCGTGAAACCACCCGGAGACTAGCAGGCCTAACAGGCGGGCCCAAGCCTTCAGGAGATAGCCACTCCCCTCCATCAACTTCACTGCAGGCCTTGCCTCCATTCCCCCCCCCCCATGGCTCTGTCTCTCACAGGTGAAGCACCTGGCTCCAGGGAATAGGTGGCAGATATGGAATTCCAGTCTGAGTCTCCTGGCCAGCAAGAAACTTAATGATCTCGTACTAGTCGTTATAAAAGTTAACATGAAGTGCTGCTGTCATTGGCATAGTAGCGCTGACAGCAGCATCAAACGTAAATGTAATTTCATAGCATCGATGCCACCGTGCAAATATTAAAATGTTATTACACTTCTCTAAGGTTATAAAAAAAAATTCCATGTGTAGGGCAAGGCTGTAGCTCAGCAGTAGGGTAACCTGCCTAACAAGCCTGATACCCTGGGTGTTAATCTCCAGCACTGCAAAACACAAATCAACAGAAAGTGAACAAGAAAGGACATTTCTGAATAAAAACAATACGAGTGTGCTCTCCAACCCTGGGGGGAGGGGGGACTGTCTCTTCTCAGAATCCTTTCCACTGCCTCTGCCTCCCCTGGCTCCCACGAAGAGGAATCCAGGCCGCACCTACAGCCACCCCTCACCAACCCAAGGTGCTGTCCATCACCGCCATCCTCTCTCCGACATCACCAGCTTTCCGCATTCCTGGACCTTC